>NC_140298.1:2439166-3065000 GCF_964211825.1 Aythya ferina
TTCAGGTTTAGTTTCCTCTGAACAGGATTGGGTGTGTGTATTCCAAGACTGCTCTGCAGGGCGACTCAAAGCACAGTGAGGGGAGCTCATTAGAAGGTGTGTTTCAGAAGCTTGCTCTACCCATGAGCCAAAATGTCAAGGCAGAGTGCCCTGCTGCAGGCACGCCCAGCCTCTCCAGCCTGGCCTGGTTCTGCAAAGAGCTGGACTCAGTGAACCTGCATTTATCCCAGTTGTAGCTTACGCACTTTGTCTGCTAGTTACACATCCCTGATGCATGTAAGTCTTATGTAAAGTAATTTCTGTATTGAAAACAAAACATCGTGAACTGTTTCCCCTTGTCCCTCTCCTCCCTAAAAGAAGGCATCTAGAGTTGCAAAATTTAGACTCATTTAGACTTACATAACTTCTTGAGGTAAAAGCCTAGATTGCGTATGCTAAGTTACTTTGAAAATTAACAGAAAATTGAATAATAAATCCCCTGAACCCTACTGATGAGAAGACTCCTAAAACAAATTAGCAGGAAAAAATAACTTTTTTTGTGTGCATGCTGTGGTTAACTCATTTCTTTCTCCTACAAAGATGAAAAAAAAAAAAGCAAACATTCACCAAGTCCAGGCAGAATCATCTGGAATGTGTCATTTTTTTCCATATAAATGCATTGATCATTTTGTTACAAGCTCTCTCCCTTGTACTCTACAGTTGCCCAGCACAAAAATTTACAGGGAAACTCTATAAGGCTGCAGACTGTATATAGGCAGCTAAACTAGCTGAGGCTGACCTGAGGAACCAAAGAGCTTGATTACTTTATTGCCAGCATGATTGGAACAGGGGTGGGGAAGTAATCTTTTCCTTTCAAGTTCACATGTTACTTTTTTTCCCCACCTCCATTTAAGTGTCGTGACATTCTAGGGAAAGCTTGCAGTTTCTTCCAGACTAGATTTGACAAAATTGCATTAATTGGGTGACTGTATTTTGATTTCAATAAGAACAGACTCAAATCACAGGGCCAAATAATGATTCAGTCCTGTATGCAGGCAACAGAGTTCAGGTATTTGTTTATTATGAGGCAAAAAGTGTCTGAAGGTATTAGCTAACTCAATAATTTATACATAAATATTTCTTACTGTTTTTGGCTTTTCCCAAATTGAATGATATTCTGACATTGACAGGTGAGAATGAGTTGTTTTCTGAGAATGCTGGCAGGTGCCACAAGGGAATCTACCTGGTGACCAGTTTCAAGGTAAAAGCAAGTACAGAAGTGACAGTGAGGAAGAAACTAACTATAAAGAGCTGGGGTGGAAAGGGAGATTAAGGTCAAAATTACCTTAAATTCTTCACTTAAATGTTTTTGGTTGAATCAGAGTTAGTACATTTTCTATGTAAAAAAATCTTCCTCCAAAGTAACATCCCCTTGGCTTTCTCATCATTTTTGGAGGTTCCTACTACCTACTATTCAGATACAGTATGCTGAGAATTTCCCAGAGAAGCTTTGCTACCCACACTTCTGACAACTACAGTTAAACAAGACAATGTTTCTGGCTGATATCAGTTATAAAAGTGACTTTTACATATATCAGAGGAAGCTCCAGTCATTTCTGTGAGGTGTCTTCTGCAAGACAGTGTGCTTTGTTACCAGTTTGCCATGAATGCTCTTAGTCTGTTACGTGGTCTCTAGTAACTACAGGTATGCATCGGAGACAAAAAGCTCTAAGCATTGACAAATATTTTAACTTTCACTTGTTTTCTTCTGGTCAGAGGTGAAGAAGGTATTAAATCTCTCAGGCACATAGCCATGTTTTGTTAGATTAAGAAGCACAGAGACCCACACACCCCCCTGACTGTTTCTCGTTCCTCTCAATAGAAATACAATCTGGCCATGCAGTATCTTGCCTCACCTTATGATGAAGCTCAGCACATCACTGAAACTACTTATGCATAAGTGGCATTAGTCATGTTTGACTGTTTATTTCAAGCACAGAAACCAACTTGTGCGTTTGGCCTATCGTACTCTCACTATTCAATGTTTAAAAAGGGAGTGGACAATATATTATAACAGAAGGCCCCTAATACACTAGTATGATGTCAGTAATATAGCTCCTCAGAGCATGTTATTGTTTTAAACAGAGGTCTCTACACTTTCACATTGGTTATAAAATACTTAGTGCTGCTGGACTGGAAGGAAAATGTCATACATCTGCAAACAATTAGAAGGAGCTGGACTTCATATTTGATTTACTAAACAATAAAACAAGCTTAAGTGTGACTATATGTGTAAGTTACACTCCCTAGGAGCCTCAAGCAGTTATCATAGCAAAGTCTTTTAACCATAATTAAATAAACCCACAGTGGGATCATTGCTGATCAAAATTATCTTTTATAAGATATTTTCAGCAGTGAAGATCACGAAGTTGAATGCATGCTTTAAGTGCTCTGAAAGTCCTTCATCCTTTCTTTCAAGCACACTATCCACTACACTTTTTCCAGCTGGAATTCGTTCAGTACAATATATTTCAGCTTTTAAACACCAATATTTCCATACTTTCTGCATTTAGAATGAAATTTTGGCACAAGGAGATTAGTAGCAAAACTCTGACTCAGTAAAGCCTGAGATTTCACCATAGTTTGTGTGTCTGTTAGTTAAAAATTCTGGTACTATAACAACAACAGTTAGTTGTTATTATAAATTAACCAGAGATTTGTAAATTGAATATAAATATTTAGATGCAAGTTTCAAGAAGCTAAAGCATGGAAAAAAAGATTATAATAACGTATCATAAACAATCTTCTCAACAAAACAAAAACCCTAACCACTTGTCAGTCTCTAAGTTAACCCCGTTTCACAATTCAGAATAAGTAAGGCATTGGTACTATTTGCCATTAAACTTTCCTTTTTATCACTTATTGGAGCACCTGAAGCCACCACAGCTAAAGTTATGTTAATGCTTGGAACTTTTCTAGCATTATTTTCAAATGCTGTAAAACATCAATATTATGTGCTCTAGCAGAAGCAGTTTATCACAGTTCACCAGGGAAGATAAGCATCACAGTACTGCAGTATCACCTGGTGGGGGGAATGCTGGATCAAACACAGGAGTCTCGTACTCTGTTTTTGGTTCTGCTGCTAGTTTGTTAAGGTAAACTGAGAAAAAATAATTTGTCATCAAGGAAAAAATTAATGCCAAAGATAACTTCAGATGAACACTTGGGATTAAGAGGATATCATTGGACTGACTTCCTTTGGCAGGCTCTTTACTTGACATTCTTGAATTAGAGCAACAGAAATACTGAATGTTATCAGATGAGCCAGAAATGCAACTCTGAGGCTTTGCCTATGAAAATAACTTATCCAATCTCCATGATGATTACTATGCTTCAGAAGCACCGGGCATTTACTTACTAGTGATAAATAATGTTCTGTATACATGAATACCAGGGAGAAAGGAACTACCACTGTATAATACAGCTTGCCCTGATTATAGTCACTGAAGTACTATTTTATATGATTATACTGTTAAGGGCCACAAAAATGGAAAAGATGAACGATGGGGTCACATTTTGCCCTCTGTTTGCATGGGTATCCCACTGACATGCTTGAAAGCCAAATTATGAACAAGGAGTAGAATATATTTTTATGAAAGAAAACAAAAACAGTGGACAAAACATTTGTTACTTCAGCAAGTATAAGAGTAAACTATTTATATAAAATAATAAATGAAACAGTCTTAGTTTACAGTAGTGCTTGTGGGTCTGGTTCCTGAATGCATACAATTAACATTGCTAATACCCTGAGAATTTTGGCACAGCGTGCAGTGTATGTACACTCAAATGAAAGGTCTTCATTGCTATAGTTTCAGAGCCTGGCTAGACTATGACTGGAAGTAAGCTGGCAGGGTCTCTGTAGGATTGCTTCCACAGAGATCAGAAGAGCACAAGATGTTCAGATGTTTGGTTCCTACTGCTTGAGAAGTATCCCTCATACAAATCTGATTGACATAAAACAGTGTATTGTTCTGCATTAAAATCTGATATAATCAACAGCTCATATAATGTTTTTTTTTTCTGTTCCATTCAGCATTAACTTAGTGGAAAATACATAGTTTTGCAAATCTTTACAGCTTATCTACACTATGTCCAACTATGTTGCCTACTTTTTTCAAAGCACTGCCTCTCCTGGACATGTTTGACTGAAGTTGGTTACTTGCGTTAAGGTTTTGTTTGGTTTTGTTTTTCTTTACCATCTACAGACAACAGAATTAATTGTACTCATTAGCCTGAAATAGATGGAATAGGTTGCAACAAACTTCAGGTTCTGTTACCTTGAACAATAACATGATGCATGTATTTTATTTAGAGACCTTTAGGAGGTGCATATGGCACACCTCCAATTTGATGGTGCACCAATACATTTCTAGTAAGTTCAAGTTAGAGGCTGTTATTTTCTAGGCATTAGGTTTGTTATCACATACGCTCTGGTTATACTGAAAGTAAAACATAGGGCAGTTTGCTTACCTTGGCACACATTGTGCTCACTTTGCTCAT
Organism: Aythya ferina; assembly: GCF_964211825.1. Taxonomy (NCBI): domain Eukaryota; kingdom Metazoa; phylum Chordata; class Aves; order Anseriformes; family Anatidae; genus Aythya; species Aythya ferina. Next base: position 2,443,706 of record NC_140298.1, read on the forward strand.
ACCCAGCTGCACACTGAATTTGATGAGTTGGATTTGGAGGGGCACGGTGAGGATCAGCTGGAGTCCGTCGAATGACATTGTTTCGACCACTAGTGGATTCAGCTGCTGCTTCTTCTCGCTCATTTACAATAATTTGGGCTGTTCTGGGTAGACAGAGGTATCCTCCATAGTGGTTAACACATTTCATTCCACCTTTACATGCATCTGGGACTATTTCACATTCATCAATATCTGTGGTTAGCAACAACACAAGTCATGCTTTTAACAGTTGAATCCTCTGCAACAGCCATTAATACAAGTAATGCAATGAAACATGCAAGCACACTCCCTTGTCTAAACCAGGGATGTGAGAACACTGAAATAATTCCAACAGCAAGTTTTTGTTTGAAAATGATTTACTGTACCTTTGCACCGTTGCCTAACAGGATCCCATTCATAGCCATCTGTGCATTGCTATAGAGAAAAATGGGAAAAAAAAAACACAACAGTAAAATACTATGCTAGTCAGGAATCTTTATTTTGGAGAAATAAGCATATTTCAATGATCTCAAAGTTTTACATTAGGAGAAATGCAATGTTTCTGTAACTTGGAAAGCTAAAAAAATGATTATTAGTACAGCGTTGCTGCGTAGGTAGAATGAGAAGCATGTAGAGATACAGCTTCTATTCTCAGCAAGTTCCTAAGGTATTGTTTGCTGAGTAGGTAGACTTTAGTGGGGATGGGGAACAAAGTGAAAAAAGCATCTGCCATTGGTTACTGGCTGACTATAATTTTATTTATTTTTTAAACTTTGTTCTTGTTCACTGCTTTCCAGGAGTGGAACATCTTTCATTCTTTCATTCCAGGGGCTTGCCAGAGGGACTAGTGGACCTCTGTCCCACCGTACTTCTTCCTCTCTCCCATCAGCACACTAGCAATGGGGAAAGATCCCATGACAGCTGGAAATTCATTCACATGCTTTCTAACCATGTGACTCCAGGAACTGCAGTCTAGGAAGAACAATTTATATTGCAAGACATACAATAAATGGTTAGAGTTTATAGCAGCAGGACTACTTATATAAATAAAACTTGACAGAATTCAAACAAGACTATACTCAGCAACTATTCATATCATCGTAGACGGGTAACTTCAGAAATAATTTTAAATATTCTGCCTGGCAATTGAGGCAAATATCTTCATTATCTCTCTGCCCAAAAGCATTAAAACGTCTACAGTTTTAATCACAGGTTATAATTAGAGAAACTGATTAGTTAAGTACAACAATGGTGCCAACTACAACAGACATTTAAAATATCAGTGAATCAACTGAGCTGTACTATGCGGGTGCATATGCATCCTGCACTGCTTAGGATATTATTTTAATGGCCCCACAGAAAGGAAAGAATTGAGTCAATTAATGTAATTAGCCACAGTTAAGCAAGCTAAATCTTGTTGCAACTCCTCCACTGTAGAGAACTGTTTAAGTAACAAGTTTGACCTTCTGGTGCTGAGATCCACTTGTTCCATTTACAATGCTCAAGTTATTTTGAGAAACTTGTTACAAACAGACACTGACTCAGCAATAGGATTGAAAATATGTTCTTCATTCGCAGGTGACACCAGTGATCTGCCAGATGTAGCAGCGAGTTGGAAGAAAAAGCCTCCAATGTTACAAAGTGGTAAGTGGACAGCAAATTGTATTACAATTCTCAATCTCTGAAGGAATGACTACATGCTGAGTTGACAACACCAAAGTTACTGTAGCTATGAAAACGCAAACCCAAAGGAAAACAGCTAATTCATGCATCTACTGAATCACCCAATTCCTGTTAATGCACAACAGAAGTTCTGTCTATTTAGTAGTAAGGAGCCAAGTTCAACTATTACTGCAGCTGAAGGAAGTTTTACAATAGAAAAGGATTTGGCCCTAAATGAATACAATGTACGTATGAGAAACAGTAGCATCCTATGGGTAACATGTCCAAAAGCTACGTTTCATTGTTAAGTTTACATGATTAGAAGACTGATCACTGAAGCACCTGAATGCTCTTTGAAAACATATTATAGGAACCCAGATCACACAGGCATGCTAGAAATCTTGTATTGTCATAAAAAGAAGTGTGCAGACACATCAGAAAAGCCCTATTAAAAAAATAAATTGTAATAAGTGCTGAAAAGGATGGGGTTGGGATCCCTATTTAGTCTAGATCTTCAAAATGTACTTATTTCTTCAGTTTCTGCTTCTGTATAGGAACTTAGAAATATTTCTGAGGGCCTCTAAATAGAAGTACTCCCAACCTTCAGAAGTCTATTGCCTCCAAAGCCTAGTATTAAAAGTATTTTATGACTGACTTCCTGATGTTCACTTGAGGCTTCTTTGAGCCCTGTCTTCTATGATAAGGTCCAACTCTGCAATATTTACTTGCCTGAGCCATCCCACTGACTTCAGTGGGATTACTTGTATAAGACACAATCTCAGCCTTTGGCTGTGGTTCTCTAACTTTTTGCATGTGTGCAGAATTTTCTGCTTGTGTGGCATTGCGCTGATGTCTGTACACATATTCAGAGGTCCACCCATATGAAGCAAGTTGCAGGGATTACAGCTGTAATCAGATGTGAAAACGTGGGTTTTTCACCAGCCCAAGCCAATGTAATTGCCACTCCTTCTATGACACGCATTATGCGAGCCAAGGAGTGAGAACAAGCAGATTAAAACCAAAAATTTACAAGAAGGCCTATAAATCTCCTACCCCATCACCTGGTTGCAAGCAGAACCTATTTCCAGTATTCTTGTAGAATTTCATCAAGCTGTGCAAAACCACTGCTCAAAACCAGCTCAAACCAACATTTGTGGGAGCACTCCAGGACTTAGATGCTTCATTAAGAGCACTGAGTTCTGGAGTACTTGCATGTTGTTAAAAACAGCTTGAAACATCCAAAGGAAAACACTGAAGAATGTTTGACCTAATTATCTGTCAAGTTCCATGTATTTCAAATGAAGGTCCTAGGGACCTTTTCTTTAGGAAAAGGGATTAAAAAATAAAAAATTAAGCTTCCTAATTTTATTCAGTTCATCAGACTCAGCCCACAGCTAGCTTTTCAGAACAGAGAGCTGCAGCCCATTCTGCTCAGTCCTGTAAACTTCAGCTTTCACTGTTTCAGCGTAGGAGCAGCTTGTTTTACAGTTAGCATTCAGACTCAGAGAGCTCTGTATTGCATGCTAGACAGCGGCAAGATTTTTTTTTTTTTTTTTTTTTTTTTTTTGAAGGGTCATTTCGAAGAACCCCTGCTGCAAAGCAAAGCAACAGCTATCCCCAGCTCCACGAAGCCTTACCGTGTACGTTATGGTTTCCTCCGTTTCCTGCGAGTGCACCGTAATGAGGATGAGCGCAGCCAAGAACATAGCTGTCAACATCATGAACCTGGAAAGAAAGAAAAAGAAAGAAAGAAAGAAAGAAAGAAAGAAAGAAAGCCCAGTCAGCCACCGGCCCCTGCAGCGCCGCTGTGCCAGCGGAGCCGGGACAGGTCCCTCGCTACCTGGCGCCGCGGCAGCCCGGTGCTGCCAGGGGGCGGCTGGGCAGCGCGGGCAGCCCGAGAAGGAGCCGGGCACGGCGGAGCAGCCGGCTCGAAACCCCGCGCCGAGGCTCCGGGAGAACGCCCGCGGGGCCCCGAGGAGGCAGCGGCGGCACCGGGCACCTGCCGGGCTCGGGGCCACCCTGCCCCGCCGAGCCGAGCCGAGCCGCGGGGCAGGGGCAGCGCCTGCAGCCCCCGAGCCCGCTCCTACCTGCGGCGGGGCCGGCGGCTGCTCCCGGCGGCGTTCCCGCGGCGGCTCCGGCCCCGTCCGTGCGCTGCCTCCGCTGCGCTGCCGGCGCCCGCTCCCCCCCCCGGGCCTTGGGCTAAATAGAAACGGGCCCGGCTCCTGCCGGAGCCCCGGGCGCCCCCTACCGGCCCCGCGGCGGCCGGAGCCCCGCTGCGGGGCGGGGCGGCCCGGGCAGCACGGCCCCTCCGCCGCTCCCCGCCGCCCGGGGCGCCCCGAGGCGGGGCAGGAGGCCGGGGCTGCGCCGGGGGAGCGAGGCCCCTCACGCCGGGCACGGTCCCGGTCCCGGCCCGTGCCCTCAAGCAGCCCGGCCGCCGGCTTTCCACAACGCCCCGTGCGGGAGGTGGCTGCCATGTGCGGGCTGAGGGCTTCGACGCCTGGGGCGTGCTGAGGGCACGCTGAGGAGAAGCAGGGTGGGTGCAGGAGGCACCGCGCCATCTGCGTGTGCCTAGAGTTAAACCCAGCATGGAGCAGAGGCCGCGCACGGAAGGAGCTTTCCTGGGTGGTTGTGAGGAGCTCAGGCTGGAGCGGGCCACGCTGGGTGCTGATAAGAGCTGCTCCAGCAACAGAAGCCGCCAACGCTCACCCTGAATTTGGTAAATAAAATACACAAGGAGCCCCCTTACTAAAGGACAGCCAGAGTGGCTGCTCCAGTGAGAGCAGGCAGAGATTTTGCTGGAGGTGGGAAGGTTCCTCTGGAAACCAGTTTCCCCAGAGGAAGCTTTGGAAGAGTTTTCAGGGTGGGCTCGTAACCCAAAGGAGTCAGAGGGCAGAAGGTAAATGCAAAAATCTGTCAAAGCCTGAGGAGTTCTGCCTAAGAGCAAACTGGTTCTTCAGATATTTCTGGGCATGATCTCTTGTATGTGGAGAATACATATGTATTGTTACAACTGCATACAAAATCAAAATGTTTCCATGAATCTTCTTGTGCGGGGAGAGGATGAGCTAACGCCCATGGGGCTGACCATAGTCATGTTGTGCAGCTGAATAACCCTCAAACATTAATGACATTGGTTGGCTTTAGGTTGACTACATTTTTAGGACATTTTGCATGTGCTTTTGTATGCTGATGTATTTAACAAGCTATCTTTTGACGCCTACTCTCCTGCTCAAAGAAATGCTCCCTTTAATCCGCCCTTAGTCCGTGTATCATTTTTTAGCAATACAGGTTCAAAGTGTTAGATTGGCTCCAAATAAAATGACTCCTATTAGTGTAAACTACACTCATATTTATGACACGCCTCCAATTATATTGTGAAAATTTGCTGTTTCATGTTAATAGAAAGCAGTACAGATATTCCTAATGCTCAAAATAGTAATATCAATTGCTTGTCTCTGCTGGCAACTATGGTTACTTTTGAATGTACTGTCAAAATACCTGCCATGCCGAGAGACCTGAATTTAACTTGTTGGCTTCTGGATTAAGTCAACCTTTAAAAATGTTTTGTCTTAATCTACTACCTAGGGAGACATTGCCTATGTTGCACTCTAGGAAAACTGAATCAGAGAATAACAGAAGCATGTATGAGCACGGGCTGAGCATAGATCCTGCGCTTGGCTTCAGACGGTGTTAGACATTTGCTGAAATATCATACTCTGCCAAGGATAGTTCATGGTCCTTTAAATGGAGGTGGTAGACTCAGCTTGTGATTTTGTAGTTCAGATATTTCCTACTGAGGCAAGTGGAAATTTGCCTCATGAAGGATAACATGATTTAGACCCTCGGAAATGTTGAGGAATGTGTGAGGTATCTGGGTGAGAATAGCTTCCTTACATATCTACATGTCCGAAGATGTCTTTTATGAAGTGGTCAACCCACCCGTTGTGTCTTGCAGACCATGTAGCATGGCATTGCTGAGGCCAGCCCCTTGCAGCAGTTGCTGGTGGTGCTTCTGATCGAAGCAGCCCTGTGAGGCTGGCCCCTAATTGCTGCCTCTTGGCTTCTTCTGTAAATGGTGCACTCTATTCCCTATGGCTTTAGCGAACTCTTTGTCACATCTCAGTTTTTGCTTCCTTTAAAAACTGCACTTTTCATACATTCTTGTTGTGTTTATGACTAAATGTTCACATTTTTTTTTCTTCCTGGCAGGACATGTTGCCACCCCCTTTTGTCCTGAGAAACCTAAAGACAGGTAGGCTGAAGGAAGACTGTGTGTGGTCAAAATGTCACTGCAGTCCAGCTAATTCTGGCTGCTGAAACTGTCCCTGGGGGCAATAGACAGCTGCACATAATTTAGAGCAGGCTTAGATTGATACTAGAGGCTAGCCTGAAAATAAGGAAAACAAAATTGCAGTTTAATCTCTTCTACTCCCAGATCTGACCTCCTTTTCCTGTTTCAAGCATAGCTCACTAGAAAGAAAATCAAGCACAGCGAATTTAAGCAACTTGTATTTGTCAACTCAGGAGACTATCAGTGTCAATATAAGATGATTTCTTTTCCTGAGTATGTCATATCAAGTAACACTGGAGTTGTCTAAACTAAGAGCTGGAATGGTGGAGATGTTATTTTCATGTCGGACTCATAGGAATTTTAGAACATAAATTATTTTGATAACATGGCAGGCTGCCTTTCTGCCACACTTCCTGCAAATGTCAAAATTTTTTCCACGTTTCGACTTGGAAATGACATAGTGTTGGTGAAGGATAAATTGTGAAGAATTACACGTCTGACTTCATTGCTGATTAAATATGACAAATGTTGAACTTTTATTTGAGGTAAGATTTTATGAACTTATTTATCTTCAAGGGAACTATCGTGAACACATTTCGTATGGCATAAGGTGTTACTTTAACATAAACTTAATTTGAAAGAAGAACCGTGTTAGCAAATTACTCACTTTTTAAAAGAAAGCTAACAGTAAGAACCTTTCTCTAACAGAAGAACATTTCTCATATTAGAGAAAACTCCTTCCCTGTAAATCTTGCAGTTTGGAGAGGAGAAAACCACTGGAGCTGGATTAGAAAATCTAGTAGCCTTCAATTTAGGCCTTTATTTTGCTGAGGTTATCTCATCTGTGGGAGATGTTGCATGGTCTTTGTTGTGTCAAGGCCTTTGGCTAATTTAGACTAACGTGTGATTTCATTTATAGATGTCTACAAATTCACTGAGGGTATTAAAATGTAATATTGTTGCTATATATATTTTTTTTAACTTTTACTGAAAGTCAAGTGTGCAGTTTGTATGCAGTTTATCAGGCATGCAATTTGCTTTTCTTCTGCACTTTACAGAGATGTGATCGTATATTTCTGCTTCTGCAAACTCCAGCAGAAGTGTGAATGCTGGGAGAGGGTGATGTTGTGTTCTCATCAAAGTTCTTTGATAGTAAAAGAAAATGTGAGTGTGGGAGGGCGGGTGACTGAGAATGGAGCCCCTGCAGGAAGCTGTTCATCTTTTTCATTGGTCCAGCTGTGCAGCCACACCGAACTAGAAAATTAAGGGCTTGAGAAGTGTGATACAGCTGAAAGTAACACGTGAAATGAGGTGTGATAGTGTGGGAGAAGAACGAGTGCATTTTACTTTCCGCGTCTGGTTCACCACCTCTTGTGTCTTACAAAATTAGTGTTTTTTGTGCCTGTCAGTCAGTCCTGTTGCTTCTTAGGTGTGGAGCTAATTTCAGGCTTCTCTTTGCAAACCGAGGTACTGTGGCTTACAGGTGCTTTCTCAGCATTTTCAGGGCACAACTTTGCAGCTCACCTTAACAAAATTAACTCGGAATTGTACAATGCCTATTTTTACGGACAGATTTACTTAATGTGGTAAGAATTTCAGGTGTCACAAATCCAGGCCTTAAATTGCACTGCTAATGCTGAGAAGATTTTATTTTGCTAAGCAATTTTATCTGGAATTGAACAGTCTTCCCACCTTTTGCATGTATGGGTACTTCTAATTCATTCAGTCTCATTCCTCTGTGTAGCAACTCTTTTCCATTGCTGTACCTAACAGGGATTTCTCTTCTCTTGTTCTTCTCTACTTTTCCTCATATCAGATAAGAGCAGCAGCACTGGGAAGCATGTATTGATGTAGGTATGTGGCCTTTGTAACACTGGAGCCATCACTCCTTTCCTTTTTCTGGAAAACCAGCTTTGCTGCATACAGGAGTTCAAGTCTGACACTGGACTAGGTTTCAACCAGTTTGGATAAAGTGAGGGCTGCCTAGAAGCTTTTCACAGAACTATAATCCATCTGAGGAACAAACAGCCTTCTTGATATTCAAAATATTAGCTGGAATATATAGTATTCCTCTGATTAAACTATGTCAGTGCAGTTCCTTGCTCTGGCTAAGAGGCAAAACAGAAATGCCAGAATTCAGATCCAGTATTACCCAGAATATTTTGGAGTTGGTTTCATATCTAGCTTTGGCTTCTCGTGAAGCTTTGTGCAAGTCATTTAATCTATTTCTTGGTATACTCTTGGTCTGTAAAATGGAGAAAATATGTGATGCTTGTGCAGGGAAATGGGGGGAATACATTCACTTATGTATCGAGGATTTCCAAAGACATTTAACCAATTTAGATACCCAGAGCCCTTTCAAAGTCAGTGGAATCTGGAGGCTTGTCTGTGAGGCTGATCTCAGGCCTGCTGTGGCACCTTGCCACTGCCTTGAAACGTGCATGTTTCAGAGAGAAGGATGAGTGTGGATGAGTAAAAACTCTCCAGCATCTCGGTTCCCTCTGTGTAGGAAGTGCAGTTTGCCTTCCCCTGAGGGTAGGTGGCTCTTTTTGTCCTGTGCTGTTGTCCACGTTTTTGAAAGGTAAGTGTGAATTGCCTGGAATCAAATATACCTGTGTGACTAGCACAGCTTTCTAACAGGCAGGTCAGCTTCAGCAGATGGGATGTGTAAGCTGTTAGTATGCCCTAGTTTTAATTTTGCAGTCAGTATTTCTTTATAGCATTTAGCAGCAGATTTTCAGAAGGTATTTTGAGTGCTTCTGAGGTTTATGCCTTCAGATAAGAGGACAGAGAGTACTCCTGATTTCAGAATGTGCTTACACCTTCAAGGCAGACATCCGTAAAGGGAGCCCTTTTTGAAAACCTTAACCTAGTGCTTCCTGCAAAACCTCCTGGGCCAAGAATGGAGTGTGACAGTGTCCTGGGTTTTCAGCCCAACAAAAATGAGGCATCTCAGAAATGCTGCAGCGGAGGGGGACCTCAGAGGAACAGATTTGTGGGCAGAGCTCTGGCCAGTGACTGTTCTGCTTTTTAGAATCCATAAGCATCAGGATCAGCAGACATTTAAAAAAGTAATTTGGTTTCACAAGTATCTTCTGAACTCCGAGTTTGCTTTTCTTTCTTTTTCTCTTTTCAGAAAAAGTTATTAATACTAGAACAGGAGCAACATTTCTTATTAATTCTGTGGGGGGTGAACTTGGCAGGCAACCCGCCCAGTTGACCTGTTAATCATTCTGCAGACTCAACTTTTCTGGTGAATATCTGCACAACAGTGCTAAGGAATATATGTCAGAGCATTTTATTTCCTTTGAATGTTAAATTTACTTAGTGCTAGTCTGTGTGCTGCCACATGGAAAGCAGAAGAAAAATAACAGTAGGGATTTTCCTTTCCGTGAGATTATAAAGGGTTATCCTCTCACCCCTTTTTGCAGATACATGCGGTTGGAAGGCATCAAAATTCTGGAAGAGGCTGGAAGATGATACAACCGAAAGCTGACACAGAAGAGTCTATATCCTTGCATGCTCCCAAGCTGTTCTCAATGAGAGTTTCACCACATCAGGGAAGAGCTCAGCTCTGGGAGGGAGACGGAGGGAGCACTGCTGCTCTGAGTCCTTGAGGTATCCCTTTTAAGTGGCTGCAGAACAATACCGAGCATTTCCTCTGGGTAATAAACCAACACATAACTTGCAATATATACTCATTTTAAATTATATGTAACTTGGGGATTCTTTTTATTAATCGGTTCAAGTTCCCTTTCCCTGGAAGCCCAAAGCCCTGAGAAATTAGTTCCTGCTCATTCATGATTTACTGTGCTTTAGGGGCTATTAAAATTTGGAAGACTGCTAACACCAAAAGTGATAAAGGCCCCAAATAAACCGATCGATACAAAGAAAAACAAATACCCTTCTCTGCCCCTGTCCAGAGCAGCCTAGGGTTGTTCAGTTAACGTGCTTATGTCACTCAAGAAACCTCAGCACTCTGTTTTGCCAACAATAGGCTCAGTGTGTACGGGGCTGTGGGCCTCTTTGGCACCACAGCTGCAGGTCATAAATACAGTTCTGCAGATTAAAATATTAAAGTGCCCCTCTTTGGAGGCTGCAGAACAACGCCTGGGGTATTGCCCCCTGCCTCCGAGGCAGCCCGGCCGCTGCGGGGCTGTCAGGTGACCGCATGGAGCACACTCAAAGAGGTTCCCACATGTGGATTAGCTCTTCTCAGAAATGACATTCCTGCCATTTCCTGTGTTAGCCAGCGAGTGTTTTGTACGCCCAAGTTCCATTTCCTGCAGAAGGCTCCTTAAAGGTGGTTAAAGTGGTTCGCTGAACGTGAAATCAGCATGCCTAAGATGAAGTATAGGTACATGCTTTAAGGGAAGCACTAGTTACTCTGTGCGGAACATGTTACAGCTGGAGCCCCAACCTGTCCTCTGGTCTTTCCGTGTGTTTGTAAAATAGTAACAAAGAAAAAGGGGCATTTGGAAAAAATTACTTGCATCACCGGAAAGGAGAGGGGGAAGGAATATACTTACGTGGGTCCTACTCAATGCCTTGCTAGTACTTCCAGACTCCTTATTTATTACCTTTTGTCCCATTTTACGTAGAGGAGGTTTGCTTTCCAGCTCCCTTACGCTTGGAAAAAAATGTGCCTCTCACTGTAATGTTTGACAGCACTTGAAACAGTGAACTGTGGTTGCAGAAATTTTCACTTCTAAAAGCAATGATTAGAATGTGTCAGAATTTTAGGCCTTGGTCCTTTATGCTCATGTTCATCAATCATTTTTCAAATGTGTATCTTTAAGTGAGAACAGGCTTTTATCATGTAAATTCATCCTCTGCAAAAGGAAAAACAAAAAACACAACAAACAAAACACTGGAGCAAGAAAAGCATAATTGATTGAGCCTGCCTGCACTTTTCTCAAATCTAAGGAGAGCTTTTGGTTCATCATTTTGTCAGCAAATTGTGGCTGAGTTATTAATTATCTGTCTCTGTTATTAAGTACCTGGAATTTATAAATCTTTCAGGAAGGCATTTAATATACAAGTCTATGAATGTTGCTGGATCTCCACACTGGTGTCTTTAAGTAAGCTGTGGATGCTAAGAAAGATGTCATCCTAATGATGAGGGAATTAAGCCTGTTAGAGTAGGTTGCTTGATTGTAAAATAGCTTCTTTGGCACTTCTTAGTTGAGGAACAAGGGTCAGATTCTTTCCTTGTGCTTGAGACTCATCAAAACTCGTGTGATCTGACTGCTGTGGGTTTATGGAGCCTGTTACGGTTCTGTCAGTAACTGTGCAGAATGGCTTTGGGGGACAGGTTGAATAGTTGCTGCTACCTGGTAAATTCCTTGCTGCTTTAAAGGGGAGGGTGCAAAACCAGTGGAGGGGACTTTAGCCTTCAGATTGTGGCACTGCAGTTTATTAAGGAGGACATCTGCCTATTCCTCACTAAAACTTAAGACTGTTTCCAGGAAACTGTAGTAGTTATTGAACTTAGCACTAATTCAGAATCAGATCTCACCCTCTGTGGCATTAGGATGTAACTGGTGCGTGTGCATTTATAGCACAAAATCAGTGAAAACTGAGGGGTTTCAGAGTAACAGGTGATGTATCAACAGTCACTGTCCAAGTACTTGAGACTACTCTGCTGCTGTGTCCTAAGCTCTTCTACAGGGACATATCTTATTATAAAGAAGGCAGTTCTTTGTGTTTCATATCATCTGCTCAGTTGGAAGGTCTGCAGAGATAACAGTTCTGCCTTTTTCAATAGTGGCTTTATGAGGACAGCTAAATTTCATGAGTCGAACTATATGAAACTGAAAAATTGTGTAACAACAAGAAAAAAATCCTATGAGAGAAAACTTTCTAATGGTACCTGTAAGGAGAAGACTGTAAAAAATGGAACGTGTATGTACAGGTCATGTAACTCTGAAGTTGAATATAGCTGTTACTTAACAACTCTTCTTCCTATAACTGCAGCTTGTCTTTTCGTTCTTGCCTTCCACCAAAGATTTTTCTTTTTTCTTCTTTAATTAGCAGGAAAATTTAAAAGAGGATATATATATGTGTGTGTGTGTGTGTGTGTGTATTTCTCTGAAGGTAGATGGCCAAGAGGTTTTGCAACATTCCCTTAGAGCTAGTAATGTTTAAAAGTTAACAGTCACATAACATTCATTTTAGAACAAGTGTGTATAAAAAATGTGTATTACTTTGGGTGGGATTACTCCAGATTCTTGACAAGCTTCATCCAATTAACTTCAGTTTGCATCTCCAACACGGCTGTTACTATTTATTAAAAGCCTTCTATTATGCAGGAAATGTAGCTGTGATGTAGGCATGAAGTCCAGCTGGCTTCTGATGTTTAAAAGTTGACCCCTGTGAGAAGGGTTTTAATTGCTAAAACACACTTCATTTGTTGTGTCAGGCACACTGAGCATAGGTAGGCAAAGTGGTAAGGATAATTTTTTATTTCCAGAACCAGAACAAATAATTACTTGGGGCAGATTAACAGTTTCTCATTTTTAGGAGATACTTTGTAGCGTGCATTTTATAAAGGAGCTATTAAAATAGTTCTTTGGAGTCAGAAGACCTTCCTTCACTGCACTGCTGCCTTTTCAGACTGATTCCCTAGTGTCAGGCAAGGAATATCATGCAGATGTGAAAGAAAGTAGGATAGATTTATTTGCAGTAACGGCTATTAGGGAAAAGCTCCTTCATTTTCCAGGAGGAAAAGAAAATCAAACACACACTTCCTTCATTAAAAAAAAAAAAAAAAAAGTTGTTTGTTTGTTCGCTTGCTTGCTTTTGTTTGGTTGGTTGGTTGATTTTTGCCATCTTGGGACCTGAATGAAATATTTATTTCCAGTTGGCAATATGTTACACAGCATACCTTTTGTAATGGAATGGGCAAACGACTAATAATGTGAGTTTATTAACAGCAGTAACAAATTATTTTACAACTCTTAGGGATTCTCAGCAATTTTACTAACTTGAATTTAGAAGTAACTGAACAGTGTAAATGAATTATAAGACAATACTAAATAGAGATGTTTGCTCACAAGTTAACTTGTAGCTCTTAAGCTATCAGTTGTTTACTGGTTTGGACCAATGAAGTGCTAAAAGCTAAATACTGTGAAATGTTAAACTTTGATGAAAGATATGAGGAAAGAAACTGTTTCTTTTGCCAACACTGTGGTCAACAGCAGTGCCCTGACCTGATTACTTAAGCTGATGTTTTTCCTAAATCTGTCATGAATCAGTAATTATCAAGTTTTGCAATACTCAATGATTCTCTTGTGAATAGCAAAAAGATTTGTTATTGTAGGTTGGTATTTTCTAAAAGAAGTGTTCAACTCTTGCATCTGCAAGCTCTATACAGTATGTTTTGCTTTTTGCCTGGAGAGCTGTGGAATGCCACAACAAATCTCCTGAAGAGTTTCACAAAAAGTGAGGAAAATTCAATATGGCCTAATCTGCAAGTGACCCTCCTGGTGTCTTTTAAAATGAACTTTCATGTCAGTGTGTTTTTCCATTCATGGTTGGAAGACAGCCAGTTCAAGTACTCAGTTGTAGGGCTTGACTTGTAGGGCTTGTAATAGGAAAAGGAACTTGTACAACGTATTATTGTTAGCAGGGTGTTTTCATCACATTTTAATACGGTACTTCCAGAAAAATTCCCCTTTTCTGTCGCACCAAGTGCTGCGCAGCAGTGTGAGGTGTGTTGTGGAAGGGATCAGAGGAGGGATTCGGCCCCTGAATGAGGCTGGAAATTCAATCCATGCTTCTCTTGAGTGTGGTGGCATAACTCTTAACAGCTGGCTTTGAAGCCCCAATAATCCTCGCAGCTCATGGCTGAGTTTTCTGAGGAATAAAGGACCAAAATTAGGGGAACTTCTCAGTTAACAGGAACAAGAGATGCAGTAACATGATATGTTGTTTGTTGAGTCACTTGAAAAGGATGGGATGGCAAAACCTCTGTGGGGCTTATTGAAAGGACGCTTTTGGTTTATGTCCATGCAGATCTGTGGTTAGAGCCCCGTGGAAATCAGACGTCACCTCAAGCTGTGTGTGGAGCTGCTGCCGTCCCCTGAAGCCTGTATAAGGAATGCAGCTGAGGATGAGGTAAGTGGGACTGCGCTCCTCTTGTGGGAGAGCTCCTGTGGTCTGACTGACAGCAGTCACTTGTTGGCTCAGGCTAGATGAGCCTTAAAGAGGAGAACATACAAGCAGGCAAATATACAGGCAAATCTTAAATGTCCTAAATGTTGGTTTGAGGGCATGGTCTGACACTGGTGGAGATTTATACAGATGACAGGGGACTTGATAGCAGAAAAAAGAAAATGAAAAAAAAAAAAAAAAAAAAAAAAAGAGGAAACTTGAACCAGCCAGTTCTTTGCTGGTGAAAATTGCTTAACATAGATTTGTGGTTTTAAGTAAACGTGCACATTAAAAGAATGCTGACCTTTAAAAACATGGTTTTCAATAAATTGTTATTGTTGCTTTTAAAGCATATGGACTTACAAGCAGCAGAAAAATACCATAAGCCTATGAGATAGGAAATGCACCATGGAAACAAACTGAACCCTGGCAAAATAAAGAGATGTTTCCTGAATGGTGCTCTCCATTAAAAAGTCAACTCAGCATAGTTCCTTCAGAAATCTGTGTATAAGGGTACTACATACTTCCTAAATCACACTGCATGATAAACTGGCGATTCAAATGACAAGCACTGTGTTTTGCTTTAAAACAAGGAAGATTTTTGGAAGATTCTTGAGCCAAAGTTCTATGTTGTGCATCCATTGCTTAGGAATGCAACAAAATTAATTCTTTGAGCTAATGAAAAAGATCAAGAAATGTACAGCTGCCCTCTAGTGGTAAAATAGCAGCATGAGGTGTGTTTGTTCACAGTGGTGAAGCCGACTGTTTACTGGAAGGTGAACAAAAATGTGCAAATATTTTTAAAGGAATTCTGTAGCCACAGTTCAAATGTCAGACCAACAATGGAGAAGATGGAACATTAGACAATAGAGCAGAGGCATTGTGTTCTCTGGGGAGGAGGTCTTTCACAATTCTCACGCTATAGGATGTAAGAAGAGCTCCACAAACTTTATATCCAGAGCTTGTTCCAAAAATTCCCAGTGTGTTAAAGAAGTTTTGGATTTGGATATTTGCTTCAGCTTATTTTAGGAAGAGAGATATTCTCTGAAACTGGGATATAGCTTCATACTTGAACTTTCCCTTGTTTGGAATTGTTGAAATTGATGGCTTTGTCCTAGCTATTCTCTACTAGATGAAACAACTCTTTCCTGAATGCTGCATTGATCCTCTTCACCTCTAGTTTGCACAGAATTCTGCTCTGGTTCATGAAGTGGAGAAAATTGAGCCAAAACTATGAATCCTCTGAACAGACTTACCTTACAAACAAAGGCAATGCCTTTTTGGGGAGTGCCAGCTTATTCTAACATAATATATGCAATTAAACTCATTTTCATCTTGTTTAAAATGGGCTAATAACTAACACTCCCCCATTTAAGTCAATTTACTTATTTAAAATTACATGAAAGAGAAAAGAATCAGAGAAAGTTATGTTAGTGTTGTAGCAAGCTGTTATGTACAAATGTTATGTCCTTTGTGAGGCTTCATTTGGTGCTTTGTCAAAGAAATTAACTTGCCCTGTCTGGATACAGTTATTTGGGAAAGTGTTTGAATTTCTGTAATCACTGCAAAGGTAGCTTTCCATGTGATGTTAGAAACAACTAGACTGGTTAAAAAAGATTAAACTTTTCTGTCCTTGTGTTGTATTTTCTGAAGCTGTTGCTGTGTGATCATCTTTGCTAAATGTGATTTCTGTTGCAATTCGGTTAAACAGAAAGTTGAGCAAGATGAATTCAGGAAAAACATATCAACCTGTCAAGATCAGGAATCCTAAATCCAATTATTTGTGTTAAGGTTCAGGTCCTGAATAGCAGACTGTTTCAGGTTCACAGAGAATACAGCGCAAGAGAATTTGGCAGTGGCTCCATTGTGCCAGTGTATTTTCTGAGATGACTGTGTGTGTGTATGTGTAAGAGTGAGACACAGAGAGAAGGTCAGGAAAGGCTCTTGTGCAGAAGTTTCTTTGTATATATTAATATCAGTGCAGATAAAAGAAGAAGTAAAGAGAATATTGATTGCAAACAGTTTCAATCAATGTTTACTGCCTGTGCAGAGTCTTTGAAAGATTAAAATGAGAGGGGAGACTTCTGCCCAGGGAAGTCAATGTAATAAGCAGAGTCTAAAGAGTGTTGATGAATCAGGTTTTCCTTTATCCACGCTTATCGGGTACATCTCCCTCCTATTCATGTTTCTTACAACCTCTTTTGTTTTCCTCTTAATGAATCCAATGCTTCTTAGAAGGCAAAAATCAATTTCTCTGGGTGCAGAAGTCCTGGAATTATGGACAGACCTCTGAACACAGACGTACATGCTGAAAAACGTGCACACATGCATATACACATAGAACACATGCTGCTGGTTAGGGACTTTCTGGCAGCGTCTGCTATATTTCTCTGCATGGGTTCTGTAGAGGCTTCTCTGCGCCACTCTGTGTAAAGCAGGTTTGGAGAAAGCTGAAGGAACAGGTAGCTCAGTAGGGCCACTCCTTCTGACATGATGTGAACCAGAATTAGTAAAGGTGATGGTGCTTCAGGTTGTCTGTGGGATTAGCAGCTAGAGGGAGTCCCTTGTAACCTGATCGTGGTGTACCTGCGTAACTGGGGGGCCATAAACATCTCTCTCCAGACAATCCTGGTCTTGTCTAAATTGCTGTAAATGAGGCAAAGTCTTCTCTTCCTGGGGGGGGACTGATGTTGGCAAATCTCTGCGACCCTCCAGAAGAATGTTCTCTTGTTTTTAATGTAAGAGTGGACATCTTGGCTCAGAATTAGTCAGCTCCAGAGGTCAGAGTGTTCTTTGATCTGTCCTGAATCTGAACGAAGAGGCTGGCTGTATCTAACGCTGATTTTTGATGTGGAGACATGCAGATGCTCCACTGAAGTGGCTTAGTGATTTCATAGAGACTTTAAGGTAGGCATGGGATAGAAACTCCAAGGGATAACTAAGTCCAGTTAGACTCTGTGGTGTGGTCAGAGAGTAGAATATCTGTTAATTCATTGGCAGTAATATTCATATACATGTCATATTCTTAAAATAACATCATGAGTCTTCAAAATTTATCAGACCCCAGTGCCTAGGAGATAGGCCCAACCACCTGACAGCTGATGCTAGTATGTATGCTTCCTTAGAAACAACACCAGTGTAAACAGTGCAATGATAATTTGATGGTGTTCTGTTACCTCTGGCCCTTTGTGTGGGATATTTTGTTTCCCATTTGCAGTGCAACATATCCAGAGGTAGGTCCTGTTTTCCTTGCTTTTCCCATCTGTCCCATCGCTCATGCCCACTTCTCTCCCCAGGGATCAGTGTTCCCCCCTGCTACCATGGTTCAGCGCTCCTCATTGATGATAGGTAAGGATTTAGTTCACGGTATCTCAAACAAAAGAGAACAGGTGCCAGAGGAGCAAACAACTGCTTTGTGCTTGGGAACATCCTCACCTTTTATCAGGCCTTCCAGCACTATGCTGAGAGTGGACCCCAAAGTGCTTCCTTGCTCCTCTGGGGCCTGTTTTCTTTTGTGTGAGATACTTGATACAGATTATATTTCCATCAGACTACCTGTGGAGATCAGTTTGCATGAGAACATTTACAATATCCTTCAGGTATATGGTAGAAGCTGCAGTCATTGAGTTCTCTAGGGAAGCTTATATTCTTCTGTAGGTACACGGCCAAGAATATAACTTAGATTCCCAGCAAAGACACACTCTTGTTCCGGCATTCAGCAGGGAGTATAACCTCCGCAGTGGTCCTC
Source organism: Aythya ferina (assembly GCF_964211825.1). NCBI lineage: Eukaryota > Metazoa > Chordata > Aves > Anseriformes > Anatidae > Aythya > Aythya ferina. The sequence continues at coordinate 2,461,579 of NC_140298.1, forward strand.
CCTGTAGTTCCAACAGTGAAAAAACTGTAACCATCATGAACTGCAATTTGTTTTCTGAAAAGGCTTGGCAAATTTCCATGAACACTAGGTATCTGTCTAACTAAATTTGCAAGTTCCGCCAGCTGCCCTGGGGAGCTTGTAAGTTCCTTGAAACTTACTCCTGTCCACATAGCAGTTACAAGATGTGACTGCTTTGCCAGCAGAGCTGGTAAATTCCAAGAACCCTAGATACTGGATTCAAAGAAATTACAACCCTGCTGGCCACAGTGGTCAAGCTAGAAATGTTTTTGTGTTTCATGATCCTTAGCTGTTTCTACATGTAGTTCACAAGTTGCAATTGTGCATCTACGTAAAAGACTTTGGCAACAAAAAGCTGGAGTTCTTGGTGGTAGCAATTTCAGCCAGCACAGTGCATCCACGGGACTTGGAGAAGTTGCAGAGCTGCTGGATTCACAGCAAAGCTTCTAAACCTAGTGGTCTCTGGGCAGAATGTTTCTGAGGCTGTCCTCCAGTTGGTTTAGCAGAGAAGATACTACTCTCATGGCCCTCAAAATTCAGGGATGGGTATAATCAGTCACATCATTAAACAACCTTGTACTTTGCATGGAGCCTAAAATTAGTGATTTATAGAGATAACATATTCTGCCTCTCAGCTGGCAAGTTTGGAAACCTCTCTATGTCTTGATTTGAAGGAAGATTGGGAAAGGCCAGTTTTCAATGAATGAGAATACAAATTCTTTGGCCCTTCTATGGGAAGTTTTAGCTGAGAAGAGGTTTCTACCTTTTGTCAGAAAGTTTTCCTTTGGTGCAAGACCAGACAAGCTGTATTCAGATGGTAAGGAGGGGGATGTTTAGGTTTAGAAAATTAGGGTAAATTGGGCAAAAACTGAATTTTACAGTGATTTTTTTTTTACAGTCTAACACTAGTGTTTTGTTTCACAAAACTGAAAGTTCCCTACAGGTTTTAGTACTGCATTTAGAAAGAAATAACACTCTAAATTTATTATATCTGACAATTGAAGAATATCTAGCAAAAGAAGTAAAAATATTCCAAATTTTTCTTATGACCAGCATGCATTGTATTACAGTGACTGTTTGGATCAAGGGATCACGTATATTCTTGACATCTTTTCCCTTCATATTCTGTGGAAACCATGAAGAGGTAGAAACAACTTTTTTTTTTCCCTGTAAATTGTGTAATAATGTGCAAGTTGAATCCTGCACCTTCATGATGTTTGGAGGCTGGACTTCACAACTTAAAAATTCTTTCAACATTGTTTTTTATTTATATAGTGATAAACATAGGTGTTCATAAGTAGCATAAATTGATATGAATCAGTAGAAAATATTATATATAGAAATTATATGGCTGTCAGAATGGGTTGGGAAAAAAAGAGAAGATTATTGAAGGAGTATGAAGTTTTTCAAAATGGGATATTATTTATATCTGAAAAACACCTTCCAGAGTCCAAGGCTTTTGACCCAGTAACCATCACTTTTTTCACTGGAATAACATTCCTATTACTTAAAACACAAAATGTGTCTCTCCATCTTGTAGCACCTGCTGTGCCCAAGGAAAAAGTAATGTCCTATGTTATCAAAATTGCTTTCTTCTATTTTAGTAAATGTAGTAGAGAAAATGAATTCTGTAGTCCTGTTTGATAGTATGTACTTACTGGGCAAATGATGCTTTCTGAATATAGGTGGGTGCCTGAGAAAACACAGCTGCAGAACTGGAGTCTAAACATATCGTTTTGTATTTATTGTTGACTACATAAGGTGTGTGCCACAATATGTTTATGCTTCGCATTGCCAACCATGCAAAGGGGCTGTTGCAGCTGTGTACATCCACATCCAGACATTATCATATGCACATTACCTAAAACTTTGCCTGTGTCATCAGGCAAACAGCAGTAAAGATAGAAAAGAGGATTCCTCATTGGATCCATGTTTTCAGTGTCCTCTTGCTGTTCTTTTTGCAAGTAAGAGCAGCATGGCTGTGGGGGTGTTGCAGTATTGTGGGGAGGTCAAAGAAAATGATTGATCTTAGAGGAATGCCTTCTTCATAAAGTTCTGTTCTCTCATAGCTGAAACATAGGTTGTTAATCTTTCCTCTTTGGTAAATAAGGGAGCATGGTAATGTATCTTAGTGTGAGAGCAGGTTTTTTTGTGTGTCTGTAGTGTCTCTCATTCTAGTTCTGTGCATTAGACTAGTTCGGGTGTGTGCCAACATAATCTTCTGTGGCCATCTTCTCTTCTGATGTGACTCCTTCTTCAAAATGTTGTGGGCAGTCATCTTCTGGGTGGCTGCTCTGTGTGTGGTTTCCCCATTATATTAGTAGTAAAGCCAACTGTCAGTTGTGAATCTTCGTGCCCCCCCGGCCCGCTTCCCCAGCTTTGATTGGCAAATCTTCCTCTCTTTCATAATTAGTGATTGAATAGGGTTTGCTGGAAGGAGTGAGAGAGTAGATCTGCAGTGTTTTGAAAATTGGACTTGATGTGTATGATGCTAAAATCAATTTTGTCAAAGCTATTGATGAATAAAACTTTAGTGATTTTTTTCCTTTTTTGATTAAACTTAACTCTTCCTGTACAAGCTTATTACTCATCTTACATATATCTCAAGTATAATAGCTGTAACTGTTAAGACAATAATTAAACTTCAAAGCTGTATTATTGAAGGCTCAGCAAGAACACCCCAAAGCAAAAGAATTTGCAGTTAAGACTATACAAATCCATCCTTAACTAGTCCACAGTGAGTAGGGATTATGTAGCACAGTAATAGCATTTGCTGTAAAGAGGATACCTGCAAAATCTAGACAACGGACTGTGCAGAGTACAGAATCTGGCTGAATGTTCCAGGATTATGATTTGGGGATTTTCTTTATTTCTTTTAATAGACATGGCTTTGCCTTAAAGGGTGTAGCTGAAATTCACTTTAGATAAGCAGGACTCTTCGGTCCAGAATTTTGCCTTGACAGTCATCTGTAAAAAATGTTAGCTGATGTTTCATTCCAAAATAATGAACAAAAGACTCGATTCTGCTGTTGGATCTGGGTTTATGAATCATCAAAAAGTGCATTAACCTATGCGTGTGGGTGGCTAACCGCAGCGTGTGCCCCGAGCTGTTGCGCCATCAGGACTGTAGAGTCGTCCAGGAGGGTGGACAGCTTTGTGCGTCTTCCCTGTCTGTGCTGAGATATGGTCCAAGAGGGAGGTGGATTGACCAAAACTGGGGAGACCATAGACCTCCGTGCTAGTTAGTCATACCCTGCTGTCCGAGATGGGCATCTCTGGAGCACATTGCTTGGGTGTAACTCATTGCATGAGCCTGATGGAATAAATATGGCATCTAAACATCTCCAAGTATGCAGTCAGGAGAGAGGGGGGCTGGTCATTTAAAACATCTCTCTACTTGCTTAGATACTTGGGCAGAAACTCAAAAGATGTCTAAACTTGTCTGGAAGACTTCTTTGTGTCCTTAAAGCAGGAATTACAGATTCTCTTTTTGATGCAATGACCTGTTTCACCGCAGATATTCACCTTCTTTTCTTTCCTTGTTGCTCAGTTTTTTTTCCCTATATATATATTTTTTTCCCTTCTTTGTTCTTTCTCCCACTTCTAGGAGGAATTGTGGAATAGCATAGTACAATTTAAACATATATATATATATTTTTTTTTTGGAACAACCAGTGTTTTCCATGCATACTCAGCTGCCAGCTTTTCATACAAAGGAAAGCTTGAAGGAAGAAGCTCTACTGAGCGGAGGTACAAAAAGAAGTCATTCTTCAGATGGTGCGTAGTTAAGCTGGAGCTCCTTGCCTCAGTTATTATGGATGCTGCAGCTCAAGGGTGTGCAGGACGGGTTGGTGACAAATAGATTTGTTAGGGATGCTAAATGTATAGGAACATATGTTTCAGGGAGTTCATGAGCCACAAACTGTTGGAGCCTGGAAGAGCTTTTGGGAAAGTATCCCTGTGCTTACCTTGTTCTGGCACCTTCTTTTAGTTATTGCCATGGGAATTGGATGGATCTTTGGTCTGATGCCATTATGGCCATTTATACTGGAGGGGAGGCCTGGCCCAGAAGAGTTTTCTGTGTGTGTAGATTCCTTGGAAATACCATCATGGATTTTATTGCCTCTCAGAAGCAGTGAGAGCAGAGTGGGAGATTCAGCATGTTAGTACTTCATTAATAACTTATCAAAAACTTCCTCCATCTTATCTCGTCATTGTTCTCCCATATTTTGTGTCACAAACGGACGCGGTGCTCTGTGGGTATCAGACCCGGTGGAGCATTACCTGTGCTCACTGCAGAGGCTGAGCTGGGGAGCGGGTGCGAGCAGTGGAAGTGCTGCTTCCCACGGGAGGGCAAAGCTTGTCCAGGGCAAGGCTGGCTGCGCTCTGGGCAGTGGGAAAAAGGGAAATGGGAGTACAGTTAGTGCCATTTTTGGGGGCTGTCCCTGCAGACTGATTTCACAGTAGCTGAACTGCGTCAGAAGTGCGAAAGAGGAGAATAAACCGATCATGGGATAGGAATAAGTGTCCCCCTTTTGCCTCCTTACCTGTTCCCAGTGGCTTCAGTGAGGGAGCTCAGAGGCTGGCCCTAAGCATTCGGCAAGGAGGCAAAGAAAAAGCAGAGAGGAACCCATCACTGCCTGCTGGTAGGGAAGCTGAACGAGGGCTTCTTAAACCCTCTGCCCTGTGCTTTGTTTGTGAGATGCCACATTCAAAGGATGTTTCCAGCTCTGTGTCTTTCCATCTGGGTTGTTCCTGTCTTTCTGCAGATCCCCCCTGAAGAATGCACGGACATTATTGGGGTTCTGGGAAGTTCAGTGGTTTGCTTTCACTGAAAAGCTGCTCCCCTCCCTCCCTGGAGCAGCTGAGCTCCTGTGGGGGGAGGCTTCTTTCCTCACCCACCGAGATGAGTTGATGTCTGTAGGCTGCAGATACTCCCTAGGCTGATGTTGCGTGCTGCCACAGCAGCAGCCGTGGCTTTTCTCTGCTGCAACAAGTGTTGCCTCTTGACGCTGCCTCCCCTGAGGGATCATTAGCAGGGTGGAGGCTATTTTCTTTCCTAGAAACAGGAAGAAAAGAAGAGGATGAGATGGGAGGCCTGAAACAATCTAGAATTAGATTACACTGTGAACTCAATGACATCAGCTCCCTTCAGTCTTCCCACCCATTTGCTCTCACAGCATTTCTATTTAGGCTGAGCAGGATCTGACGATACCTATAATGTTGTGCTAATTCCTTGGTGGTTAATTGGGTCCAAAGCAGAGGCCCAGAGCTGCCAGCCCCACTCCCTGTACTGTGGAGCCCATAGTTTAATTAAGTGCATGTTGCACTGCACAGGCAACTGGATCTAACAGGCCCAAAAGCACTGGACTGCAGAGAACTTCAACTGTTGTCAAGGGACAGAATCACCTTGAAATCTAGTAAATTAAAACCAAACCTAAAAGTAGTAATAAGGTTTGCAGCTTCTGTTGTAAGAGATCTGTCTCTCGCTTGCCCCCCTTCCCTCCTTTGTGCCTAGCTACCCACAAAGCTGTTAGGTTCACAGAATACATTCACCTTTACTGTAACTGAAGGTCAGTGCTTGTTATTATTATTATTTTTTTTGTTAAAGACTGACCAAAGAAAAGTAAAAGTAAAACGGCTCCTGTGGAATGAAGAAAACTAACTCTGTGCTTTATGGCTACAATCACTTCTGAGAAGGACGTGCTTTTGTTGGTTAGGATTGACCTGGCCTCTGCCTAAATGGGAGTCTTGTGCTTTGAGAGGGGAGGACTGCAACTGTGTGCCATGAGACCAGGGGGCAAGTGGCACCAGCCAGTGCTAACTGCAGAGCGCTCAATCCTATTGAATTTAGGGAGTGAATCTGTCCACACATTGCCAGCTGGCCAGGTCCTAACATCTCTTGCATCCAGGCCCCTGCAGAAATAAGAATGTGGAATCAAAGAACATGATGAGTGGGACTCCTCTTCTCTTCTCTTCTCTTCTCTTCTCTTCTCTTCTCTTCTCTTCTCTTCTCTTCTCTTCTCTTCTCTTCTCTTCTCTTCTCTTCTCTTCTCTTCTCTTCTCTTCTCTTCTCTTCTCTTCTCTTCTCTTCTCTTCTCTTCTCTTCTCTTCTCTTCTCTTCTCTTCTCTTCTCTTCTCTTCTCTTCTCTTCTCTTCTCTTCTCTTCTCTTCTCTTCTCTTCTCTTCTCTTCTCTCTCTTTTCTCTCATAAAATACTTTAGTACACAAATAACTATTTGCTATTACTATTAATTATTTAATCCTTTTATTGCTAGCTCGTTTCTGCCACAGTTATTCCTCACATTTTGTGTATATGTGGCCTGTGGGACTATGCCACTCGGTCATGCATGATGTGATACATTTTTGGCACTAGAAAAGGTCAGAATAAATAAAATAACAAATTTCCCTTTGAATAAAAATGTTTTTTTAAAAAGATAACCAGGCAAAAGTAGAGGAAAAAAAAGTGGAAGGCCAGTGTTTCTAAGTCTTGACAGGCGTGAAATATTTTCCGAGGAAGGGGAAGGAAGGGCTAAGAAACTCTTTGGTTTCTTTCAAACTGTTCCATCAGAATCTCGGTGCCAGCTGGAGACAGCGTGGATCCCCACGTGCAGGAACCTGGGATTTGCTTGGAGGGAGGGAATTGTAGGTCACAGTTTAATCTGATCACAGATGCAAACCAACACAGGTGCTGTTGATTCCCCAGAGGGGCTGGAATAAATTCAGTGTCACTGCATAAACCACAGTGTTGTGAAGCTGGCACTTACCTTTCTGACCTTGCAGACAACATCTGCTTACTCAGGCTTTGTGTCTCGCTCCTAAAATTACTCTTGCCACAAGCCACGTTTCCTGCCTTTCAGAGAGCGCTCCGTGCCTCTGCATGCACAGCGGTGCCTTTAGATGGCTTTTGTGCTATGCAAATTGCCTTCTCACTGGGATGGTTCACTCCGAGGATTTAACCTGTGGACCCGTGCCAGAACTTCTGATCTCCGAAGACATGGATTCTGGACTGAGGATTTGAATATGGATTTTGCTTCCTACCAGTGTAATACAATAAAAGAAACCTTTGGTTAAGAAAGCCTACAATTTGTGGGATGGAGATCGGTTCCAGATCCCTGTTCTTTTCCAAAGTTTGTGGCCAGCCTAAGCTCTGTGTGGAAGAAATGGGTAAAACTGATGAGGAAACAGCCAGGAGATTGTAGTTACCATTTTTGAACTTCCGGTCTGAATACTAATAATGAATAAACAGTGCCAGATGACTCTGGTTGTATCGGAATTAAGTTCTTAGGCATCCATTTTCCACTCAGAGAACTGTGGAGGTGATGTTTTCTGGCAGAGTGCAGATATGATTTGCTGGTTATTTTTCTGAGAAACCCTTGCAAATAAATTCACTGGTAGTTGTGATATCCCACTGTACATCTTCCTGATTCGGTTTATCCAGACTTCTGCTGTAGATTGGTGAGCACAAATTCACCTGGGATAAGATATGCTCAGGATAGAGCTATGAGGCATTCAGCATATCCACAGACGTACTGGAAGGCCCAGATGCTTTCCTCTGAGCCAGTACCTAGCTACGAAATTGTTCTCCAGATTGAAATTGTGATGATGATGACTGTGTCCTTCAGGTGAGATCTAAATCAAGGCTCAAATCATTTTTGGAGATGTAAAAACTCAAAGAACTTGGAAGATCTGTCAAATACATATATTCTGTAAGTTGTCTTCTACTTACCCAGATATCGTGTGCTCCTGACATTGGACATGCCTCATTCAGTTCCCGAGTGAATTGCTGGGCATTGCCATTGCATGCTGTCCTTCTCTGTGTTCCAGTTCAGTCTGGCCTCTGTGTCATCAGTGAAGAAAAGATTCCTTTCTCTATACTTTTCCATTCTTGTGTATAAATTAGTATGCATATTTTAAGTGCATATACTATAAAAACATGTAACAGATTGTAAATGATTTTGCAGTATGTTGAAATGAGTGGCTATTGTCATTAACAATGCCTATAATTTAGGTATGTCTCACAAATCCTTTATGAAGAGAAATCCATTGTTGAGTTAACCACCTCAGGCAAGAGCAATCGTCTTTTCCTTCATTTTTTTTCCCCTCCCAATCCAGTTGTAATGCACTGCCATGATCTGAAAGGGAGCGAGGTGTCCCATTGAACAGTTTAGCTTTCCTTCTTACACTTATCATCATACTATGATTTTGTGACAGAGCTATCAAGTTTTTGGTGGGTGGACATTTTGCAAAATATCTAATCATTACAATATTACAGCTATTCGTGTTAGAAACTCACAGATGCTTGTTTAGATGCTGAAGGCAATGCATTAGGAACTGATGGTGACTGATTATTATCCAATCAGTTCCTGATGCAGTATCTGCGACATCAAAAACTCTGCAGTGGCTTTGGTTACATCCGAAATTTTTCAATTGCAGTGTCTCCACTTAATGCCTTTTTTGTTAATTTTAATCTTCAAATGCTGAGGCTCAACAAGGCCAGTGTACTAGGAAGAAAAAAAAACAAAAACAAAACTGCTTAATTTCACTACTCATTTTTTTTTAGGGAAGACAGAACTAACTTTCCATGAGCACAACAATGGTTTATCTAAGAATTACTAAAAACAAATATTGCCAAGAAGACTTTAAATAACACTGATAGCAAGCCATATGCATCTACAAGTTTTTCTTTATTCAGAACCATTGTGCGATGGTTGAATAGCTCGAGAAAGCAAGTCAGCAAGTGTTCTGCCTCTCCAAAACCCAGGAAATGATGTAGACTCTCAGCAGGGTGAGTCCACAAATTCAGTAAGTGAAATTCATGAGAAACTCTAACCTTGTGCCAGTTTGTGTGCGCTTTTTGCATGCAGAATTTCAGCAACAAGAACTAGAGACTGGTGCTAGTATCATACTTCTCATATGTTTTCTGGATCTTGAACCAACACCACATATGAAAGGAAGAATTTAGTTTCAGCCCTGAGTCTTGATAGCTGGCCTGTATATTTGCATTGGGTGTGTATGAGCCAGATGTGTCTGCCCATCTGCTGTTGACCTTACTGTACTGAGAGAAAATAACACACAACATAAGCAGAATATGGTCATCACAGCCCTCAGACATCAAGATTTCTGCTTCCATCCACTGTGTTTGAAAAAGTGCAGTCAAAGATTCTGGAGGCAGTTGTGTTTTGTATTTCTGTACAGGCCTAAACCGTAACAAAGTAATCTAATTATTAGTAATTTGGGAATAATCTAATTATTGCTTCTATGGCACAAATGCCATGCAATCTATTAGATCTGTCTGTGAAAATATTCTGCAATCTGTGTCCCACAGTGATCTGGATGCTTTTGTTAAATTGGACTTGGAGTGTGGAAGAAAAATAATTTTCAGTGTACAGAGCAGTGAAAGGTGGTTGGAAATTGCTAACAGTGAATACGGGAATTTAGAGAACATTTTCCAGGGAAAAACAAACCACGTCAGTAACATCTGTTGACTAATGAGAGTGATAACTAACTCTGCATAAACACAATGAACAAACTCTACACTTCTACATCAGAGGTACTTCTGTTAGCAGTTACTGAGATAGAAAAATCATCACTTCACCAGGGCTGTTTTAGACAGCTCACTTTTATCTCAGAATGATTTTCTTCTAAAGTTTTCAAGGCAAAAAAGAAGTTGTCTCACACCTGTTTTGCTCAGCACCAACTTCTGTATATCAGAGTGAAACATCCTTTATCAGGATCCTTTGATCCTTAGCGTAACATGAACAGATTTTGGCAGACTACAGATGCTCCTTAGAATCACACATGTAAATAAAACCTAGGAAAAAAGTCTCTAAAGATCAGCCAACTGGAGCTCTCAGCCATTAAGATGTAGTGAAACGAATATAACTATTTTATGTGCACTGGCTCTGTATAAAATTCCTTCCTGCTGGGTATCCATAGGCTGATCTAAAGCCATCTAGCATTAATGGGAGTCTTGCATTGATTTCTTCATCTTTGAATGAGGCTGTAAGTGCTCAAGTTGCAAGCACTGCAAACATGGATAACAATATTATAATTATGGCTAAGGAGGTCACATATTTGTTTGACAGTTTAAGAGAAATATATGAGTGGCATTTGGTAGCAAGGAGGGTCTTAGCTTTCCACAATGCTAAATATGTGCTTCAGCATAACCAGATTTACACTTGATTACTTGATAGCTAACTAATGATCTTGGTAGCCACCCAGAGTCAGTGATCACCTTATCATGAAACTGTGGTGACTTCATAAATTGATGTGGCTGAACGAGAGACAGAAGATACTGTTTTAATTTGCTTATTTCTAATGCTATCTCTAGTTAAACTTCTGGTGTTAAGGCAAAGAGCTGAAGAAGAGTTACACAGAAGTAATTGTACATCTTATTTCCCAAACATTGTGTTAATCCATGTTACCATGAATATGGACACGGATCTGATAGCTGTGTTCTTGAAGTGGCAGGCCATCACAGGATCGGAGAATCATACAACATCTGAGTAGGAAGGGACCCACAACAATCATCGAGTCCAACTCCTGGGAACTCTTCATCATTTGTTCCTCTTCAGCACGTTAACTTAAACTTTAAAAAAGTTACCAGAATCCCGACTGGTTTGAGTTGGCACATTATTAAGGTCATAAACCCAGGAAAAAATGTTTGCAATTGTTTTGGGTAATGGAAAATTCAAGGTAGATGGTGGTTGTGGTGTAACACTAATCGCTGAACTTGTGACAAGACAGGGAGGAAGGGAAAGGTCTGGGCACAGAACCTTGTTTATCTTAAAAACCTCAGATGAGAAGGATTAAAATGCAGAAAAGCTACCATCTGCCCTGCCGTTTGGTGCTAGAGCAGTGTTTTCACAAGGTGTTTTTGCAAGTCAACTTTTCAGCGGTGTTGAAATGTGATGTGAAACCAGCAGAACGCGCTAACCCTGTTGGCACCACGATTGTGCTGCTGCTGCAGAGCCGGGGGGGCAGGAGGCATCGTGGCAAGCTCTGGAGCTCAGCGTGCTCGACTGGCGTGAGCCGCGGGGGGAATCCTGTGCGCATGGTTTGTTCGGGTGTTGTGCACTGCAGCGGTACGTCTTGGCTCTGTAATTTAGGTGCCATGCCGGTCTATTAATCCATTAGAGCAAAGAAATTGCTGTGTTTAGCATAATCCCAGGTACCACTGTGAGAGAATTATTAACTGCTCACAGTTGCCAGCTGAGATTAAGCCAATTCACAGCCATCCAGGTTAGGCCTGCAAGTGGATTCATGTCAGCTAAGTTTCTTCCCTGAATGCCTTACAGAAGAAAAAAATGGCAAAATTCCACAGACAGCAACTGGTGCTGTGAAGATCTGTCATTAAAACAGTTAGGGTCTCCTTGCATCTCCTTTGAGAGAAGTCCTATTAAGCAACGGCACTTGTTGAGTTAAGACCTGGTTTATTTGGTGATATTTGGCATGCCCCAAGTTGCATGTAAACTGATAAAGCATAACTCAAGCTTGTTCGTTCTGGTTCAGCCACTGCTTATTTGGCTTTTTTTTTTGTGTAACAGGGAATACAATAAAATGCAAATTCAACTCTAACTGCTGAGCAAAAAACCATTTATGTCAATCTTCTAAAAATGATGTGCGTGTTTCTTCAGCTCCTTGCACTTACCTCCTTTCATGCTCCTGTAACTCTACTGATCAGTGCTTTCAAGCCAGGGTAGCACCACTGTGCAGAGAACTACAACCAAATCCTGCTCTTGTGTTTGGGCAGTATGGAGCTGTGCCAGCGAATCTGAAGGACACGGTTAGTAACTGGAATCACAAATGTTTACAGATAAAATGCAGGAACTGCACACAAGAGCAGACAAGAATAGAAGAACAAGTTGGATGTACTGGAGACATCTGGTGAAGTTGTAAGAAGAAAAGTAATGTTGAGAGAAAAGCCATAAGCAAGTTTTCTGAAGGGTGAAGTATAAGCATGTTTCCTAGAGCTGATTGCCTACAGAAGATGATAAGCAAGATCATTCACTTTGTTTCATCACAGTTTGCTGCAACAGCAAAATACTGAAACAAGGAGAACCAACTGCTCCTTTTCCCTGCAGGTTGTACGGCAATGCTCTGCTCCCAGTATCTTAGTGAAGGCCACCATCGCCCTGCCCCAGACACGACTCCGCAGCCCGTGTTGCACTTTGCATTAGGTGGCTTCAGACCGGGCACAGCAGTCGTGTGTGCTTTGTGTCCTCTCCCTGAGGCTCTCCGGCAGCGCTCTTCTGCAGCAAGATGGAGAGACAGGGGCCTCAGGCTGTAGGGGGCCGCTGGTAGTTCCCGGTGAAGTCCTTGTCTTGCATGAGCCCTCCCAGGATGTGTCTTTGGAGCAGATGTTCTTGCAGGGTTGCGTTGCTTTCCTTACCTTGCGCAGTGAAACCGTGAGGCCCAAACAATACAGCCTGTACCATTGCTGCTGCAGAGATGTTGGTTTTGCTCTGGGAGAGATCCCACGCAAAGTGCAGCCTTGCAGCATGCTGGCAGGGGAGCAGTTCAGAAAATCCTCTGAAAAAACTGCCTGCTACTGGAACAAACTAGGGGCAGGCTTAGCAGGTGGTCCGATTATATTTGCTCTGCCAGTTCAACAGTATTTGCTGGACAAAAGAAGGCATCAGGTGATACAGAAAGTCCCAAACAAAGCTCCAGACGAATGCAGACATGACCAAACTTTCTCGTCTCTTGCATATCTGTGGTAGTGGAGGAAAACTTGTGGCTGAAGGAGTAGGCACAAGAGCCAGAGGGCATATCTCTGCTGTTGATTTTTGTATGGGTGGCTACAAAACACGACACAACTGAGAATTTGGTTTCTTTGTGTTTCTTCTGCGTTACATAAACTGTTTTCCATTGGTGACATAAGAGTTAAAACCACGGGGGCTAAATTCTTGTAACCCCTCTTCTTGCTCAGTCATTTGTGGCACGCCCATTGTTCTTGCTGCCACTCAGCGCACGCGGAATTGCAGCCTGGAGGAGGCACTGAAATCCTGCTCTGGAGGAGGCGCAGCGCAAATGGATGGATGCTACATAACGATTGCTTTGGTTTGAACTGTTCAGGCATCCAAATGTATGTTTGTAGGACTTTTGTGGAAAGAAAGGCCTCGTAGGAATAGGAAGAGACCATTTCTAAATAGGAATTCAGACGAGCGTTACGATGTGGTATAAATGGATACAGATGAACGTTACATACAGCAGGTCCCTGAGCAGGTTAGATGTCTTTCCAAGGGTAAACATACATGTTCCCTTTTTGCCTTTCCAACTGCTGGATGAGCAGGAAGGTGTTCTGAGTTCCTGAGAGACTGGGGCTACCTTTCACTTAATAATGGTGCATGAAAAGCTTATGGTAAAAGAATGATAATCTTGCTGTAAAGCATGTCATCCTGTAATGCAGAGAATACCTCACGCTGCAAATGCAATAAAGGGAGCACATTAATCCTACGCAGGCTACCTTACTTCTGGCACTTCCTGATTTTTTCATGGCTCGACTCTTCAACCTTCATGTTCTTCTGACATAGATTTTTTTTTTCTTATTGTTAACGTGGATGTCATAAGATTATGAAACGAGCGTAAGACCGATTAGAAGAGTTTAGAACTTCCAGGTGAAAGATCAAACAATCATACCTCAATATTTTTGATAGTGTAATTTGCAGTGAAAATGCCTAATGAAAAGTTCAGGCATAACGAAGGTTTCTCTACATTTAGGGTTGGATAAATAGGGTGGTGCTCCAGTTCTGCATGGTGCTAAAAGGAAGGAATCAGACACTTTGGAAAAAAAAAGCCAATAAATAATAATTGATAGTCACATGTCACTGTATGAAACCTGAGCAGCTCTACAGGAAAAGTGACCTGTAGTAGTGGTTGGCAGTCCTCATAGCATTGGCAGCCGCAGGGGAGGAGTTGTGTTACCAGTTCACACTGTGGCACATGCTCAACATTTTTTTAATGTATTTTTTTATAAAGGGATTTTTTTTTTTTTTTTTAGTGTGTAGTATCTAATTTTCCACTAGTCCAGTGTGATGATGGGTTCAAACTAGCTCTATATCCATAGTGCTGAATGACAAATATTTATGTCATGTTTAAAAATATTTGCTAATAGATGGGTGGATGGAAATAGGTGATTAGAATAAGGATGAAAAGCTTCTGGAGGAATCCTGATTCCACAGAGGATAATGAAAGAATTTGTGTTGATTTCGGTAGGGCACAGGTTTTATCCAGAAAATACGTAGTCCATTGGTGTTGGCATAACAACTCCAGTTTTATGATAAGATCTTGAAACTTGCAGAAGAAATTGCTTTTCTCTTTCATGTGCAATATTTTAGTTAATACGATGGCATCATTCTAAAAATAGAGGTGTGAAAGCATAGGTAATGCTGGCAACATAACGAGATAAGAAATATTTAGAATGATGGCAGCAACTCAAAATATACAAGATGAACCAAAAGAGCCTCTTAATCAGAAGAAAAATTCATATAAAAATAATCAAGGGAGTAAAATTCTAGATCAGCCTAGAGTTGATTCGAGACAGTTCTTGGAATGAAATTTTGATTTCGTTCTCAGGGTTGGATTTGCCAGCATAGCTTCTCTTTGATGCATTTCTTTATGAATCTAAATGGATGGGCAGGCTGCGTATTATTCATTAACAGCATTTTGAGCGATGTATGGCACCATACTGATATCTCTGCAGGGCTTGTGCTGGCTGAATAATTGAAGATGGATTTAAAATATTAGAGTGGAATAGCCAGATAAATTTTAAAAAATCATACAAGGTAACTGATGTTTTTGTTGCAAAGCATATTTTATAGCTTATTAAAACAGTCTCTGTCAGGATGCAGTAGACAAGAACTAGTTAGATTTAATAAAAGTAAGAATAATTTATAGGGGTCTGATGGGGAAAATGTGTTGGTTCCAATTGCAATCCTGCCTCCAGTCGCAGAACTAGTGTTTAAGGCTTGTGTTGAAACAATCATGGTATTGACATGAACGGGGCTTTGCCATTATTTGAGTTATTCTAGGATACCACCACAAGCTTTATTTGCAAATGCTGACATACCATTTGTACCTGCATGCGTAATTATCGGCTGTAATCATGGTAACTGCACATGCATGCCCTCATCGTTTGTCAGTTAACACTTGGTTGAGAAGAACAGATTAAACGCGCACCTTTATTTCGGTTTTGAGGTAAACAACAATCTAGACTAAAGGTGGTAACTCTGGTGGAGGAATAGAGGCTGGCTGAGAAGTGCAGGGAGCTGGAAAGTCGCACAGCAAGGCTGTTGTGCAGCGCTTGTCTGTTGTGAGCAGGGAGAAGAGAAGAGATGTAAAAGGAAGAATAAAAAAACGTGTGAGAATTGTTTTTGAAAAAAAAAAAAAAAAAAGCCATCCAGCTGATCTTTTTCAGCAAGAGGTGGAGCACAGCTGCTGGGTTTTGTGGAGTTTTGTGCTTAGAGCTGGAACCTCTGCTTTTCCCTGCCTTGATGTCATGCCTTTGCCTGCTCTTCTGCCTAAGCAGGATTTGCTCTCTCTGCCCTCCCTCTGGAACTGTGCCCCGGCACCTGAAAACGCCAGCATGTTCTCCCCTGCTGCCTTCCCCTGGAGCTAGTAGCAGAGCACCGAGGTCAGAGCAAGGCAAGGATGGCTAAAATTGCACACCCTCGCAGTTGCTGTCTGTGGAGTTCACCACCAGCACCTTTCTGAGAACGGGATGAAAGTAAGGCCGTGTGTAGGTATGGCATAAGATGAAAACTTCACGAATCAGATAATTCTAGGAACTCTTTAAGAGGGAAAAAAAAAAGTTCCTTTTGCCATTCATCAAGACCTGCATTCATAGATATTCTCGTGTCTGAAAAAGAAATGCTTCAGAGTGACTTCTTGCTACCACTGTGTTCGAAGCTTGATCTGCAGACCACTCATCAACCAAACTGCTCTTCAAAACATCATCATTTAAAAAAGGCTGAGCTCATCCAGTGCTGTGTGAACCAATCCCCCCATGAAACCTCCGTTGTGTTTCAGTCAGTTCAGTTTTAACAGTGCTTTTCCAACATCCAGTGGGTTCATATATGTAGTTTCTATGCTTCTGTTTTCAACCTTTGGCTCGTGAAAATTATTGAGATAAAAGCTCACAGTCAGCTACATGCTGTTTAGGCGATTTGGACTGAATTCAGCTCAACTCAGCAGAGGTGTGGAAGATGAAGAACTGAACACTTTATAATTACTGTGTCTGAAGATGCCAGATTGTAGAATCTCTACAGGTAATTGTGAGATTGCTATAAAGACATCACATTTGCCTGCAGAGATTTCCCAGTCTGCGACTTATATCCAGGGTGAAGAAGAGAGAGAAATATTTTCTTTCTACTGGTCGATGTCAGAGTTTAAAATGAATTTTCAATAAGTTCTTGAAGAAGAAGTTTTCAGGAGGACTAGATGAGTATTGTGGGTAATAATTAAAGTGTTGTTTGGTTCCGACATACTTTACACTCACAGTTTGTGTGGATCCCTGTCTTCCACAGGCTGCCTTGTGGATGCCTCACAATCTCCTTGGACTTAACATGGCTGCAGCTGAGAACACTGCCTTTCCTCTGCATTCCTGGGAACAAGTACATCTCCCTGCCCCTTGCTCTGCCACTTTTTGGGTCTCTTCTGCAGCAAACTTTAACTTTCCCCTCTCCTCCTTGACATACACTCTGGTGGTAACCGAATGTTTCTTTTCTGCAAATGTTTATCTTCTTTCCTTTCCTTTTTTTTTTTTTTTTTTTTTTCTTTTTCTTTTTTCCTAGTTGTTGGTGTTGGGAAAGAAAGGACAGAAAACGTTTTAGTCTCTAGTCATCACCACACCACCCCCTTGACTGCTGCAGTCACCTGGAGGTTCTTTGGTGCTAACCTTCTTTCCCCTTCAGCCAATGTAATTCTTGTCTGTTTTATGACTCTCCCACTTGTTAGGTCTTGTTGTGCGTTTTTAAATGTTAATTGGGCATTCTCTGAGGCCCAGATTATGAATAGACTTGTATTGTGTGGGTGCTGTATAAAACAAAAAATGCAAAAATACAAATCAGTGAGAGGAGATTAACTGTGGACTTTATAGCTTCTCACATTTGTGCTAATTCCAAACACTAAGCACACATACACAAAAAAAAACAAAAACAAAACAACAGAATAATATTAAAAAACAGACAAGAATTTGGATTTGAAGGCAAAGCAAGTTTAGCTGAGTGGCAGAGACGAATTTAGGCACATAAGTTATGCAGGACAAAAAAGCTTTGGGTATATTTTAGGTGTATTTTGGTGTAGTATTGGGCAAGCAGTCACCTTCTACAAGATAAGCCTGTAATAGGGAATGGCAGAGCATTCAGAGACACCCTGACCTGCCAAGAGCCTTCCAGCTGGGCTCCCCCATGGCTCCTCACAGGCTGAAAGCGGGGGTCCTGCCTTTTCCTTGTGTGTGTGCAGTGTTTTGTGAGCACACCTGGCAGCTGGAGATTGCTGCCCAGCCTCTGGGGAAGAGGTGAGGTGCCCGTCAGTCACATATGGCAGAAATTTCAGAGATTACAGTGACTTTATGGAATTTGCACCTCCTTGGGTAGTCGGTTCTGAGAGTTAAACCTGGGCAGCTGCAGAGGGGAGAAAGCAATCTGCATCCTCTGTGTGCAATTGCAATGATTTGAGGCAGCTCAAGCTACAAATTCAGTCCTTAAGATTGGACTTAGATACAGTGGAGTACTTAAGAACAGACAATTTACGTCAATGGATTACGATACCTCTGGATTGTAGGGAGAAAAAATATGCTAAAAAATTCGAGAGATGAAAAAATGTAAGCTATTTTAAGACTCTTTTTGTGAGCTGCAAAAGAGGCTATGAAAGCCTCAGGTTATTGTGCTTTGAATAATTTCCTCAGTTCTGGTGCAAAGCGTTCATTTTACGAGGTTTGTTTCTGCCAATGCTAAGTGATCCAAAGACTTGAAAGGATGAGGGAAGATCTTTGGTGTCTGTTGCTGTGAAAAATCCTTAATGTGCTTTATATGGAGACCAAAGACCACTATTTATTTCCTTTTGTCTTTTGGAAGTGAAAGGATGTTTTGTCCCAAATTCTTGAAAAATCCATGAATCAAAGCCTTCCTTTTGTCCTGCCTTTACAGTACAAACAAATGAAAACCAGCTTGTGTCCTTGCTAAGCAGATTATCAGGAGAGGTTGAAGAGGTTCTTCCTAGGGAACAGCTCCTTCTCGTAATCTGTTGTAATACCAGCGGAGCCCTAGCATGGTGGAAGTGAACACACACAGCCACATTTTCCCCTTGCCACACCCTTCAGTGTTGGCGAAAGCAGCGTGTGCTTTGTGTACAAGGACTAAAGTGGAGAAGATCCCAGTTTTGCTGCAGCTTTTGCATGTCGGTGCTCTGCTGGTCGGGCACACGCTGCCTTTCCTGGCTCTGCGTCTCTGCGCTCGGGTCCCCCTCTGCCCCGCATCGCCCCCCTGCAACCCAGCGGCAACCAGTTCTGGAGTGAGCGAGCAAATTAATTAATGAGAGGAGGATTCTCGTAAATAACAGAAGGAAGTCTTGGTTGTGTGGCCGTTACTGAGAGCTCTGCGCTGGGGTTTGACACCCCGTTAAAGCAAATAAAAAGGCAAAACCCAGCTGACAAAACCTGCAAAACATCCTTAAATTGCTCAGTCTCTTCTTAAAAATTAACCTCTATAGTCAGCCAAATTCCATTTCAAAGGGAATTGAGAAATTTGACTGAAAAGGTGTTTCAAGACAGAGACATTAGCTATCGCGCATCTCTGAGAAAATGACAGTGAACGGGGAGACCAAGCCGTGCCTGCCTTAGCGAGTGCTTTGATGCAAGAACACGGGCTCTGCATGCTGAGCCACTCGTGCGCACAGAGGTAACTTCTCTGAAACTTTCTGGTGCTCTGTGTAATTAATAATTGCAGTGTTTGCCATCAACTGACTTGAGCTCATTGCATCAGAAAAATCCTCCTCCAAGTGAGAAGGCGACAGAGCCGCATGCACCGAATGACGAGTGGCTACCGATGGGGTGGTTTTAGCATCGTTACTCTTCTTTGGTTTTGGTTTATGTTGTACAAAGCCTGCTTTCCTGTCCCTTTATCTCAGCCGTACCTGCGGTGGAGAGGAGGACAGAAACTTCCCCAGGGCTCATCTCGCAGGGCCTGCTATTTCCCGATGATCTACAACAATGGTTATTCGGTAACAGCTGGGCCGTGTCTTCCTCAGACAAAGCCACTGTGGGGCTGAAACCTCCCATTGCTGAAGCATAACCGTTGCCCTGGTAACGGTTAACTAGCACGTGTTTTATTGTTTCAGCCTGCTTTCCTAGGGTATTTGCAGGTGGTAGAAGATGCTTTCTTAAAGAGGGGTCATAACCTCATGAACTTTCAGATGTCGCAACAAATTGGGGGACAAAAACATTTTTTTTCTTTCAAATGGATTAAGTAAATCTTATTATATAGCCTTTACGAGACAGATGTAACTCACAGTTTGATTTTGAGCATTATATCCAGATGCTGATACAAGCATTTCTGCTGTCTTTTTTTTTTTTTTTTTTTTCAGAATGTGAGTTAAGATCATATTATGATAAGAAGATTTCAAATAAACGCAGTGAGAACATGCAAGCAGGAAGATTACCGTGACTTCTTTCATTTTGGGTTTATTTTTTCTTGTTTATATGCTTGTAGGTATTTCTTTTGAATTTGATATTTCAGTGATTTATCCTAAAAATGCACTTTGAATGGACCAGAAATCTCAGGTTGGTTTGCTAGATCTCAGGATGAATACATATTATCGGAGAGCATGCTGATGATGACAATGATGAAAAAAATCACTTGCCTGCTACTTTAATGTGGAAAGTGACAAAGTACACTTAAGATGCACACGTACATGCGGCATGCGTTTGTATATGTACCAGTCAGTAGGAAAGCAGAATTTTGTAAATAGGAATTACATCCTCATTTTTTCCTATACCAAAATTAAAAGTGCCTTTATGATGTACTTAGTGCATTCACCCCCAAAAATGTCCTGTGGTACACAGGAATGTTTCATGTTACAAAGTTGTTTGTTAAGAGCAGACAGTCCCAGGACAAAAGAATGACAAGAAGTAGCATGTGACATAGGATAAAAATGTGGTTAGATTTTAATCTATTCAGCAAAATCCATTCATAATCTAGTGGGATGAAGAGAGAGCTCCCTCTCCTGTCTGTTTCATAAAATTTATAGAAGCTATTTGCATGTTTACTTTGATTAAGGTGTAAATAAAAACAACGTTTAAATGACGTTCTGTGATGCTCCTAATAAAAGGCATGTCGTCTGAGTGAGCAGTGGTTAAACCCCGCTCTGCCCTTTCTAAGCCACCCTGGACTTGTTCGGTGGTGTTGGCAGCTTGAGGGCAGCTCTGAAGAAGGCACTGCGTGACAGCAGCAGGCCCGTGGTGTGCAGGATGCCTACCCAGGCATGGAACCGTGCTTCCCGAGCTCCTACAGAGACGGCCCCAATTTTAATGAAATTAGCTCTCAACCCAGTGGGCAGGCTCCTGCCCTCAGGATCATGGTTAATAATTATTTTTTTGCTTTATTTTTTGGTATCTGGAGAAAAAGGAAAGCATTCAGGGCCTTCATTCATGGAACTTATTTAATGTCACAGTTTGTAGATAGAGTTTTGTCAAAGGTGCAGAAGTGGAAGGTGTTCCTGGGCAGGCCCATCTGCCGCCTTTGTTGGGAAGCACATACCTCCCTGGTAGCCTGGATACGTAGCTGTGCCCCGGACAGATGTGGAGGTAGGGAGGACAGAGTTTCTGCTGCTCGCAGCAGAGCACTTCTTTATATATATGTATTTTTTGCAACTGATACTTAGCAGTGAAGAATTAGAGGCTACTGGTCATGTAATCATAAGAAAGTGAATAAATTGTTGCTATCTAGCTGAAAACAGCCCATCCTTTACTAAAGTGCAGGTGTGGATGGGGCTCTGTTTTCCAATACTGGTGGTGTCTGTGGCTCTTTATTAAAATGCTGATTTTTCAGTTTGTGACAGATGTACATGTATGCTGAAAAATTTGGGCATTCATGTATGAAGTAGTCAGTGCTACTCGGCTGCTAGCTTTTGTTTTATTTGTGGACTTAATCCAGCTTCCCTCCTGTGTCTGTCCATGAAAAATCTTTCCTCGTCCTCTCCCTGTTCCACATCACCTCTTGGCTACAGATAGGAGCTTGCATTTAGGTTGCTCTGTCTTTTGGTGGACACCTCGTGACAAGAATCACTTGTCACTGGCTTGTGTATATGTCCATGGGACTAAACTCAGAGGTGAATCTGGTGAGTAACCACAGAATCTTGGCCAATGTCATAATTTATTCCACATTCTCCTGAGGAGGGGAATTCCCCTCTTTTGGCAGGCGGCTCCCTGCCCTGACCCCTAGCGCTATGGCAAAGCCCCCCCTGGGACCTGCCTTGGGACAGGGAAAAGGGCTCCTGGGCCAGGGCTCCTTATGCCTCGGGATCAGAGAGCAGCTGGGCGCAGCCCGAGGGATCCCCCACCAGCTCCTGGAGAGCTGCTGCCGGGGGCTCTGTGCCCAGCGGTGCTGAGCCTGGGGCCAGAAGGAAAATTGCCTGTTCCCTGAGCCAGCTGTGTATGTCCTTGGGTTTGTGCTGAATAAGGGAATGGGAATCACAGCTTCTGCTGGGATACAGCGTACACATCCTGTAGCGCTGGGGGAGAAAACAGCTCTTTTTTTCGGTCTGTTTCACAAATATATTGTGTAAGGACTTCTTTCATCTGGGCTTATGGCTGAACAACATGAAAACTGGCAAAATAAATTTTTGGGTATGTAACGCTTCCTCTTGTGATTTCTACACGATCTGTTAGATGTTTGAACTGGGGAAGGGAATCTGATCCAAGTGAGGTCAGGTAGGGCAACAAGCAACAGGCTGTAGGCTCAGCCTATTCCCCCCTCCCTTTTTTAGGAGGGGGTTGCCTAAATAAGTTAGCACTTGAATTAATTAACTACATTTCAGGCCAGAATTTTTCCCTGGGAGTGGAGAATGAAAGAGATACCCTCTCTGCTCATTGCCTTACTCAAAGCAAGTTTTTGATGTCGATACCAGGTAAAAACACTCTGACACACAGACACAACATGCCTGGAGCTATATGCTTCAGGCACATCGCACTGGCTTTAGCTTAACCTTAAGGTCAATGTGATATTAATTAGTAAGTAATTACAGTGAGAGAATTTCTGACCACACAGTTGTTTTTTCATGCTGCAGGTTTGCTGTCAGCAGAGTAACCAAAATTACTGATGTCTGTGTAGTCGCACTGCTCGCCATGCCCACAACTGTTTCACTGTAAACCAGGAGCAGTTCCTCCTCCGTGCCCATGTGGTACCAAACTAGCTCTAAGTCTTTCATAAAACAGCTTAGAATCCAGACATAGCAGTGATGAATCCACATTGAATTAATTATATTCTCTAAACTTGAAAACTCAATGCACTCGTTTCATTTTTCACAGCCCTGAACAAGAAGCGAATGAGGCAATGACAGAGGCGCGAGTGTTGGCAGAGAAGAGGCTGCCTCTTGCTGTACAGTTACTTTCTCATTAATTCTAACTGCTGAAGAGCAGCTGCTAACTGTTGGTACCAGTTTATGACTAAAGCAATGTTCTTGTTTAACAAATTAATTGGCGTTATTTTGGGGAGAAAAAAGAATAATTACAGTGCTGTAGCGGTGATTAATAGCAGTGCCTGTCACGTATTCACTGTAACACTACATTTACCAGCAAGCCCCCCCCCGGCCCCAATGTTAAAAGTCCAGACTTACCAGCAAACATGGGGACGAGCTGTTAACCTTGTGTTTGCATTTCTCCAGACTTCAGGATTGCTTTCAGGTCTGCTCGCTAACATTTGTAGTCACTTCAGATACTTCTGTGCCGGGATAAATGCTGACTGACATGTGCTTGGAAATGACTTAAAAAGAAGCCTGGTAAATGCTGCTTTGTGCTCAGAGCTTTCTGCCTTTGCTCACGTTTTACCACAGTGACTTCGCTAAAGCGATCCTCAGACCGGGGCAGTAATCTAAGAGAAGAACTTTTCACTGACTGCAAAAGAAGGACAATGAAAAGGAAGGAGAAGAAGAAGAAGGAGAAGAAGAAGGAGAGTTTTCCCTTTGCTCTCTGGTCCCCTCTGAGGTCCCCGAAGCGCAGCGCTGACCCTAGCACGAGTCAGGCCTGCCGTGCTGCCGGCTGCTCCTAGGATGGCAGCTTCCCAGTTGCTTCTTAAATAGAAAAGCATACATCTGCTCCTCAAAAGTTTCGGAAGCATCAGAAAGATAGCAGAGAATTACATGCAAAAGACAAGTTTTCTATAGGAAACAGCCTGGCAGTCCACACTTTGTTATTCACTTGATAAGCAGAGTCTTTTTGACAGTCCTAACCTTCTAAACTATAGGTCCTGCTGAGCCCAGCATGAGTCAAACGCTGGGTACCATCTGTCAGAGCTTTGCTGTTTTTTTTTTTTCTGCTTTCCTCTTTTACTACAATCTGCTGAGAGGGGTGCGGAATAGAAGTTGCTTTTCTACACTTAACTGAGAAAGTAGAGAAATTCAATAAGGAGCATTAAAGAAATCCTGCTGTTCCCAAATAACTCTGTAGATGCTGGGCAGGAGAACAAATTATTCTGTGCTCTCTAAGATTTTAAAAACAGGTATATAACGTGCCTCAGGAAGTGGGAGAGAATCTGAAACCCAAAGCTGAAAAGATGATGCTGAAAAATGAAGTTACGTGAGCGGTGGTGTTAGCACAAGTACTGAAGTGATGCACAGTTCAGGGGTTTCAGCTGTTTCCCTAAAGAAACACTCTTAAAGGATATTCCAAATTTCCCGCTGATGGACATTTAATAAGAGGAGCTGGCTGAGAAGAAATGGCCCCCTGCTGCATTGTAAAAGAATTACCAAAGGGACGTTTTTATGTCTCATTAGTTTATATTCAGCCCTGAATTGGCACCTGTTCTGAATTCGGTCAAAGTTTGAAGACACAAATGAATGTTTCTTTAACATGTTGCTAACAATTCATCGAAACAGGGTTTTTGCAGGGTATTACAGTCACATGTGCACACGTGGAAATAGGAATGCAGCAAAAGAAATGTCCTGGCCTGGCAGCGCCGAGGACCGGGTAAGAAGCTGCTCTGCAAGCGTGATTACCATGTCTGCATGGTGTGGCCAGGTATTTACACCTCTTAGCTGCACAAATCGCTGTTTTAGAGTCAGTTCCCAGGAACCGCAGTGGCTGCTTATACCTGGGAGAAAGGAGTGCAAGGCTGTTTCATGCCATCAGTGTTAGGGCTGCCTGCCTGCTAGCCCATGTCTTTTAGAGCAGCCATGGGACTAAGGCTGCTCTATACGGGACAGAAACTCTTAAATGTCTCAGACAACGTGCCTAGATTTCCTCTCACAACATTATGTTGTTCTACCTCTACTGACTAGCATCGCATTGTTTCAATCTGTAGTTATTTAGCGGAAGAGATGCGCAGCTCACCTTAGCACAGATTGCAAAAGCTCTAATAGAGTTTTATTGTCCCCTTACCATTTCTTTAGTCCCAACAATTCGGTATTGTCATTTTGTACTGGGTCTGGCTGGAATGTTAACTTTCTCAGCAGCAGCCCATACAGTGCCGTACACGCCTCTGTCCTTGGTGCCGGGTGGCACTGAACAGAAGAGAGCCCGCTCCTGAGGGGCTTCACCCTAAGCTCACAGGGCACACAGAAAGTGAGAGAGGGAAGGAAGGAGAGAGAACAGGGTACAGCCACAGAACAACATGTTACCAAAATGTCCGGCCAAAGCTGAGGTGTTCAGCTGGATGTGCTGTTGTTTTATCACTGGAATTGGGATTTTTCACAAGTGATACAATGTAAAGTGTGTGTTTTCCCATTGTGTTATGCTGCTGTGTTAGCACAGCAATACTGGGATCAGAGCATGCTTATGTGGCTACTTTTTCTCCTCAGCCGCTTGCCGAGCAACATTTACATTTCTATATTTCATTTTGCCCTGAACATCTTCCGTTAAATGTACTACAGGCTGGATTTAATGCCTGATCACAGGAGTGCTTTAGGCCACATCTCTTCCAGAAAGAGCCTTACAGGTTGTTTAACTGTGTAAGAGTATAACACCTTGCAAGATCCACCCTTAGGGATGTATTGTGTGAGGGGAACGCCACATCTCCAGGTAGGTAGCTATTTCAGAGATGGGGAGCAAAAGCAATTGCTTTTCTCCCCGCCGCACGCACCGCAGCTGCAATAAGCCGGAGCACCTGTTCCTTGCATGCTCCTGCTGGTTTATGCTGTTTGTAGCTGCTGCCAGCAGGGTCCCGGGGGAGATCCGGGAGCTTGGTAATGGAACAAGAAAGGCTGGGAGTGCATAAGACGTGCGCTTTCACAGCAGTTTGCACTCTCATCTCAAAATGACCACAGTTATGGGGTCAAATCACATTCGTTTGATGTAATTAATAAAACCGCATGAGAATTAGTTGCACTTCAGCGTACCAGGCTGCATTTGTGAGAAAGGAGCTTTGCTAGTTAAGCTACTATGCTATGTGAGTATCACATTATTCAATTTGTAAACATTTGTGTTAGTGTTGTGAGGCATTTAAAGCAGTACAGCAGTCAGTCAGGGCTATCTAATATTTTGTGGGTGTTTGTAGTAGGTGGTATTTGCTTTAATAAACTTACATTCGAGTTCCATCAGGATTACTACAAGGCATGTATGATGTGCTGTTTGTTTTCCTATCTCTCGGCAGCCCAAGGAAACTTCGGTTTAAAATTGTTATGTAAAACTGTGGCTTGTGTTGGTAAAAAGGATGTCATGCAAAACA
Organism: Aythya ferina; assembly: GCF_964211825.1. NCBI lineage: Eukaryota > Metazoa > Chordata > Aves > Anseriformes > Anatidae > Aythya > Aythya ferina. The sequence goes on from NC_140298.1 coordinate 2,487,476, forward strand.
GAGAGTATCTTTATTTTGTGTTGTATCTCAGGTGATACAAATCATATTGCATCTGACATATGTCTGACCTAATTAAAAATTGATGAGAAGATGTGATTTTAAGAAGAGCTTGTTCTATCTTTTGTTATGTGAGAAAACTTTCTATACTGCTACTGCACTGACATCTCACAAACTGACTGGCTTGAATTTGGTTTTGGTTTGATAGAGTGAGTCAGCCTACAAACATAAGGCTTGAGCACATGCTTTCTAATGAAAATCTAGACTATTTGAAGATTATGTGATTGTAGCAAAATAAAGCAAACAGCAGCACTAAAGTGGTACTACTTCACAGAGATATTAGGATGATTATGTTGAAGCACCCCATCTATATGCTGTTGATGTCATAAGATGTAATCAAATGATCACAATTAGAAGTGAGTTATACGAAATTGAGCCATTAATAATAGCTAACCAGAGCTGAATTGTATCTAGGGTACAGGAATAGCCTTATAGACCCTCACACTAATGGACTCTTTTTTCAACAGTGGATGGTCCTTAAATTGCCTTGCCATTTGAGACAACCTGAAAAAAATATCTTCCTGTCTTTCTTTCTAGGCCTGACAATGTATGATCTTCATGCTAGCCAGAAATCCATGGATCACCACATGGGTGTTTTCACAATCACAGCAACAAAAGAGCAAAGGTAATTTTGTTTTTTTACGTTCTCCTCTACCCTGGGGTGCAGAAGGCAGCGAAGCATGCCTGTAATCTCGCTGTGGAAGGGAGTGTTACTGGGGAGCTCTCATGCCCTGCTAGCCCCTAGGCTGTCCGCGCAGAATCCCTTCATTTCTCAGGGGTCATGGGCTAAGTAAGGAAGGTCCATACAGTAGTCACTGTCTGCATTGTGTCCTTGAAGGACAGTGCAGTTTGTTGCACAGACTCCCAAAGGTGCCAGTGTATAGTTTTGCATCAATCTTCTATTACACCTTCAGAAAGAAGGGTGGTGTAGGAGGTGATGTCTGTGGAACAAAAGTGGATCGGGGCAGCTTCCAGGTACCTGAGTTGTAGAAGAACGGGGCTGGAATGCACCAGGATTTTTGCAGAAATGCTTATAATCCCCGAGGAGCTGCTAAAGGGTAGGGTGTCAGTTCATGTCCCTTTGCGTTCTTCATGTGTCTTCTAAGGATGTCAGCTGACTTCATGTGATACTGCTTTAACATCAGTTTGAATTATTCTTCTGCTGTCTCCTTCCACATGTTAGACAGACCCATTTAGTAATTATTATTTAGTACTGTTAGTTTTGTGTTGTGGAAGCCTCTTAGGCTTCTCTTTAAATTTTAAATACCCTAGGAAAAGAAAAACTCACCTAAGTCATGTCCCATAGCCATTATTTTTAGTGTCATAACTGCCATTGATTGAGTGAGCCTTGAGGCCTCGTGCTATATATTTCAAGTCATGCTTTTAGAAGACACAAAGTGAAAATATATATTTTTGGGGAAAGTACACTATCATGTCTTTCTCTTTTTAATATTAAACCCAATTAAAAATAAACTCTTTTAGATCGCAGTCTATGTAAATCCTAACAAATATTTCTGAGGTGCACTAGAAGAGAAGAGTTTATCTTCATTTGTGAAATCATTTAGTGAGTAGCCAACAGAACCTTAAAATTTGCTGTCAGAGGAAAATCTGTTTTCATGGCATTTATAAAGCTCACAAAATAGGTATTTGCCATGTAGTCTTTCTGCATTATATGTATCACAGCATGTATATAGTTCAGCATGCTTTATGGGATTATGTGCTTTCTCAACATTATTCATGCCAGATGACATAAGATTGCTTTTAGAGGTATAGCGTAATTAAATTTACATATGAATTTACTCTGATATTTGGCTTGCAGTCTTATGCAAATGACTAGCATTCCAATTTGGCACAAGTAAAATTACTGACCTTTCAAATGTTCATTTGGCTCCAAGTGTCCAGTGGGATCAATATAGACATTGCTGTCTATATTTTATAGCACTAAATAATGCTTTGGTTTAGTTTGAATTTCTCAGACCTCTGCCTTCCCGCAGATGCTGGCAGATATTTTTTGCAGTGCATCAGGAGCTACTGATTCCTCATAGACTTCTACATTTCTTCATTTTTTGTTCCACGAGTTGCACGGTCCTCTTTGGAAAAAGCCTGTCTTCTACTCCAAGATATCCATAGTTAAATAATGGTGAGATAATTTTATTTGCATTGTGACTTTTAATTTTGACCATTTTAATTTAGACCCTTTTAATTTAGACCCTTCTCTCTGGAAGGGTCTAAAAAAATAGAACTGTTTTTGAGAAGAGAGTTCTTCAGGTGGTCTCCTTCCAACAGCCTCAAACATTCCTCAATATTTTTCCAAGAATAAACTGAAAATAGGAGCCCATTTTACCTCACTGGTAAATAAGAGCCAGTTTCTGGACCACAGTCATTCAACAAACAGTTCCAAGTGACATATTTGGCATTTATCCACTCCCTGTTGGAATTTTATTAATAAGATGGAAAGAAAAATTCAACAATTTGAAAAAAAATATCAGTCATCTCATCTGAAGGTAGTCACAAAATGAGATGAGTGGAGTCTGTTTTGTATGACTTTCCCTGTAGTCCAACTAATGTCATGTTGAATGGGGTGAATTAGAGAAAAGAGACCATATCTTCTAACTGATTCTGTAAAGCCCCCTTTCATACCCAGTATTTTGACCTGATATTGTTACCTAAATTTCCAAATTTCAATTTGTCCGAATGTCAGTCCAAATGCCAATTGTATATTTTCAATTCCAAATTTGCATTTGGAGTGGAATGGTCAGTATTTGACAGAAAGGGATGATTTTCCCAGTAACAGAAGGACTAGCTTACAACGTAGCTATAGTTATAAACCACTGTTTTCAGCAGACAGAAATGCCGAGCATAATGGTATGACAGCACATCTACTTCAGAAAGATCAAAGAGAATCTGTCTCCTCTCAGATGAGCACGTATCTGGCAAAGATGCTAATTTCTGTAGCTGACCTTCCACAAATACTGATGCCTTCTATGGGGCAGACTGGCTAATATAAATTGTCCGAGCTCTGTAACAACAGCTGTGACAGTACAGACCACCTCAACATCCGCATCAGCATACCCAATTTTTGTGTAATGTACGAATTTCTCACAATTCTCTTAACTTAAATGAAGCAGTATGCTTTCAGCAGGCACTGTTTAATAAAAGCCTAGTCGTTAAGAACAAGGTTGATAGGAGAAAATGTGGAGAGAGAGAGAAAGACAAAGGGTATGCCCTATCCAGCAGTTGACTAACACATTAGATAAGAAATAGTAGGAAGGTGCTCTTACCTGTCTTCTATAAACTCACTGTTTTTCTTGGTATTAATAGAGCTAAATCCTTTCAAATAGTGTTTTGTTGTTGTTGTTTCAAGAATCTCTGATGCCCAGTTATACTTCTGTGATTCTCTGGATACTAATTTGCTATTAGCAGCTCTGTTACCTGCTAGAACACATGATGTGCCAGAGCCAAATAATAGGAGCAAGTTATTAACACTTCAAGGTTGACCCGCCCTTTATCCCAGAATTCGTTCTGTGTGTCTTCTTATTGATCTGACTCATGCAGCTTTTTGTCACCTGGGAATTAACAATTCAATGTTTTATTTGACCATTTATCTCTTTAGCAAAATTGTTGCAATCTCTTTGACCTTTTAAAATGTTTATGACAAGGTGTTTGCAGTTAATTGCACTCATAAAAGACTAAAGCCCAGATCAAGTCTAATGTGTGCTAGGAGCTAACCAAGACTTCCTTAGAAAAACATTCTAAGGCATAATGTGAGCATTTCATTTATTTGCAATATAATTAGAAGAAATAAAGATTTCCAATACCTAGAGGACCCATACTTGGGAGAGCAACACCACAAAACATCACTACTGTATTCTACTTTCCTACTTTTGTGTGTGTGTCGGGGGGAAACATCAGCTGAGCAAAGAAATTATCAAAAAATAAAATTTTTGAGGAAAACTGCAATTTATAAGTAAGTGCACATGATTACCTTAGTTTGGTATTGATGTCTACTGGGTGAACACCGGTGTTTGCATTGCCTAAGCAGTAATTTTGCTGTTGCCATGTGCCATTTTAGCCTTTGTATAATGGCGAGAGCTCAGTATTTGGGGCTGAGATGGACAGGTCCACCCTGTCAGGTTTGTTCCTTCTTCTGGCATCACCTTCCTGCAAACATCCTCACAGGGTGTCCTGCCCCCCTGTCCCGCTGCTCTGTCCTCCAAGCCCTTTCAGTTACACTGCTGCTCAGGTTCCTGCAGTCACCATGCTCCTGCCCATGGCTGTGGACAGAGATGATGCTCCCTGGCCTCTCTTCTGTGCACAAGGGCCTGTTGCAGGTAGGTGAGGCTTTGTCCTGGGGTGCAAATGCATTGTGGTAGAAGGAGCAGAGGCAGGGCTGCAGCTGGAGGGCTCCCCGTGCGGTGCTGCAGATTTTCATCCTGGGGTTATTGTTAGCATGTCATCCCCTAGGGCTATCTGTGCTGCATGCAGGTCAGCACAGCCCCTGCGTCGGGCTGTACCCAGCCCCTAGAAGAGCCCGTCTTACTCTCTTTGGCAGCACTGCTTATTATCTCACTTTGGGCACCCCAATCAATAGCTAAAATAAAATAAAAAATGGTACAAATCTGCATCCTGCCAGTAGAATTAATGGGGTCACCCTGATGTCCTCGGCTGCTGCACTGGTTTATGCCTCCTACCTTGTGTGTCTGAATATGGCAGTCTGGAAATGGCTGCACGCAGAAAGCAGTGCAATTGTGTAGTCACTCACACACTGTGAAGAAAGTGAGTCCAGTGGCAAGCCATGTGAAATTTCTCAGCACCAGACAATGAACTCACTAGTACCCAGGCTGTGAAAATAAAACCAGTCACTCAAGAATCCTTGAACTATTTTTTACCTAGTAAAATATTTTTGTGTGTTCGTGACTAACTCTAAAAGTCTATGTCCGCCGTGCATGTACTACTGCTCTCATGTTATCAGAGTAAAATGCAGTTTTGTGGCTTCTCCAGCTGTGTATTTCCCACAGCTAACCGAGCACATGTTCGTGTACTTTCCTGTAATTTTCAAGGCCTCCCTTTAAATGATAAGGCCTGAGGTGCTTGGCTTATTCACATCTGCTGCTTTCCTGGAGGTCAATCAAACAGTTCTTCATTCAAGAAGTAATGGGGTCTTACAAAGGAAAACAATTATTTCACTTGAAATCTATTGATCTGGTTTCTGTGGTTCATGTGGTGTTTTGGGTGCAGAACAGTTGCTTGAAACAATTTGAGATCAATTCAAGTGTAACTGAATCAATAGAAAACCATAACTGAAATGCACTACTCTTGTTTTTTATGAGAATATATTTTTGCTACCAATAGTAATATGAGAATATGAAGGGTGATCAAAACAGAAGGTCAAAATTAGAAGCTCTTATGTGTTAGCGAGAAATACTACTTCTAGAATCAAATTTCGGTCTGTGGGAAAGCTGAGACATGAATAGTGTTAGGAAAACATAGTGATTTTATATTTTCAAAAGCTTTTTTATAAAAGATTTCCAAAGAGCTGAGTTAATTTCTTTTCCATTCTGAGCATCGAGTCATCCAAAGCTAAATTTGCCATATTTGTGGCATTGTGTGGCATTGCTGATATCTCTAAATAATTTTTGCTGAGAGAGGGAAAATTTTTCATTTTTTAATTACATTACTTCCACAATAAATGCTAGCTCTAGAAATTTGTAATTTTCTAACCAGGTCTCCTTTCTATATTGCCAGCACAGTTTATTTTTATTTTATTCATTTTTCCATTTCATCCGGCTCTGTTTTCTGTTGAAAGTTTATTCAGGCAGAAAATTTCTGACCATTCTAAAGAAGTTGGAAACAATGGATGAAGAAAGGCAATCGGGGTATCAGAAGATGTATTTTGACATTAACCCCTTGCCTCCTGCCAGAGTACTAGCTGACAGCCAAACGAATGAACAGAAGTTTTTGTTACAGTAGTTGTTAATCATTACACGTAATCATTTGGTCCTTTGCTCAGAAAATACTGTTTTAAAAATCCTGTAAAATGTTGAATGCTCTTAGAAGTCTAACTAAAGAGGATGCTGAAAGAGGGAGGATTGTTTTCAGCTAAGTAAGTAGTGTTTCTACACATCACTTGTTCTGGGGGGATATGAACAGTTTAGGATCTACAGGATAAAGATGCTAACTGATTCTCTGAATTCCCCATTTTTGTGGGCAAGGACAGCTACCACAGGAAGGTAATGCATAGTTACTAGTGAGTAAATAGTGAAAGACAAAAAGTTTAAAAGTCTTTATCCTTTTGAGAAATTCATTTTGGTTGTGAAAAAGTAGTGATTTTGCATCTTAATAGTTGCCTTTCCTAAAAAAAGTATTTGACAAATGCTGGGTAGTGGATGTGGGGACAAACGTGCTCCATTACAAATGCGTACTACAATAGATTTTCACAAAAGACTGTTAAATTTTTTGTGCTGCTTAAGCAAGCTTCTGAATGCATAACTGCACCTAAAAAGAACTTTTTCGATAAGCATGGAATAGCAAGCTGCTCAGGTAAACCTGCTTCGTTTGCATGCAGAAATGTATTGGTGTTCAGAAATACAGGTGCCTGCAGGCATAAAATATTGCACACAGAGATGAGATTGATTTAGCACTGTGAATGTTGGTAGTGTGAATGTGTGTAAAATGCTCAAATTCAGGGAGATGCTTCAGATGCTCTGTTAGGAATTTAGCTAGTCATTAGGTTTTGTCTAAACTCACTGATTTTAGCAAAATACTCTTATGGCACTAGCAGCAAGAAGAATATGTAACGTACTACTTACTTTACTGCCCTTTGGATTGTCAGTATGGACTGATGACTTTCTAGTTAGGAAGAGAGTTTTATATTTTGAAAGACATGTTTTCCACACAGGTATGTCCTCAGAGCCAGGCTGCCTGGCCCAGCTCAGCTGTGTGGTGGTGCGAGGTGTTGCAGAAACAGCTGAGAGATGAGCAGAGAGTAGTGACGCACTGGTGGTAGGAGGGGAGATAAAGGGGGCAGGAGAAGATGGAGCAAGAAGACAAGAAAAATACACTAAATCTTTAGGAAGCGCTGAAAGGCATAATTAACACAGAGACAAAAATGCTTGGGAAAAGAGCATTGACAGACACAGCGGTGGCTCAGTATGCAGCACGGATACTCAAATGCTGCATAAATACCCATTTTCACTTTGCCGAGCTGTCCAGGTTAATCACAGGCTTTGTGCAGTGGATACCTAAGAGTCTGCTGCTGTGATGTTGGGTAGACAAACAAAATTAGCCCAAGAGTCTAGTGCTACTGGTGCTCATCCAAACGTCTGCCATTCTTTTTTCTCTGGTGCTTTAGGACAGGCTTTGACTTCATTGCTGTTACTCAGTTCACTGGTGTGAAACAATGCAGAGTCAGCAACAGGGTCCTTAACCTCATGTCTGCTATAAAAGGGAAGTGTTCATGGGAACCGGTCCCCAAGTGCTGGGTTCAAAAAGGGATCATAAGGATTGTTTGACCTGATTTATGTATATATATAAGGACTACAGTTTATACTTATATTTATATAGCCTGATAGAAAGAGATTCTGGCACAGAAAGACCTTGAACCACAAAATACCGAAGACCTCACTATGCATTTGCCATGTCATCATCCATTCCTGTAGGTGGCTGCTGCATCCCGCTGTCAGGGACAGGCTGCTGCGCGGAGTCACCCTGGTGAAGCTCTGCTGCTGTGCTGTAGGCTCTGGGCAGTGCCTAGTGAAGGCTTCCTGCTGTTGTGACCTGAAATTAGGTGCAGGAGCTGCAAGAGTGCTGAGGACTACTCATAATAGTATTTGGACTGTGCCTGGGTTGCATCTGATGATGCAACTTGCATGAGTTTGAATGATCGTTTGAACACCAAAAATAGAAGTGTTGAAAAGAAGACCCCAAATCAGAAGACACAAAGGTCTTCAGCCAAAACACAACACAACAGATGAAACAAGTTTCCAAAGCCTAGCAGAAAGAAATGTGGGAAAGTCTTTTCTTGGAAAGTCTCTATTCTCTCACTTGCAAACCTGAATTTAAGTTCCCACGGTTTCAGAGCTCAGATACAATACTGTCAGCAAAACCCAAACATTTTGCTTGTAGACAACCTGTAGTATTGTTGCAATTGGCAATATTGGAAAAAATACAAAGGGTGCAGTTCTTAGTTTAGAGGCTCTGCAGTCATAAGGCATCGGAAATCATGCAGTGGGAAAGCAGCAGTATGTTAGAGAGAAAACAGGACAAAAAGTCCAGAGACTAACTCCTCTCCCTAACAAATAGCTTCATGTTTGAGTGTCTCAAGTTCATAATTTCCAGAAGTTTTACAAATTTATTTTACAGTGCAACAAAATGTACAAAGAGATCAAAATTTTGTTTGCGGATCTTAAAGCAGGCAACATAAAGTTGAGCACAGCATTTCTGCTGCACTGGATGAAAGTGGAAGTAAATAATATTTATAACTAGTTGCTCACGTTATTGTTGCTAAAGAAAATCAGCCCGTACAAACTATTAGTGCTCCTTTTTCCAGAAGGAACAGTGGTGCATCAACCACAGGTCTTCAGGCTGAACTCAAATAGGTGGGGGAAACCATGCTCAAGTTCTGAAGCAGTTGCCATTCCCATGCAAGCTCCCATAAAAGCCGTCTGATCTTCATCATACCAAGATGTCAGTTTTGCAGCATTGCTCACTGACCAGCTCCAGAGACAAGTGCTAGATACTGGGGCTTATGCTGAACACCGATTGCGATGCTGAACCCATGCAGACCTGGTGGGTCCGTGACTTTCAGAAAGTTATGCTACGCCGAAGAAATACCATGTTCCAAATGTTCAGAAATACCATGCCGTCTCTTCCTGCGCTGTCCCTTCCTCCCACCCTCACACTTAGTGGCTTACACTACCTAGTTTAATTTGCCTCTGGATGTAGCTTCCTCTGAATTTAGAGACAGTCTTTGTCCATCTCTTACCTCTTGGTGTGTTCTGCTTGAGTCACTCAGTAGTGGCTGCAGCGGAGGGGAGAGAAGCATTGTCCCCAGAGACGCTGCCGCGGCAGTGAGAACCGAGGCCAGCTGGTACAAGCCTATCTGCTGCAGAGACCTTCAGCGATATCGCTAAGTACAACGTTAGGAACAGATCTTCCCAACTGAGACTGCTAAACTGAGGAAAACTGGGGTTAATATTCAACCCAGTTTTGTCTCCTTTTACCTTTCTTCATTCAGTGACTTCCAGTTTAGTGGCAGAGTTAAGAAGTGTTATCCTCAGAACAAAATTACTGCTCTAGGAGGTAAATAATCTGAGGGAGAAATGGTGATGTTGAGTATTTTCATTTAACATACCAAGTGGAATATCACAATTCATTTAGGTAATAGACTGCTGCAGGGACTAATTAGAAACTGTGAAAGTCAGAAATCATAAGGAGTAGTGAATCTGCTAATTAGCTGGGATTTAAAAGCTGGCAGAAAATCAAGATGCTGGGGGGCACAGTGTGGAAGAAAGCACTTGTCATGGGTGAGCAGGTAAGTGCCAGGTCAGGGTCTGTGCTTTTCCTTATCTGCTTTTCCTAGTGATGTCCAAAGCGACACACAAGTAGCACAGTCCACTGGATGTCTGTCTTTGTGGCATACGGGGTTAAGCAGAGCAGGTGGCTTATGAGACTGACACTGGTGTCTTTCTCTGTTACCTGCTGTAACAGTTACCTGGTCTGCGATACAGAGGTCTCCTGTTGGTTGTGGGATGGAGCTTGAACAAATGAAGTGAGGTACACTATTCAATGAAGGCGCTGTTCCTAATGGAATGAGTTGATGTAGGATTCATGACAGAGAAGTGCTGGAATCGAATGGGGGTTTAATTTCACTGGGAGAGATTCATGCCACATGGTAGCCCCGAGATGCTGCTTGTAGAAAGGGGGTGTATCGTTTTTTAAGACAGAATGATTGTGAGAAAGACGGGAAATCAAAGTCCTTAGTCAACTTGAGAGACAGTTCTGAGTCACTGAAGAGAGCTCTTCTCACACCACTGCTCTGTACGCTGCAAACGCTAGGACCAGCATCACCCCGTCTCCACAGGGTGAAGGCTCAGCCCTACATCTGGAGGCTTTCCAGTCCTGCTCCGTGCTGGAGAGCTGCAGTCCCACCGGCACGTCTCCTCCTGCTGGCTCAGCGGCTGCCCAGGGTCGGGTTAGGGGGGAGAGGCAGCTCAGCCTGCCCGAGGGCGTATTGTGGCTGGCTCTTCCCGATCATGCCAGGCATGGCCTGGAGTGGGCTGACACTGGACTAACACCTTGTAGCATGGAGGGAGAGCAGCCAGGAACGTGGCTTACAGTCAGGGAATCGTTTAGGTTGGAAAAGACCTCCAAGAGTGTCAAATCCAACCAGGAACCTGGCCTAGCATGAAATACCAAGTCTTGCTGCTGAGCTTGCTCTTTAGCTTTCAGTACAGATGCGACCAGAAGAAGGACCTTGTACAGGTAGCTGCCAAAAGGGATTCAAACTGAAGGATCCTTCAGAGAATAGAAAACACTACTGAGAGAACTGATGGGAAAGACAGAGCTTAAAGTAGTCATGGAAATTACAGGGGCCAGGGAAGCACCTGAAGATCAGAAAGCTAATGGGCAGGGACACTCATGGCTCACAGTGTTACAGGGAGATGTACAGCCATCCCCTCTCTGCTGGAGATGTAGCTAGTGGCCAGTGTGGGTTGGCTTCAGCAACCTGCGCTTGCAGCACAGGAAGGGGATTCTCTGCTAGCTCACACACACACACACGCACCTTAGTGTCCCACTGGGACATCTTTCTTTCCTCCCTATGTTACAGAAAAAAAAAGAAATTGTGTCAGTGTTGTGGCAAATATCTGTCACACTTTTGCAAAGCCCTTTTAGCTCGAGAGGTGTCTGCCCTCTGAAGATTTGAGGAGCTTTAAGCTGAAGGTGTCCCATCCTGGCAAGTATTTGCACTCTGAGGCTGAGAAGAGGCATTGTAGGAGAAACTGTTGCAGTGGGTAAAATGTCAGGAAACAGCTTCAACATTTGTTTTTTCCAACCCTTTGTTTCAGCTAAAACCTATGTAATTTGGGAGCTAAGTGAGCACAAGCGTAGCGATAAGCAAAGGCTGTACTTTGGAGAGGAGTGCATGGCTTGGAAGCCTGGGCGGTTTGCAGAGATGCTCTTTTTCAGTCTCTGCTCATTAAGACAAAATAGAAACCCAAGAGAAGATTCCCAAGCAAAAAAATGCCGACGCAGTCAGTCTTCTCCAAGCTCATGCTGTTACTGGTCATTGCTTGTGGATGCAAAATGTATCCAAAGAACCATTTACAAATCACTTATGACTGTGGTACCCTACCACAGATTTACCAGAGGAAAAGGCAGATGAACTTTATATTTTAGTAGTGTTTTTCTCCATTTCTGACTTTTAAATCTATAAAAGGCTTGGTATATCGTATTGCTGTGGTTTTTAATGATTCAATACCTACTATGAAAGCCTGCATTTGGCCATATGAATGTTGTCTGAATAAAGTTGGATACGATATATCCTAAATTAATGATGAAAAAAGAGTGAATAAATGTTCCTGGGCTCTCTGGCCTGCCAGCGTCAGCACTTCGCAGCCCTTGTCGTTGATTCTGAGCCCCAAGGGAGCAGGTTAAGCCAGGGTAGCTGTCTGAAATTGCTTGGGACTGCCCTGTTTTAATCTATCCCTGGATGTTTATGTATTCTTCTGAAACCCCAATTTTTTCTGAACAGATGGGACAGAAGGGACTTCCAATACTACAGGAGTTTGTGGGGAAGTGCCCATAACTCCTGTGTCTGCCTTGTTCTGTACCAGCTCTTAACAGTTGCCTTTACTCAAGTGAGAGTGAAAATGTGGGAAATTCAGAAGGTATGGCTCATTAGTAGTTGGAAATTCCTAATTTCCTCACAGAGCACAGACCCACTGCTCTTCCCCAGACTCTGCTGGGAGGTGTCAGAGCAAGGGGAAGCCCTTTCCTAGTGGCGGTGTGCTCTGGTGAAAGCTGGCCACCTCAGCCTGTGCTGGTGTGCTGTCCCAGGCTGACATGCTTCCCAGTATCATGACCAGAAGAAGGGAAATGAAATTCCCTTTCCAAAAATTTAGCGTCTTCATTAATGTAGAGAAATGCAAGATTGCAAATAGAGTTAAGAACAAATCGTCACCATGTGGCTGCTATATCGAGTCATTCCCTAATGGAAGGAAGCTTGAGTGCCTTTACCAAACAGGTTTTCGTTACGTAGGGTGTTTGGATTTCTTATATGTATGAATGTTCGATGTAACGTATATGTCTAAGTTAGTTGTGAAATTTTAGCTCTTAAATTCCTGTGTTTGAAGCTTTTTCTTGGTGGATAGTCCCTGTAATGCATTTATGCTTAATTTGAGAATATTGTCTGTAACCCTGTTTAACATGATTTCTGTTTAGGAATTACTATTTGTCCTTTGAAGCTAGCAGGTGCTGTGCCTGGGGAAGTGCAACTTCAAAACAAAGAAAGATCTGCCCTTGTTAAAACTGGAGAGAAGAAACTTTCTGAGGACCTTTGGCGTGCCACCAATGTGTTGTGTATAGCGCAGATGGTTAAACAGTGTTACAAGGCTATAGTCCGATAATTCTGTTTTATGATTCTCTATTTGTCTACCACCTCTTTGAAGTGAAAGTGGTATAGCAAGTACTCAATAATTTACATACTGTACAATATAGCCAAATATAAATGATGCATTATTTTTCCATTTAGCCCCATTTGAATTGATTGATTACCAAATCTTACATTTATCATTTATCAGCATTGCGATTATTTATAACTTTTGCTGAGTTTACAAAGAAATGCATCAGTCAAGGAGCTGAGTTGCTCTTCCCTAATTTATAATGGATATTGTAATGATCAAAACCTGATCCTTATGTTGTTTATTTATTTAATTTCATCAGCACTGAGCTTGGAAAAGATAGCCAGAAGATATGGGGCCAAAGCTAAGGTTCAGAAAGAAGACTTCCCCCCCTCCCTTTTTTTCTTTTTTTTTTTTTTCCTTGTTTCGTGTTACTGACTTTTAATAGTTATTTTAAAAATAATTGTATCACAAGAAGGACAAGAATAGGTGGCCAGGCAGCCAGTGCCACCCAGGCCAGAGCCCCAGGGAGGATACACCCGCTAGCTTTTCATTCGCCTCCTACCTGCAGTGGCTGGTAACAGCTGGGCACGGCTGAGGTTTCACTTACTCGGCTCCTGGGGTCTTCATCACAAGCTAGTTGCATTTTCCCTACAGTGGGCTTTAGGCATTGTGATTTTTTTATGGGCTAGATCTTTGTGGTACGCTGCTTTACAATTTGGGCACATTTCAACTCTGTGTAGGGTACAGCTGGAAAGCAAGCCTGCCTTCCCTCCCCCGAATCCACACAGAGTCCTCAGTTACCCTGATTGTTTTCCTGGCTTCCCCTGCAGTGCAGGGCTGCCTGTCCCTCTCCTGTCCCTCCACGCTCCCAAGGTGGTGGTCCTTCCACGGGAAGCTCTGTGGAGGAGCCAGGTGGATACCCAGAGCTCTGAAATCTTCCCCATTTAAAACCGCAATCCCAATTCACTGCGAGTGAAGCGAGTGAGGGGGGTGATGAATTTAAGTCTGGTAAAGCAGACAAACAGGGGTGCTGGCCCTGCTAAAAAGTTCTTGAGTTGGAATAATTATAAAAGTTATTTGAGCAGAGAAATCACAGAATAGGTCCTTTTTCTGGCTGTTGATAGCTTTTGTGTTTAATCACTGCGCAACCTTGTGCGGCTGGGACTCGCCTAATTGATTTCTTGATGCCAATTGCAGCAGCAGGCAGGAGCGCGCCCGCAAAGCGCGTTGCTGGAGATGCACGCAGCGTGCGGCTCGTGGGGCTTTTCCCTATCCTCTATCCTTATTAACGCTGGCGCTGCTAAAAGAAAAGAAGATTGAACATAAAAAGCTGAAGGTCGTCCATACAGTTGTCTCAATAGCAATCTGTGTGACTTTAACCCTGTTGAGGAAAAGTAATTACCCTTTGGCTTCTGGTGACCTCAACTAACCTTTGCTGAAGGACCAGAGAAAATAAAGGCTGACCAACAGCCTGCCCTTCCTGCCCTGTGGTTAACCCGCGCGGGGAATGAAGAACACCCTCAACAATAGGATGTGAAAATGTTGCCATGGAAATATCATTGGAAGAAGAAACAAAAATCTATTACAATTAATAGTGTTTTATTAGGTGACTCCTATAGAACTGTTTAATCCATGGAAGTTGCTCTATCGTGAGATCTGGGGTCAGGAAATTTCAGGAGGAACAGAAGCAGGAGGGAGAGCGTACCTCTTTAAAAATTCAAGAGCTGTTGGCAGAGCTGGGGTGGTTTGCATGAGATAAAAGAATGAGGTTTGTGTTGCGCACTGTAAGTATGGGAAGTAATAGCAAAGAATAGATGCAATTACTGTAATTGCAAATGATAACCACTAGCTATCCAATGGTCAGGGAGAGCAGTGATACACAAATACTTTGGTTTTGTTATATGGCGAATAGCAAGAGTCGTTTAGCTTTCTGTATTTTTGTTCACAACACTGAGGCCTTGCCTAGAGAACATCAGGTTATTTGCAGAGGGTATCCTGCTTTTGTGTCTCTGATATTTTCAAATCATCTCCTATCATGCTTTTATTTTGATTTTTTTTTTTTTTTGCTCCTTCTGCTATTTATTAAATCTGATGCCTTACAATACCGAATATTAAATCTCTGATAAATTCACTGGTCTGCTTTGTTGTGTTTTAGGCTGAACCTTGTGCTGTTCGCTACCCCAGCTGTGGCTGGTTCCAGCTAGAGCTGGCAGTGCTGCACTTTTTCAGAAGTAGCTTAGCAGTTTCTAGCAAATGTTGATCCTTTGAGCACACAAAGACAACAATATGTGAAGACGTAATCTGCATGTTGACGATCTACGATATTCCAGTTTTAGTGCATGATAAAGCACTTCAATTAAGTAAATTCCATGATGTTTCCTTATTTATGTGACAATTTACAATACTCAATTTAATTTATTTTTTAATAAAAAAGTTTTAAATGTGTGTTTCTATCTGTGTGTACCTAAAAAAATTAAATTATTGTATGGCTTTTAAGAGAAATTAAGAGAATTTTAGCAGGTTTGTTTTAAGATGTTAATACACAAATACACAATTGTATGCACACGTTTTCTGGTATTTAAAATTAATTCAAACTAACACATTACTTACAATACATGTTTTAAGAACGTTGCACAAAGTTATACACCAACTTTCTTTTTTGGTCTTGTTCCCGAAGTACAAATATTGTAAATGCTAAGAAGATGTCAACCAAAATACTTTAATTAGTGTTACGGATAATCTTGCTGTTAGTTTAAATGGACACAGGACTGTGCCCTGACTGCATATTTCTTGTAATAAAAGCTGAAAGCATGAGAAGGAAATTAGTTGTGGTAAGCATCATATTAAAATCTTTTCCTTCTTTTAAAATGGTGAATAAGATTTTTTTTCTTTTTCTCCAGTGTTTTTGTATCAGCTTCCAGTAATACAGCTGTGGATTTTTACCACAAGAGTTCTTCAGCTTAAGAAGGTTTTCAAATGATAATTTGCGAAGAGTACACAGTATGCTGGAAAGAACCAAACTTACTTCTGCATGAAAAAGACTTTCACATGCAACATTGAAATAATTTTCTGTATTGCAAATACAATCATTATCTCAAGCTTTTCCTAGTTATAACAATATTGCTCATTTTGTAAGTTTTTTACCACTGCAAATTTTGGAGCACAGAGTGCAGTGTGTCTAGATGCAGAAGTACAGTAAAGATAGTGCACTCTGCCTTTCATTTATATCATGGAAACTTGTCTGTTGTTTTAAAATGAACTCCATGTTGCTATACTCATTTATAACCGGGTGAACACTTAAAATGACTTTGGTCAGATTTCTTTCACTATGCAAGCTTGTATTTCAACTTACCAAACCAGTGCAGGTCCGGGATCAAGGCAATGTTCTTTCATTAATTTTCAACAATAATTTCCACGTCACTGGCTCCAAAGCATTGTTTGCTCAGATAACTCACCTGGTCGTGGTGCTGTGGGGAGCTATTACCTGTTTCGTAGACTGTCGCGTTTTCTCCCTTGGGGTAGTGCCCAGGTTCTCATGTTAATCCCTCTTCATTTCCAAGTGCTCCAGGTCCATAGTATTCTGGCTGAAGCTCAGAACAAAATTCAAGGAAGTCCAGCATTGTACGTGGAGTTTCTGCTGCTGTGTTTATTGTAAGAGAAAGAAAGCAGAAGAATTACCATGTGTTACTCAAAGGTAAGCATATTGATAACCTGCTCTGTTCTCAATACTTTGAGAAGTTTGAGAAATCCCTTTAAATTATTCACATCATATTATGTGTGTCCTAGCAGCTGTTGTTAAGGTGTCTTCACCTTCACTTATGGATTGTCTTCAGTCCTGCTTTAATTTTGGCACATAGGGTGCAGCTTTTTTCCATTTTAGCCTAACATAATTCCAAGGCCTGGGTAATATTTGCAGTCGTGAAATGTTTGTATTCCAATTTGGGGAGAGAACTCGAGGCTCTCAGAACCATTAGTTGTTCCTGTTTGCCACAAAAAGAATTTTCTGCCTGACTTACTAATGAGCTGTATATACTCTGCTTTGTAATGTGTTTCGTACTTTCATTCTCTGAAATATATTGTCTGCCATTGTCAAATGAATGGGAAATTAAATACAAAGTCTATTTGTAGGATATTATTTTACTGCACCACTGTTATTTTGATATGACCATACAGGTGTATGTTGTGTTATGCTAAGCATAGTATAACTTATATAAAAAAGGTAGGGAGGTAATAGCAAAGCAAAATAGTCAGAAATGTTTTTCATTCAAGTCCAAAGTCTGGTCACATGCAGTCACATTCTTTAAAACCTAAAACCTATTTTTACTTAAATTAAATCTGTTCATTGCTATTTTAACCATAAAACATAAAAATGTAGTTTGGTAGCTAATGATTAATCTCGCTAGCATAGAATCATATATATGTTGTGGAAAGTCAGAAATGAAATTATTTCTACGTTATTCTGACCTGATAAATTCACAGACGTACATAAAATGCAGGGCTTTCAAATATGCTACAATTCTTAAAGATTTAGTTAATTTAACATTGCATAACCAGTGCATTTAACTAGTGGCCTCCTATTGTTCTATAGCATTATCTGAGAACATTATGCTTCTTAAGAGAAAGACTGCCAATACCGAGGTTTAAATGTTACATACATGTTATTGGGAGAAAAGAGAATTGATTCAGTCGTTAATGGTAATTGCGGCAGAAATATTAGTTATAACAAGATTACTTCGTGGCAAACTATAATATTGAAAGTACTGAATGAACATCTGATTCTCAGAAACGTAAATACAGGCTGAATATCCAAGGCATTGCAGAAATGTTTACAGTTTATTTTAGCAATTTGCAAACACTACAGAGGAGATATTTTTATAAAACAGTATGACATTTCTGTAGCAAATTTCTGTCACTTTAAAGTCATCTCTTAGCTATTTACTAATAATACAGCAATAAAGCATAGAATATAGTTTGGATAAGTGTTTATTGGTATCCTGTATCACACAAACAGTTAAGTAAATCTTTATCTTGATAGTTTTGTTTTTAAATCAACAGCAGTATTAGATATCCTAAAAGTTACCATAGTCATTAAATACCTTATAGTGCTGTATCCCTGGTAATCCAATTTACAAAACTATATTCTCAGCAGAAACTCCTGGGGTATACAGTAGTTCTCTTCAGTAAGCCCTTCCTGCTTTTTCTTGTCATGAAGCAGTGATGGTACATTTTATCCTGTTGATAATTTGACTCTCTTTAAACTATTGCTTGTTGACCCACTGGATTGGTCTTTATTAGGGTGGAGGTAGCTGGAAGATTGAAGGACTGCAGACCATATATCATTCTTCCTTTTTTACTGTACCTTAATATTCAACATAGCATCATTATTCTGAGGCAAAAGCGAAAAGCTGGTCCATCATATATTCCACACATTGCTAGTCTTTCCTCTATGTCCTGCAGTGCTAGAGAGGGGGATTATTGCTGCAGAAAAAAAAATCTGGCCATAGTGTAGGAATAATCACTGCAGTCCGGCTCACCCCCACACCTCTCTTTCTCTCTCTCTCTCTCTCCTTCTCTCTCTCTCCCTCTGTTTGAGGCCCCAGCTGATTCAGTCTGCATCCATCCATACATAAATCATTGCCCTTATTCTATTGGTTACATGGTACATGGCAAGTATTGATTTTTTCCGTTGCCTCATTGCTGGAGAACCCATGGTTTTTGTGAGACTGAAAATGCAAAAATTTTTGCCGGAGATCTTGTCAAGGTACAAAAATGACAAGCGAGGAGGGTGCTATTTTAAGGTTTCTGTGACTTAAAAATCTTTGCCTTCCCTGTTCTACTCTACGTTTGCCTGTGTCCCAAAAAGTCGTGGCTTGTTTAATCACTGCTGCTTTAGGTAGGCTTAGTGGCTAAGCAGCAGCGGAATAAGTAAACAGAAGCAGGGCCTGGCCAGTCGGAGGAAGGCATTGCTTAATTATTAGAAGTTTAATCATCTTCTGAAACATGAACAGAAAGATAAAGAACAATATGAAAATGATGGCATTTCAAGGGAAGAAATGAGTCCTAGGCACAGGATGATAATATGCTGTAGAAAAAGGGGCATTCAATTTCTTTCTGCGTAACAAAAATCCAGCAGCATGCTTAATTCTTGCAATAGGTCTTTGTAGCATTTTGAAACCGATTTGCTAACCCCTTATCAGTATGACTGCTGCAATGAGTTAGTTTTCCTCAGCATTCAAAGATGCCTGCGAATGTCTCACAAAGATGGCACCTCATTTCCTCAAAAAAGTGTTTTTGAGGAACAGGAAGCCTGGGTTATGAGGCAGATTATGAGATGTTCTACTTCAGTAACTGACAATTCCCTGGTCTAAGAGTCTGTCTTACTGAGAGCCTGATCCAAAACATATTGGAGTCAACAGGAATGCTTTCATTGACTCTATAGGTGCTGGCTCAGCTTCAGCTTGCACAGAAGACAGTATTTGCTTTTTGTCAGAAACCAGCACTTTCCCTCGTTTTGAAGAAGCAAAATGGATTGGGATGGGTGGTTTAGAGATGGGAGTACAATATTATTGTATTTCATCTGATTGCATCTTTTAACACTTTTAAATGTGATGTATGCAAACGAGTGTGAATTTTCTTTAATGCCTGTAATGAAAAATATGACCTGCGCCTATTCCCTACCATCCCCAATTACTCTAGCTTGCTTTTATGTTTTTTATTTTTATTTATTTATTTATTTATTTTGCATTTGAAAGCCACTGTCAGTTCTTGTTTTCATCTACATTGCCTTTAGACTCCGGTGTTCCACCAACTATTGTGTGATCTCCATTTAAGGCACTGTACCCAATTTCTGCCAATTGCACATTGAAAACAGCTGATATTTTCTGCCTGGTGTTTGCATGCAAATCAAGTGCCTTAAACAAAACACACCTTTAGAGCTTTTGTGTTTCTGGGGTTGGAGGAATTGAGGATAAAGCTGAAGCTACCAGTAGGGAATCCCCAGCCTGACACCTTCTCTTGCTGTATGGGACACGCAGGAGCTGAAAATGTGGTGTGCTGCTGGTCCTCTGGTTGGAAACAGGAGCTGGGCTGTTTGACCAGCCTTTCCCCGAGCTGGCTGTGCTCCTGCCTGGCCTGAGCCGTGGGTCGTGCTGGAGCGAGCCATCTCCTCCAGGCAGGCTGGGCTGGGGCAATTGCCTTCCTACTGAAATGAGTTTTGGTACAAATGTATGGTGCAACTGTTTTAATCAATTTGATATGTAAGAAGATGTAACTTGAAATAAAAGAAAAAGAATAAGACTGTGGGAAGCATGGATTTTGGATTCGTATTCTTTTTGCTTAGGAAAATTTGCCTTTGGCAAATGAGCTTCTTGCTTCACCAGAAGTGCAGGACCAGTGCAAAATGGGCCTGTTGTCCCTCTGGAAACCGTAATCTTTTCCACTGTGTTTTGTATACACATGGGCCAGACCTCTGTATTCAGTGGTAGTTTTTGTAGTAATTCAAATGAGAACTGCTGTGTTATCTTTGTGACAGTGGCTCTAACAAAAGGGTTTGGTACGTGTCTGTACATTAGTCATTCAAGCCAAGGTTTAAGTTCACTCCTTTAACCTTTATTAATAAAAAAGAAGGATTATTTGGCTAGCCAGGGTAGCAGAACACCCGTAGTTCAGTGGTTATAACACAGAGAAAAGACACTAAAGAAATACTTGTCTCAATCTGAGTATTACCAAGTGTGTTTCATCAGTTTCTTACAGCGTATGAGGACAGAAAATGCTTTCAGAAATTGCCCGTTTCACAAGCTTTTAGGACTCACCTTCAGCAGGGCATTATCCCCTTGTATATGTTTCCATTGAGCCACCCAGCCTGAAGGTTGGGGTGTTCATAATATAATTGGCCTATCTTTGTTAAAATATTTTTCCTCTAGCCTATGATACTCCTTAACCAAGGTGTGTTTG
Source organism: Aythya ferina (assembly GCF_964211825.1). Classification (NCBI taxonomy): domain Eukaryota; kingdom Metazoa; phylum Chordata; class Aves; order Anseriformes; family Anatidae; genus Aythya; species Aythya ferina. The sequence continues at coordinate 2,508,109 of NC_140298.1, forward strand.
TGTCACAGCACTGGAGCATTTTGGTCAGAAGCCTGCAGCTGCCGTGTGCACATACCACAGAAAGGCTTTACATACACTTATGGGTTATGAACAAGGGAACACCATAGATTTCTTCCCCTCAGAAGGAACATAAGTCACGCGATAGTCCAGCAGCCATCCTTCCAGTGTGTCTGGAAAATCATCTTGACATTGCCAGTTGTTTCCAGAAAGAAAGTGGAAAACAGACAGTGTCATTCCAGAGCATGGACCAACACGCTGTCCTCCTGCAGATCCTATGGGAGAGGCTGTGCCCACTGCTCTCTGGGGATGCGGCCAGTTCCAAGAAGTGTGATGGGATTTTCGCCACACTGCTGAGACCCTGCTGGAAAGGGGAGCCACCTGCTCCCCCGGCTGGTGCTCCTGGAGTCACTTATGCTTACCGATAGATGGATGTAGATGGTGGTCAGCAACTACCCCAAGGCCCATGCTGAAGCTTTGTTGGGCACCGACCCCGAACCATAGCCCTTTTCTGGCCTGCTTCGTAATGGCAAGGTGAATTTAGTGCAGCCAATTCAGCCAGCTTCTTTCTGCATCTCTCTCTCGGAGGAAGACAAGCATTGGTCCTTGCAGATGGACATGAGAATTAATAAATAACAATGACAAGAGGTCAAAGGATTTGTCCTGTAGCAACTAATAATGATATCTTTGTAGAAAATACAAAGGAGAAGAACAGACAGCCATGCGGACTGCAAGCTGCGGTTGTGTAAGATGGAGCTGAAGCAGTCAGGGCCATTAACCCTTCCCCGAGCAGAGCTGCAGAGCAGCTGCCCTTTTCCCCACGACCTTGGGAAGCCATCAGCCCACAGCGCTCCCCTCGGGGTCACACGTGGATGCCGCATCCGGAGTTAGGACGAGCTGCTGACAGCCTGGGCCAAGCGACCCCTGTCTCCTTTCACCCGTCGCCAGCGCCTTGCCATACTGCGCACAGCTGTATCTCTGCTAATGACACATCAGCAAATTATGTGTCTGTTGGGCAAGAGCAGACTTTCATCCTCAAAGGCCTTCATAAATAAGGTTGTGATGCAGAAAAATAATGCTTGCTAGTATCTCTGTCTTGTAGGTGAAGAAATTACACGAAGATCTGGCACTGAAGCTGGGATGATGTTCGAGAGCTCCTGCTTGCGACACACACGTGGGAAAGTTGCTAGAGGACCACGTACGTGGGGAAGTTTGACCCCTATAATGCTGCCAAGGACAGCGAGGTCTTCGGTGGTTTGCTTAGCAAGCGTTAGTCATAAAAGCATCTGGCTCAGCTCAAACCTGTAGGTTGCGCTTTCTCAATAAATAAATAAATAAATAAATAAATAAATAAGTAAGTAAAAGATGAAAAAGAAGGAAATAGCAACACAAAGTCCTTTTTGCAGGAGGGCCTGCCTCTCTTTCTGCTTTCCTCAGCCTGTTGTTGTGTAAATCACTCTGTTATATCCAGCAAATTAACTACACACACTGCAGCATGCTGAGGGAAGTCTGTTGTGGATTTATCTATTTAAATAGGAGTGGAATATAGTGCCACTTCATTTAACCCATCCTCAGTGCTGCATGAGATCCCAGAAAAGTTATTCAGCAATGATTTTAAATCCCATCCCTGGGAATTAAAAAAAAAAAAAAAAAAGTAGCTTGGGACTATACAGTTGGAGGCTGTAGTCACAATAAAATCCAGGAAAAGGTTATTTTACCTGAATTTATCGCTTAGCAACCAAGAACCTACCTCCTGAGATCCCTGTTCGTGGGTTACCAAGTAACTGGCTGTGACAATTACCAAACAGCTGTCCCAGGAATCTACATAGCCTTTAACCTCCGTCAGCTGAGAGATGGGCTGATGACAGCTAACAAACAATAGAAACACACCCTAATATTTTATTTAAGAGCTGAGGGAAGCCACAGCTGTATGGTTCATTCAGCCAGCTGGATTTAACTGCTTCGAACCGCGTGGCGTGGCTTCAGGAAACTGCTCTGCAGTCATGCCCTGTGTTTAAAGAGGTGCTGGGGGTTTATTCCTCCGAACTTTATCTCTGATAATTGAATCCACACTATCAAGACAGGTTTTGCTGTTGTGTAGGAATGTAATTATGAAGGATTTTTTGTTATTTTTGTTATTTTGTTGTTGGTGGCTTTTTTTTTTTTTTTTATTATTATGATTCTATTTATGCAGCTAACGGTTCACAGATTTTTTCCATTAATTTGTTGTGTTGACATTGGGGTTTAGGGAATGTAACTGTTCCACTGATTATCAGTGAAAGGGAGAACATTATGTATCAAAGTAAAAAAGGAGCGATTTCAGAGGGAGGAAGTAAGACTGGTAAAGCAGAATTAAAAGAAAAAGAACACTGAGCTCGAATATCAAGAAGAGCTTCTTGTAAATGAGATGGATTATGTTTGGGGGTGGTTTCCCAAAGGAAACAAGGGGAACTGCAACCACCAGTGTGTGCAAGTAAGCCGAGGACAGTGTAAAATGCTGGAAATGTTGGATAGACTAACGCAGGTGTCAGTCCCTGTGGAAATGGCTTTTTTTTTTTCCTTCCATTTTTACTTTCCATGATTTTACAACGTTACAAGTAGCAGTCAGCAAACCTGCCACAAATTGCAAATACACCATTTTGTGCTGGCACTTCAGATGCCCTGAGCTGGGAGAGATTTATGGACATGCCTCATGCTACAAGTTCTCAGGGGTTCCTTTTCGTTTAAAATAGAAACAGGAAAAAGGGTTTGGGAAGCTAAGGCCCCATTCACATGTACAGATCCCAGGCACATAAGCTGGAAGAGCAGGGAGCTCTTGCTTTCTCTTTCTGCAGGCTTGGTACAGGTATCGAGGGGCAGAGCATTTGGAAATCAGTCGTCTTGCTGCTGCTGGCCTTGCTCCAGCATATTCTAGCTGAGGTATCGTGGTGCACTCTGGCATCTTCCATGTGCTGCAACAGCAGGAGCCAGCTCAGGCAATCTTTCACTGGATTTCCACCAGCACCAAGTTCAAAAAGGGAACTTTCTCCTGGCTGCTTATGGTAGAAGCCTCGTCCTTCTAGAACCTGGGGGGTGTTCTTCAACTGGTTGAAGTGGACTAGATTTAATTTGTTTAGATCTGCATTTGTTTGGTTTTATACATCACTTTTAAAGCATGGCTGCAAAGCTGATAACCTTAACCTTTTCACTGCACACAGCTGTACTTATTTTCAGGTATTTGGGCTGAAGAGGAATTTTTGGTTCCTCAAATAGGTTTAAAAAAAATCAACCCAACAAAAATGCCTCACCAACCCCATAGCCACATCAGCACCATTTCTCCTGGTGCAGTAACATCTCTGGGGCATGAGGGCATCCTGCTGCACATCCTAATCACCTTGTCTTACAGATTGTGGAAGGACCACATCGTCAAAATTGTTGTTCTCTTTGGTGTTGGAGTGTCATTAAGGAGCCCAGGTTATTGCATTGCCTTCTTGTTAACGTGTAATGGGGAGAGCTGGCGGCCTGTGAGCTTGGGTTGGTGATCTTAGAGGCCAGTTCTTGAGTTCATCATGCAATGTTATTTTTCCCTGTTTACGTTTAAAAACAATACTCAAAGAGCGTTAGGTCCGCTCTCTAAAAGTACCTTAAAGGAGGCTGCAGCAAGGTGGGGGTTGGTCTGTTCTCCCACGTGCCTGGTGACAGGACGAGGGGGAATGGGCTAAAGTTGCACCAGGGGAGGCTTAGGTTGGATGTTAGGAAGAACTTCTTTACTGAGAGGGTTGTGAGGCATGGGAATGGGCTGCCCAGGGAAGTGGTGGAGTCACCATCCCTGGAGGTCTTTAAAAGACGTTTAGATGTAGAGCTTAGGGATATGGGTTAGTGGAGGGCTGCTAGTGTTAGGTCAGAGGCTGGAGTCGATGAGGGCAGAGCAGCGGCAGGGTGATGAATCTTAAACTTGTCACTGCCCAGAGCATGGTTCTTCTGCTGCATTTGTGTGGTCCTTGAGCTCAGTACCAAAGGTGCTTTTGCTCCTAAGCTGCTTACTGCCTTGTTTGGGTATGAAGGGAAGGGCAGGAGATGGCAGTGACAGTCTTACTCTCACCCTGTCCTGCTACTCATTCGTCTCTGGGGGAGAATTGGGATGCAGGAAGGCATTGCTGGGACATTCTTTCTGTCTCTTGATGACAGAGCATGGTTGTCCTGTTTTCTGGCTGGTAGCTGGTTGGTTACATTGACAGATGTTGCAATGATTCTTTTGGCACTATTCTGTTGTGCTGACTGTTCAAACAGGAAATTCATCTTTTAGTATTTGCACATGTTAAATGTTTGTTTTAGTAGGAATCGCTCTGACAGCAGGCTGGTCAAACAGTATATTTTTGGAGCAGCAAACTCTGGAATTCTCAAAGTCTTCGTCGTCCCATAGGTCTGCTGGTGCTTGGCCTGGAGCCCTGTTCCACGAAATACCACAGATCTGGCTTCTGAGGAGAGGAGACGTGAGCTTCTGAGCTCCAGGTTGCTGCTGTTTCACTCTCAGGATGACGTGTTCCTGCGTGTGCTCGATGGCACTCGGTTCCCATCATAGCATGGTGCAGGACTTCGTGAGATCAAGGAGGGTTTGCTGTATGATGGAGTCCGTGCTGGCTTTGTCCTCCCTGAAGTTCACGAAGATTTGGTTTACTGAGGTGGCCTCTGGTCTAATGTTAGCATGAGGAAACAGGAAGGGGGTTGTAGCTTGTGCTATACATTAGAAAGCAAAAATGTGCTCAGGGAGCATGGGAAGCTTTCCTCCCAACAAGGACTAGCTGGAGAACTTGTTCTGATGAGGCTAAACCTCCATCAAAATCGCTCTGGTGATAATTCCCATTTCAGGTGACATAATCTGAAGGAGGCTTCTCCCTTCAAGAACGAGCAAATGCTGGTGTGATTTAATGTGATGCATTTTAGCTTGCTTCCTGACTTTTCGTCAGTCAAAACTGTGCATACTTGTTTGAGAACCAAAAGGTGTTGTGTCACTGAGTGTCATGGCATTAGAGATACCCTGGCCGAGATCTGTTGTGCTGTCCTTGGGATGAAATTTATAAAACGTCAGCAGCTATAACATTTACTTCTGTAAGTACACCGTCTATGCTGGAAAGACGAGTGTATTATGAGAAGTAGCTGCCTACAGACTTCTGGTGCATACAGCGGAGAAAAGGTTTAATCTGGTCAAGACCTCTCCAGACCCCTTCACTGTCGCTTAGGAGGTGAAGAAACAAGTGGCTGCAGCTCGCATGTGAAAGCTGCTTTGTGTCTTGCCAGCCTCTTGGCAACACTTCAGAGCTAGAGCTATTTTGAGTAATGGAGCTTGGAAGTGGAAAAAGGCTTTGTGGCAAACCTAGCATATGCATTTCTGAGAAACACATTCAGTTCCTATATGGTTATTTTTGTGTAATTTGACAGGAAAATTCGAACATCGAGGAGAGCATGTTCAGGTGAGTCAGATTACAGCTCACACGTGTATTTGCACCCAGAAGTTACCCAATTGCATGAGTAACTGAGTGCAGAAATGTTTTCTGGTTTCTGCTTACAACAGCTTAGGTATAAAATCCGTGCTATTTATGAGTATATATGGAGAAGAGAAATGTTTGTTAGCTACTGGATCATTGAAAATGTTACACCTGCCAGAAGGCAGAAGATTCCTTGAGAATCCAGTGCTGATTAGCACTGATGAAATACAGGAAATACAGGGAAATACATCTTTCAAAAACTGACACTCGTATGTTTTGGCATTTGGAGCAATGTTGTCGGTTTGGATCTTGCATTGATTGCTCACCCATTAGTTGGATTTTGATGTGTGTAATTTCTGGAGCTTTACTATTTTGCGTTCTTTGACAGTTTTACCGATCACCGTAATTTTAGTCTCCTTATCTTTCTATCTTGATTGATTAATTTTCTTCTCATATGTGCTCATCCTAATCTGAGCAACCATGCCATTTCTGGAAGGGTCACACAATTTCCTAAAGAAACACCAGGGAGTTCTTTCCATGTGTGTCAAGTGAAAGTGCGTTGCAGGAAAAGGCACTGTCTTTTAACAAAGTTTGTTTTTAAGCTTGGAATAATCAGGATTTGAATGTTATTAAAGTAACATTTTTTTGCAAAAAGGAACTGGATTTATAAAAATGAACTAACTCTTCAGCCAGACCCGTTATGAATTGCAAAAGCAGCTGGGATATTTGGCCCAAGAATCAAGTTTTTTTTTCTTTTTTTTTTTTTTTTTTTTTTTTCTTCATCAGAGTTTGTAATAGATTTGGAGGGACATAACATTTATTTCTTATTTCTGTGAGTTTCAGTCCAGGCCTTGGAAAAACCCATCTGACAGTGAGTTTGTTTGTATACTTTAAATTTTTTCCTAAGTGTGCTAGGCTCATTAGCAAGCCTTGGAAAAGGCACGCTTTGTTAGAGCTAATATGGAAAACAAGATACTAAGGGCTCAAAGCTGTCCTCAGAATATAAATAAGCATACCTTCCTTTGGACCAGGTTTTGACCACCGTTATACTGGAACCCTTGTTTCTGGGAGAGTTTGCTAGGAAATGCTGTTCCTTCAACAAATTTCAACAAAAAAAGGGAGGCAAATCCTTTTTCCTTCCTTACATGGAGCAGCTTGCTTGTGCTTTAGCCTCAGAAGAGCAGCACAGAGCCCTGTACGGCCACGCGCAGAGGGGCACTGACAGCTCAGCACTGGTTTCACTTGGTGCTTTGCCCAGCAGTCACTGCCCAACACCGTGTGAATGCTATAGGATCCCCTCTAGTGTGGTGCCCAAACAAGAAGATGCCACTCAAAATTATGTTTCAACGACTTAAGCAATAAAATGGTCTGTGACATTGCATGGAGCAGTTGTCTCTACCTGAGCATCGTTTTTTAATGATTGTTTTTTTAATTAAAAGATTGGATTTGAGAATTGTGTATGTATGTAAGTACCACTCACCTTGTTGGCACAAGGTGGCTGTGTCTTCATTAATCACAATTTGTACTTCCCTGTTAAGCCAAAGTCATTTCTATTCACTGCTGGGCCTCTTGTTGATCACTTAATTCCAAAAGCCCAGCTGTTAAATAAAAACAGAGACCACTTCAGTCAAGGCTTAAGCCAAGCTTATGGTAGCACTAGAGAACATAAAGAGAGCAGAGCTGCAACAGTGCTGGAGAACTTGGGGTGTCCTGATTTGCTGCTTGAGGAAAACCCAGTCTCTTGAGGCACGGCAGAAAACTTCATTCAGAACATGCTCTGGAGCTCGAGTCTCCTCAAGCTGTTGCAGGTACTTGGGTCTTTGGTTCTTCGGCTAATCCCCAAATCAGTGCTTGCATGAATCTGAGCGTGGCACCAGGCAGCACCTTTGCTCATTGCTGAAATATTTAAGGCTGCCGCAGTACATGTGGCAAACCCTGTAGTAACATCTCATGATCCTGTTCCAGCTGTAAGGAGATTTTAGTGTATTCTATCTGCGATAGCAGAAACATTTTCATCTTTACAGAATGCTTATTTTTGCAGGGTTCATCAGCTTTCCCCATTACACTTCATCTGAAATCACATTTTGTGGCATCATTTAGTTGAAGTGGAGATAACAATATTTTATGATATTAAAGGACAGCTAGAGAAACGTGAACCACCCCAGGTAATCTGTGTTGTGCATGTATCCTTAGCAACTTTAAATGGTCCAAAATGGTGCCTTTTAATATTTTTTACGGTCTCCACTTTGTGCTGCAAAATTACATTTAGCTTGCTACAGCTGCGTATCAACTTTTAAATCTTCATGAGCACATTTTTTTTTTTCCAGAGTTTTAATTTCAGGATTAAATGTTGTCTCACCTTGCAGTAGTGTGGAAGTGCACCGCTTATCATTTGGTGGTGTTGCCTAGAAGTGTAATCCTCTCTGAACTGGAGGAGGCTGCAGGAGAGCACTACTTCCCTGCCTACAGACAGCTCTGAAGTTGCAGGAGTGCAGGTCTTTTAGCAGTGCAATTAAACCACCTTTCCGGATGCCTCCCTAGCGCTCCAGGATCAGCAGAATTTGCCTCTGCGTTCTTTGCTGAAGAGAGGAAATCCTCTTTGGCTGGAACTAAAACAAAGCGGAGTCTTCGAAGAGCATGAGGAGTATACTTAGCTAAGCGCACAGATAGCAGAAGGGACGCTCTGCCCGAACAGTTTGGGTACCCTCTGTGTATTTGATTAAACCTTTCACTTGTCAGCAAAGCTCCTCCTGAGTGCATGAGCAGCAAGTCACTCCTTGCTCCTGGGCTTTGCAATCTCAGAGAGCAGCCTCCCTCACTGGATTCGTATGCACTACTACATCTTAAATTGGTTAATCCAGAACCAACACGTCTGGAGCAAGCAAATCCCTGAGTTAACTGTCAGTTCTGTCTTCAGCTCTCTGTGGCATACACGGTTGCCAGCCTTCACTGAGCACTAGTGTCTTTGTTTTCATAATGGCTGTGTGAGACGAAGTGTCAGTCTTCCTCTATTTTTAATTGGTCAATTTGTATTCAGGGAAATTACACAATTTCCCCCAAAAGAAGAGGTGTTCACATCCATGTCAGAAGAGGTCTGTGTTGTCAGTCACAGGCCAGGCTTCTTCCTCATTTAGTTTGCTCCAAGTAGGTTTTAGAACTCTTCTTATAAGAGAAAATAAAATTTCTTGTACTTAGAGGTGAAACTACTTGATTCTGAATTGGTATTTATCTGAAGAAGTTCTTTTTGTATTCTTGAAAATCTTAGCCAGAGTCAGATAACTGAGAAGGCTGGACTGGGACCTCTCATTACACATTAATTATTACTACTGTGATTGTTCCTTCTACAGAAGTCATGAAAAGCTCTCTCCCATAATGACCTCCTAACTAACGCCACGTTCCTTCACAGAAACCAGCGTGCAGGAATTATTTCTTAAATGCTCTGATTGCTCCTCTAATCCATATTTAATGGATACGTAGTGGTGGAAGATAGCAGCAGATGCAGCTGGTGGTACTGTCTGTACACCACTGTGCCTTGGTTGGTGTCTGGGCAGCGGCAGCGCTCCACAGCAACAGGGAGAGGGAAGGACGTGGTGGCACCAACAACTAGCAAAAGGGCCGAGGACCAACGGGCAGGGAATTAAACCCTGTGCAGTACGTGGCAGCAGGCGTGCTGAGGTGAGGCACCAAGGAAGTCGTGCTGCAAGTGCTGCCTCGAGAAGCAGAGCTCAACACTGCATGTGTGTGAGAGAGCAGAAGCACTGGCCCGTGCAGGCTGTCCTGCTGTGCAGGCGTTGCAGGTGCGTGAGCCCCATGTGCTGGCTGCAAGCTGAGCCAGAGCTCACGAGGATGGCAGCGGAACACAACCGGTCCTGCTGTGCCAGGACTGCTCGGGAGGACGGCACCAACATCCCCCTTTGTTTCTCAGGTCATTGGGGTCCGCTGAAGACATCTCCCAGGAAAACCTTAAGGTGAATTTCCGGACTCTGCTCATTAATGTTATGCTAGTTTTATTTTCTTCTTTGTCTTCTATCACTGATCACGAAGTAATTGAATTAGCTGAAAAGAAGGATAAGATAAATTGGCTAAGAAGAATTAACTGTGTGCACCTGAGGTCAGCAAGCTCCTAGGAAATTCAAGGTGAGAACTGGCTGGACAATACATGAGATTTAGCAGGAGGATACCAAGTTTGCTGGAGAACCAAGGGATAGAAATGCATATGACAAAGTACCCATGAAAACCTGGAGGCTTCTGAAAAGTCTGGGCAATTCCTCTGTTTTAAGATGGGAGAGCTGCACTCACATTCTTTCCAACTGCTTTGTTTAATCAAGGGAACTTCCCTGAAAGTTAACTTTTCATCCTTGTGTGAAGAGGCTTTGCCAGATAGATATTTTTCCCTCTGTATTCATATTAAGGTAGTAAATTGTCTGTCCCTCTGTTCACTTGCTAGCTTTTATTTTTTTCATGGTTGCTCTGTAATTTAAGTTCATCTTTCATGAAAACCATATGTTGGATTAAGGACAGCGTATTATTTTCGTGCATTGTAATACACTCTATTACCTCTTCCATTATAGCGCCATGTAAAAGTAATTATTATTCCATGTGTCACTGTGAATACTTTTAAGATTCTTTAGGTCTTCTCTAGCAGGAGCTGATTTCCATTCTCGATTAACTGCTCTCATTCTTTTCTAGATGTCAGAATTAGCCAAGTATAAATATTTTATATAAAGACTTTTTAGAAATATGAAAAATTCATATTAAGAATGATTTTAAATTGAGTTAGATTGCAATTCACAACAATAGTAAGCTAATTACAGTAATTTATTTTATACGTGAAGAAACCTAAATAAACATAACTAAGTAGTAATATAAAGAAAATAAATTTGAGTCTTAAACAATAATGCTGTAAAACAGACAAAAGAAGCAGTTTATACATCTGCGTTTGCTTTGACAGCTACACTTGCTCTTTTGGACAAAGGTTGAAACTAGTTGGCTTTTAAGAATTTATGAATTAATTTTTTTGCAGCTGCATTAAACTGATTGTATTAATGCCATAGAAAGACTTCGTTTGATAACTTTGTTAATTTTCTCTTTCCACCAAACCTCAGCTATAGCTGTATTAAATAAAAATACAGAAAATGGTATGGTAACCTCACCATCTGCTATACAGCTTTGCTTTTTGTTCTGGAGTTTGAGTTGAAATACATTACTTGAAATTGTGGGTTAAGTCGCTGAAATTAGATGGGACCCCTGCAGCCTAATCCATAGGAACCAGCCAATTCTTTTGAGTTTTCTGTGTTTGATTAGTTGTACTGTAATTAAAGAAATTACCAATAGTCTTCTGTCTGGATGTGATTAACTCACCAAGTGCTCATACCTATATTCTTTAAGCATCTCCAAATAATTTAAGGCCTCATTTATGTTCCTTAATAAGGAAACAAATGAAAATCGTCGACAGCCCTAATGCTGCGGCTTGTGTTACAAGCTGTTCTATATTGTGCCTCAGCGATGCCTGGTCAATTGTTTCTGATTAAGCTGCATTTTAATTAAAGAACTAGAATGCTGTTTGTATAAATGAGAACGTGCTTCTCAGTACAGCCAATGAACCCAGAGAGGAAGAAATCAGAAAAAGATGAGCTGTGGGAGCAAACGGGTTCCTCTGTGCTGGCCCTGCACATGCATGGAGCTGCGGCTGGGACTGCCTCAAGTGTGGCTGAATTTCTCCTGGGCTCTCTAGGATCAGTTTGCATTCAGGGAGGTATAAAAAGGAAAAAACAAACAAACAAACAAAAACTTTAAATAAATAAATTGAGAAACCTTTTTTTTTTTTTTTTTTGACTTTTTGATGATAATAACCATATATATATATATGTAAGGCAAATTGAGGTGTTTTGATAGATTTGCAAACTAAATGAGCAGCAAGTCGCAAATTTGTGCTTACGCAGGATCTCATTGGAAAGAACATCTTCACAGACTGTCCCCCCCGGCAAGGTGCTCCCTGACTTCTGTGGGAGCAGCGGGGAGAGTCTGTGGGGATCAGGAGAAGCAGGAGCTGATCCCCAGCCCTTTGCTGCTGCTCTCTGGGGCTGGGCTGAACCCCGGAGCCCTGTCCTGCCCTGCTGGGGCAAGCTTGTCCTCTGCTCCAGGCCAGGTGCCCAAATTCAGCTGGGACATTGCTGCTGCCATCCCACTGCCCATGGGCTCTGCACTGCTCTCCAGGCTTTGTGGTTTCTTCCTAACGGTGAGCAGCAGAAGGGGTCGGAGGAAAAAACAAGTGAGTTTTCTCTCCGCGATGGGCAGCACCTGGGGGGATAATGCATGAGTGCAGCTGCAGCTCCGCTTGGTCCCTGCCGAGTGCCGGCTTTCAGCAGCAGCCTGCGCCCTGCTGAGATAACACAACAGCAACGTCACGACACATTGTATTAAAAATAATCTAATTTTCTCCAGAACAGGGCAGAGAAGGGCTCGTGGAAAGGGGCAAATGAAGAAGGACTGATAAGATGTTTTTGTTTCGTCTGTCAAATATGTTCTGGGAATATTCCTGCGTGTTTTCACAGTAAATGAATTTCTTTATAGGCCTGGATCTTGAACTGTGTCCGGCACATTATTGAGGAGATGTAGGTCCCCTGTGATCCTGACACTCCTACAGTCTATCATTTAACTGTTTCTACCTGCAAAAGGAGGATAAAAGTAAGTTAACCTTTTGTAGCGTGCACATTAGTGCTCTTTGCTTAAAACAAGCAGTGTGGAGCCTCACATGTCAAAATGCGAGGGACAAATGACATGAAATGTCATGGCTTTCTGAAGCATTCTGCACTATTTTGTATGTGAGCACAAAGCACTTGTGTGTCAATTCTAGAAAATATTTCAGAAATAGAGAGAGTCCTATAAGTAGGTTTGGATTACGTTTACTATTAGCTACTAAAATATCTATTAAAACAGGTGATGAGGGATTTGCTGGGGTTTTTATTTGCCAGAGTTTTAATATTTGATCTCAGCATAATATATATTATACGTTTATATTTGATCTCAGAATTTTTCAGTGCACAAACCCTATCCTGTCTCACCAAAAAACTAATTGGTAAGAAAGTCAGCCATCCGTGGAGAGCAGCAGTGTTTTCTTGGGACTTGATAGATCACACTGTCCACGTTTCCTTGGCTCCTCCACAACCACGTGCTGCAATGTTGCTTGCACCAGAATTTGTGTTACTCTGGAATATGATATATAGTCAGGGGCTTTTACAGTAAATAGAATTTATGGCTTCATTTGCTGCAGCATGCAAATCAAAGTTCTCTCTAGTATCGTACAGAAAAAGCTGCTCATGCAGCATTTGTCATTAGTTGTTGATTTTCCTCTGGCTGTAAAAATAAGCAAGAGATTAGCAAATAATTAAAATTGTGTGCGAAACGATACTGTCTTGTGCAAGATACCACATCATGCATCTCCCCTTAGCATTGCGATAATTGAAGGTTTGCTAGGCTTGAGGAGCTGCTGTCAGAAACGCTGGGCTCCTGTAAGGCTCTCAGAGCATTTGTTATTTGTCGGGGGTTTGTTACTTGCTGTGGTTTTGAGCTGCTGAGGAGTGAATAGAATAGAGATGCTGTGGAAGTCCCACGAATGTTGTTTGGCTCCAAAGCCAGCGGGATGTCAAAGCTGGAAAAGCCATGGTGTGGTCGGCACTGCTGAACATCTTCCCTGACCTCCCAGTGGTGCCCAGAGCCCCCAGTGCTGGAAAGTGAAAAAAGAAGCATGAAAAGCAAGGCAGGGGAGTTTGCCTGCTTGGATCACAGGTGAGGCTGCATTTGAGAGCCTCTGCCAAAACCTCTCAGTTCACAGCAAGGTGATCAAGGCTCCCTGTGGCTGAGCAGGGCAGAGAGTCTAAAGGCCAGAAGGACTGGTGACTTGTCGTTGCTCCCACAAAACGACGTGGCGAAACTAGAAACTGAAGAACCCCTGCCTGCAAAATGAGCTTCTCATCATCTTATTTTCTCTAATTCATCTGTTTTGGTTGTAAATTCTCGGGAGGCAGAAGCTGTCTCTTACCATGAGTTACTCAGTACTTAGAACAGCATGTCTTCATCATGGCTGGTACTTCTAAGAATTATAGTTTTTCCAAACAAATACGCATCACGGAGAAATAATAACACTCATCCTTCTTGAATGTCCTATCCAACATCACAGGGATTAAGTGGAAATAGAGAATAAAACTACTTTTCTGCTTCTAAAAATAATTCTTCTGGGTCATGTGGAAAATCATTGTGGAGGTTATTTGTGGGAGTTCAAATGTTCAGTTGTTCTGCTGTACTTTTTCTAGGAATTACTGCATGGCAGAGTGTCAGCCTCCAAAATTCGCAAAAAGCTCATGAAAAGAACTGCTGTGTTTCCTTTGGAAAAACTGGATGGCAGCGTAAGAAAAAAAAAGTGTTAGAATGTGTTACAGCTTTACTGGGATTTGGAAAGATAACAGAGAGTTTAGGATGTACCTATTGGTGTCACAATTCAAACTGGACAAGGAATTCACTCGGGGATAGAGCTCATTATTCTGAACATGTTGTGACCCACTGCGAGGACAGGGGTACTGCTCAGCAGTGGAAACGTGTCAGTGGAAAATCATGAGGTTTTCTCTGCAAAACAAAGAAATTTCATGAAGGTTAGTAGTGAGCAGTAAAGAAGGTCGATGAGATGACTGTTGGATTGCCTTCAAAGCTGAGGGAGGACTATTTGAAGTGCTTGGCCAAGGGGGCACAGCCACAAGTGAGTGTTTGTACGAGCCCTGGTGACAGCAACCTGCAAAGCCTGACCAGAAAAGGTGGCTTTCCTGAAAGCAGCTGGCACAGCCACGATGCTGAAATAGCAAGACTGCTGACCAGCAATTCCTGTGCTCTTTACTGTTTGCCAATTTTTTTTTTTTTTTTTTATAGCCAGTGGCTGAAGAAGGAAAAAATACGAGAAAACAGTGCTGGCCCAGTGCAGAGCAAGTCGTTTCCTGGTATTAAAACAGCTGTCAAACTGCTGTAAGCATTGCAGTTTGCAATTCTTTATTTTGAATAAAAGGAAGTCAGAACTGATTGCACACCAGATAGGTCACCTCTATGTAGACCCAGACTTTTAAAGGTTACCTTGCTCTTTTTAGCAGGTAGGTCAGTGTATATATGTTTAATTATAATTACAAAAATAAATAATCACGATGGGAACTTACATCTCTTTTTAATGTGTTTTTCAGCACAAAATGTCTTTTTTGAATTAAAGGTAGTAGTTGTGTCATGCATGGGAATGTCCTGGTAACAAGAAAGGGAGGTATGGGGATGGTAAATTTAGGAAGAAAGTAAGGTGGGAAATCATATAAACATTTTTCATTTTCTCCAGTTCCATCCTGCCTGCTGTCACTGGCATGCATTGATGGAAATGGGGGAGGGGGGGAGAGGAGGTGGTTCTGCAGCCTGTACGTTGTGTTGTTTGCCATCTGCATGCACTGAGGAGAAAACTCTGACATCATGTAAATATCTTCATGTCAAAAAAGGAGGAAATGTCACCTGTCAACGCTCATTGAGTTTCAAAGCTAACGTTTATTCCATGTTCACCTGCCCCGTTGTATGCAAAGATGAGGAAGGAGGACACCACAGCACTGCTCATTTGTAGAAAAATCTGTGCTATTAAGATGGGAGTGATCTCAGCCTGCAATTCTAAATCTGATTCTTAATATCCGTAAACTTCAGGAGCCCATTAAAATTCCTCCTCCTCTGCCACGGCAGCAGACTGAGAAGATGCTGACATGCTGCTTGTCACCTCCTAGAGAAGGACAGGGCACAGGCAGGCAGGAACTGAAGCAGAGAAATCTGAACAACCCCAAAACTGCCTCTTCGGCCTTAATTAATTTACATGGCTCTAATTTGTAGTCTGCCTTAATACCCATTTAGCAACAAGATTTGCAAAGCTGAAAAAACATTTGCACTATAAAATAGCTTTCTAAAATGATATCAAAACCCGATAATAAATGTAACACCCGGGGAGGCAGAGGTCTGGGTCGGAGGAAAGATGACTTAGTTCTAAGTAAAACTAAATGCTGCAGGGATGTTGGCATAGTGGAACCGCCGCAGGCAGGGGAAAATTAGGTCTTTACTGAAGAAATAAGGGGGAAAAAAAAAAGAGTTTTACTACTGGCTCCTACCCTTATTGGCTTCTCAAATGTATGTAGGGAGCAGAGGATAATTACTGAGTAATTTGTAGTGAGTTGGCTGCGCCCTGTAGCGCTGGATGTGTGTGCTGCCCGTGCTGCTGCTGAGGATGCTGCTCGGGGCGGCAGCCGCCCCGCTCTGAGATGGGCCCGGCCCCGCCGGAGGAGCTCTGGAAATTTGGGCAACCTCACACGCGGGCCTGCCGGGGCCTTGGGCCGCACGCTGGAAATTCTTGTTTCCATGAGCAGTTTAAGTCCGGTGGAAAACTCCCACTGACTTTGCTGGGATTATCCATTTGTGGAAAGTTATTTGGAGGGAAGCGCATTCCTTTGTAAAGCGGCTGGCAAGAAGTCTGGGCAGCGCTTCGGCTCGGTCCTGGCGTCTTGTTTTTGTTGGGCCCGATTTGCTCTGTGCCTCGCGCAAGGGGACCGAGCTCCATAACTAGAGCTTGCACTTTCCATTTCAGTCTAATGGAGGTCATACTGAAAAAAGGAAGTACAACCTGAGCGCCTAAGTGTTTTCAGATATCGGAGCCCGTGAGCTGTGTCAGGTTTGTGTCGTTCAGCATCTGGCTGCAGGGATCAGAGCGCAGCCCTGTCTTTTGTCAGGGCCCTGGGACTCCCAGGCAAGGAAAGTCGCATTGTAAATGGAAAGTGAACTTAGGGGCAAGGTTTGTCATGCCTTTTCTGAGCGTCGCTGTAATTTATACGCTTTTTGTATCTTTAAGCCTTACATTTCTATTTATAATTATTTTGTGATTTCATTCATCTATGCATTTTCAAAAACACTTCAATATTGGACTGGAAGGTAAAGGAGACAAGTCCCCATGCTAGCTTGTTTAAAGAGCATGTTATCTGCTGTCTGGCCAACGTGTGTTCTGCGATGCTTCAATACGAAAGAATCCTGTGCTGCATTTAAATGTAAGAGTTTGTTAGTAGCAACGCCTCTCTTCCTGGGGTTATTTAAAATGAGAGCCTACGTTTCACACATCCTACTGTTGTCTGAAATACAAAATCCTGTCCTGTATTGCTATGCCAGAAAATGTTAGCGCATAAAGTGCAGAGCAGGTCACAGTATTTCTAATGCAGATTAATGACCCCATTCAGCTTGTCTCCTTAGCAGGAAATTAGAAAGTGCTGGGAAGGAGAAAATAGTGATTCATAATGCGTGACTCTTTGTATTGGCAGTTGCACTCATTAAAAGCTAAGATACTGTTTTGATATAAAATAATGGAGCCTGACTTATTTATGGGATATGGCTGTCTCAGCTTGCAGAGATTCCCTGGAAGACTGCTGGCTCAGTGCCCAAGGGAGGAAGAAGAGGCGAGTGATGCCCATCATCCCGGCCAGGTGAGGTGTGCCCCTGCCTTCTCCTGCGGCAGAACTGACCGCTGCTGCTCTTCTCGGGGAGCCTAAAAGGGCAAACACCTTCTTCTTTGGGAAGGTTGTGAGCAGCCAAGGAAAAGGCAACGGCAAACCGCCTAGGAGAGCAGCTCACATTTATTGCATCATTTGGTACGTGCGGTTATGTCTGAGTGCAGTGGATGCAGCTTGGAGATATGGTATGACTCCTCGTGGCTCCTGGCCTCTCCAGAGCAGACTGGCTGCAGAGGCTGGGTACAGAAGAGGTCAGGTTGTGCGCTCTGGGTGCGTCTTTCAGCCAGAGCCTGGGGTATGGCTATGCACCCAGCTCTGCTCCCCAGCCTGCCCTTGATAAGGGGCAGCCAGCCTTCCATTCCTGAATGGGCAAAATGAATTTGGATGCAAAAGAAAGTAAAACTTTGGCTGGAGAAAGGATCCCGGTTCAAGAGCATTTATATTGAAGCGTGGGAGAGTAATATTCATACATACTGCGTGGCCATGCAGTAGGAAGGAGCTCTGTGTGCGTGTGGCAGTGCACAGGATGTGCTGCTTCTTCGTTCTCCCTCTCTCCTCCGAGCCTTGTGCAGGGCAGGAAGGCGGCTTTGGGGTGTGTTTGTTTTCCCTGCAGCTGGTGGTGATGACACACTTTGGCAAAATGCACGGTGCCCCTGCAGTTCTCGTCAGTTTGTGCCGTTCCCCCCTCCACAAATCCATGTAAAAGCCTGCGTGAGAGAGGAAGCAGCGCTTCTCAGGGGTGTTCCCACTAGCAACAATGGTGCTATGCTGAATTTTTAGAGCTCTCCAATGGTTTTCAGATACTTCTTTCCTCCTTTACTCAATGGTAGGGCTGCTATGGGGCTCCAGGAGCAGAGGGGACCTTACCCAAGTGAATTTTCTTGGCAACAGCAAAAAAAAAATCCACTCCAAAGAACTCAAATATTTGGTCTGCTAAAATTTCCCAAATCTCTCGGTTCTGTTTGTGTTATGATCTGTTATGATCTGCAGCTTGCATTGGGAGTTCAATAACTTTGCAGTGACTGCAGCAATCCCACTAGCCCAGTTAACTGCCTTGCTCTCCTTTAAAGGTTTTCGACAAATGAACTTCCTTCTATGCCCACTCTTCTTTCTTTTTTTTTTTCTTTCCTTTTTTTTTTTTTTTTTTGTGTGTGTGTTTTGTTGTTGTTGGGTTTTGTTTTTTCAGGCAGCAGTTCAGCAATCAAGGAATTAGGACTTGATTCTTCGTTCAAACACACAGTCTGCCCCTGCTGCGAGAGCTCTGCCTTTGGGCTAGGGAGAGAGCAGAGCTTTTCTGTCGGGTAGGTGAGGTTCCTGCTGGTCGCAGGGAATGCTTCAATGGTCCTGAGGAGGAAGGACCAAACACTTTAGTCCCCAGGGAAAGCTGGAGCTCCCTGGTATTAGGATTTTGCTCCTGCATTTGAGTTCATTTGCCTAGCCAGTGGCGTAGCTCTGGTTCCTGGCAGGTGTCGGTTTGAAAGATGTCAGGAAAGATAAATGCTTGTAGCAAGGTCTGATACGTTCTGCAAATCCTTAACCAGCAGCCTCTGTGTACGGCGGCACCACCTCTGGCCATGGTCTGCAGGAAAAGGACGGTCAGGACTATTATTCTGTGCCCAGGTCACTTCGTGCCTGGTCCTTTGGAAATGTGCAGTGGACTGAGATCCAACGTGCAGAAAAAGGACTTTGGGGTCAAAGGGGACCAAGACGTGTGAAATGTCAGTGTGCAGGAGGTGAGGTGTGTCAAAGACTAGGGTGCAAATGATCTTGGGTTTTCAGATTTTCTGCATTGGTATTACGTATTGTATACATTATATACATTCTGCTGAAATCCTGTATTCAGGGTCTTTTTTTTTTTATTTTATTTTTCATTCTGGGTTCGGCTTGCAGTCTTTAAGAAGCGTAGTCACTAGGTGCTAAGAGGTGGCACTGCTCACAGCTTAGTGTTGCCTTGATTGAAACACCGAGGTCAAAGGCCAGCAGAAGCCAAAGGTCCCTGCAAGCTAACCATATGCACGGGCTCGCTGAGCTCTTCTCCCTCTGTGTCATGAAGACAAATGGCATTTTTTAAAATTCTCCCAATGAACTAGCATTCATTTTCTGGCGTCTCTTCCTTCTTTATTGCTTCCTAATGAGCTTCATTCCCATCACCTCTAGCCTCCTGCTTTCGAGTCTGCATTTACACCCATGCATAGAAGAGTAGCAAATTGAACAAATTAATTAAGTTGGCCTGTCTAATGAAATGGGCTTGGGTGACTCCTGGGTTTTCTCCTCTTGCTTTTTAAAGAAATCTTCCATATATCTTTGATGGCTTTTTCTGTCTGTAGGCTTGGCATGAATACCGAATTCTCTTTGTGTGGTGTCTCAGGTTTAACTGAGAACATTTCCTTCCCTGTGTATATTTTTATACATACATACACATGCATATATACACACACATATATTTTTACTCTTTATTTGTGTATTTATGGTGGTCATTTTACTTGCTTGTTTATTTTTTTAGCAGTGGAATTTTCATGAAAGTGCTTTTCAGGAGCTGTTTGGGGCAGCAGCATTACCGACGGGGGAATCCGTGCTGTTCCAGTCCACAGCGCTTCCTCCCAGCCCAGGACTCACCGGGGTCTGTTTTCTCTCCTGTTTTTCCCATGCTGCTTTGTTTGCAATTTGTGCTCCCTGGGACAGATCAGCTGATTCACAATCAAGTGTTCGCTAGATTTTCTGTGTTGTTTTATTATTATTTTACCCGTTAAAAGCTTGTGTGGGAGCTGGCACCAAACAGTGCCTTCCAAAATGAAATGTTCCTGTTGAAAACTGCACCCAGATGCAGTCATGCTTATGCTGCCTTTTCCTTTTTTTTCCTATCACTTTTTTTTTTTTTTCAATATCACTTGGCACTGGAGGAAGTCAGCTGTCTTAGACTGTACAATTCTACTAATTTCATTGCAGTTTGGGCAAACTGAGGATCTGCCCCACGCTTGTTTTTGTTCCTCAATCTCCCAGCTTTACTCTTTACATCAGGTGAGGATCTTGACCTTTGTGCTGCAGGCTGCCAGTGTATAAATGCATGCAGCACCTCCGTGTGTAAATTAATTACTATCCTTACTTTGCTTTGCGAGACTCTGGAAGTGTGAAGCAGCATGGCGAAACTGGGGAACTTACAAAGGGTAAGTGTGGATCTAAGAAAGGGCTCTTCCAGTCTCGCCCATTTCCTTGTATCAGCCGCTGTCTGTGAACGCCCGCTGCATGTGAAGCAGTCAGTGTGATGAAGCTGTTCTTTTGTGTGATACCAGGTGTTACCATCAGGCAATCCAAGTTTACCCTTGGAGAAGACAAATAATGACAGCCGTGCTTTTGTTTTGTATCAGTAATGCTTTTCATTCCTCCTAACGTGCCCTTTGCTGCATATCACTGCTTTCTTAGGAGGGTTTTAAGCCTGGTTACAGATGAATAGCACTAATGGCCTCCACCTGATTTTTACAAGATAGCTATTTAATCCAACACTTCTAAGTGCTGTTTCCTAACACAGTCCTACTATTACCAGATGAAAGTGCTATGGATTCTTTCCAAGGAATATGTGAATAATTTTAAATTGCTCTGCTGAAAGTGCTTTTACTGAACCTTTTCCCCTTCCTGTCTGCGCTCTGTTTTCACTTTGAAGTAATGAATACATATAGTCCTTTGGTGTCTAGATAGTTACCTTGACCATTTTCTTCCTTTCTATTCCACAGCTCATCACTTCATTATACCTGAAAAGTGAAGGTTATATATAAAACACAGGGATATCATTCTGTACTGGTTAGAGATAGCACCTGAAGCTTCAGTAGTGGTTAATGGAAGATCTAAAATGTCGGACTCTGAATTACCAAAGGGAATCTGAGTCTGATTCAGCTTCCAGTGTTTGTACTCTGTTAACTTTGGTAGAGTCTTTACATGATGAGCAGTATCAATTTTAAACTCATCCTTCTGCACATCTGTAATTCACTGCCCAGAAGTGTCCAAAATTTTGTTCCTGCTTCTTCTATCACACAGTTTATCCTGCAGTACTTCACCATTCGGCAACTCAGAAATGTGCAGC
The DNA here is from genome assembly GCF_964211825.1 of Aythya ferina. Lineage (NCBI taxonomy): Eukaryota > Metazoa > Chordata > Aves > Anseriformes > Anatidae > Aythya > Aythya ferina. The sequence continues at coordinate 2,529,195 of NC_140298.1, forward strand.
TATGAATTCTTTCACAGACTTGATACAGTCCAGTCCAGATGATGGGTTTATTTCAGTCTCTGGATGTGAAATTGATAGCATAAACTCAGAAGGAATTGGGGAGATCCAGAATAAAGCAAAAGCTAGCAACTGGGAGAGCATACTAAGAGAAAGAGGTTCTCAAAAGCTCTTTCAACTACATTTTCTCTCTAGTCTTGCTGTTTTTCATATGCTGTTGGTATCTTTGTGTGTTCTTACTACCCCAACAACAGAAAGGACATAAATGGCTCTTTGGGGGAGACTTGGGATGCAAGAAAGTGCTGCTGAAGACATAGGCTGGATCAGTGTTCCTAACAATGTCAGCCTTTGGGAATAGGACCTGCTACTTGAAAAGCTGCAGTGGCATTTTCATTTTTTTTTTTTCCTTTTAATTAGAGATCAGAAATACGTTGTCTATGTTGAGAAGAACAGCAAGGGTAATCTCACCTCTAGGTGTGGTTTTGGACAGTTTGAGTAGTCCTTTGGCAGTCAGGGTCACTGGCTACAGCTTTCACAGTTTCAGGATCCTTCTTCCTGGCTGGAATTTCCCATAGATGAGGCAAGAAGAATTCAGATTATGTCAGAGGGCCAACGATTTTTGTGAACAGTGAGGATCTGCATGCCTCACAGTATTGCAGTCCTGATAGAAGAGCTGTCTCTGCAGAGGTGGAGGACTAAATTGGACAGGTTCCAACTGTACAGTTTAAAGAACCTGAGCATAAAATACAGATTAAAAGATTATTTTTTTAATGCCCCCAAACCATTTTCTGTAAACTGAAGTTCTTGCATTTTTTTCCGTTTTGAAATGGGCCAGAAGTGTCTGTCAGACTGACAGAGCTGTTGCTGCTTATGCTTATGGCTTGAGTTTTTTTATTTTTTCTGAAGAAGGAAGAGCACAGAGGTACCAGTGCAAGCCTGCTCACACTGCCCCAGCACCTCCACACTCTGCCGTGTGGGCTGGGAATTCGACTGACAACTTTCACATGAACTCAAGAACTGGCACTAGGGCTGGTTTTACGAAGCACCTAAGACCATCTCCTGAGATCAAGGCTACCTCATAACAGGAATGGAGGTGCAATAACTTCTTTAAAGCTGTGCGCCAGGAATAACGGGCCTGGGAATTACCCTAGGCCAGTGTCTTAATTGCTGGCTGATTCAGCCTCTTTGTGATGCTGCTTCTTCATTATGCCTGCTGGTCTAGAAACAGAGGGGTCTAGACCTCAGAAAGAGGCATAAATGCAACAAAACCTGCTAAATTTGGTTTCCACATACCTGTCATGCTCTATGGGAGAAGCAGGTCTCTTCCTCGTGCCTTGGAATGCTTTGGGAAGGGGTTTTCAGGGTAGTGTTACAGCTTTATAGTGAGTGATCTATTTGTTTTGGTCTGAAAGATCTCTTCATATATTTAGGAAGAAGCCAAATAAGGGGAAAAACAAGAGGTTGAAAGGAATGCAAAATGTGTATTTGCTTTGTCAGTTTTCTTCAGGAAAAGAAGCCATGAGAACTACATGCTCCGCATGTTTGACATTGGTTCACTTTATGGGAATTGGCACAGCAGAGAATATGTATTTATAGGGACATATTAACACAAAATCTGCTTCACACAGACTACTGATTTAGATGTCTAATTTAGGAGCACAGGCTCTCTCTGTAGTCACTGGAGCCTACATTAATGTCTCAGAATTAGCCCTGAAAGGACATGCCTTTTCTTTCTTGAGTTCAGAGTGACCTGCGGATCCTAATTTAGGCACGGAAGCCCCATGCCCAGCTTCGAAGTGTCGTGGTTCCACTCAAGTGGGCAGCCGAGCTCCACCACAGCTGCTCTCTCACTCCCCCTCCTCAAAGAGGAATGGGGAGAAAATATGTGAAAAGGGCTCAAGGATTGAGATAAGGACGAGAAAATCACGCAATAATTATTGTAACGGGCAGAACAGACTCGGCATAAGGAGATAGTAAGATTTATTGCCTATTACTAACAAGCGAGAGAAGTGAGAAAACAAAGGAAAAAAAAACAAAAGCACCTTCCCCCCCATCCACCCTCTTCCACCTCCTCCCCCCGAGCAGCGCAGGGGCAGGGGAATGGGGGTTATGGTCAGTCTACAGCACTTCTTCTCTGCCGCTCCTTCTCGGTCACTCTCGTCCCCTGTGCTGTGGGGTCCCTCCCACGGGATGCAGTCCTTGATGAACTGATCCGGCGTGGGCTTCCCACAGGCAGCAGCTCTTTCAGAACTGCTCCAGATATGGGTCCGTACCACGGGGTCCATCCCTCAGGAACAAACTGCTCCAACCTGGCTCCCCTACGGGCAGCAGTTCCTGCCGGGTCACCTGCTCCTGCGTGGGCTCCTCTCCACGGGCTACAGGTCCGGCCCGGAATCTGCTCCGGCAGGGGTCTTCCACAGGCGGCAGCCTCCGTCGGTGCAGGGCCACCTGCTCCACCGTGGTCTCCTCCACGGGCTGCAGCATGGAACCCTGCTCCACCGTGGTACTCCATGGGCTGCAGGGGGACATCCTGCTTCACCATGGTCCTCACCACAGGCCGCAGGGGACTTCTGCTCCGGCGCCTGGAGCACCTCTCCCCCTCCCTCTACACTGACCTTGGCACCTGCAAGGCTGTTCTCTCACTCCTGGCTGCTGTCTGGCGCAGCGTTTTTTCCCTGTCTTAAATATGCTCTCACAGAGGCGCAAAACAACATCGCTTATTGGCTCAGTTCTGGAAAACAATGGGGCCCTTCCCAAACGTGGGGCAGCTTCTAGATCTTTCTCACAGAAACCACCCCTATAGCCCCCTGCTACCAAAACCCTGCCACGTAAACCCACTACACGAAGTCAGGAAACCCACTCAGCGTTGTGGGAGTGGAACCTCCTCGCTCAGAGTAAGTTGCTGGGAGAACTGGGACAAAGCAGAGTAGCTGTTTTAGAGAGAGGGCTGTTAGGCCGTGGTGTGTCCCAGCTGGACGTGCCCTGTTCCTGGGGGACGGTGTGGCCGAGGCACACCTCGTCTCCTCGCCCCCTTGATGGTGGGGAGGCAGCCGGTGGGAACAGGGAGGCGCCGCTGCCGCTCGGAGGCTGGGCTGCCCGGTGCCTTCTTGGGTTCCTCAGCCCACGAGAAGCCCGGGAGCAGCCAAGGCCGCTCTTGGCCTTCTGCTCAGGGACTGCTTTCTGCTCACAGGCAGTGAGCTCCTCAGGACACCGCTGCTTTGTCCGAGTCGAGTGTGTCTGAGGGAAAGAGTGATCCTCCCGGGCTGGATGCAGCCAGACGGACGTGCCTCAGTGACTTCAGGGCAGGGGCACTGTATACAACCATGTCTGAGATCCCTCTTTCCTCAGTGACTAGGAAGGAGCTCCCTGCTGCTAAGCCAGCTGAGCTTGCTTGACTTCAGGTGGCAGGGCATGCAGCAGCAGCAGGTGCCCGCAAGTACATGCATTCACTAGCTACCATGGGTGGTACCTGAGGGAAGACGTGGAGAGAGTGGAGATGATTCAAGTGAGGACCGAAGGGGCCTGTGAGCCTCCGGCCTCTCCATCTGCCTCTGCCAAGGGCTCTTCCTCTGACCCTGCACAAATTCCAAGCTCTTGCTCAGCCTCCACCTCTTTGCGAGGAGCGTGATTTTATTTACAGGAGGTGATGTCACGAGAGTGTTGTGAGGGGATGTGACTCAGTGTTTGTATAATGCTTTGAAGATGAAGAGTGCTAAGTATTGTTATTTGAGATGGCAACAAAATAAAACAAAATATGTTCGGTGCAGCTGTTCAAGCCAAATCCATTTTCAGTTAATCTTCCAAGCAGGAATTCGAAATCAAAGTAAAAAGTCTTGCCAACTGGAACTTTACAGCTCTATGGGAAAGTATGAAAGAGAATTAATTGGGTTTTAAATAGTTGTAACTGTATTGTGATGCAGCATGATCTGGAGCGCTCGTCTGCTGCTGGTTGCCAGTCGGTTTGGAACTGTAGAGCGGGGCTTGCTTGGGGGAATGTTTTTTGCAGAGAAGAAAAATAGTTGGGCCATTGTGCATGGCACACTGCAGAGACTGACAGGAACTGGCCCCGTGCTCCCTGAAAACGTGTGCTTTTTCCACTTTACACTGCTTTTTTTCAGTAGTGCAAAACAGTGGAAGCAACAAAAATTGCCAAGCACCGCCACAGAGCACCTGGGAGGGAATTGCCTCCCCTCCCAGAAAGTCCGGTCCCTGCTGCTGCCCCAGACTTGGATGGGGGTTATTGGTCAGCAGACACTGTTTGCACTAGTGAGATGTAGGAGAACTTGCTCTCTGGCTTTGCCAGCCTCCGTCCTCTTGGTGGTGGCCTTTAGCTTCTCTTGCCTTGGTTTTGGGAACACAGATCAAAATCAAACCAGTTCAATCAAAACAGTTCAGCCTTCCAGAAGCATTCCTGAAACCCCATGAAGGACAGCTATGCCTCAAAATTGCTTCTGCCACATTGCTGATGTCTTAAAATATGAGGGCAAAACCTGTTGTAAATACCTGCTTCGTGCAAGGTCTCTGTAAAATGGGCATAACAACACGTTTGCTTCCCAGGAGAGTTGCTAAATCCAGATCGTTTGCAAAAGCCTTTCAAGTCCTGTACTGAAATTAGCAAAGTTCCAGTCCTTTTAACTGCCAAAAACCTGCTTCTTATAAGGAAAAGTCAGTATGCACTGGATTTACATTTTTCACCTGATGTTCAAAGGGGCTTCAGCATGGCTCTCAGCCTCTTGTGTTTGGTGGGGTTTGTCAGTGTGTGGCGCCCTTATGAGAGGGTTATTTATTGCTTTCTCACTTTCACTGAACGCTCTGTTTTCTAGCTAAACCGTACTGTTTGAATTTTCCTGTTCTGTGCAGAGGTATGCCTTCAGATCTTATTTTTTGTTTTCTTAATACTTTTGAAGTTAGTTGTTCCTAAAATATGACTCAGTAAACATTTCAGCACTTTAATTTGGCTTAAATTTACACTTGAATATTGAAGTTCCAAAATAGTTTTATAAGTAAGTAAAACAGATGATGGCTCTGGAAGCCTTTCTTTTCAATATCTTTCAGTTACGCTAAGCTATATACACAAGTAACTGCCTTATAAACAGCTTTATATTGCACTCTATTGCAAATCATTGGAACAACAGGCTGTAATGGGTTGCAAATGCCGTAATGTTATGTGCCACAGTTTCTGCAGCCAGAATGAGCGAGATTGTTGGAAAGATACCATGTTGATAAAAGCAGGCATAAAGAAAATAACTTTAAATCTAAACTCTCTATATCACAAGTATTAGAACAAAGGAAAAATTACAGATATTTTTTCTTCTCAGAAACAACTTGAGCCAACACAATTTTGCTTGCTGAAATGCTTTTTCTATCATATTCCAAGGAAAATTTTTATTTCCTTTAAAGCCACGTTTGCTGTGACAAAAATGCATCTTTGCATAAATCATTTTCGCTCACCTTTAGAAAGCAGATTCTCTCCAAGAATCAATTAATTAGCTGTCAGAGGAAAGTGCAGATCATACATTCACAAACAGTGGACAGAGCAGTGTTGAAATACCCGTGGCAAACATTCATTACTTGAGGTCTGGCAATATTAAAAGCATAGCACAGGGCTGATAGATTTTTCCCCTTCTGGAGAGAAACCTATGTAATCAGTCAGATGCTTATATTTTATTCTGAAGTGCAAATGTAATACAGCAATTGAAAAACATGTCCTGGAATCCTTACGCCCAGCAAACATTGGACTAGCTTTTCAGTTCCTGCTCCCTGAAGTGCCACAGGTGTGTCTGACAACACAGAGTGCTTGTCCCAGAGGGCTGATCTTGTGGCCTGCCCGTGCTCCAAATTTCCTTGCTTCAATGCATAACCCCTTGGAGAGGGAACTTTGCAGGAGAACGCCTGTGCTGAGTGCTGTGAGAAGACCTTTCAGGGAATGGGTAGAAGATGAGCATGGCAGTGCCTGTGGTCTTGCTGGGGTCTGTCCAGTACGTTTTGCCTTTGCTCCTCTGTCTGGGTCACACTGATATGTATATGTGTATGTATACACTCATCCGCTCTCAGCCACAAACCAGCACTGCCTTGATTTATGGCCATCATTTGGAGACTGAGCAGAGTCCCCCGGGTCTCCAAACAGCCCTGAGGAGGTGGGTATGGAGATCGCTGCCAGCTAGAGCTGCTGGGCAGAGGGCAGGGAACTCTGATGCTGGGGATGATTTTAAGGCATGGGTTTCCGCCCTGTGGGAATGGTTGTTCCTTAGGTATCCTGACGCAGATGGAGTGGCTCTATAAGCGGGGGAAAATCCAAATGGAAAACTCGAGTGGCATCACCTGGGCTTTTCTGTTTTTCCCCAAACTCCACAAAATCTTGTGCTTCTGTATGACTGCAGCTATCAGCTTGGGGAAAAATAGTTAATACTTGTTAGCTATTTCACAAAATCTTGATAACAAAAATCGCAGATTCACAAAAAAGGTATACATCTTTTCCAATTATTATCTCTAAAATGCTGACTTTTCAAGTGCTTTGTGAAACTCATCCAGAAGCTCACGAGACCTGGTACCACATGGTTCAGCTTCTTATGCCCATTGAACAGAGACTCCCCACACACAACCCTGCCTGGAAAGTTTGGACAGAAAATAAAGCACTATTAACTGAGGGACATATGTGGTTCCTTTGTGTCAGCAGTGTTGTGGGTGTCAGCTGTGTGACAATTGTACAGTTTAATTAAGGCAGGGCACATCAATGTGTGCAGTTTTATTTGAGCTTGTTCTTCCTTGCAAGCCTAATGGACTTATGCAGCCCCACAAGCCTGAACGAGCCTATGGTACTTTTCCCAGCGGTCGTTGGCAGGGATCCCTGGATTTATAGAATAAATTGTCCAGTTCTAGAGAAATCGAGCTATTGTAAAGTACAATAATTAGAGGGGCATTTTTTCTTCATATCTTCCTTTAAGGAAGGTGATGATTGGGGTACAAGGATGGCTCCCAGTCACACTTCCAGGCACAAATGCTTTTGGAGAAGCTGCAGTGGACATAATACACCAGTTCTGGCTTTCTTGGTGCTTACTTTATCAGCTGCTTTCAGGCTTATGGACTGTAACCAGAGGGACTGTGGACTTTTCAGAAAACATGCCTGATTTCTTTGTTCAGCACAGAGTGAGAGCAGTAACTGTGAGGCCCAGTTTAATTTTATTTCATTTTGATTGCATTTGTGTGTGCTGTGTGTGAGAGAGAGGAAAGCCCGGTGGAAGTTTCCTGGGTGCCGGCCCCGATGGGTAGAGCAGCAGCCATTGCAGATTCGGTATTTCTCTTTTCCTTGCCTCAGCCGTGACTCGCTGCAGCTTGAGGCATTGCAGTTATCCTTCCTGAGCCCATCTGCACAGGGATTCCCGTCTGAAAAATAAGCCTAGTAGCACTGGCTCAGAGCGATGCTGGGAGGGAACGATAAAGAATCGGAGCAGGGCTTCTGTCCTGTTCACATTTACAGATGCTCGCCTCATTTTTCTACCTGTAAGTGACGCCCGAGGTGTCCCCCTCTATCAAGCACTACCGAAAGCCTCGTACATTTGAGAATCCCGTCAGCACTCCTCAAATTGCAGGCAGCTGGATGTGTAAATCGCTGCTAGCAATACCTGCACGCAGAGAGAGGGCGACAGGGGAAGGAGGCCCTGTGAAATAGCAATTATTTTTGCGTGCCCTCAGCCAGCAGCAGCCCTATTCCCGTGCCAGGCTCCCCAGCCCCGGCAGGGCTGCGGGCTGAGGGGCGCTGTGGGGAGGAGGCGGCGGCGCCATTTGCCCAGCGGGCGCCGCGGGCCCTGAGGGCAGCCCCGGGCTGGGGCCGGGCGGGCAGGGCCGCGCTCCGCCGGGCCTTGGGCTCCACCTGCCGGCCGAGCCGCCACAGCGGAGGGCAGCGCCGGCCGGGCCGGGCCGGGTGCCCCCTCAGCCCCGTCCCCGGGGCTGTCCGGGTGTTGGGCACCCCGCCGGGTCGTCCCGGAGCCCTCCAGCCTGCTCAGAGCCGCCCTCTCCTCACGGAGCACGCAGGGTGGCAGGCTCTGCTCACACGCCCCGGTTGGCGCAGAACCAGGCAGATAAACCCGGGCCAGCATTTCGGGTCAGAACCAGGCACTGAGGAGGTTTATTTAGGGTGTGTTTGACTTAGATAGATAAAGACGAGACAAGAATATCACTCGTGGGTTGTCAGTATCATCGCATTTTATTTGCTTTTTTTATTCCTGATTTCAGCAGTGTCAGTGCAAGCCCTGAGTTACTTCTAAAAATTTAAAGGAATAAATAAGTTTTATTCTTTAACAGATGTTCACTAAATAACAACTCAAAATTTACTAAGCGGCCTGAAGTGATATCAGTGTTTGCTCCTCATGCAGTACCTCTCGAGGACAGATGAGGCTGCTCTGCAATTATTTATTTTATTTTGGGGAAGTGATGATAAGGGGGCAGTGACCTCCTTGCTAAATATTTCCTGAGGGCTCTCACAAGCTCTGTCTCCGTCCCAGTGGTTTGTTAGGCAGCCTTCCCTGTGGACGAGGTGTTGGTGAGGGTCTGGGGAAGAGCAGCATGCAACCCAAAGGGCCTCCACTTCCCTGTGTTTGTAGAGGCTCCTGGTAGAGGGCATTGCTAGGAAAGCTTGATTACATGAATGAAGAGCACTCAGCATTACTACAGGGAATCATGCCTACTCCCATAGAAGTAGTTTAATTATTCGAGCATCTTGTGTTATGTTACTGGCCATGAATTCCTGGAAGGCAGCATTAACCTCAGGGTCTGTCCTCTCAGCCTCGACAGGGCAGTTTTTTGCAAACCTTTCTTTCTGTTGCAGCCTTTGTGTAGTTTCCCTGGCTTGTCTCCTTCCAGACTGGCTGACTGTAAAGTGGAATAACGCGGGACTGTTTCCCCTGCCTTTACTTGGGGTACCTCTAGGTTGTGCTGCAGGTGGCCACCACTTTTCCAGCCCGACAGCAGCACTCTGTACCAGCGTCTCTGTGTTCAGCACTGGCTGCCACTTTGCTGCCATGGGCATGTCCAGATGTTGGTTTCTGTTTCTAAGGCACTGGATGGCCTGGACGCCAGCTGCCTCAAGGTTTGTCTCTTTCCCCTTCTTCTGCCAAAATGTTTTTGCCTGCTGGAGATGCTCTTGCTGTTTTTACTATAACATCAAGCTTGTAGCTGTGAGGGTAGAACACCAACAGCTGAAATCCCTTGCCAAACAATTGACTTGGAAGTTTTTAGTCTGGCCTTAATCTTCATAAGCAAATTCTTATTTAGGCTGCTTTACAATTTAATGCCATCATCAGATTTTTAGCTAATAATTTCCCAGAGGCAAAAAATAAATGGTAACAAAGCATATCCCTGAAGTAGGTTTTGGGTACAAAAGCCCGAGCCTGAGCATGTCTGTGTCTGTTCAGTGGGGAGATGAAAAGAACAGAATCAGCTTTAAGGATCAAAAATGTATCTCCATGTTCTACACATATCACTTGGTATGGGACGATGGTATGCAACGTCATGAAGAAGAGCACATCTGACACCATCTGTCGGTGAGCATTACCACAAGGAAAATCACTATCTCCAGACAGAGATGTTTTGTACCCTTATAAATCAAAAAGAAAATCAGGTAGTTCAGTGCAAGGCATTGTCCTGAGAAAGAGCATTTAGTTGCAGCAGACCAAAATGTTTTTTCCTCCAAGGGAGCATATTGAATGAGCTATATTATTCTCTAGACAATGGACAAAAATATTCTTTATTATGAAAACTTAATGCTCTTTCATAAGCATTAATAATGGCAGGGGTATGTGGGTGGGAGAGCAGGTGGGTAGAAATTATAGATGGAAAAGCAAAATGGGATAGCTATGGAGCTGTAATGTTTTATGAAATATTTCTCCATATGATACTTCTTTCCTTCAGAACGTTTTTATAAAAGAGAAATGCTTTACATTTCCTGCAGTCCTCAGGCTTTTACTTCATTGTTTATTTATTTATTTAAGCGTAGCGCTGCTGAAGGGCAATGGGAAGATGATGGTTGAGGAAAGCCTTCGTTTTTCCAGATGATGTATAGTACTAACAGCAATGGAAATTTCCTTGTGCTCTGGGCCAGTCTTAGGCACAGAACGCTATTCCTTTCCAGGTCTCATTTGTTCTTCAGCATCTCTCCCAAGCCTGCTGAGATGGGACAAACTTGCTTGCTCTTCTGGTGTGTGTTCCTATGCTTTAGAAATTGGATGTTTTTCCCTCTTTACCTTCTTTGCAGGGCACAGAGCGATAATAGCAGCAGTGGTCACTGCATACCTGGATGGACTCACCTGAGCTCCTGGGGTGGGCTCCAGGTCAGAGCACCAGCAATCCTTCCATCTTAGGTTTGCTTGGAAAATGCCATCATATCTGATTCCTAGGTTGTAGCAACCAAATATCTCAACTCTCAGTTTAACACTTTTCAGTAAATTCATTAAAAAATATTACTAGTCCTTCCATTATGAATTATAAGTAATGACTTTTTATTTTTATTATTATTTCAATGCCTTTGCTTCACTACTGCTATTACAAGCCATCTTACAGATAGGGGTAAAAGTTTAATACCATCCCACTAGTGAGACCTACCAGGGAGAATTTCCATTCAGGGTCCAGAAAACTTTATTAACACTGAATCAACACAGTTCTGCTTTCCACGGTGTGTACAGAAACACTTTCCTGAGGTGTTCAATTGCATCTTGATTGAAACTTGTGTTTGTAGTTATACACATTTCATGTCTGAAAATAAAATGCAATGAGCATTGAAACATTGCTATGTGGATCTCACCAGCTAGTTTCGTTCTAATTTAAAGAAATAAGCTATTTTAAAGAATAATGATAAAAAATAACTTGCTCAAGAAAGGATGTTTGCATCCCTATTATTCAGAACCAAATGTTTTAATAAGCACAATTAAAATCCTCAGTGGCCCTTCCAGTTAGAAAGTTGTGGATATTTCTGTCACTTAAATGGAAAAAAAAAAAATCTGATAATTAAAGTGTTAATTAAAGCTGTATTCAGCAGGGCTTGAGTGATTCCTGTAGGTTCTCGCTAGTGGGCTCCCCTTTCCTTGTCACCTCAAACTATATGCTGGAGGCATTAGATCTGTATTTGTTTATGTAACAGGGATAACATGAGAAGTGTTCTATTGATTTCATTGACTGGAAACATGTAACCAGCACACACACACACACAAAAAAAAAAAAAAAGAGAGAGAGAGAGACAAGTTAGAATAGATACCAGACAGCTGCTCAGAGGCTTTTACAGCCAGATAAAGAGTTAAGACCTGAGAAGTCATTTGAAAGAGGTAAGTGTATCAGCTGCAGAAATGCTTTTGTCCCTCTACACTTACAAGTTCAAGTGTAATGCTTGACAATTACACAGGGGCGTGTGAAAAAAGAGGGTCTTAGAGGAAGCTCTGGCTGGGCAATTTGCATGGGTCCATAAAGAAAGACGGAGAACAGCAGAGCATAAGGAGTCCCTGCCTGCACATCTAGAGGGGAAAATGCTGCAATCTGAATTAATTTTCATTAAAAAGGTGTGTGAAACAGCAGGAGGACAAGCCTAAGCTCTCTGCAGATGGAGAGGGCAGTGATGGGAAAGCATCGGCAGGGCGACCCTGTGCTGCAAATGCTCTTTATAAAGAAAAAGCAAATACGTTTACCTGTCAGCTGTGTGTGTGTGTGTGGGGGGGGCATTTTATTGTAGGCTATGTGTGACAGCTAGTCTGTATGGATGCTTATGGCCTTGGGGATTAGTTTTTGTTTTTAGCACCTGAAAACCCTTGATAAATACTGGAAAATCCAACAACAACAAAAGCAACAACAACAACAAAAACAACAGAAGAACCTTTTCCCTTCTCAAAAAGGTCAGTCCATTAGCCACAAAAACAACAGATGTTGAAAGGAAGTAATTTTAACTGTAAGATTAAAATTGGCAGCGGGGGAAGATGAGTTGCCAAAATGTGTCTTTGTTTTGCTGTTTCTGAAAGCCTCGGTTCCTCCTAATGGAAGACTTCCATGTTTGGCCCCTGTACAGATATGCTTGTGTTACATCGGAGCTGCTGTGGCGCAATCAGAAGGCTCTGGCTGAAAAAGGGCCGAGAAGCACCTCCGGAGCTGTCAGCCCGTGGCAGGCTCTGCACTGCCTTGAACACGAAGGGTACCAGAAGTGGGGCTTTTGAGGTAGGTCAGTGAAGGCTGCAGTCACTCAGCCAGGTGAGAGTAGTTGCCCCACAGGAAGAAGCGATGGGGGTTTGGTTTCTGGGACTGCCGAAATCCGGCTGTTGTATCGGCTCGTGAGCGCCTCAGTCCCAAGGTAGCAGCAGCTGCCCTGGCTTTTCTTGAGGAGTTTCATTTTGGTTCTGCTGTGGTGTAGTTGCTGTAGGATTGAAGGTGCAGTGCAGAGTCCCCTGTACTGTGCCCAGTTTAAGAAAAACAGATTAATTCAGGAGGGGGCTGCAGAAATCGGCAGAATTTGGAGGAGAATAAGAGAGCAGACATGATTTCCCAGAGTGTATAGGATAGTTCAGAAATGCCATTATTACTTGGTAATAAGTTGTATGGAATCCCCTGTAATTGTTACACATCAGTAAGAATAAGTAAGAAGCATTTTGTATATGCAGTGGTCAGAGGAGAATAATCAAAATGTTAATTCAAAACATACGCTATTCTCAGGCATTGATTTTTAAATTCATGTTATCCACTAATTAGTTAATGCCTGTAGAGTGCTTTTAAGATATAAAATGCTTTAAATTGCTATGCACTATTGTTACTATCATTATCTACTAGGTTTAATTAGTTCTTGTACATTTTAATTGGATTATTGAGATGTAAAGTGGAGAATATGATTTGGGACCAAACGCCATCCTCAGAACCGCAGTGAAACGAACAGCTGCAGTGCCCATACACACAAATAAGAAGAGCAGCTTGTCGACCTGCTTGGATTGGTAAATGTCGGTGTTTGGCCTGTGTGGGTGGGTGCATCTGATGGTGTCTCTCTGCCTTAAGATTATCTTTGCTGAAGGCCACAGTGGGACACAGCCAAGCTGGCCCAGTGGTGGTGTGTTTGCAGAAGGATGTGTCAGTGCTCAGGAGCGATTTATGGTCCTAGAGGACTAGAAACAAGAAGAATGTGGCACAGAGATGAGGAGATTCTCAGTTTCCTGGGGGGAGACCAGAACATTTCTGTCACCCTTTGAAGAAGGGGACCTGGCTTTAAACCAGTAGCATCTTTAACAGTATCGGGTTGTAGTTTATCTTTTTTCTTTCCACATTTGTAACAACGACAAAAGCAGCCGACCTTGTCCTTCAGTCTTGCCTGTGGGTCAGAAGGATCTAGGGAAAATAACTGAGTCTATTCAGCTGTATTTATTTATTTAGAAATAACTACTTTTGAGGGAAGCATCTAAATCCTACTGGGAGAAAACCTCAGGGATGTTTTCCTTTCAATTTGGTCCAAGCACTGCTCCCCAGCCAAGATCGGGGACTTTCTGGGTTTGTATAAATTTATAGATGGTCTGGTTCTAGAATTTGTTTTGCTTCCAAAACAGTAATTGGGCAGCTGGCAAATCATCCCATCTGTTTGCAGCTAGGCTCTGTGTTCTGCATTTTTTCAGAATATTTTGGCTTCAGTGCTTATAAGACCCCCTGCTTACCAACTCCCCCAACCCCCCCCCCCAAAAAAAAAAAGTATTACAGTGAAAAAAGGAATAAATTTGCTCTTATGAAATGCATTTATTGAAGTTAAATCAGCCGGGGTTTTCTGGTGCACGGTTGACTTGCAAAACTCTCTAACATTTTTGGTATTGGAAGGAAGTTCTTACCACTTGGACTACTGAAACTGGAAGGGGATTCCAGGTGACACAAGAAAAAAGTCAGTGGTGTGAGGGTTGTTGAGGGACAGTTTAGTAATTGAGTAGAGTACTGAGTACTGATCCAGTACTCATTGCCAGTAATGGAAAAGTCACCTACTGAAGCCAGTAAGTTTTAGGACAAGCTGAGACATCTAACATCTGTGTTTCCATAGCACTGAGTTCCCAATTTAAAATAATAATTAAATAAAAAGAAATCAAAAACAACCAAAAATCACAAACACACCAAAAGCCTGAGGTCTGTTCTCTATTTTAACCACAAGTTCTTGTTACTCAGTTCTGGGGTCTTCTCTAATGGCATCTTATCCCAGTTCTTCAAACTTTGTAGGATCAAATCCAGTTGTCCCAATCTTCAGATATTAGGAGTGTTTATTATTTTTTTAAAACCTTTGATGAATGTTTGCTATGTCAGCCTAGGAAATGAAGTTTCTGGATTAGCTCCTCTTTTATTTCACATGGTGCTGCAGTTACAAGAATTCCCTATGCAGTGATCTTGCTTTGTGTGCATTATTTATTTAATGTTACAAACAGAGAAAATACTCTGAAGTACTCCCCTCAAGAACCCTTTTTTTTCTTTGGCCTGTAATTTTCCTTGTCAGAAGCAATGGTTTGTAGTGCAGCCTATGAGTTTATCTTCAGAAGCACTTGCCCTTGGCGATTGTCATACGTCAGTTGTGACAAAATGTACAGCAGTTGGATTTTCCTTCCATTCTGCTCCCTGTTTGTTCCATGTGTTGCAGTGTATCTTATCCCTAATTGCTGGCAATTGCCTGAGGTTGGCAATATTTTGCTGGCAGTTCTGAAGCAACAGTTTGCACTCTACTTAAGCTAAATATTGTTTCTCAGAATCTCTTCCAAATTGTCCCCCTCTCTGTTTTACCTCTGCTCCATTCAGTTTAACACTTCTGCCTGGGTTGTTGTGCCTGTGGCTGCTCAAACCATACACAGTGATTTTCTCTACCAATGAGTTTCTGCTTTACTAAGGACAAAACACAAAAACAAACAAACAAATGAAACAAAACGAAAAAGCCACAACAAATAAACAAGCAAACCTCAGTTCAGTGCACTCCAGTTATCTCACCAGCACTTTGCGGAATTCCTGCCTATCCCGAGTTGATTAAATAATAACTAAAAGTAGATTAGAAATCCTGATTTGGGTCCTTTCCTTTTGCTTTTACTGTTAACAAGCTAAAAGAACAAAATCTCCAATAATGCTTAGATCATTGCAACACTGTGTTGTGTAATACGTTATGGTAGGGCATGTAATGTTAAGCTAGCACTAGATAGAGTAGTTCACTTAGCTAATATATTGAGCACAGCTTAATTAAATATTTAATGGATTTATCTCACTGAGAGGAATCAGCAGAATAACTAAAGAGTTTGTGCATGGAGAAGAAAGCTGCAGAGGAAGGTGATCTGTGAGGATCACTGTTCAATAACCTCATGAGCAGCATTTCCAATTCCTGAATAACTTTCTCCCAAGTCTGGTACCATGTGCGTTAATATATATATATAAATATATAAAAAGAGATATATATGTCTTTATGTGTCTGTGCTTCAGCAGCTACTTCTCTTCAGTAAAGAATTTCCAAGTATTACTGCATGAGATGACGGTCAATACAAAACTCTGTACTTACTGTATGTGGCACTGACAATAGTGTTAGAAGCTGATACAGCCTCTGAGCCCACTTACAGCATCAGAACAGGCCGTGGAGTGAAGGCATGGGTATCAGCTTTAGTTCTGGCTTAGGCTTGCAACTTCACCTGGCATTGTGATAACTTCCCTGAGATATCATTAACTTCTTCCTTCTCCAATATTTTTTCATGTTTTTCTCATCAAAAAATCATCTGTGAAATCTTTTTTTTTTCAGAAAACATTTTTGGAAAAATGGTGTTGGCTTCCCTCTGTTGCTTCCACTGGATGGAGTGCGAACCGATCCATTTCATTTTCTGAATATGCTCAAAGAGCTCTGCGTGCTGGCTCCTTCATCCATATTATGATGTTGGACCAGATCACTGAAGAATTGCCAGTGAACCAGAGACTGAGGGCTTGATCAGATGCATGATACATATATTTTTTTTAAAAGTTATAGTAATTTTTAAGCTGATGTAGTAACAGAGGGAGTGTATTCCGTAGGAAGTATCACTTTCTGTAAGATAAGCTCTGAATACTTCACTTCGTAGGAATCCAAACATTGAAGGTTGGTAGTTTTGTTGTTGTTTTGATTTAAAAAGGGATAGAAAAAAATGTATGTTGTAAATGCTTGGCATTAAGCATAAGTCCTGTTATGTTGGCCTCTTAAATGAAGAGGCCAGAAGATAACCATCTTCATTCCTGAAGGGTCTGTGCCAGCATTCGCCACTTGCACAGAGCTCTGAAGCAGAGGATTATTCTGTAGGCCTCATGCCTTCTCTTGCTTCCCACCACACAGTTGTTTAGTTTACTTCCATCAGCATTAGTGGAAAGAAGGATCTGGCCCGTGATTAACTCACTAATCAAATATGAACACAAAACGAAGTCCAGTGTTACCCAAACGATGGACAGAAGTACAATTAAAACAAACCCACAGATGCTCTGGTTATGTATCTGTTTTGGATCCCAGCCAGAACAAACTGTTAGCTGTGTGGAAGAGTTGCCAAGCTCTTCATGATAAAACCAACCCCATAAATGATTGTAATTATTTCATTCTAACATCTTTGGATGTCTTATTGCGTCAGGTACGTGTTCTGCTGGGTTGGAAAGGTGCCTGTTTCTGTATTTCATTTTGTTTCTAAGGATCAGTCATCCAACCACTTGTTTAACCTTGAGCAAATTGTGGTGCGTGTCCATTTACATGCTCCTCGCTGTAGTGAACAAACATGTTGAGGAGTATTGCCCAATACTTTCAAAAGCAATTTCCAAGTCAATTTGAGCAGCAGAAGCTTTTCCTAGCACCCCCGTGATTAATCCCTGATCTGGGGACCTCAGATTTGTCCTGTATCCATCTGATACAGGTACTGCGAGCCATGTGAGCCAGTCATATTTTAGCAGTTGGTTTTGTTTTTAATTTGACTCATGAAGCTGATGAGGCTCACCACACGCCTGTGTGATCACTAGATCATGAGAGGTGTGGAGGTGGTTGTAGGAGGAAGTACAGAGCAAACTTTTTTTTCTTGAAATTTTGAAAAGTTTCTAAATTTTGAAAAAAGCTAATTTCTTATGAAACAAAGTTTTTTTTTTTTTTTTTTTTTTTTTTTTTTTCCTTTGAGAATAAATAGAAGCTATTTAGATAGATATCTAATTAAAGGGTTTAAAGCAGAGACTTTTCCCTCTCCAGACTGCTAGTTTGATTTTTTTTTTCTTCTAGATTTCTTCTACATTTTCTTAGTTGTAATCCATGAATGTTTTTCTCTCTCAAAAACATTCTTGCGATAAGAAAGCTGCATGTTGCCTACTTTACAAAAATGCTGATAGTGGCACTGAAAACTGTGTTTGTGGAGTTGTTTGGCACCTAAGCGTTGCAATAAAGCTGAAACATCAGCCAGAAGATTTAAGAATTGCGCCGTATGCCCTCACGTAGCCAGCCTTGTCCGAGAGGTTTGCAGTCTCTGCTGTTTCCACTCATTTTTGGTTTCTGTGGCTGTACCGGAGCGTCGGCTGTGTGTGCTGCTGGGTTGGTGGCCGGTGTTGTTTGGGAGCACGTTCGCAGAGGAAAGCCTGGCAGAGCCGAGAATGGTGGGAGGCTGCTGAAAAGCCATGAGCATGTGGGCACAAGAGCTTTGGAAATCCCACGAATATTTGAGTGGCTTCCCCTTTCACATAGCGCGCTGTATTTAGTCTCATTTAAAGCTGGAAAGGACGCTGGCCATCTATATTGCTACGGGTTTGTTAGAAGCTGCAGTATGAATAAACCATGCCCAAGCAGCGGGTTAAGCCAGAGGAGGTGAGTGTAGCTCAGACACTGGGTGGTGACCACACAGAAATTTGGGTTGGAGGCAGGTTGGCCGGCTGCTCTCACCTCTTGTCTGAACTCTGCTCAGAAATAATTTTGGAAAGTCTGCACAAAACCAATTCAGCCCTCCGCGTGTACCATGACGGCGACGAACGCATTCGGCTGCGTGACACACTTTTGGCGGACGACTGTTGAGCAGCTTTAGGGCCTCACTGGAGATACCCAGCGAGAGGTGTCTGTAGGATCAGCGTGCCTTTATTCCCGGCTGGGGCAGCGCTGAGTTCCCCGCACCGCACCGCAGCCTCGCCTTGGGGCCGGAGGTGCCGCAGCCCCGGGCTCCCGAGCGTGCGGCGCGGGGCCGCCAGGGGGCGCCCGCGGGCCGCAGGGACAGCGCCGGGCCTGGCCCCGCCCTCGGCCCCGCCCTCGGCTGTGGCCACGCCCCCGCTCCGCCCGCGCGGGCCCGCACGTGGCGGCGCGCCCCGCTGAAAAGCCGGCGGCCGTGGCGCGCCCGCACGAGCCGTGCCGCGCCGAGCCGGGCCGGGCCGGGCCATGCCGGGCTGAACCGAGCCGAACCGAACCGGGCCGTGCTGGGCTGAACCGAGCCGTGCCGGGCTGAACCGAGCCGTGCCGGGCTGAACCAAGCCGTACCGAGCCGTGCCGGCACCGTGCGCTTGGGGAGAGAGCCGAGCTTGCGTGGTTCCTGCTCTTTTTTCCTTTTTTCCCTTTTTCTCTCCCCTCTTTTTCCCCCTTTCCCTTCCCCGCCCGGAGGATTTCCCCGCCCGGCTCCCCCCCCGCCTTCTCCTCCTCCTTTCCGCCGGGCTCCGCTGCCCGCGCCCCGACGGGCCCCCCCCGCGAGCCCCGGCCGCCCCCCTCCTTGGGGTGCCCCCCGGCCGCCGCCATGGCCAAAGTGGCGGCGGAGAGCGGCGGGGCGGCGGCGGCCGAGGACCTGTCCAAGGTGTCGGACGAGGAGCTGCTCAAGTGGAGCAAGGAGGAGCTGATCCGCAGCCTGCGCCGCGCCGAGGCCGAGAAGATGAGCGCGATGCTGGACCACAGCAACCTCATCCGCGAGGTGAACCGCCGCCTGCAGCTGCACCTGGGCGAGATCCGCGGCCTCAAGGTACCTCCCGGACCGGGCCGGGTCCCCGTAGCGGAGCTGGCCCCGCTGGGTCGCAGCCGGGTTAAGCGGCGCCGCCGGCTGCGTGCGGAGCCCGCTGGCATCCCAAAGCCTTTGCTTGGGTTGCACAGCTTGCTGTCGCTGTTTTAGGGTGGCGTACTGAACTCAGGGAGCCGGCCGTGTCCAGGATGTGGGGTACACAGGTGGTGGGAAACCCAGGGGCTTGGCTGGGGGGGACAAGGAGCAGTCCCCGGTTTGCAGGGTGAGGACATCTGATGGTAACGCATCTCCGATCGTGCCACCCTCAGTGGCATCTTCTGCGGGCTATGCCCAGAGGCAGACCAAGTCTGTAACGATTTAGCCTGCTTGGTTTAGCTCTCTGCTTGAGTGAGGATCGTAGTCCGTAATGTTTCCTTCTCTGCTTCCCATGGCTGGGGAGAGAGTGTGACTGCTGACAGGTAATTACCCTGCTGTAGCACGTACAGGTGCATTACACACCCAGAGAGTTAGCTGAAGGCAGGCATGGCTGCAAACACTTTCTGTCTTGCTGCTTTGAGAAATGAGATGGTTTTCAGAAATTCCTTTGAGGTGAAGTTGGAGGGAAGGGGAGAAGACCCAGAGGCAGTGGGGGCTTTCGCATTTTTATGTGAGAGTATGTTAGAATAGCGTTCTTGATCTGCAGAGTGGCTGTAGACAAGTAAATTATGGAGAAAGCATCCTCGATAGTAGCATGACGTCAGATAAATAGCATGTGGGGGAAGACTGTTCCTGTCTCCCAGGTTTTCCCCTTCTGCAAAGTGCGAGGGAGTCTGTGTGAGTCCCCTCTGCCTACTGAGAATACGTGGTGTCTGGGGGTGAGACCTGTCAGTGACAGCAAGTCGGTAAAAACAGATCTCGTGTTTTAAAAGCAAGTTAAATGCGACAACAGTGTCTTTCTCCCAGCTCTGTGTGAAGGTGTTGTGCCATCGTATGGATTTATTTATCTGCTGGATAAATAACAGGACGCACCAAGATGTGTAGGAAGGAGTGACAAATTCCTCTCTCCATGCTCAACTTCCTAAGTGGTGTTTAACTTCCTCCATTTGTTCAGCTGCCTCAGCTGGAACTTCTGAAAGGAATTTGGGAAAACAAGGCTTTAAGCCCTCCTTTGTCCCATGTGAAAGACTGGGGCTGTGAGGAGCGGTGACCAGCGATGCCTGCTCTCAGTGCCCCCTGCTTCTGCCTGCTGAATCGAGGGTTTCCACACAAACTCTTCTATTCTACCATGGGATCATTTTAAGTACTTCTCTCCAGCATAGATTTGCTGAGGCTACCTTGTAGCCTCGTTGAGATTTCTCCTTTGTTGAATCTGGGTTTAAATCATTCAAATTCCAAGTTGTTCCGAGAGGATCAAATGCACACGCATCTGGTGGTGCTGCAGAAGCTTCATTTTCTGAAGAAACTGCTAAAATGGGCTTTTCAGAAGGCTAGATTTTTGACAGTTGGGGCTATTCTCTACTTGTAATATTGTACATAAGGAGGGATGAACGTTTAGATGAGAGAAAAATAAATATGGTCACAAGCCAGTTTAGTAGAACTAGGAACATGAAATAGTGAAAATATTTTCTTTGGCATGTTATTCTGCTTATAGTAATAGCTTGAACGTTTTTGCTTCAGATGGGTCCTTGCTTAGAGAAGGGTGTGGAATCACGCTCTTTGTTTTATTAGCAGTGAAAAATCTGTTAAAGCAGATTAGTTATTTCAGAGTGGTTGAAGCGAGGCTGGTGAAGTGGTGATTGACAAGGTTCTCTTACGGAAATCTGAAGTGAAATCAAACAAAACCCAAATATCTTAAATCTCTAAAACGCTTTTTAATGTGAATATGCTTTAGGGAGCAGGGACTGTAAATGTTAATAATTGAGATTACAATTTCTGATGTACCTTACGGTCTTACTCAGCACTAACTTGCATGTGAATATTTCTCAAGGGAATGAGATCCTCATGAGAGAGCTTATGATCTTTGCCCAATTTGGGACCTAAATTATTCTGATATTTAGGATGAACATGAGTTAAGCACACAAAAATTTTATGCTGTATCAGAAGCTAGTCTTTGAATCCATCAGGGTTAGCTCCATGCTATATTCACTTTTTTACTGGGCAGCAGCTTTGTTTGAAGCATGATGTTATATGCCAGATCTACACAATTATTTATGCCTTCCTTGAGTGCTTAGATGTTGGGCTTATGGCACTGGCTTGTATAATATAATGGTATAACATTGATTCTTTTGGACACTTCCCTGTCATGAGTCTCTTTCTTTTAAAGGATATCAATCAGAAGCTGCAGGAAGATAACCAAGAACTGAGAGACCTTTGCTGCTTTCTGGATGATGACAGGCAGAAAGGCAAGAAGGTGTCCCGTGAGTGGCAGAGACTGGGCAGATACAGCGCGAGCGTTATGCACAAAGAGGTTGCCTTATACTTACAGAAGCTGAAGGAATTGGAGGTGAGACAAGAAGAAGTTGTTAAGGAGAACCTGGAGCTGAAAGAACTGTGCGTGTTGCTGGATGAGGAGAAGGGCGGTGGAGCAGGCAGCCGGAGCTCTATTGACAGCCAAATCAGCCTGTGCCAGTTAACTGCAACGAGCGCTTACATACGAGATGTCGGCGATGGGAGCAGCACTTCTAGCACGGGAAGTACAGACAGCCCAGATCATCATAAACATCATCCAAGTACTAGTCCAGAACATCTCCAAAAAGCTCGGGGTGAGGGAAGCCCTGAGCATCAGAAGCACAGGAGTATCAGCCCCGAGCACCTCCAGAAGCCGAGGGGTTCTGGCAGTCCTGATCATCACCTGAAAGGACCAAGTCCAGAGCATCACAAAACCATTGTCAAAGCACCTGAGCAACAAAAGCACAGCAGTAGCAGTCCAGAAACTCTCCCAAAGCACGTTTTGAGTAGTAGCCCTGAACACTTTCAAAAGCAGAGGCCTGGTAGCAGCCCTGAGCATCAAAAGCACAGCAGTAGCAGCCCAGATCATCTTCAAAAGCACACGCCGAGTGGAAGTACAGAACATCTCCACAAAGTGAGGGGTACGAGCCCTGAGCATCTCAAACAACACTATGGAGGGAGCCCGGAGCATCTCAAACATCTCAGCGGAGGCAGCAGAGAAGGTACCCTCAGGAGACAAGTAACGGATGACCTCTCCCCTCACCACAGAAGTATATACAACGGAATGAATGGTGGGTCGATAAACTTAGGGAAAATGTGCTCTGAAAACTATTAAGGCAGTTTCTATGGTATTTCAGATGTTAATGGAAAAGAAATATGTATTTTTTTTTAATGTGGAATGAAAGGCAACAAGTCTGGTGTTAGCATTATTCCTGTAGCAAGTGAATTAATCAGTGTACCTGTTTGCCTGTCCAGTAGCTGTTGGGTGGATTTAAAAAATGGAGAAGTGGATCTTGAGTGTTCGTCTGTAAGGTACAGAGAAACAGCTCGTGGCCTTGAGCCTGCTCTGTGGTCGGTAGGTGTCAACTGCCTGTCCCTAGGCAGATCTATGTTTAACGTTGGTTAGAGGGGAGATGCTCATGTTTCTTGTCTTGCCTATGTTTGAGTCGGCGGAGTGGAGGTGAATGTCTCATGTTTCACTTTCACCCCAACCTAGTTTCTCTGAGGCTTTCAAGATTGTAGAAATTCCTGTTTGTTGGTGGAAGGATTCTTACATGTTTTTTTTCCATAAACTTTGGAAAGCACCCAGATGAAGAGTGAAGCTCGGTATAAATGAATCTGATACCTTCTGCAGCTTTGCAAAGCCCCAACTTGCGTGTGTTTAATTATAACAAATTAAAAAATGAAGGAGGATCTTAGGGTGCTTTATGTGTGTGATGGTGTTATTGGTGCACTTCAGAAAAATGCCCGACAAACAGGCCAGCTTCTAAGAGCTGTGTATCCTCAGTGATTGCAATTAACTACTTAGATTTGAATTGTGACCATCTTAAATTTCAGTGTTTTGAAAGCCTGGCAGTTATGACACTATTGAAAGGAATGAAATACAGCAAATGAAATGATTACGAAGTTCAAACATCTTACTGTGCTGCTGGAATAACTTCTTGTAGATTTAGCAGAAGTTCTATAGTCTGCTCCATTTTTTTCCACGTGCTTTGAGATGTTTTCATAAAGGCAATTACCATCTTGTATACGTGAAAACCTGTTTCTCAGACCTTTACAGAAGATTTGAAGGCAAGCTCTGAAGTGAGGATTTTGCCTTAGTAGATTGTCTTGGATGGAGTTCACGTGTTTACATTTCATAAGCAGCTGCAAGAAGTTGTGTTGACATCGGTGGAACCGAGCACTTGTTGGATCTGCCTGGGAGATGGAGTGAGCCCTGTGCCGGGTGCTGTCCTCACCATTTATCATGTTGCTCTCTTACATCTGTCCGTTTTATCTGTGATGATTATCTTAACTTACAGAATGCCTTCAGTTAACCTGCTGTGTAGGGACAAACCCAGGTTCCTAGTAGTGAAATGGATATATTTCACAGGGCTGACAAACCCCGATGTGGTAAGTGTTAGACTTCTCATGCACTTCTAAAACGTTTTAAAACAATTAATAAGAGTGCTTGACAACTTTGTGAAGATGTGTAACACGTACCTTTTAAAAGCTGGTCTTGTAAAAACTTCCCTTAAATACCGTATTTCCTTCAGTTCTTTCTGTTTAAAATGAGTAAATTGACCTGACTGTGAGCAGGGTGAAGTATGGAACCAGAAAGATGGCTTCTAAATCACACTTGCTGATAACGTAGAAAGGTGATGTAAGGTTTTAAGTATTTATTTTTAAAATTCAGTCACAGACAAAGGTATGTTTTTCTCTGCTCCCAGCATGGTGGGCTCTCTGATGGGTTGTTTTTTTTGGTCCAAATAGTCTTGCTGAGAACGCAGCCATGTTATTACCAGTGAGAGCAGTTGTTACTTTAAGCATGAGATGACTGGCGTCCTTTGTGCAGAGTATTTCATTGATGTACAACTTGGACTCAAGCCACAAGGAGCTGGAGATGGCAGCTGCTGATTTGGGAGTCTGTTTATTGACTTTAATGAGAGTTTTGCCTGTCCTGCTCTCAATATAATCATTTTTGCAGAGGACTTGGCTCACCAGTGAGTTGTCAAACGTCTCTTCTTTCATATTTGTATAACTTGATGCAGGCACGGGATAGATGTTAGCTGTGAGGTTTACTTCTGGCACTGGTCTGACCTTGGACTCCAATTTGGTTGGTGGTGGAAACTGACAGCTCTGCTGTGAGGAACCAGCCTTAAACTTCAGGAAAATAAAATACTTGGCCTTCACAGCTGGGCTGACTGCTGGGGTTGGGGGTTTTATTTCTGTCAGACACTGAACGCAGGGAAGAACAGTTAACGTGAACATGGTAAAAGTACTGGCGGTCCTCGCTTGTTCTTGTTGGGAAAGCAATGTGTATATCTTGATTTACACACTTCTTTTGTACCTGTATGCATGAACCTGCTGCTTGATTATAGGTGGGGAGCTGTGCATTGAGCTTTTTTTTGCATTTGCTGTGAGGAACTTAGGAAAATACAGCTTGGAAGTCCTGTTGAGAAATGTAAAGGGATGCTATTCTTGATTCTTACCCCAAAATCATGCAGTAAGTAAACTGTCATGTTGGTGAAGCCTCGTTCATTGTAAAGCTCGGAGTGTAGCAAGCTAGGAGGCATTCTTACGCCTGTGTGGTTGTTTTGCAGGGCAAATAGTACTTGTGCTCTGACATCTATCTGAGCCGCAAGGGTGAAGTGTTTGTGATCCTAATGATGACTAGCAAAGACTAAAATCTTCTGACTTAAGAGTATAAAATGATGTGATCAGAACTTAAACTCAGTAGAGGGCTGGCTGGTCTCCATTGGTCTTGACTCCAAATCACGTTTGAGAGGGGAAGGTGTTCCTCTGCACATCAAACCTCATTCTTAAAAGTACTACGCTGCCTACCTGATATTGCTGTCCCTAATTAGAAAGCATGCATGCTAACAACCTAGCTACTTCTGTTGGAACGAGGGCTCCCATACATTGCTAACAGTTCCTGTTTGCCCTAAATTCTGTCTTGTTAGCACCTGTGTGACCACGGGGCACCAATGCGTTCAGTGACGTGTGGTTATCTGTACCAGAACCTCATGTGTAAACACAGGGAATGGAGTTAGAATCATTGCAGGTTGTGGTCAAACTCTCAGGCTAAATTCATTTCGATGTCATATTACAGTGGCTTCAGAAATAGGATGCGCAGCTAAAGTCTGCTTTGCGGGATATGGTATATGCAGCAGTCATTCTGGCCTCATGAGTATTTCAGGCTGTCATGAGGTACAACAAGAAGGTACAGCAGGCTGGAAGCTCTCTTTCATCCTTAGGAGCAGCTGAAGGAATAAAGGATGAGGTGATAACGTTTTCTTTCGTAATTTTCTTCATTTTCTGTTCTCAAAGGTTTGCTCTTGTCATTTTCCCTTGTATGACAGTTCACTTTTCATTGATAAGATTTATAAAGCTTTAAAAAAGAAAAAAAAAAGATAACTTAGTACAGTATTTGACACATTCTTCTGAAACATGTATCCTCAACTTTTGGAGTGACAGCAAATGGGGTCTGAAAGCTAAGTTTGGCTTGATGGTTGCTAACAGAAAACACGTGTATTTCCTTTTTTTCTTTTTTTAAAGGCTCCACCCACATAAAGCATGATCCCTGTCTTGCTGTGATCGCTCGAGTGTTCTGGCTAATGAGCACAGAGGTATTTGGGATAGAAAGGCTGCTGAAATTAGAAGAGAAAATACCAGTGGTAACAATATTTTATAGAGAGCATTTATGCTCCAGAAGAATAGATGACAGTCTGTAAGTCTGACACAAATATGTGGGGTGTAAGTGCCTCTGTATAAATTAACGTGCTTTCAGCATTTGCAATCTAAGTGGTGTTTTTTATTCCAAGCAATTTATTATAAACTTTCTATTTTAAGCAGTCCTTTGTTTTACCCTGGGCTTTGACTTTTATGTGAAAGGAAAATATCAGAAGGCTTTCATACGTGCTTTTTGCTTCCTGCTGAGGTTATTAATGAAGAGCAGTAAAACTGCTGACTAACACCGCCCGTACCGCGGGAGGTGTGAGGGCTGAGAGAACAGATGCAGCAGCACCTATGGAGCAAGAGTATTTGTAAGTTAAACTTGGCTTCGATCTGGAACAATTCCTGCTATAAATGTGCTTCTTAGGAGGAAAATAAAATCAGAAAACACTTTTATTTTGCTGCGCTGAGTACAAAGAGGGAACTGCAGTATGGCTGCAGCGAGAGAAAACTTGTACTAATGTTACTGAATTAACTGATACCCTCTCAGTGGAAATAGCTCACATCCTGCTGGCCAACAGTGAAATGATGTCATTCTGCGTAGCTTTGCTCACGTTATTTTTCTTACAGTTGAAATGGAAGTAATTTGCCTGTCGTGAATGCAGTGCACACAACACTGTGTGTAACTCGGGCTTTCCCGATGGTACCCACTACTGTACATCTGCCACGTGAGGCCTGATACAGCATTGCTCACTCCTGAGAGCAATCAGTCGTGCAAGCCAAGGCTCCGGGATGGATCGAACTTTTTGCTTGTCAGTGTGAATTTATCCACTGTTTATTTCAGACATTTGTTATTTTAATTGTAGAGCTCTGAAACTTTTATGTCAATGGGAGTCTCAGCTGAATTCCATAGGTTTTGCATCAGACTTGTAAATCAGTTTTAGTGATCACGCACTGGAAGAGAACTGGGACATGCTATGTGAACGTGTATGTGATTAGAACATGCTGGGTTTATTACCAGACTCGCTTTTTTTGTGGAGTAATTGGTCAGGCTGGAAAAAGTGGCTTATCATACCAAAATGATGAACCTCCTAGAAACTCACGTGGGGCTTGTGGGAACAGTTTACACTTACATATCCTTAATTACACCCAAACTGGTTTTGTCAGTGAAGTTATTTTACTGTGTGGTGAATCATCCTTCCGGCAAAAGTACTGATATCCTAATAAGAAGACTGAGGCCCCTTTGTAAAGAAACTTGTCTCGTTTCAAGCAGTTGTATGGATGTTCCAGCACTCTGATTGCTGGGAGGTTTGGGGCATTCAGACTAGGGCTGAGGTTTGTTTCTGCTGCTGTCTGATGCCGTGGTGCAGTGGTATCACACGTTATGGTGGACGTGTAGCAAGGATTCAGCAGAACAGCTGAACACCACCCCTTACGGGGCTACAAGTAAACCACAGCCACGTGTGGTAAGTAGCACTGTGCGAAGTCACCACGTAGAGGTTTTATACTTCCATCCTTTTTCTCCTAGGTGGCATGTCGTGCTATATGATGCTGGTTTTGCAGTAAGGACTTGAGGCTAATTCAGCCCGTCCTTGGAGGCAGTGACCCTTTCACTACAAGTACCCAAGCAGGCAGGAGGTTCCTACACGGGGTATGCTGTCCTGAAGCCACCACCAGCACACCACGTGCCTTTTAGGACAGGGTCTGTGCTAGCCTGCGACGGCTGCCTGTGTGATAAGGTAGGTGTGAACTGACAAGCGTACAGCTGCTGCCAGAGGGCCAGGTACTTGCTCCCTGCTTGTTGTGCCATGCTGTAGTGACAGAGGCCCGGGGGCAGCCCTGCCAGCAGCCCTCCCTTCAGACCTTCGAGCCATGCCCTTGCTGCTGGCATTAGGCAGTGAAAAGGGGAGGTCAGCGGCTCTGCTGCCTGGCTCCAAGTCTGCTGGAACCTCTCTGACGCCTGGACAAGGACCTCCAGAGGTGAAAAGCTAACAGCAGATCATGGCCATTACTGACAGTGTCTTGACAAGCACTCTGCAGGGCAGCCCTTGGCATCCTGACTCTGTTAGTGTTACACCTGGGATGTATTGGTTTTTCAGTTTATTCAACATATGTTTTTAAAATTAACTTATTTACTGAGTGTTGAGTAGGAGCTTGTTTCAGCACGTACTGAAAAAATAAAGCTTATTCTCATCCTGTTTGGTCAAGATGCAAGACAGAATCATCAAGAGCTTGGAGGGCAGTTAGTGTTGTCTTGAAATAGGTGGGCAGATCTTATTTATTTTTGTGCTAGAATGGAGAGTTCTCAAATCAAAGCCTTGTCTGAGTCCTTGCTGGGAGAGAGTACCTTTAACTGGAGGACAGGATCTTATGTGACATTGTCTTGTGCACAGCTTCCTGAGTTACTGTGTTTTGATTTTGTTGAATATATTAGAAATATTACAGTGATTAAATTACCAGAGACAGAGAATTTGACAATTCTAATGCAGAGTTAGAATATTATAATAATAATTCTTGGTAAGTGTTGCTTGTTTTAGTACTTGAGCCTTGTAGGATATACTGTGTGCCTTCATTAAAAGGTGTCCTGTTATTTTTTCTATTCCATCTATTAATGGAATGTTTCTTCTTGAGATTTTAAAAAAAATAATAATATTAGGAAGTTAATAATGGAGAATTTCTGCAGGTTGTGTAGGGACTGGAGCTGGTTGGGTTAATAACTAGGGAAGAGCACAGCAGTCAGTGTAGCATGGGGTTAAAATTTGATACCATCATTCACACACGAAGTGCATAGACAGTGACAGGTGTTGCAGGACAGTGAGGCATTCCCAATTACAGGGTATTTGATGAAGTATAATAAAGCTTTGTGTACATAAGAAATGTCGCTAGCGATGAAAGTTCATTGGTTTATGAGCTAGTAAGTCATGTCTTAATTAATAAACTGAAGCATAGCTTGTCTTAGGTCTTATTGTCATATACACTGATGTATAGTTACTGAGAGGACATTGAGAATTATCTTCAAGTAATGATCTTGATATAAATCTTGTCTGCATGTTCCTCTTGAATAGTTAATGAGTGGGCTCTATTTGGAGAATCAGCTAGGACTGAAACACCGAGCTTTGCTTCTTAATGCAGAAAGAAGTAAAAAAGCCACACTGGTGAAAGGTCTCCAGCTGAATTATGTGATGTTTGTGGGATGATTGGCTTTCCCACAACCTCACACTTGAAGGTGTAGAAGAGCCCACTGTAAGTGTTGATGTTCTTGTCTGTCTGAAGATAACTGTGCCATTAAGCCTTAGTAAAGAAAAACTGATAGAGTACTGTGCTGTGGAATTTGGAAGAGTGCTTTAAGAGGATACTCAATTGTAACTAAACTCTTAAGCCACGCTGGCAGACTAGCCAGGCTGTCACTGCTGTGAAATGATGCAGAGCACAACGGCAGTCAAAGCCCTGAGCGTTATCAGGCGTTCCTTTGGGTAACACAAAATGAAAGATAACATGTGAAAACACAGAAATTGCTGGTGTTTGGGAGAAGAGATCTAATTTATCTGATTTAAGGCAAATGTAAGCTTCTAAGTAATAGGAACTGAGAAGGAACTTTACTCTGGCATTTTGTTCCATTGCTGTTAATGGCAAGCTTTTTGGTTTGCCTTCATCTAAAACAGCCAGTCCTGATTCCTGATGGAGGAAAAGGGAGGCTAAAATGCTGATTGCATCAGTGGTCTGATCCGGTGTAGCAATTTCTAATTTTTGTAAGATGGTTCTTCTGGTTGTTGCTCTTTTATATGAGGATGCATTTTTTTCCCCATACTTTTATTCTCTAGCTGTGACTTGTGATATTCATCAAGGACTTCACAGTTTGGTCTTCACCTTTATTGCAAAACTCAATGTGAAGGGTTTTAGTAACATTCTTTGTGTACGTGAATTAAGGATTTTCGTTAATGTGGGGAATTCACAGTCAAGAAATCTAAAAGCATATTTAAATAAAGAAAAACCCACCCTTCTCTCTTTCCATGCTTTTGATTTTTTAATTTTTTTTTTCAAGTTCTCTTGAAATCAGATTGCTTTTTCTTGGGTTTTCCAACAGTATCACAACAGAAAGATACCAAAGAAAATGAGAAAATGGAAGGGATGGCCTGGAGGAGGCCTTGGACTAAAAGACATAGGTACACTAGTAGTAACAGCAAGTTGGTTCTGAGGGAAGTAATTATAAAAGTTTAAGGTGGGGGGAGGATATATACTAAAAGCAATCAAGCAAACAACCCTCCCCACCCATACC
The DNA here is from genome assembly GCF_964211825.1 of Aythya ferina. Taxonomy (NCBI): domain Eukaryota; kingdom Metazoa; phylum Chordata; class Aves; order Anseriformes; family Anatidae; genus Aythya; species Aythya ferina. The sequence continues at coordinate 2,559,192 of NC_140298.1, forward strand.
ATAATGGTAGCAGTCTATGCGCATTTAATATTTTTGTAGGTCTTTTTTAGTGCTTCAAATTCTGCAAATAACACAGAGGAGAGCCAGGATCATGATTTGAGATCTGCCCAAGCATTTGGTGATGCACAGCATGAAAATGTTTGCAGATTTATTGATTGCGAATGGGAAAGCTGGTATCTTGAGGTAGGTTGTCCTAAGAGATGAACAGTTACATAAAGCCTGTGAATAACAAGCAGTCTTAGTTCAACTTGTCAGCTCTTCTGTAAAACTTGGGGCTTCTTTGCATTCTCTCTGCATCCTTGGTGAGAGGAGGGCACTAGCAGTTTTGCACTTGTATACTTTAGCAAGTTAAATGTTTCTTTGACCTTTTATTTTTCACTTTGCTGTGAGTTAGTACAGATAGGCCAGGTTACATAGGGGAAAAACGGTTACAAGATTTATAGTATTGTTTTGAAGAAGTCCGTATCATTATTTAAGTGGTTATTCAGACTAATCAAATACAACAGTGTTCAAGACCTGTCACAAATAACAGATGTGTTACATCCAGGAGATCACAGTGAGCCATGTGGTAAGCAACACTACTGAACTTTTGTTTTTTTTTTGGTACCTTCTCAAGGTTAGCCAAATTATTCCAGGGCTTTTATGCCTGTTATATCAAGCAGATATCCGAAAATACCTTATTTGATTAGCAGTGAGACATTTCTTTCAAATGTTTGGCCTCAAAGGTCACTATATTTATTTCACTGCATCTCTTTTATCTTCATATGAGTGGTAAAAATGTGCATTGATCAACGCTTTCTGTAGGCTTTTGGAACATGTATTTGTAACTGGGATTTGAAGGGGGGGAAAAAAAACAACACATGCTTTTGACAAAGGGTACAGGTCTGATTCATCACTGTGTAGTGTACTCCTATATGAAGTTCAGATAAGCCTGGAGAAAAGCATTGATTGGTGACCCACATCCCCTCTTGGCTGCTGAGTCCAATTTTGTTTTACAGTGGATGAATCCTAATGATGTTAAAAATCCATCTTACGATTTTTGTGGTTAGAAAACGTTACTGATGGCATTAAGGTGGGTCTCTAAAAGTACTGTTTGATTGTGAGGAAGAAAAAAACGCTTCACTGAAGGCAGTTGAATGCATCGAGTGTGAGCATATGAATGATGTGAAGCAGAACCTGAAAACTGGCTCAGATCCAAGTATTTCGCACTTCAGTCCTTGTTGGGCACAGGACTTGTACTGAGATTGGATGCCCAGACCAAAGCAAGATGCCTAAATACCCGCGTCCCTGCAGTGCCCTGAATGAAGTCCCTTGCCTCTCTTATTGTAGTTCATCTTGCTTCCTTGTGGCTGTTTTAAAGATTTTTGTAACTTTAAGTTAACTTTGAATTTTAGGCTTTTGCAGTATCATTAAATCCATAAAGAAAACGGATTTAATGCAAACAAAAGCAAAGCATTCCAACAACATTTTTTTTCATAACCAGATCTCCAGCCACCAAGACCAAAGGCTCTGCAGTCCTAACTAAACAGCAGAAGATACCAGAATCAATGTCTCCTCCAGGTACAGGTGCTAAGATCTCTTTGATTTATTCCTTGTTGTTGGAACTTGGCACGTGATCTATGTTCCAATCAATAATGCTAAATCCTACATGTTGACTGCTTGCTACCATAGCACATGAATATTTTGGAAAGTCGGGAGGACAAAAAGCATCTGGACTGTATTTAAAATTAATCCTAATTTCAGCTATTTGCATATTTTACCTCCTTTATAGAAATAATAAAATGGAAAGATTTCCCTACACTCTAAGAGACAAGCAAAGTTGAACTCGAGCTGATAAAAATGAATTGGTGGATTGCCTGCCAGCATGGAACTGACTGATCAGGCTATTTCGGAAGCATGGCTCTGAGTTCTGTCCTCACAAGCAACTCCATCATGCTGGTTTTGAGAAGAACGAGTTGGATATTTCTAACTCTTTGCATTGATCACACTACTGCAGTTATATGCACTTGTAGACTCAAGGAGTACCGAAAAGATACTTGGGGAAGTCTAAACAGTACCTCAAAAGGACTTGCCTTACCCTTTTTCCTTATTACTCTACAGCCACCTGAATTAAACAGTTCATTGTACTTAAAAGATAAGTCAATGCTTATCAACTGCCACCTGGGAATGTGTGCTGTAGGCACTGAAGCCAGGAGTCAGTTTCCTGGGCAACATATTTTATTCCAGCTCTGTTGCCTGGTGGTGCTTTTTATTTTAATGCTTTTTACCTCTAACAAAATCAAAATAGATGATTCTGATATCTGTTTGAGAAATCAATATTTGAAGGATTAATGAAGGATGTTTGAAAGAGAAACAGCTTTTTTTTTTTTTTTCTTTGAGGGCAAAATAGCTGTTTAATTTGTCAGTGTGAAAAGTTCTGTACTTGTAGTATAGCAGATCTTGGTTCTGTCTGTTCTGCATTTGACGGAGGTGCGCTTAGCAGATGTATTTTCAGTAAACTGATGTTAGTTGTCAATCCTACATGTAATAATTTAACATGAGGTTTGGGGTATTTTTTGTCTTTGTTACTGGAGAAACAAGGTGTTGACCAGGTGCAGTCAGGTGACACTTGCTCTCAATTTTATCATTCTTAATCAAGTGCTTTTAATAGCCCCAAAGTTTTTGTTAAAACTTAATTTGTTCTTGTAGTGCAACCCAGAATTGCATCATGATGCATAGGAAGCAGTAGGCTCTTGAAACTCAGGGGAAAAGGCCTGGAATGGGAGATGAAAGTGATTAGTAGATTATTGCTGTCTGGAGCAAGAAGAATTCAGATAATGCTCGTGTTGAGTCTGTCAGGAGAGGCTGTTTCCCAGGGAACCAGGAGCATCTTCACTCCAAACACTCGAGTCTCGCAGTGCCTGTGTCCTTACCAGCAGTGCAGTACCCGGGTGCCTCGGGGGGTGAGCGGCTGTGTGAGCCAGATGAAGAGCAAAGCAGCCAGCTGCCTGACTGCTCCCGCTAGCACGGCTGTTGATACAGAGCTTTCTACCTACTAAATCTGTGCCCCATTCCCTTTGGTGAAACGCACTGGGAAGGGTTCTGGAGAGACGCTTTCTTCACTGCTCCAGGAATCTGACTGGGAATTTGGGGAGTACAAATCTGAGAACACTCAATTTTTTCCACACCCAGAGGTACTTGTTGCATATAGGCAAACAAGTTTCTCTATTTTAATGGTGTAAATCAGAAGTAGTTTGACTTACCGGTTGCAGGACCGTTCTCTCCTGATGTAGGCACTGTCCCTTTAGCAACCCGATGGGTTTGTAGCTCCGGGCTCAGTCCAGGTGCAGCTCCACGGAGGGGCCCCAGGATTGAGCTGGCGTGGGGCTGTGCTGCCTGGCGGTCTGTGCCGCGTGGCACTGCCAGGCGGGGAGTGCCTGGGGTGATGGGCTTGCAGAGAGGAGGTGTTGGTTGCCCTGGTCTCACAGGAGCAGGTGAGCAGCTGTCCTTCTGTGTGCCTGTCCTCTGCTCCCTGATCAGCTCCTGGCAGCTGCTTCTGGGCTGTGCCCAAAGCCCAAATGGCTTCTGATCTGTGTCATCCTGCGCTTCCCTCTGCTCCCAAGGGACTCTGCTGGCTGAGCTTCCTTTCTGCACGAGGAGTTTTTCTGATCTACAGCTGCTGGACGGACAGATGTCAGTCTGGGACAACCTGGAGAGCAACTGGATCAAATGAGCCAAGTGCAGGCTTTGTGAGAGCCACGTGCCAGCTCCTCCTGGAAATCAGCGGAAGGGGGGCCCAGAAGCTTGCTTGTAAGGCACTGAACGCATCGAAGTCAGCTACCGACGGTCAAGGAGAAGCAGGCCTTTGTGTGAAATCCTCATATTTAAACTTTCTAATGGTTCTCTTACAGTAATATTGATTATCTTTATTATTCACATGAGAATAACTATTACATGATGTGCAAAAGTGATTATTTTTTAAATGTTGGCTTTTTTGCATGTGTGAAGTTAGAAGAATGCTCGTTATTTGTGGTTCTTCATTTAAGCAGCTCGTTCTTCAGGGTTTTCCTTTTTTTTTTTCCTTACTACCTCGGTTCTGCAGTTTAGAGGCAGGGCATGATCAGAGTTTTAAAAGTGAATACTTCTTCATAGGGAGGAGTTTAATTTGGGGCTAGAGCAAGGTGATGGAAACAAGACATCAGGAAGTGGCGGAAGAGAGCTTTAAGCTGACATCTCTCACTGGAGGAATCATGATGTTGAACTCAACTCTTGCTTGAAATGAGAGGAAGGGCTGGAGGTGGCATTTGAGGATGGAGTCGCATGTGTTCGGCTGGCTGGAGGGACGCTGCCTGGTGACAGCCCTCCTCCAGGCAGTCGGACTCGGTTTCTGGTCCTCACTAAGGGAACTGGTACAGGCACAGTGGTCTCATGGAGCTGAGGCCTCGACACCTGCAAAGAGCTGTGGATGTGCTGTTAACCTGAGTGAGCTCTTACCCTTGTTGGAAGTGCCTGGATGCTATTTGCAACTTGCCAGGAGTTCTCCAAACAATTTACCTAGGAAACAAATATTGTGATCTTCACCTTGTGCATGAACAAACAGTGGGCTGCACAAATGGCAAGACTGGATCAATCAGCCACCAGCTGAACCTTAAATCCAGATTTCCTGCGTTCTAGCTACTGATTATTCCATTGTATTATACCAGTTTTCTGATGGCTTCTGTCTGTCTGTGTTGAGTGTGGCATAAGAACTGGGGCTGAGGTTACTCACATGCCCAGAAAACACCTTAGTGAACAATTAGCTTGATACAAACACTTTCAATGTGTTTCCTTTCAAAATCAAGTTTTAAGGCAACCTGTTTCCTTCCTTCCTGAATTTCATGAATGATGCTAACCAGGCCAGTGGGGATCAAAGCTATTTTTATTTTGTGTGTGTGTGTGTAGCAGGCACACATTGTATGATGTGAATGTACCTCTTGCATTTACAGGGTGTCTGAAGGCTCTCCTTCAACATAGTGACTTACAATAAATCCAAACTGAGGAAAAAAGGAGTGTTGTGATGGCTGTACTAGGGAAATTTTTCTGCCTTTTTTCTTTTGGCATGTTTTTAATGTTGCAGGATAGGTGTGTAGCTGTAGTCGTCTTCATGCAGGAAATTAAGATGCTGGTATGAATCTGAGGTGTTACCAGCTGGGGATTTTAGTCAGCTAGTTGGGTACAATCAAAAGGAATATTGATCTTTCGTCAAAATAAAATTGAAAAGGAAAGCTCTTTCTCTTAAAAAAAAAAAAAAAAAAAAAAAAAAAAAAAAGGCGTGGGGTGAGCGGGGAATATTGTGGCGAGATGTTCATTGGAGCCTTAGTGTCAATCCCTAGCGTGTCAGGGAACGTGCCAGGGAGCAGGGGAAGTGCTGGTGAGATACAGATCTCCCTGATGGGCCTCAGAGTACGAACCTCTGCGTGACTTGGCAGAGGTGGGAGAGGGGATCTTGGTGAACTAGTGCATTTTGAGACTTCTGGCTGAATGCCCTTTTCTTCCAGTGGACTCTCTTCTAGCAGGTAGATGGCTGCTGCCATCCATCGAGTCCTGCAACCTGAAACCTTTACCCGAAGTCATGCCCGGGAGCGGCTGGGTTTGAGGCAGGCTGGGCGATGTTCTTGCCGTCTGCCAAAAGGTGGAGGCTTCCAGCACAAAGCGACTGTGGCGTGGTCACTTCTAGAAACTGTGGATGGCACCGATTGGAATTCGGTCCAGGATTTTAACGCTGCGTCGTGATGCCTGCTGGGTGGGGAACCAGGCTCTGACACTGCACACTGACAGCCTGAACGCTGCCATCCCGCAACAAGCGACAGCAGTGCTACGGGAATGGCCCTTGCCATGAGAGTGGGAAGTTCCTGCAGTTACAGCAGCTTCCTGCCAGCCCAGAATTGAGCTTTTAATGACACTTCTTATGCTGAACTGGGGATGGAGTGCAATTTGATGTTGAAACTTGTCCAGAGATTAAAGGAACACTGGCACTGTTACTATTTTAATCTTACTCGTAAACTAGAGCAAACATCAGGTTGTGTGTCCTAGGTGTGATTTAGCAACCTGCTAGTCTTTTAATTATCTCCTTCCTAATGAGATTGGTCTGATTATATGGTACTTGAAATAAGTAGTTCTTGGGGCAGTAGCTTGTGGGGAAAAACTTTATTGCTTTTCATTTAACAGGTGCTTTGTCTTTAATGCTGAAATATGGGAACATATGGTGCTGCTTCTGATGTAGCACTTGCCTAAATATCTGTGCTTTAAATTATTTTTTTTTTTTTTTTGTAGAGCCATATAACTTTTTCCTGTGAAAACATTCCTAATGTATTTATAAAACAAAACAAACAAACAAACAAAAAAGCATGGGCTTATCACATTTCTGTCCTTTTAAACTTTTTACTGGATTAAACTGTGAACCCCTGAATTAAAAAAACAAACAAACAAAACAACAGAGCAAACTAATTAAAAATATAAGGAGTGTATTAAAAATACAAACAGTGATAATTGTGTGGAGGAATAGTTTCTCAAAACTCCCAGATATTTTGAAAGGGTCAACACATCAGAGTGCAATCCCCGTCATTTTACTTTTAGGCTGAACTCGTGGGCTATCGCTGACAGTAAACACAGGATCCTCTAACACTGTGTCCAGACTATTCACATGATAACTGATGCATCTTGTGGTTTGCCTTCAGCTAGGTGAGTACGCTTTCCCAGTGATGGTGTTTCTTTTGCCTGAGCCAGATGAAGCTTGTGTCATGAGAGTGCATTAAAAAATATAAATTAGCAACACATTCATCTACAGACCGAGAAGAAAACTGAAAATGTCTCCGAGGTTGAAGACCATGACCTAGTTGAAAAAGTTAGAGGAACAGAAGGATCTGGGAACTTTGTACATTGCTAGACTGCTATCTAGCATGAGAGAAAATGAGCAGGAGGCTGGAGCCTGTTCAACTTCTTCCTAAAAATTGGGCAGAGATATTTCTTGCATGGAATTACACAGTTCTGGAGCTACTTCTTACATAGTGGTGGGAGAGAAGGGATGCTGCTTGGTGTGGTCCCTGTGAAGGAAAGTAACTTCAGGATGTGGCTACATGATGAGCATCACCCGCGTTACCTGCGATGCCTGGGAATGCTCCAGGGTTGGTCTGGTGCCAGGCTGATCCCGGGGGCCTTCTGCTGCCCCACTGCTTTCCGGCAGCGAGCTTATCCAGGAGCCGACAGCTTGAGCACACAGAGATGGAAATGAGCAGACAAACTGCCCAAAAATCTCCTAGCATGCCTCCTGGCAGTATGGGCAGGCTGGATGAAGCCAACACGTGAAGCTCTGGTTGGTGCCTGGAATAAATGACTGCGTGTTTTAGGAGCCGGGGAAGCGCGTCAGGTTCCCTCTGTGCTGCGTTGTAAACGCTGAACCAAGCTCTGATGATCTGTGAACCTCAGAAAACACAATGGAGGGTGAAGCATCTTCAGTCTCCAGGAAAGGAGAGAGCAAGCAGCTCCCTTGGCCGTGCCTGGGGAGCATGGGGGCAGAGAGCTCTGTTCCCAGAGGGGTTACAGCTGGAGCAAGTGCACAATTGCTGGAAGCGGAAAGGAAAGAGAAGGACGAACTGAGTGGGATCTCCTTCCCCTCGCTCCTGAAAGCAGGCACTGGGTTCAGAAGCTGATTGCCATCTCTAGGGAAATGCCACTCGTGTTAAGGCCGTCTTGTAGTCGCTCAGAAGAGGATTTGTAGTTTGTATTTCTGTTTTGTTTTGTGTTGTGAAAAAAAAAGTAGGCAGATTCGGAGTTCTGCTAAAGAGTGCAGACAGAGACTGCAAAGTGAAGGATTTAAGGAAGGAAAACGTCATAATCCAGTTACCCAAAGTTGGCTCGTGCTGCTGTGGATTTTGATGAGTTTGTGCTGTTTTCAACAGTCTCCCTGCTTTCAGAAAACGGAGATTCAGGGAAACAGGATTAGATTATAGGGGCAACCAGCACTCCAGTATTTACAAACTTAAAATTGTAAGAAGTGTTGTAGGTAATGGCTACTTATCTGTCACTGATTGTGGGTAATAAATGAAACAATCAAAGGGTTTTCTTACAGATATGCAGGTTTTTTATGTCAGTTGCAGATATCAAAGTGATATCCCGCCTCCCTTCTTCTGCTGTCAGATGAAAAATAGCTGAATTACAGCATCTGACAGCCGTGATGTAGCGGCCGTCGTGGTAGCACTGACCCTGGCTGGCTCTCAGTGGGCGCTCAGGAGTTTTACTTCCATGGCATCTCAGAGCTGTCCGGGACTTCTGGTGTCTTGAGAACTCGATGGTGCCTACCACAGCTCTGCTGTAATGACTGAGACTGAAGAAGTGTGACTGCACCTATTTTAGCAGTCCTAGCAGCAGGTACTGTAGAATTGTGAGTTTCTTTTTATACACCATCTATTCCTCTAGCAAAGCTCTCTGTAATTCCCTGCATATTGGGAGGCAGAAGTCATTTTTGTAGAAGTCATAATTTTGTAAACAGTGGCTGTCCTGACATCTGTGAGAAGTCTGTGTTAGCCGAAGGACTCTGCTACTGGATCTGAGCTTTCTTATTTAAAAAAGGAGACAGCAAAATATGTTTTCTACCCACTTTGAACTAAATTAATCTTAATTTCTGAAAGCCACTACTAGGAGTCCTTTGATTATTGCTGCCAAAAAGGCAATTACAGGAGATCAAGTAATTGCCTAACATTGATAGAGGAACTAGCACTGTAAAGTGTTTTGTCTGTTACATGGGGCAGACGGTCCCTTGCCTCCTCCTATAAACACAATTTAGACTATCTGCAGGTAAGAATGGAGGTAATCCAATTATTTGGATTCTCGGGTTTGCTGTTTAAGTTCTTCTCTTTATAATTTGTAGCTACAACAATACGTACTCATAAAAGTTTGTCAGCTCTTTCCCTTTGAAGTGCAAAATTCTCTCTGCCTGCTTTTATCTGGCTGCATTTTACTGAAGACGCAGCCATGAAATTGGACAGATTCAGCAATATGGCAGAGAGATCGAGTCCAGCAGTACGTAAGGGTCTAATAAAGATTTCCAGTGGAAGATCCAGATGGCTTTCACTTGTTGTTCTTTCACCATGGTAGAGCTGCTTAAAAGCTTAGTGCTGTGCGTGTCAGCGGAATCAGAACGATCCATCAGGCCAGGGACAATGCATATTGGTCTGAAGTAAAATGTAGCTTAGTAGATGTGTTTGGCTGCAGCCTTTTTAACACGCTGCATCTGCTTTTTCCGTGGGCAGAGCCTTCTATCTCCGGCCCTGCATCGCGGTCCTTTCTGACCGGCTGTAACCTGATGTGCTGAAGTGCTGCTATTGACCTGCGTAAGCTTTCCTGTGTCTTCTTCCTTGCCAGTACAAAAGCAGCTTTTGCTGACTTGAGGACTTGGTCTTTTTAAAGGGCAAAGTATTCTTCATTAAACCTGGCACTGCAAGAAATCGTGTGCTTCAGGGAGCTGAAGCACACCTAAAGTTCAGACTGTGTTGTTAAGTAAACTTTAATTAAATCTGGGCTTAGAAACTATGCTTTGGGCATTTCAAAAGCTTATGTAGGTCAAGCCACAGATAACATTGACCAGAATCCTCAAAAAGAGGAAAGATCTGGCCTCGTATTTTCTCCCTGCAGCACAGCACAGCGAGGGAGGGCGGCAGTGCCCTCGGAGGCACCGCTTCGTGCTTTCTGTGCTGTGTGATTTTGGTGCCTGCAGTATGCTGGGTGAAGCCTAGGAAGAAATAGGATGAACTTCTTTTGCGTGCCAGGAAAAGATTAGTGCGTGTCTCTCTAATACAGTTTGTCAGAGAAACTTGGGATCCTATCCAGACCCGGTGTGACTGTCGTTCAGGCAGCACTGTGCCTGTTCTCCTGAGGGCTGCCTTCCACCCACACCAACACTGAAGTGTATTGCTGTAAATCTGCAAGTGGCTAAAGGGATGAGACTCTGAAACGCTTGCTTACCCTTGATTTACCTTTGATAGTGGGTGGGGTATTTTTTGGAGCAAGATGGGGATATAGGAATTCCTCCTGGTTCCTCTTGTTAGTCCTTGTCTAGCAGCCACTTAAATGACAGAGTGCTGCCTGATTAACGGATGGTCTTCATTTGTGGCAGCATGAACTCCCTGTGTGTGCCTGTGCCTTAGCACTTGGAAACAAACAAAAAACCCTGTTAACTGACTGAGGGAAGAAGCTGACGATTCGTTTTCTGTGTACCCTTACATGGCAATATTTATTAACTTAGGGGACTACTTGCTTCAATTTAAATCAAGTTGAAAATGTTCACTCAGCTGTGTAAATATAATAGATACACAGATGGATAGTTGTATCAGATTAATTAAAGTAAAAGCAATGGATTAATTTCAGTTAGAGACTGCTGTGCATTGCTCGATAGTTGTTGAATTAGATGTTACATAGATGCGAGGCCCCATGTAATGTGTAAAAATGCCATAGGCTCACTATTTTAAACTTCTGTGGAGGGATCTTGATGTGCTTGCTGCTGATCAAATCTCCAGGGCACCATGTGGACCTGCTTTCATAGGAAAACAAGCAGGTGAAGGCAATATCCACCCCGCACCCTCTTCCTTCCATGCAGTGTGTATGCTCTCGTGCAAACCTCCAGGTAGGATGTGAGCTACTTCTTCAGGAAATTCTGTGTTTCAAAGGGGAAGGTCAAGCACAAGCCTGTTAGCACATAGATTATATTGTAGCTGTTCAAATATACAGGCTGGGAGTCAACAAGTAGAAGGGAAAGTAGGATTAACACAAGACTGTTGCCAGTCTATTGCTATACTGAGGGCAGGAAATTAGGGCTGCTCTGTGCAAAAAATTAATAGTATGAACCTCTGTGAGACATTCTTGCTGTACTCCAGCAATAACTGTACGTGTGTAGCACTCGAGCTGTTATGTTGTGAACTGACTACATTTCTGGAGACTGGAATGACGATTTGCCTATTTCCTTTTGCCATTGCTTTGGTGACAGCAAAAGGCCAGCAGTGTTTGCTTGCTTGGGGGAAGATGGCACATGCATAAGAGCACTTCTTGAGGAAATGCAGATTTTTCTCAGTGGTATGTTAAAAGTCACAATTACTGTGGTATATTAAAATATACCAGTGGTATATTAAAAGTCAAAAAATTAAAAGTGGTATATTAAAATATTAAAAGTGGTATATTAAAAGAACAGTGGTATATTAAAAGTCACAATTACTGTGGTATATATACAGTGGTATATTAAAAGTCACAATTACTGTGGATGGGATTTTGGCCGTGTGGTGTGGAGCTTTTTCCTCTTACACCAAGCAGTTGTACAAATTGTTTCACTGCTGTTCAGGAAACTAGAACTAGGTAGGGAAATGTGGTGGTGATGGTTGCTGTTGAAGGTGTGGAGAGTGGGATGTACAGGATTGTGCAGCCTTTAGATGGGGTTCTGCTGTGCTGCAGCTATTTTTGTCCCTTCAGATGAGGTTAAAGGCAGTGCAGACTCCCATTGACTCCTGTTTCTGCACAGCTGGCCTGTGAATAGACATGAAGAAAGCCAAATGCACTTCAACGAGACAGCACAGGGTAAGAGGAAAAGTGATCAAAATCTTGCAGTAGATGAAGAGCCTTGTAACTCCATATAGATGAAACCAAGCATTTCTAAATTTATCAGAGGCTTTTCTGTTTAAAGCTTGTTTTTTCCTAATACATCAGACTATAAAAGCCAAGTGATTTGCCTGTTTTCCCCAGCCACGTGTCATACTTGAATATTCAACTTTTTGCCTAAAACTTTGCTTCCCACAGTAATTAAAGTATGACAAATCCATGTGTGTGTAATGAAGGAAACAGCTGGGGTTGGAATAAGAGCTGAGCACAGCTAGGCACACGTAATGCATCCTTTAGAACACAATCAGGGGATTCCTCAAGAAAAGAATGGCCAGGAAACCATGGGGAGGAGGGACAGGGGGATTTGATAAATGCTGAAATTGCTTTTATTTCATTTTTGGTAGGAAGGAGGAAGGGATTTGAATGAGAAATTGATTGTACACAGTTTGATCCTCTTGTAGAAATATTGCTACTGATTTCTAGAGGAAGAGGATGTAGCTGCACTGTATGCCTATGATTCAGTTCTTTTCCATTGGCATAGTCTCTCAGACTATCTTTTTTTTTTTTTTTTTTTTTTTTAAGACCACCACAGAAACCAAGCAACCAAAAAGACCCCACAGCAAACTTGGACCTGGTGCTTAGGGACATGGTTTAGCAGGTGATGCTGGTAGCAGGGTGATGGATGGACCAGATGACCACAAAGGTCTTTTCCAACCCTCATGATTCTATGAGATAAGCAAACAACATCTGGACAGAAATTAAATGAGATGAAATTAACTTTTCCTTCCTTAATATGATTGCTCTGCCAAAGCCAGGGGGGCTCAGAGGAGATTTGCCTTGAACTTTAGTCCTCAGACCTACCTCAGCTTTGCTGAGAAGTTCGGTAGTTGGAAAGGTTTGGTCATTTTCTAAAAATCCAGTAGATCCATGAAGTTGCAATTTTCTGATTTATTTTGAGCTCTGAGGAATGTAATGTGAAAACCTATTCAGGTTCTACTAGCTGGCCAGAGCCTGCAGTCAGTTCAATAAAAGGCACAGCTAAATTTACCATGATGAAGTGCTGCTTCATGCATGAAATAGATGCCGTGGTCTTGTGCTGTTGATTTGATGATTTATTACCTTTAAAACTGCAGAAACAACACACAGAATTCGTTTTTGATGGATTATTCATGTTATCACCTGTTTGTACCCCTTGGAATCTCTTATACGATTGATAAACATTTAAAAATAAATCCCTCAAAAATAGACATTTTAAAGTTGTGCCTTTCACAACCAGAATGCTCCCCTTTTTCCCCCAGAGATGTTTTCCCCATGTCTAGTGGCACACTACGCTGCAGAAGATGTTTGTAGCTGCCTTCAGGTCGGTTCAGCAAGTCACTGGTCTCACCCTTTCAGGCTCTCAGGGAATGACCTGAGCTGTGCCTGGGTCACCCCTCTGCAGTTTCCAGCCTCAGCCTTGCCAGGGAGCCCGCTCATTGTGCTGTGCCCACACCTGGGCTCACTCGGCTATGGGCTTTGCAGCCCTGAGTTATGTACCTGCACGTACCTCTCAGCTGCTAGGGGAAGAACCAGGGCTGGCATTAGCAAAGACTGGAAAGCTGTGGGGAGAATCCAGTGCAGGATGCAGAGGGGAGGAGTATGTCAGAGCCATCCTCTCTCGCAGACTGACAGCTGTGCGGTGGATGTTGGCTCTCTGGAGGGCAAATGCCCCGTGGCATGGGGCTTAGGGGTTTCTGCTGCTGTACAAGAGACGTGGGGTTGACTGTGGCACTGTGGGGTTTGAGAATAACTTTGCTGTTTACTTAGTGGGTTCCTTAATTGATGTAAGTGTATACAGCCAGTCTGTACTGGAAATCTCACTCTGGTAATCTTGAATATACAAAACGAGCTGACGATGTGCATCGAATCCTGTAGGTGACCAATGCACATTGACCTTGGCAGGGGAAGGAGCAGCTCAGCAGCAGCAGGCATTGCACTTGCAGGTGGATGCACTGATGGGAGCATCGGTGTCAACAGGGTTTGGAAGTCCATGGAGTTAGGCAGCGCAGAGTAAAGGCTTTGGCAGTCTTGCTAGCACCTATGTGTTGGACTTAAGTGACAATTTTCAGGTGCTTAGTGGCTTTGGTCCTTACCCGACATACAGCTGGTGAGGCAGTGGCTTTGCTGTGGCCAGAGGTTGTTAAGTAATCCTGCTGCACACAGGCTCTCGTGCAGCTCCAGGGTGGCAGAAGGGCTCAGCGCTGCCTTAGCGAACAAAACCAGAGGCTCAGTGTATTTCTTTCTTTATTTTTAAATAAAAGCCAGAGTTTGTAAGCAAGGCTCTTCTCATTGTTTGTAGGATGAGCAGGGTCAGTCTGGGTTATTACCTGGATTTTTAGCCTTTGGAAAGAGCACAGTGTTTTTTCTTTTTATAAAGGAAGTGATTGGAAAAAACATCTTTTGAGTCAGTCATAAGTACTGTCAGGAACAAGGCTGAAATATTAAACTGAAATTCTTTCTACTTGGTTTTGAAGTCCTGAAGACCAAGAAAATCAGAGTTTTTCCAAGGTTCTTCACAATGTGAAGAGAAACCCTGCTCTTCTCATCACAACACCTATTTAGTCTCTTGGTCACAAACATCTCTTATCTCATCTTCTTGCCCCTGTTTGTTCCCAGTACCCTGCCACCCTTCAGCGTTACGTTTTTGCAGGAGAAAATAGGCTTAGTTACAAGCAAACGTGCCTGCTGAGGATGGAAGGGGTCTGAGGCCATTTCCTTTCTGGGAAAAAGTCCCTTCTCTGAGCTGCTTGTTCTCTTGGAAATGCTGTCTTCCGTGTTGGAGATGTCACAACACATCTTCAGAAAATTCGGAGCTAAGCAATTTCAAAACATCTTGTAGCAGATCTCTGCCTCTCGTGGCTGGGAAAGTGAGGAACTATCAGGTGATGGCAACTCCCCGCACTCTGATTACCTGAGAACAGCAGCAGTGCCCTCCGAGCCGCTCACCGCTGATTGCTAGAAATTGTAGATAACAAGCCCTGCAGAGCAGCAAACCAGCAAATGTTCTGCTTGATAGAAGTCCATTGTGGTTATTCTTTGTAAGTCTCCCTGTTTTGATATCTGTCATCTTGGATTTATCAGGATGATCAGCATTTGGACTTGCATACTTACATCTGGCTGTTTCCTTAAAGGGCTGTTGGCATCGCAGCCTTCACCCTTGGAAAAACCAGTGCAAAGTGTGAATGAATGTTGATGTTGCAATAAACATGGGTTTGTTTTCAAAGACTAAGCTTTATGCTCAGTGTAGTCATAAAGCAATTTTCTCAAATACCGACTTCAGGAGTGTAAAGTCATCAAACTTCTGCTGTGGGAAAATCTTTTCATACTAGACAAATGTGTCTCAGGTCAAAACAGCTTTCTTCGTCTTCTGTAACAGCTAGACCTACGTGGACTCCTCACTGGCTCTCAGAAATGTTCCTCCTTTGGCTCTCCTGGTGCTGCTCAGCACTGCGTGGACCTCGGGGAAGCACCTGGGCCAAATGGGAGAGCAGTTCGCCGTTCTCCCCAGCACAGCTGCCCACGCGTCCTGCTGATGTCCTGCCCTACTGCTCAGCAGCGCAAAGCACACTGCTTTCAGAAGCACCCAGCATTGGCTTTGCTCTCAGTGGTGCAACATGTTTTGCTGTCTGCTTTTGCAGATGCAGCCACAGTTTCTCTTCAGTTTTCACTTTCTTGACAACAAAAATAACTAAAAATTTATTTTTTATTACTGTGAATAGTAGGGATTTTTTTGCATAATGCTGAATCTCATAGATTTAAAACAGAAGCTTTTACAATAGCTTATGGTTGCTACTAGAGGAGACACTAACAGTTGTTACTGTGCTTTAGACAGGATCCTATGACCACTCTAGGAAAGTTTGGGTGGAGGATGATCAAACTAGCTCTCTTGCAGACGTGTTTGGTGTGGCAGACTTGGCTTAATTTTTATATAAGACACCAAAGTGTGTGCTTAACACTATATATTTCACTTTAGCTTTTGCCAACTAAACGACAAAGGGATGGCAAAAATGTTGTAAAGAAGTGATGAATGTCTTGGAAATCCCAAAGAAGTCTGGAACAACTCAGTTGGTGTGCTGTCTCTGCACCTGAAGTGACCGATGTGGTTGAGTGGGAGCTTTGGTTCTCTCCTTCTGGAAGCCAAAAAAGCTTTTGTGCATGAAGCACTCCAAAACACTTGACTACTGAGAATTAATACTTGACTACTGATAATTAAGTAAAGCAATTGATTTTGTGGCATGTGTGTGTTTTATCTTCTTTTTCCTTCTATATTCTTTACATTTCATTAGGGAAACCAAAAGAAAATCCTTTCCCAGATGGGAGATTTCCCAGGTAGGCAGCATCAGCAGGAATCGTAAAGCCTGTGACGGACAGCGGAGAAGTGCCAGGCATAGTTTATGGGCAGTATTCCTTACACACAATGCAATGAGTAGTTAAAACAATGAACAGATGTGCTGTCGAGGTTTGAAGATGCTGTACTGGAGCCAAGAAAGAGGTAGAAAGCTGCGAAGCACTGGTGCATGCTGATGGTGACTTTTGTCTAGATATAAGACACAGCAGGTATTTCGAAGGTAAACAGGGGTTGCAGAATGCCAGAACTTTACTCTGCTTGTGAAATTTATCCCAGGGCTGTTTAGAGTTATGTCAAATGTGCGGGATCTGGAAACGCATCCCGTGTCAGGGTGCAGAAGATTGGTTTTCTCTTCAAAAGCCAAATTCTCGTGCTGAGTAAAAGTGTGAGGGGATTACTTGGGGAGAGACAGGCAATTGTAGGAAGTCTGTAATTGCTGCGGTATCAGATGCTGGATGCCACTGTCTGGCTGTAAGCTCTGGTGATGGTTTGGATGTTGTGTCAGAAGAGAGAGATGAGAAGGAAAGCGCTCAGGAATATGTTGCAGTAGTCTCGGTGCTGACGCTATTTTTGGAATCCTTACACTTGCCTAGGCAGTACCTTGATTTCATCAAGAAAGACTGATTGTGTTTGGGGTTTTGCAGTGAAAAGGGAATCATGATGATTTTCTTGAGGCCAGTTCTCATCTCACAGACACTTCTAAACATCTCCTTTTTCCAGTAAGAGGTGGGTCTGATTACATGACCTAGTTTAATTCAGTAACAGCTGGAAAATAGTGTTTTTTAACTTATTAACACATCTTTCTTGCTGCTTTCACTTTTCTTCCCCAAAGAGTTTTAAGAAATGCAATGACACTGTTGTCTGTAGTGAGGAGGGAAGAAAATGATTCCTGACTAAAGAGCTGTGAAAATTAAATATTTAATTTTCTTCAGCAGTGGTGAGAGAAGGACCTTGTGAATGTGAATGCAGGGCCAAGCTGGTGAATGCAGGGCCAACCAGCCCCTGCAGCCACAGAGACTGGGTACTGCTTCGTGTTGGTGGTCCAAATAACTGAATAAAAGTTTTAAAATTTTAAGGGCTGGATGCCAAATCTTCAGCTAACGTAAAGTGGCATATTGCAACAGACTTCTGACTAAGATTTTTGGCTTTGATTTTTGAGTCTTCGAGCCATTTCATTCGTTACATCCAATAATGACAGCTCTTGTAAAAGCTGCAGAGCTTCTGAAAGATAGCAAAGATACCAGCCCAGCGACGCTTACATTTTTCTTTTGCATATTTGTCCGTACCCTGTCTCATTAATTAAAATAAGAGCAAAGTTTAGCCAGTAAGCACAGTGTATGTTATGTAATTTGTGGTACAGAGTTGAGCAAAGCTGCGTACTGTGCAGTAGATCTGGCTGCAAGGGGAGGCAGCAGGCACCCGGGGCCAGAGGCAGCACTGTCACTGCAGTCAGCGTAACTGCCTTAACCTTCACCTGATCACAGAACAGTGCTGAATGTTGTGTGTTTTTTTTTCTCTTTTCTTTTTTATTTTGAGGAACCCTGTGTGCATAACAGATCTCGCTAAATTTCAGCATTTTTTTAACCACTTATTTCATTATCATGGCACCTGGTATGCACAGTTGGCTCCAAGCTCTTGCTCGTCTACCTCATCTCTAGAAGTCTATGCAAAAGGTACAGTTTGGGGGCTGCCCTAATAGTGCTGTAGCTTTGAATGATCTCTTCCTAATGAGCTGACAGCTTAAGCAGGGCCACATGTGTATTTTATAGTTTGATGCACAAAGAAAGCTAGTGGCAAATCCAAAGGTTTCAAGTTTTGCAGCAGCAGAACTTGAAAAATAAGATGAATTAAACTGTGGATAGAGTTGTCTGGCTTTGAATATTCTGCTTTGGGGTTCAAAGCTAGGGAAATCAAGCTTCATAGCCTTCTTCCTGGGTTATTTTATTTGTGAGTGAGCAGCTGAGTTGGGACCTTTTTAGCCTGACTTGAAATTACAGCCCGATGGTTTTCTGATAAATAATCTGTCTCCTGGCCTTGTCTGAGTCTTTAGGGAAAAATGCAAGCTGCATGTAAAGCTGCAGGAAGAATAAGCTGTATTTCACTTCTGTATTTTTTTTTTAAACCTTAAAGGTTTAAAATTCAAAGCTTTTAAAGGTTTAAAATTCAAAGCTTCCTTCCTAGAATTCCCATTATTTCTTTGGGCTGGTAAAGGAAACCTTCAGAGAAGAAGCATTATTGTTGGGCTAGAATGGAATATCCAACTTGTTACAGCTGATGGGTTGCTCGTATTAGCCTCCGTCTCTCAGCTGCAGCTTGGGCTTCCCAGGGGTGTGGATGAGAATTTCTGTTCGCTTCAGAGCAGGCGAGGGCACAACGCGGATGCCATTGCAGTGGGGTTGAGCAGTAGGACCCATCTCACTTGAAACAGTACCCATATTACTCTGTATTTTCGGTATTTTGCTGTTGATGAACATAAGGCTGGCCTGTGACCTGCAGCACGGGTCTCCCCGCTGGCACACGGCTCTCACTACACCACTGAGTTTCGGGTGAGAAGAAACAGTGCTCGTTGCCTGGACTCCACCAAGGTCTGCCACCTGACAGTCGGGTATTTGTAGCATATACACAAATGCTGAGAGTGCCCCTGTTCTATCTGGGACACTTTAGTTACTATATTTAATGCTGTTACCTCTAGAGAAAAACTGTGGCTTTTGTTTTCTTAATTTTTTTCTTAGCTTGCTGTAAGCTTATGCCACATGTCACTCCTTTCTGCCTCTAGAAAACTACTGCCATATGTCTGGAGGTTTCTAAACAAGAAGAATAAAAGACTTTCAGGCAAGCAATGAGATAAAATTGGCATGATATAGGATTGAACAGAAAATGTTAGGCTACTGCTATGCCTTCAAATGCCCTTTCACCAAACAAAAAAATCTGTCTTTAAATACATGGCGGGGACATGAAAAGACAGTGACATTTGAAAGAGAACAAAGAGAACATCTGCAGAATTCACAACTGAGATGTGACTGAGTACAGGTAGAAAACCCCAGCAAAGTAGTAATTGAACAAAGGTTTTCCCCATGGGAAGTCTCAAATACTCGTCCTTCTGACGCTTTTTCTTAAAAAGATTCAAATGCCTTTGGGAGTAAAGACACATTATGGATGGTGTTTGCTTAACGTGTGAGTTGTGCTCAGAAAAATTCTGTAGCAAAACAAACTTACTCAGCTTACCTAAATATAGCAAATCTGTCCAGTTTGGTAGAACTCGATGTAAAGTAATTATATTGTATCAACAGACATATTAAAAAAGATATTCTCTTGTGCTACTGCTAGCAGCCCTCTCCCACTTTCATAAAACCTTCCTTGGCGATGTGAATCGTTTGCTGTTGCTTGAATTCATGAAGCTAAAGAGCACAGAGGTCACCCCCGTGCGAACGCCGCGCTGTTCAGCTGGGATGGCTTTGGTAGAGCCGTGTGTGGCATGGGGTGCTGCTAGGCTGTGTGGGGTTGTGAATGCTAGGAAATAGGTGTGCACTTTGTAGAAGCTTTATAGTAATAAGTGAAGTTCTGGTCATCACTGTCTCAGGGACAAAAAGGAGTATGTTGGTGAAGGACAATTAAAAAGACTTAATTTTTGAAGAGAGGAGGGAAAAAAGGAGATATATAAAGGATGAGTAATGGCAGAAGACAGACGGGAGCTTTACTTCTCACCTAGAGAGTGTAGGAGATACTCTGTAGAATATAAAAGCAAGTAATTCAAAGTCCACGGAAGAAAAGTAAGTGTTGTTTAAATACATAAGTAAAATGTACAACCAATAGAAGTGGCTGATTCTTTAAAAGGTGGCTATAATAAAAAAATCAGGTATGTTTAGGGGATTTGATTGAAGGAATGTTTGGGGTCAACATAATCAACTGGAACACGTTGCCCCACAAGAAATCTATTTCAGGATTCTCTTTACTCCTGTCTGCTAACAGCCAGGTGTGCTCCCTACTACAGGGCACATCTGAACCAGGGGATTGCTGGCTGGGCTGCAGCATCTTGAACATGCATGGTGGAGGCTAGTCTGCCTCAGTGCAGTAATTCCTGGGCCGCTGAAACAGCAAGTTGATTTGTCCACTTCATGGCTGTATTTACCCTTTTACGCTGAAGCTTCATTTCATACAGCCGTCAAATGTTTGCACTAGTTATTTTGTTTGGTTGTTGATCGCTTCAGTTTTCAGAGACTTGCTCATTTGGTGGGGAACCCTGAGCTGAGAGTCTGCCTGTATGCGCAGTGTGGGTGCAGCTGGTCTGCATCATTGGCTTGCACTGAGCTTGTCCTGAGGATGCTTTGATTTTTGAAGTCTGTGAGCGTTAAATACTGTAGCCTGCCTCTTTTAGTGCAAGTGGATGGTTATAATTAAGGGAATTTGCAAGTAGAAAACTTTGTTTAGGCTATCTGTAGAGAAATAACACCATATGGATTGAATCCTGAAGACATACACACATTTTGATATGAAAATGTGACTGAACAGTTATGAAAGAGATTGAATAGACAGAAACATGAAACAAGGATGAGGAAGAAGCCCTCCAGCAGGATCAGGAAGTCAGAGAAAAGGCATTGCTTATGTATTCAGCAGATTCAAACAGGGCAGGAGCTCAGGACCAAATCCCAGACTGCTTCATTTGGGGCTCTGCCCCCCCGCCCCTTCCCCTGGTTCCCCAGCAGCGTGACGGGGACTGCCCTGCAGTGCTGTGTGCATGGCAGCTCCCCCCTATGCAATCCCCTGTGTTTTTCACAAAAGGCAATGTTTCTGTTAGGAGTCTGCCTGACACAGGTGGGAGAAGGTCAAGACGCCAGTAGTGACTCTTTTATCACAACTGCGAGCCCAAAGGTGTTGTAACTTCAAACTGCATCTTCTCGACCTGTGCCCTCTGCTATCCTGGCCCTCTTTTTCTGATGTAATCATAATTTATTGCCCCTTACGGTTTGACCTGGAATATCCAAATCTGTTGGTGAGCAGAGAAGACTGGCTAGGTTGGATTTGTTCTTCACCTGCTGCAGCCGATGTTGGCTGCTACCCTTCTGCTGCTTTCTCTCTGGGCCCACCCTGTTGTATCTGACTCGCATCAGCCTCGTAGGCCCGCAGTTGCTGGGCTGCAGCAGCATCCCCAGCGTCTCCAGCACCGTGAAAACACAAATGGATATTGTGCTGCCCACAAAGAATATGTATGCACTACAAGAACAATAAGAGGCGTGCAGCGAGAGCTACACCAGGCAGCTGTAATGATCAGAGTGGTGATAAATACATTGTTTATTGTTTATTGATATATAAATATATATTTTGCATTCTATGTGTCTAGCTAAAATTCCTTTTCCCATGAATTCCCCCATTCACCTCCCACTCCCCTAGCCGCTTACCAGCTTTGGTGTATTTCATTTTCTTAAGGTGAAAAAAAATTAAAAATCAAAACAGGACTAATGAAATGATTTTTGGCTTGCAGTTTCCTATGGGGTGTGGAATTAGGTCATTTGAAGGAATTTAAATTCTTGACTAGAACGAGGTGAAAGGCTAGTGTTTGCTTCATTTGTCATTTTGCTAGAAATGTAATAAAGCCGAGGTAAGGGACTAGAGTATTATTGTTCTTGGGTTGATAACAGCTGCATGGAAAGTACTGTTCAATTCTTTTACATTACAGAACTGCCAAATTATAAACAAACTCAGTGGAACACAAGAAGTTCTTATGAATTTTATCTCTTCCACTTTATGATGTGCAATATCCTGCCCTTTATTAAACCACCTAAGGGAGGGACAGTGAGATACAAGGAGAAGCCTGTTACTGTTCCCCAAGGCCTTCTCCGTCCCTCATTTATTTGACTTCTCATTTTTATGAAAACTAAACTCTCTCCTCTGGATGTGATGTGGTGCTGTCTGACACATGTGGACACAAACTCCATGCAGGAAGCCCTGTAAGGAGTTGGGAGCTTGTCTGCCTGCACAAGGCAGAGCGGGCTGCTGCTCAGCCCCCCAGGCACACACTTCTGGGACTCTTCCTGCAGGCCTCCGGCGGTGAGAGTTGCACAGTTTGCCTGGGTGATCCATACCAGGGCTTTGCTGCTCTCCTTATGAAGCTGCAGGGAATGGTGAGCTCTTCCTGAGCTTGCTGAAATGGTTCAGAAGGTGCTTGGTCATTGAAAGGCGAAATTTTCCTTTCCCCTGTGCTGGAAAGTGATTGTGGTGAAGACTTTTTCCATATCAATTTCACATTCCCTCTTCTTTAAGTACACTTAGATTTGGTTTGTCTGTTAGCACATCTACACCCCCACCCTTAGCAAGTTGGGTGTCAAATCCCCTCATCAGCATGTCACCAGCGCGCCTCTGCAGCCAGCTGTGGAGGTGGCCTCTTGGAAGGTGCTGAGGGGCATGCAGAGGATGGCCAGTTCCTTGTTGTCTGAGGGACACGGTGCTGAACCCTATTTCTGCGTGGCAAAAGGGGTAATTCCTGTTCTCTGCCTGTTAGCTCACATGTGGGGGAGAAGTCTGAGCTGGAGGCTTCACCTTCACCTAGAGCCAGAGGATAGATGAGCAGCGCTTTGCATTAGATTCTGGGTCACAGTTTTATTCCTTATTATATTTTACTTCTTAGGTTATAAATTTAGAAACCCATTAAAGTTTTGTCCTTATGGATTAGGCATACTTAAAGCAACTGTGGGATGTTCTCTGAAGGACATGATAGAATTGTTGACAAGATTAAGGACGTGCTCAGGTGTCATCCAACGCCAACAGAAGTTAGTGAGGAGCCTTCACTGACTGCTCAGGGGCTTGTCTCCGGCTTTCAAAATGTTACGGGAGGAAAAAAAGCTTGTTTTATCTCCCGGATAAGTAATAATTCATTACTGCTTTATAATAGAAATTATGGGCATTGATTTCCCATGGATTTATGTGTGGTGGTTTTTAAGACTAATTTTTATAAATGGTTTCTGTTTGCGGATGTAACCAATCTCTTACTGCAGGGTCAGTACAGCTACCATTAAGCAAACAGTTGTTATTAGCAGTTTTTTTCTAAAAGCTTAATTTTGCTTAAGCATTTGTTTTCAAATCAGAATATCCGAAAAATTGCAAATTGGAAAAAAAAAATATTGCAGAATTGCATGGATTTGAATGGACCTCCGGAGACCATCGGGTTTAATCCCCTGGCCAAAGCAGGTTCCCTACAGCAGGTTGCACAAGTAGGCGTCCAGATGGGTCCTAAATATCTGCAGAGACTCCACAGCCTCCCTGGGCAGCCTGTCCCTGTGCTCCGTCACCCTCACCGTGAGGAAGTTCTTTCGCGTAGTGGTGCGGAACTTCCTGTGCTCTGTTTTGCACTCGCGCAGAGGTGCAAACAACAGCGCTTCTTGGGCTGGCTGTGGCCAGCAGCGGGCCCTTCTCTACCATGGCGCAGTTTCTGGATTCTTCTCGCAGAACCCACCCTGATGGCCACCCCGCTACCAAAACCTTGCCACGTAAACCCAGTACATGAGGCAAGAGAACTCGGAAATGGTTTGAAAGAGATTTATAGCAGCATGACAGAACATGGCACCTCCCAGTAGAAAAAAGACAGCTCTACAGGAAATGATCGGTTGGCAGATTGAAAACAAACAGAAGAATGTGCTTCTTCATACGTCAGGCACGGAGCTGTCGGTCTGGCTGCAGACATGGGAGATGCCAAAAAGCGCCTCACTGTAGAAAACACCAAAAGCTGCACGATGAAGAACTCCTCAAGGGCCGTAGTGAAGAAAGCACCCAAAGCTGCACGATGAAAAACTTCTCAGGGCCTGGAATGAGAGAACAAAAACACCAAATGTTAGAAGACGAAGCACGTCTCAGGGGCTGGAAGGTGAAAACAACACCAACATTGGCATGATGAAGAACTCCTCAGGGAAAACGCGGTGAAGAACCCCAAAGGCTGGATGGTGCAGAACTCCTCAGGGCCGCAGTGAAGAAAACACCACAAGCTGTGCGATGAAGAACTCCTCAGGGACCACAAGATGAAAAAAAACACAAAAAGCTCCATGAAGAATTACTCCTCAAGCGCCACAGTGAAGAAAATTCAGAAAGCTGAATGAAGAACTCTCCTCAGGGGAAACGTGGTGTGAAGAACCCCAAAAGCTGCACAATGAAGGCATCCTCAGTGGAAACGCATTGAAGGAAACACAAAAAGCTGGACGCAGAAGCACTCCTCAAGTTGCAGTGAAGAAACCAGCAAAAGCTGCTCAAGAAAGCACTCCTCGGGGCCTGGAATGAGGAAAAAAGAACACCAAACGTTAGAAGATGAAGCACTTCTCAGGGGCTGGAAGGGGAAAACAACACCAGAATTGGCATGATGAAGAACTCCTCAGGGAAAACACGGTGAAGAACCCCAAAGGCTGGATGGTACAGAACTCCTCAAGGCCGAGTAGAACAAAAAACCACAAGCTGCACGATGAACTCCTCAGGGCCGTAGTGAAGAAAAGACCACAAGCTGCACGATGACGCATTCCTCCGGAGTCGCAAAGTGAAGAGAAGCCCAAAAGCTGCGCGATGAAGAACTCCTCAGGGACCACAAGGTGAAGAAACCCCAAAAAGCTCCACGAAGAATTACTCCTCAAGCGCCACAGTGAAGAAAATGCAAAAAGCTGATTGATGAAGCACTCCTCTGGGGAAACGTGGTGTGGGGAAAACCCCCAAAAGCTGCACGATGAAGAGCTCCTCAGCGATGTAGTGAAGAAAATAGCAAAAGCTGCTCAAGAAGGCACTCCTCAGAGGCTGCAGTGGAGAAACACCAAAAGCTGGACGATGAAGCTCTCCTTAGAGGAAACGTGGTGAAGAGATCCCGAAAAGCTGAACGATGAAGAACTCCTCAGGGACCACAAGGTGAAGAAACCCCAAAAAGCTCCATGAAGAATTACTCCTCAAGCGCCACAGTGAAGAAAATACAAAAAGCTGATTGTTGAAGCTCTCCTCAGGGAAAACATGGCGAAGAACCCCAAAGGCTGGATGGTGCAGATCTCCTCAGGGCTGCCGCAATAAGAACACCGAAAGGTGCACGACGACACCCTCCTGCAGGGTCACCCAGTGAAGACAACACCGAGAGCTGCACACAGCAGCACTCCTCAGGGGCCACGAGCAGCGCAAAGGCCGCGCCTCGCCTGTGCGCCACCATCGCCGGAGTGCCGCAGCCCCAGCACACCCAGCACCATGTCAGCCACCCTGCCCTGTGACATCTCTGCTCCATCACGGCCAGGCGCCGCCCCATTGGCCGCCTGCCTTGGCGCCTCTGGGCGCAGCCAGTAGCGAGGCCGCTGGCGCTTGTTGCTAGGCAGCATGGAGCTGTGGCAGCCGATGGGCGCCAGGAGGCCGCAGGGCGGGGCTGGCCTCCCAGGGCTGAGGCCTGGCGCAGTGCCTGGCAGGAGCCATGAGGCTTTCCTGACACCACCTCCTCTTGGAGCTCTGCCTCGCCTTGCCCCCGGCCCTCCAAGAGGCACGTTTTGGCGCTAGGAGCACGCCAACTGCTCCAGCAAGGTGGCGGCAGCATTGTGCAGGGCACACTGACATTGCCCATCAGTCGATCCCTCCTCTGTCCCCGGTGACACAGAGTACACTGCCCGCTTAGCCGTGCTGCCCACAGACCTGAAACTGGGTCCTCAGTGTCCTGCAAGGGTACAAACCAAAGCCAGTTCTGTTGACACAGCCCACAGGACTAAACTCGGTTAAACCATGCACCGTGAGAATGCCAGTCTCTTTCTTCCTCACCCAAACTGCCCAGTGCCACGTAGCTCTGGCATCAGCTTCTTGCAGAACTGGATCTTCAGTGTTCGTGCAGCTCTGCAAAGCTTCCGCTCTGCAAACTTTTGAGTCTGTGGACTGTGGAAGGACCAAGGCCCCGCTACGCAACTCGCCGTTCGATGTCGTCTTCAAAAGCAGGGGTTCTTATCGATGCAAGCCAGGTCTAGAAAGACTGCATCTTCCTGTTTGCAATTGTTAGGGGTAATCCAAGTGTGAGAAGACTGTGGAAACATCACCACCCTCTGAGCTTGGCCTGTCAGCCAGTTCTCAACGCTCCTTTATGTCCACTCGTCTATCCCACACTTTCATAGTTTTTCTAGCAGTATGTAGTGGGAGACAGTATCGAAAGTGTTGCTAAAGTCAAGGTAGATGACATCCACTGCTCTCCCCCCATCTACCCATGTGGTGATGCCATCATAGAAGGTATAGAGGCATAGAGGTTGGTTGAGCACGATTTAACCTTGGTGAATGCATGCAGACTACTCCTCATAACCTCCTTCTCTTCCAATTGCTTGTAGATAGCATCCAGAACAAGCTGTTCCAAGACCTTTCCAGGGACAGTGGTGAAACTGACTGGCCTGTAGGCCTGTACGTATTCACATGCTGGCCTGTATGTAAATTCATATTCCATTCATATACCTGAGAAATCTTTGGGAATATTGGGTTAGTGAGTATCTTAAAGATACAGACACCGCTCTACAGTTTTAACTATCTCACTCTAAATATAATCAAATCCTATTAATTCTAAAAATTCTGAAAATCACGCATAATGAGAAATGGAATGTTACAGGAAAAATACAACTGCATGGAATGAATGGCTCTCTTAAATAATTATACATACACATTCTTGCATTACCTTACTTGCCCTGAATCCTTATTTTTAATCTCACCTCAGGCAGTAGAGCTTTCTTTTGCAGTTACTTTTTAGACTAACACCTTAGCCAAGGGAATGAGACAATTATAATCTTGAAGTCCTATTTCTGGAGGTTTCTAACTCAAACACGGAAGCGTTTACTCTCAGGTGAGATCTGCTGCATGAAGTACCCGGCGGGGCCTGGCAGCAATGTTATCTGTTCCATTAACTGTGTGTCGGGTTGTGTGGGCACCTCAGAAGGGGCTTTTCCTGCTTCAGTTTTGTGTAGGACAGCAGCAGGGGAAGGCGATGGCTGGTTTACTGGAAATAGTGGCGTGCTGCTTCTGAAGCCTTCATCATTAAGGTTACAGCTGGGAATGCAGCTATGGGTGGGAGATTCCCTGATGGTCTGAAAAAGACTTTCACAAGGTAGCCACTGAAATAGAGAGATTTCTGTCCACCTAGGGCTCTTTGGAGCTATGGCTGGTTCCAGATGTTGTCTGTTCCATGGGATGCTTGGTAATGTATTCTGGGGTCACGATGTACAGCAGACAATGTTTGCTGAGAGCTACTACATGGAAGCAGCTATGAGTCTGCAGGTCTCACTGCTTTCTAAGTGCCCCTCATTTACCTAACAGCAGTGTGAATCCTCATGCAAGAAGTTGATAATTATTACTTAGTAATTATTATATGATTCTTGTAACTGTTACCTTTGCCACATGGGAATCCAGTTAGTTCTCTGAGAGTGGTAGATGCTGATTTCAGCTTTCTTCCATCAATGGGCTGAAAGGGTTCAGGAGCCTGGCAGAGGCTGAGCTTCCCTGACCCTTCTGGAAATCCCTCACTCCTTGACCCAGACGTTGTGAGGAGTGGCTTCTTGGATGCACTTGAATGTCTGGGTACACAGGATTGCATTCTGATTGCATCCTCCCATGGCTGGAAGATGCTTTTGAAAGAAATTGGGATTTCTTGAGGGAGAAGGCTTTGTTCAGGAGCTGTGATAAACAGCTAAACCTTCGTGCTCTGAATTGCACCTGTGAATGGATGTGCAGGATCAGGTCCTGAGTACAATGAGCTCAGCAGAGGTAGAGGTAGCAGATCTGGTCCTTGCTTATGTTTAGCAGAACTGCTACTTTAAGTCATCTTTAAGAGAACCCAGTGTTGCAGTTTTGATATGTGGTAGCTACTGCATTAAAGGCACTACTAGAAACTGGTTAACTGTGTTGTGAAGGTGAAAATTATCTCCTGCAAGAGCTTTAGTGTTTACTGCACTGTTCAGGGTTTTTAAAAAAGTATGTGATGCTATTTTCGTGCAACTTATTATTTATTTACAGTGTCTATTAATCTCCTCTTAATTATTCATGTAATTTAAATTTTACATGTTACTGCCACAAGATATAGCTACCTTTTCCATAAGAAACCTTGTACTGTCATGTATTATACTTCAGGGCAAGGTTAAGACTCAGTCATTATGCATTATATCTGGATTTAAGAAACAGTCATGAATTTCAGTTCTGTCTGTTCCTCCTCTTGGCTTTCACATCTTTCATGACTTTGTGAAATACCTGGAAACTGCAAACTTTGCTCAGGTTTAAATGTACAGAATTGCTGAAGCACTTTACATTTTTATATACTCATTTTATTTCAGTGAGCCTTTACATCTCTATATAACTAAGGATTAAAAAAATTCCAAGTTTTCATCTGACTCCACTCAGTTCAGGAGAGGTCTTCCCTGCTGGCCTCAATGGGAACAGAGCTGTCACTTGGCTGCCTTTGAGAATCTGACCCATAACTTATTAAACAACAAATTCCTGCCAGCATTTGCACTGGTTTTGCAATGGATGGCAGCATGCACGGTGGGTACGTACAGCATTTATGATCTAAAAGTGCCCATTAGGTGAATTGTTGCAGATCCTTAGGGAGCTGGTCGTGGCTGCTTGCTGCCTGCACGTCACCCCAGCCAGTGCTGCAGCTCAGCTGGACCAGGCACAAGCCTCTGCCAGGGAAACGAAGAAGTCCTGCAACTTGCTCAGAAAGATGCATCAACTGGGGGTTATCACCCCTGCTTCCTGATGCTGGTGGCAGTTTGTGGTCCCTGTCCTTGGCCCTGTCACTTCGGTGGGGCTGTGCTTCTCGTCACAGGCTGGAGGTCCTCTTACAGTGCCTACAGCAATCACTAATACAGTAGCTGTATAGGAAAATGCAACTCTGCGTGTATTGTGTATGATATTTGCATAACTGGAAGTGAAAACCAAGTTGCTGTGCTCTCGCTGCGCCAAGTGCAGGTGGTGGAAAGACGCCTGGAGAAGTGCAGCGCACGTGATGTGGCACGACCACAGGAATTGTATTGCCGGGTAAAATAGTTTTTGTTCTGTGTTGGTGGAATCGCTTTGTAATGTTCTTCTGTCTGCTCTGGGAGCCCAAGTCAGTGCAGTTAAGGGAAAGGTTACAGCCTGGGATGTAGTCATCTGAGTTCCACCTCAATCCCGCTCTACATGTCTAAATCTGTTCCGAATCTAACTTGAAACCAGAGGCACATGTAGGCAGGAGAGGCACACTGTGGCAGGCACACGTACGTCTATGTCTCTCTTAAAAAGCATCACTTGGTGCTTCAAGGCTGAGCATGTCAGGTTCCTCCCTCGGGAAGAGCCGCGGCCCCGCTGGGTTCCTGTTGTCCAAGGTGCAGTGGCCGTGGGCAAGGCAGCTTTGGTGCAGCTGCAGCCAGATCCTGACCTGACAGCGCGTCCTCTGGGGCAGCAGAGTGGACAGCCTCCCATCATTTAAGTCTCTGACTTCACTTCTGCTGTCATTTGAAGGAACTGCTATTTTTTTTTTATTATTTTTTCTGTGTTTTGTAAGAAGTAGAAGCCTTTAAAGGAAAATGCCATAAATGCTTGCTTCCTAGGGTGGTAAATCAGAGAGTGAAATGAGCTGAGGAGTAAAAAGTGCTCTCTCTGGAGGTGAGGAGAGGCCCCTGGAAGGGATGTGGGCAATTCTGCGTTGAAAAGAAGCACTGAATGGTGGGGATCTGTTCTCGGTCCCAGTGCTCTTGGCTCAGCCTGCCAGACATGCATGGGAAGGAGGGACACGCGGTGGGGCTGGGCACTCGTTGCCTTTCCCTAGGCTGCAGTGAAGGAGGTCCTTCATGGCTTCCTTCTCCTCTTGTTCCTTCTGCACAGCGTAACGCCATGATGCGTGATGGCTTCTTGTAACTCCCGTTTGGAAGGGTTACTTCTTGCTCCTTAGCAGAGCAGCCTGATATGGTTGGAGCAGATAGGTAAGAGGTTATTAGCCTAACATTCCCCTTCACAGCTCATCAACAGCTGGTGTTTGGTCTGTGTGTGTGTCTGATGCTCCGTGGCACAATTTTCAAGCTAAAACTTCCACGGTGGGCAGGATTTTGCTCCCTGAGAAATGGCTCTTGGGTCACAGGGCTCAGTGCTGGGGCCGGTCCTCTTTAATATCTTTATCGATGATCTGGATGAGGGGATCGAGTGCACCCTCAGTAAGTTCACAGATGACACCAAGTTAGGTGCGTGTGTCGATCTGCTTGAGGGCAGGAAGGCTCTGCAGGAGGATCTGGACAGGCTGGACCGATGGGCTGAGGCCAACTGTATGAAGTTCAACGAGGCCAAGTGCCGGGTCCTGCACCTGGGGCACAACAACCCCAAGCAGAGCTGCAGGCTGGGAGAGGAATGGTTGGAGAGCTGCCTGGCAGAAAAGGACCTGGGAGTATTGGTGGATAGTCGGCTGAATATGAGCCAGCAGTGTGCTCAGGTGGCCAAGAAGGCCAACGGCATCCTGGCTTGTATCAGAAGCAGTGTGGCCAGCAGGGCTAGGGAGGTGATCGTCCCCCTGCACTCAGCTCTGGTGAGGCCGCACCTCGAGTACTGTGTTCAGTTTTGGGCCCCTCGCTACAAGAAGGACATCGAGGTGCTTGAGTGGGTGCAGAGAAGGGCGACGAAGCTGGTGAGGGGCCTGGAGAACAAGTCCTACGAGGAGCGGCTGAGGGAGCTGGGCTTGTTCAGCCTGGAGAAGAGGAGGCTCAGGGGCGACCTTATTGCTCTCTATAGGTACCTCAAGGGAGGCTGTAGCGAGGTGGGGGTTGGTCTGTTCTCCCACGTGCCTGGTGACAGGACGAGGGGGAATGGGCTAAAGTCCAACCCAGAGATTGGACTGGGTGATCTTGGAGGTCTCTTCCAACCTAGAAATTCTTTGATTTTGTGATTCAGTGGCTGGCTGCAAGGAGCACAGAGAAACATTCAAAACAGCAGAAGTGACAATGAGAGGCCGGATAAAAGAATTGACAGACCACATCATGGCGCAGTGCAGCCCCTTCTTACACTAGTATTAACCTGAAAAATAGCAGCAAAATTAAGCCTTCAAAATGAAAAACCATTTTAACTAGATCTGGAAAATAATCTTGGCTCTGATTGTGTTAGCTTTGCTAAAATCATTGATCCACTCTTGAATGTCCTAAATTTACAGCCATGTGGCAGGTTTTACATGCACAAGAAAACTGTTGGATGGAAATAAAAGCACCGTGGAAATGCTGGGATGAAAATGCTGGCGTGCAGAGAGAGCAGCATTATCCGTAAGCGCTCTCTTACACGCCACTCCTCTTGGTAAGTGGCATATCGTGTGACTGGGGCTGGCATAATTAAAAGAACATCTTGTGCAGATCTTCAAAACACTCATATGAAAAATCCGTTTGTATTCAGTGTCAAATATTTGATTCTCCAATACTTCTGTAAAATGCTGAATTCATTCATGGGAATTGGCAGTAAAGCTATTCTCACAGCAAATACAAGATCTGCAGCATACTAATATTGACTGGTACATATTTTTACGAGGTTAAATGTAGCTATATGAACATTCAGAAGGTTCTGTGTGTGTATGTTAGAGCTTTGAAAAGGGCCATGGATGGCACATACAGAAACGGGACTTCTTTTTTTTTTTTAAACTCTTTTGAAAGTTCTCCTTTGACTTTTCTTTGCGACAGGATCTAACTCCATTTGAATATCATGTTTGGTTTATTATTATTTTTTTGAAAGTGTGCTTTGCTTAAATAAATCTTCAGACCAAACTCATCATTCATGCAGCCTCAATCCTCCTGCCTCTGTTCAAAACATATTTGTCTTTTATGGGTTCCCCAGCTGCAAAAATACAATGTGAATGTCTGCTGCAGGGTCCAAATGATGCTTCTGCATGTGAAATTTGACAACGTGCATATTTATCCAGCTGATAAACATGTCAAACAAGAGAAATGTTTGACAAGATGGTAGGAAGTAAAATTTTGAGGACGTGGAGGCATATGTCCGCTTTTACTGCTTTTCCTGGGCTTTCAGTTGTTTTTGTTGGCATATCTCTAAGTGTTCAAGCAAAGGTTTGTGTTGATGGATGATCTGAAGGTGTAAGGAAATCATGGTGTAAGGAAAATATTAATTTCTCGGTCTAGATACTGTGACACTTGCGTTAGAGAAACCAGGGTAAAGTCAGAGTACTTCATTGTGGTCCTTAGTGAGAGTTTCTTCAAGTAAACAGAAAAAAATGAGAAAGAAAGATTTGCTCTTTGTCATTGCCTTTACGAAGAGAGAAATCATTTTTAAAATGCATACATCGGTTGTTTCAGTGTAATGAGTAAAAAGTGTATAAATCTTACATATATTATTAGTATTTAGTTATGGGGGGAAACAATAATTAACCTATCTTGTTAGCATGAAACAGATTTTTTTACTAGAGACTCTTCTGCTGGGGATAGCAATCTTGCCTTTGATTATGTGCTATTACATTATGAAAACCACAGTTCAGTCAAACTCATCTTTCATTCAGCAGATTTTCAATTTAATGTGGTATGAGCTTATTGAACTTGGTATGAAGATTGCTAAAGGTGACATTTCAAATAAACATAATTTTTCTGCAATCTTTTCACAGAGAAGCTGGCACAAATGAATGACAATTGTGAAATAATCTTACAGTTAAGAAATATGACTTGAAAAATTTGGTTGTTTTGAGTAGCAACATTCCTAATTTCTTTTACACTTGATTGACTTTTCTATTGTAGTTCACAGGGCCAAGAAGACTTGATTATAGAATGAAACAGTTCACCGTGCTCTGTTAAACTATGCTCTAGGTAAAAAGTGTTTAAAGTCTCTTAAAGAGTCTGTAGCATCAAGAGCAGCAGGCAAAACCAATTGCTGGTAAAAATGTAAAGTTACAATTAGCAGGTGAAGGCTAGCATTTGGGAAATGTCTCTGGGCATGATGAAAATACCTACCCATCCAACAGGATAGATTGTAGCTTGCTGGCAGAGGGAAGGAGATGGTCCTGGGAGAGCTGCCCCTAGCTCTGCCCTGAGACTGCAGCTCACAGCTGCTAAGTTGCTTTTTTACAGCTGGGAAGGAAGTGACAGGGAGTCCAAATAACTTTGTCCTTGGTGTTGGGCCTCACTTTGGGTATGTAAATAGGTTAATATGTAAATTCTGCAGGAGAGGAGTCCTGCCTCCGCTGGGGCTTACACGTGCTGTCGAGCTACGGGTTGCATTTGCACTCATTCCAAGTTGCAGAGGGTGGTTGCAACAGCCTTCCTGAAATATCTATGTGAATATACACCCTTAATAAAAGCATAGGTAGTGCACAAACACACTATTTACCCATGCATCTCTGCCAGGAGTGCAGGTCACCTCCCCTTTGCTGGCTGGGCTGCGTTCCCTGGCTGTGTGTCGCGACGCAAGGTAGCTCCTTCCCATCCTCTGTGCCCAGCTGAGCGGCAGCGGGCTCGGCGAGACTCGTGCTTTGTGTCCCGTTACGCTGTGTCTGAGCTCGGGTCTGCTCTGATATCAGTCATCTCGAAAGTTATACGACCCATTTTAGTGCATTGTAAAAACGGAAGCGATTAGCGGCAATACACCCTGCCAGGGTGGCAGAGCAGCCGGTCAGAGATATGCATCAGCGAGGGGAAGTAGGATTTAAACTCCCTTTTAATTTGTGCTGAGACATTAACTGTGAATTATGAAGCAGCATTATTTAATGAAATATGTGGTCTTTAATTGCTTGGGTGTGTGCATACTTAACACTCAGGGCAAAGTAAGTGGTGTATCTGATTGGATTAGCGGCAAGTTCAATCTAGTGTGTGACACTGCTGATTCAAGTCTTTTTGATTTAGGAACAGAGTGACTTTGGCTGAACTGAGGGTTCTGTGGGTGTAAGGCATTATTTCAACAGGGAAAAGGACTTAATTTGAGAAGGGTTGGAATATGCAGTACAGAATTTTTATTTTCCACAGTATAGGGAAGCTTTTCTATGACATGTGAAATCTCTTCATGTGTGATCCCCAAGAAGTCCATAAGGAGTTGCAAAGACATTTCCCCAGCATATCAACACTTCCTGTATAATTTGTGAAAATGTGATTTTTCCTTTGTATTTATCAAACCTGAATCAAAAGGACAGATACCTTTTTTCCTGTAAAGACATTGATCTTAATCAGCAAGTGTTCTTACGACATGAAGATGAAAGATTTTGTAAATAGGTAATAGAAATAA
Source organism: Aythya ferina (assembly GCF_964211825.1). Lineage (NCBI taxonomy): Eukaryota > Metazoa > Chordata > Aves > Anseriformes > Anatidae > Aythya > Aythya ferina. The sequence goes on from NC_140298.1 coordinate 2,593,354, forward strand.
ATAAATGTAAATGCAGCAGGAGCTGAACTTCAGTCTTTACTCTTTGGAAAAACATCTTGCCCCTTCATGAATATTTTTAATATTGAAAGACAAATTGAAACTGTCCTGCATTAGTCATAGGTCAGTGTGTTAAACTCTGTCAAACAGTGATGTGTCTTTGACTAAAGATTTTGGAAACGTGATGTGAATCTTTCGGTTGTACTCGTCAAAATACCAGAGGTTAGGTCTGGCTAATGCTTGTCATCAACACATTGTGCGCTTGCTGACTGTGTGTGTATGTATAAATAGTTTTCTTTTTCATCTTTCTGTGTGTTACTGTGAGAACTCACTTGTGACAGAGGAGTCACCAACTTCCATCTCCGACACTGTTGACTAGATCTATTAAATACCCTATGTGCTAATAGTAGTATTTTTAAGAAAACATCGTGAAATGTCGCTTTTGGCAGTACTGTGACTATTGTTGCAGTAATTATGGTACTTAATGAATGTGAGGTCATAAGAGCTTCCAATGAAAAACACTTTCAAAAATTTTTTTTATGTATTTATTTTACAGTTCTGAAATGTACCTAGTTGGCAGCTGAAGGAAGAAGCTGGTTATGTGGCACCAGCAGTGGGTCTTACTTGGGCATTGCCGTGAGGTAATGACAAGCAGGACGTGGCATTGCATAGTCAGCATCTCTGAAACAAAATTGGCTATTGTCAGCGTTGAACATGTTTAGTAGCAGACGCTTGGATGCTGAAGGGATTGTAGACTTTCTCTGAAGGTAATGGATGACTTGAAGAATGCCATCTAGAAAAAAAATCACTTCTCTTTACATTTCCTGGGAATTCTTTACTGAATCATAAGAAACATTGTGTTCATGTTAAGAATAAGGCATAACGATAAGGGGATTTTCTGAAAATAAGTTCACTGATTATTACTTATTTCCTCTGATTATACTTTTTTCCCAGCAGGTCTGCATTCCTCTGACTTCCACAATAAGAGATCTGTCTCACTCGTTAGTTCAAATCAGGGTCACGTTTCCTTCCCGTCTCTCTGCCTCCTTCCTTTTCTCTTTTCCCTTCTTAAACCTTCAAAACCAAGCGCGAGCTTTTTCCCTTAATCTTTTTTTTTTTTTTTTTTTTAACCAAAGGATTCAATCCCTTTGAGACCTGACCCTTTAATCTCATATTCTTCTAAGACAGAGCAATGACTTCATGTTCATGCTTAACACAAGTATAAGCATTTTGATCAAAATATCTGTGTCTGTGGCAACAAATGGAATACCATCAGCAGGCAGATCTGGAAGCTGACAAAAGGCTCTGCTCGTTACTGGTCTTGTTTGTGAAGAAGCCGGTGTCTGTTCAGTGACCAGTCTGGAATACACAGGTGGTCTTTGATCCTTTTTTTTGCCCTGCAGCAGTGCCCTGGGAACAGGACCATCGCCCTGTTCGGTGTCCACGTGTGAAGTTTTTGTGTGAAGCTCAGGGACACGTGAGATGTTGCTGTGTGTTGTGTTTCTTCTCCATTCAGCTGAAAGTAGTGTCCTCAGCCGTGACTCCATCGTGGTTAGATGGTGTCTGGAAGGAGCTTTTGATGTTTAGGTGACAGGGATAAATGTTTCATTAAAGTGTTGCCCAGAAGCCCTAATTCTGGTTATGTACAGACCTTACCCTGGCTGCTGAAGTCCTACACCTGGCTAAATCTGGTATAACGCTGGTGCTGGAGCATCGGCATTTCCCTTTCCTCTGCTCATGGGAAGCTGCCCTTGGGATGGGTATTAGGAAGAAGTCCTGAATCTGTGGCCTTTTAATGACCTCCCTTGGGTCACCACGCATGGCCTGCCGCCCTAGCACTTTTCTTGCTGCCCCATGCAATGTAAATCCTTCCCGTGCTGCCCGTGGAGCTGGGCTGCTGCTCACCGTGCAGCGAATGCGCTCAGCAAAACTCAGCCAGCCACGTCGCTGCCGCTGCCAGCGCTCCCATGGCAAGGAGGGGAGGAGAAGGCCGGGAGTGCTGCGAGTCAGTGAGCTGGAAGGACGTGTCCCGAGGTGTGTCTGTAGCAAGCAGGTGTGCAAGCAGGGGATATCGGAGTGGGAAAAGTGTTGATTTACTGTGACTTTCCAGCCCGTGAAGTGGCTTAGGGACGTGCCAGCTGCCTTTGGGCTTCTGCCTGTTAGTGACAATGGGACTTAACCAACCAACCAACCAAAAAAAAATACAGAACAGCAACAAAAAAACACCTAGAAAGATAGTGAAGAAAGCAGTTGCAGATGCAATTCCCCTTCCTATTCCTGCAGCTCCCAACGAAAGGCACTTTGCTGCCCTGGGGAACGTGGGCCAGCCAGGCTGTGCGGGCAGCCTGCAGCAGTGGGGCAGGGAACCTTTAATGTCTGCTCTGCCCGACGACTGCTGCCGCTGCCCGGTCTGTGGAGCCTCGTTGAAATGTGTTTATGCTGCAGGAAAGGCACATTTATAACTTTCCTGAGCTTCTGGCACATTTCCAGGAAGAAATTGTTTTCTGTGTCAACTGTTCCTGGAGCCAGTATGTCGTCGCTGCTATTAAGAGAATAGGAGGGAAGGAGATTCCTTTCGCTCTCCTGCCCCGTGCTTTGAGATTATTATTTTTTTAAGTCTTTTTTTTTTTTTTTTTTTTTTAAGTCTTGGTTAAGGCTGGAAGTTACTGTTGAGTCCTTGTGCACGGCGTGGTGTAAACGAGGCGATGGAGGTTGGGCGAAATACGTTGTCTTCTGCTGTTTCCGTGGACGTGAAAGCAGGGCGGAATGGCAGGAAGTAATGCGGATGGATTGCAACTGCTGGTCATGCTTCGTAATGCCACGGAAATGGAGAATGGAAACCTGCTGCAATAATGTATCAACTCTGCTCTTACATTTACATCCCAGTCCCATGAAGAATGTTGTTCTTAATTCTGGTCAGATTGCTTGTCCATTTTTGCCAAAATTTCAGCTAGGAGAAAAGGCTCAAAACCTTCTTTTGACCATATCCACTTCCAGCAGAGAAAAGGAAACTGGGCGTTCCTGGGATTATTATCGAAATTCCTCTGCCTCCGCAAGGCAGGAAGCCAGGCTGCATTGTTTCAGTGGCATTTCTCTAACCTTAGAGGCCTGTCTGTATTTCTGAATTCTCTTCAGAAATCTCAGGATGCTGTCTGCATCTTGTTACAGCACCTACCCTGACAGCTCATTTATGGACTTACTCTGCCTTCCTTGCCCTCAGCACCATGGCATCTGAGCTCACCCAGGGTAATGTAATAGTAGGTAGTGTGGTTTAGTTGTCTTTTTAATAAGAGTTGCAGTGGCCACAGATATGTAATATAATCTGATTCGTAATCCCCCCAGCTGTTTTACCTGTAGCTTTCTTTCAGTCTATACTTACAGACACATAGGTCTTTTATTGCACAGGACTCTAAAATAATTGTATCTTTCTGTCTTAATTCTAGGAAGTCTCAGGAGATACAATCCTATTTTGCAGCTGCTGGGAGAGGAGGATGGCAGTGTTTTCTTCTCTGTCTTTCTCTGGCCAGTTGAAGGAGCACACTTTTAGCCTTTGTAATCCTATTAAAAAAAAAAAAAAAAACAACCACGCAGCAACAAAAAAGACAAAATCCCTACCATCCCAACCTTTGGAATGTGGCCTGGATGAAATCCCAATAACTCTCAGGCAGAAAGGGAACATAAAGATGTGGCAAAGCGCACAGGTGTGCACGCAAACACACGGCCCTGACCTCTGGGGTCTGTCTCATCCTTCTGCTATAGCGGGCAGCAGAAGGGGGACATGGTGCTGAGCGGGGCACGGCAGCAGGTTTGGGGTCCCAGGGCTGGCAGCAGGCTGCTCTGCCTACATCTCAGTGGGGTTTCCTTCTCACCTGGCAGTTTCCAACAGCCTGCGTAGCCAAAAGCGGTGCTCCATTATTTATGTGTGTGAGGAGAGGAAGTACGTAAACTGCTTTCCCGTTAGCGAAATAATCGGGAAGTAAACCACAAGGAGACCTTGTCTGAAATATCTGTGGTGTGTTCAGATGGTGTAGATAAGCAGCTGTGGGAGCTCTCGGGTTTGACTGCTTCAGAGCTCCGCGTGGATGTCGCAGCCCCTGTACGAGGGAACAGAGTGCTCTGTCCCCGACGGGAGGTGCAGGTGATTTGAGAGCCTGCAGAATTACCGCAATTGTTTATTTACCATCTTCAGGTTCTAGAGTACCTCCTCTGTTTGGCTGATTTCATCCAAACGGAATTAAATGGCACTTGAAAGCTGACAAAAGGAGCAGGCGAGGCGTGGCGTGGCGTAGCATCCCCTCCTGTTTCACAGTGCACTTCCTGAGGGGCTCACCGGGGGCTGGCAGCGAGGGCAGAGGCTGTTTTGTGCACAGCTTGCTTCTCTCCGGGGCTGCTTGGAGCTGTCTTTGAGTCCTCTAAATGTTTTGGGAATGTAGTGAAGTGCAGACACTCCATCAGCCTCTTCGTGATACCCCTGGTTAAGCTGTAGCACTGCAGACAGAGCGTGGTGCTCTGGTGTCCCACGTTTGAGGTTTACAGGGTTAGGGCTGCTGAAGGAAAGCTCACGCTGACATTTCAGTTTGCTTAATGAAGTGGCAGCGCTGCCAGAATTGGCTGAGGAACAGCACTGGGTTGCTGAGGATCAGATCCTGCTCCTGCTGTGCCTCAAGGCGGCTGCACTCACAGGGGTGGGTGTTGTGCTGCAGGAGCTCTGTCAGCAACACCCCGGCCGGTCCTTGTGCTCTGGCTTCAGGGCACCTGCTGGGGCTTCCTCCCCGCCTGCTGGCTGTTCTGCAGAGCCTTCTCTTTCCTCCCTGCTCTAGCTTTCAGTCAGATGGAGCATCCTGCTCTCTTCCCACCCCCCTCACCCTTTTTTTTTTTTTTTTAGGAGAACGCCTGTCGCTCTAGCAAAGCATGCCTGGGCGCCCTTGCAGGCTTGGCTTTTGCACAGCCGGAGCCTCTGGTCACTTTGGTTGTTCCCAAACGCCCTTTTTGCAAGAGGTCTGACCCAGCCAGCAGTGGGTGCTGTGCTTAGCCTCAGGCTCCGGGGTGCCATCCCTCATGGGCAGGAGGCTGAGGCAGCCCTGAGGTTCAGGGCTGGCTGTAGCACTCATTAGAAAGTCTGACTCACTGTTCCGAGCTGAAATTGTATATTGGCAGAGCTTTTAACACAGCTAGTAAGGCATTCTTGGAAATGTTTACAGCTCTGGCAATAAGCACAAATAGTACGTTTTCTTTTTCCCTTCTCCATTCTGCAATTGAGAATCGAAGTCAGGGCTTCCAGCATTGCAGAGGAGCATCTCTGCAGTTAATCACTATTTACCAAATACATTTATTTATCTTGTATGTGTATGTGAACAGTGATGCACCTTATCATTATAATGATGATGTCCCTCCTCATTTGCGAAGTACTGGGATGTGTTTATTTCACCACCACAATATGGTGACAAAAATCTGAGGTCTTCTGTTCCAAATAAAGTGAAGGCTTTCTGTAAGCATGTTGAATTCCTTCTCCCCTTTATGGCATACAGACCACATACGGACTTGGTTTTCTTAACGAAGGACCGTAATGCTTGTCGTGGGTATCTGCAAGCTGCGGGTGGGAGAGAGAGCTTCTGTTCTGCTGCTTCAGCACTGGCTGAGATCAAAGGGCAGAAGCATTTATATTTCTTACATTTCTACTTTTTTCGTGTAGTTTGGAGACAAAGTAAATAGTAGGAGTATTGGGGCTATTAGTCCCTTAGTTTGCCTGGTTAATTCATGCAGCTCGACATATTTTTGGGGTGTTTGTGCAGAACTTTGCTAGCGTAAGCTAGCTTGTCAGTTGGGTTGCGTACTTTGACTCTGCACTCAGGTTGGGTGAGCTGCGATGTGGGCTACGAAGGCTCTGTGTCCTCGGGGACGGGCAGAGCAGCAGTAAGAGCTGGTCTAAATTTAGTGTCTTGGCACTGTGCGTGCTGCTTCCTTCCTCTTCCTTCTCCTCTCCGACATTGGTTACAGAATCGATTTCTTCATTTGGTTGGGACAGTTATTATCCCTCCTGTGCTTGCTAAATGGAAATGCTACTCTGTCCGGCATGCTGCATTAGCAAAGCCTTTGTGCCATCTGGATTCTAGCAGCACAGGAGTGGTTTATAATGCTTAAAAGTAGGAGAAGCCACAAAGAGTTTGATAAATGGTTGTATTAGGGCTGTGTAGTTCCTGGTTTTGCTCTCTCGTGGACATCATTTGAATTTGGTTTTGAGTCACACAGATAGTTACCTGTGAAGAGGGGGTGTAGAGGCTGGATAACCACCTCCTGACTGAAGTGGATGAGCATAAAAAGCATCCCCGGGTTTGACCTGATTTGGAATTTCTGCTGACACAGTTTTCAGTTTTGGCCTCCATCACAGGTCTGCAAGCAGAAGCCAATGCAATTTATTAACCAGAGCTTACTGTGTCAATGCTAACATTCCTCGCCAGGCTGACTTTTCTCCATTCTGTATTTCTTTGACCTCTGGTGACTTGGGGCCTGAAAAACCGAATTCTCTGCCCTCAGGAGGGTGCCCGTGAGCGTCTGTGGAGAGCTGCAGGGATGCTGAGGGTCCTTCAGCACACGTATTCAGCGCCTTGGTCGCTGCGACCCCCTGGGCCTCTGCCTTTTGCCCAGGCATGGCTGTTGCTGGGAAACTTTGGATTTTCCCTCATTGTCTGTGTGCCCACCGGCCGCAAACACACGAGATCGATGTGAGAGCAAGCTAACAGCCGGTGGGAAAAGTTTTAGTAATAGCATAATGGATTTGATTTTTCTCAGTTTTCATCAATAACATGGCAAATGCATTTAGCACAGGCTGAAGTGGAGCTAACAGGATCTCAGGCTGGCCAGGGAGAAAAGCTTTGTCGTCGTCACCTCTAGTTTCCAAAAAAACCCAACAAACCAAGGCTAGCATTACAGCAGACCATTAGCGTGACGGCATTATCCAGCTGTTAGCTGGAGTGCTATGGATAGCTTTAGAGACGTTTGATGTCTGATGTTTGATGTCATTTTTAGTTGTTCCCGCAGCTGAATCCTCTGGGAGACTTTTTCAAACTGGAGCTTTCTTGGAAATGGATTCAGCTGCAAGCTTTGATGCACCCCAAAGCTAAACATGCAGCAAAACCTCCAACAAATGCAAAACTAAATCAGCAAAGTTCTTAAGTGGGAGCCAACCCCTTATTTTCAGTAGCTCTGTCACAGACAGCATTTGGGTGACTTTAGGGGTGTTCCTCAGGTGACTTTGGCAAAAGCAAAGCCCTCGGTGCTGCTGCAGCAAAGGAATTGTTAAAGGCATGGCTAGGGCTGCCTCAAGGCAAAGGGGAGTATTTGCTTATTGCAGTAAATAGGTCATCTGTGATTAAAAGCTGCTGCAAATCAGGAAACGCTACCTTCACGTGAAATCTGGGTAAAAATAGCTGGTGCAGAGATATCATAATTAGCACACCTGAGTGCAGTGTGCCCTGAAACGGGGAAACACGGCACACAACAAAACGAGGTGGGGGGGGTAGTACGGCACCGAGGGTGTGTGAATTAGCATGTATGTGTTTTTCAATTTGCAAGGATTCTGTCCTGAAATCCTCAGTGAATGAGCTAAGCGTAGTGAGCCGTAGTTTGAATTGCAGGGAGAAGCGGGGAAGGGCTGGATCCATAATCGCAGGAAGTCTCAGCATGGCGTGGGAGAATCTCAGACAGCAGTGGTTGTGAGAAACGCAAACCTTGTCCCAGTGTTCACACTGCTCTGTTTGCTGGCATGAAACTTTCTGGGAGCTTCAGAAAAGTTTGCCCAGGCTGCCTTCTCTCTGTCCATGTGGCAGCACTAGTCCTAATACTGCTGGGCTGCAGGGGAATTCTGCTGCTCTTTCATAAGAAGTTCTCCAGCACTCATCTTACGTAACATCCCCGTTGAGGGTGCAACCACAACAGCAAATCAGAGCAGACAGGGCTAAAAGTGACCTTCAGAAGTTGCCGTGTGCCAGTGCCGGAGGCTGGACGCTGCTGGTGTGGACGTGGAGCAGCTTCAGCCATTGAGAAATGCAGGTGAGTTAGGGTAAAGCCATTAGCAGGGTTTTCCTCACATTCAAAGTAGCTGAAAGGGGATGGATTGCAGTAATAACAAGTTTCAGTCATGAATATTAATACTGAAGTAATTAAATCAGACGACTAGGAATTATAGGACAGGGAGATACTTCACGTGTCGTTGAATCTGCTCCCCAGTTAGCATGGAAACCCTTTCAGAAATGTACGGAGCTGTCAGTTAATCACAGGAGGGTTGACAACGGCCCTTGCGCAGCCTAGTTTTTCATCTTCCATTTGTTGAAAGATTATTTTGTTTTCATCGCAGGATGCTGGGTGTGGATCTAAACGACCAAACCCTGATCTGATGTGCAACTGCCAACACAGGGCAAGGGCAGCAACAGCAAACGACTTTCTGTGTCGAAGCTGAGTCTACCTGAACCGAACCTGCATTGCCAGACATCAAAGTGTCCCTATACATAACGTGCTGAATTCTTTGCTGAGGCAAATTGTTGGCAGCTTCACTCGTTTATACCGTGTGTGTTTAAAATATGCGTATCGGGATGTGACAGCTCCCCGGATTCTGGTGACCTCCTTTAGGAGCATGAATACCAAATTAGCTGAGCCAGTTGAAGCAGAAGATCTTGACGTTAACAGAAGCGAGACGGTGTTTGCATCCTTGTGAAATCATATTTTTCCATTTTCTGGCCATGAAGATGTAAGGACTACTGCTTCTCTAGTGCTCTTCTCTCCCAGTACCTCCAGCCTCCAGGTCTTGTCAGCTCGGAGGATTTTCTCTGTTTTCTATGGGTTGTGTGGTTTGCTTATCCACTGTATTACCACTCGTCTCCAAAGTTGAAAGGTTCTACCCATTTTTAACATCCATGGAGGAAGTTGCTTCATGCCAGCTGACAGGTTGATCCTTTAGAGCTGATCAAGAGGTCTGCGGATACCCCATGGTCAGTTGTTGTGGATCTTAGAACAGAGGCTAGAGGCAGCAATGTTTTTGGAAAAAACACCCCCAAAACTGTGCTAATGTGAAGGTGCCCTAGGCTCGACAAGTGATGTTGATTGATTGTGGGCCCAGCAGCTCCTCGCCCTCTCCCGTAGACCAGCCGCGAGCGCAGGGCTCGCAGCTCGGCCCCAGGGCATGCAGGTGCCCGGTGCAGGAGCCACGGGGTGAAAAGGACGGAGCCAGCAGAAGCTGGGGGCTTGGGCCCTGCTGTGGTCCTGGCTGTGCAGGGAACGTGCTGCTGCTCCTCTGGGTCAGACGTGGGCACAGGGAATATGGGAGAGCCAAAGCCTGCTGGCTGTTCACTTACATCAGTATGTTTTATAATTCGGGTTTGTCATGTACTGTTTGGTTTGCAATAGACAGAAGCAGGAGGTGGCATAATAACCATCATGCTCTTTTGTTATCTGTTGTACGCAGCTCCACATAAACAGCAGAAAAATGAACAGCTCGGTTATCCTGTCAGCTACCGAGTGTGCTGCTTGCAGCCCTGCATCACTTTCCCCAGCTGGGCTATCAGGACTGTGTGAGAAAATACAGAACTGGTGGCTAGTTTGGCAGCACTGGCGGTTAGCAGTAGGCGCCCTGGTAAGGCAGCCTGGTTGAGCTGGAAGCGTTCTGCCTCTGTAACTCGGCGTACCCCAACATCTGAATGCGTGAGCACTGCTCAAGGGACCAGCGCTTTTGTAATTCTCCTTAATAGGGGAAAAAACAAAAGCCAACAAAATACCCAAACCCAGGGGGAAAGAAAAAAAAGCGTCCTTAGAAACCAAGAGTTCCGTGTGACATCCTCAACCATTCTAAAATAGCAGAGGATAATCTAGCTTAAAGAATGTTACGAGTGACTTGATAGATTGAGAGCAGGCGCAGTCGCACAAAAATGGGCAAAGCCAAGGCACAAACATGCCCTTGGCAGCGTCATAAGGGTTTGATAAGATTTGACATAACCTAAAAATATCTACTGGCTTCCAGAGTGTGGCTGTCAACAGAAAAAGAGATCAGCTACGTAAATATTGATGTTCTCTAATAAGCTGTTAGAGTGATGGATATGGAGAAAGGGCAGATTGTCGCTGAATTTTCCTAAAAGCAAGATATTACTGTCTGTGCAGTCCTTTGGAAGGAGTTTTAGTTTCAGCCCGGGAATGAAGCTCTGGCCAACGAGCACATTTTCAGTTACACTCAGAGCATGGGAAGCTAAAGTAGGGAAGTTTGCTTGGTAAGAATCCATTCATAAGTGTGGGAATTGTTTAAAATTGCTGCTTCTGTAGAAGTGCGTAGCAAAGGGAGACTGGAAAGAGCAGAAATAATAGCCAGGAAGCCCGCAGGAGGTGAAACTGATCGTTTGGCTACTGCAGCATTGTGTGTCTGTGGTCAGGTCTGGTCTAGATGTTGGCCCAAGTTAGTTGTTTGTTGGTTTTGATGAAGATGTGTTCGATCTCCACGTAGTTGACAGCTTCTGTGCCATCACTCAGAAACATAATAGTTGGGCTTGGATGCTGTTAATGCATACGCTGTTCCTCGCTGCTTGTGTTGTGGGCAGAAGAAACTCAGCACACGTGTGTGGAGGTGTATCTGTAAGTATCTGCAAGCATGCCTACGGCTCAGGGTGCGATCTGCAGATAAGGCAGGGCCTTTGTGTATTTGCAATTCTGTGAAAATGAGCAATGTTGGGTAAATCTGTTTGGGGAATCGTACAACAAAAGCTTTATGACTAATGACATCAGCTAAAAATCATCTTGTTTGTGCAGGTTATGTTTCAGAGCAGTGAATGCCTGGCACTTTGTAGCACTTTATTAAATGCTTTATTGTAAAATAACATTACTGTTATGGACGTGATGCTAAGTTTCTGTACTCTTTTCCCCTTGGGAGACCTTTGTTTTCAGCTCAGATACGTATTCCTGCTGAAGTGTTGCTATCACCAGTTTATTCTGCTTCAGTTTTGATTGGCTTAATTGTCCCATGGAAATTTGCCTGGAATGACGATGGGAGTGGCAGCAGGTAACTGTTTCCTGGATGGCAGCTTTAAGATTTGCTCTTTATTGCTCCTTGTTGGTCTCCAGGCTGATTATGAATTTGGATCATATAGTCCTTCTTATAAATACTTCTAAGAGGCAACATTTTTTTTTTGAAACTTTGTTCTTGCTTTCAGTGGTGACAGTGTTTCACTGTATTTTCAATTCATCTGTCTCTTATGTCCTTGGCTGCCTTTTCTGCTTAGTTCTTCCTCTAAGCTCATAGCATCACAGCATAAATATATTAACAGATACTGAAATATATATGCATTTGGTTTGTGTCAAGAATACTCACATAAATAAGGATTTGCTAGATCAAGTCTCTCGGAGCTGACCTAATTTTCAGTTTTAATCAGATTACAAAAGATTTCAATACATGTTTCATGTTTTAGAAGGGTTAACAAGTGAGGAGATTTTGGACCCCATCCCCAGCTGGTACAAGCTGGCAGTGACGTTGTGACCTGGCAGCACTGTCACTGAGGAGCAGGGAGAGGCCTCAGCTCTAGACTGCACCACACACGTGAAGAAACAAAACCGAGGCAGGCTTTGCTGAGAGCTTTGTGCTGTACAAGGGCGAATAAATGGTAACAGAAAATGACAAAAAACCTAAGAGGTGAGATGGGGACTTGTGTGAAGAGGGCTGGTGGGCACAGCTGGGAAGCTGGGCTTGAGCATGAAGCCCAGGCCTGAGCTACCTTGGCAGCAGCCATGTAACCGGTGGGTTTAGAGATGGCTCGTGCCACAGAGAGCACCTACTTCAGCCCCCCACCTCCCCCCCCAAAAAAAGGTGGCTCCACGGGAGCCATCTTCTGTGGAAAAGAGCAGCGAGAAGAGATGAGACGTGCTGGGAGCTGTTGCCTTTGCTAATGGCCCTAATAGCGAGGGAGCTTCTGCAGCTCCTCCCAGAAGTGCTGCTGCTGGGAAGGAGGCGGATTTGGTGGGAGGGACCCTGTCGTATGGAGTTAATTGAATAAGCTGTTCATCTTCTAAGTGCTCATCCAAACTGGGCTTAGTGGCTCTCCGGAGATGTACCCATCACCAGCTACGGAAATCCTTCTGCAGCAGAGCCTCAGATTACCCCTGCCTTTTGTTATACAGTGCTTTTTTTTATTATTTTTTTTAATCCATTGCCTTGCCGTGTATTAATCATTTTCGACAAATTCCCATGTCGTTTTCCTGTTGTGTAAATTCCCGTGCACTGTCTGGGCGTGCATATTTTAGCTTACTGTGGCCTTGTAAGAGCAGTAAACGAGGCCTCATTTCCCTGCTTTAACTTTATGGGCAGGCTGGCACGGTGATTTAGGCACCGGAGGGAAGCGGTGCCCAAATTCCTCCGTCAGTTTGAACCAGATGGCAGCTCTGCGCTGTGCAGCTTCGTAGCAAGGGACAGTGGTGCCCCAATAGCTGTGGATTCCACAGCACTGGTCATGAACGGTACAATTTTACTGTTTACACAGTGCTATGAGCACAAATACATCAAGAGAACAGACATCTCGGAGAGGCTGGGGGGCTCCTCGGATCAGGCGTGAGTGCATGGTGGGCTGCCAGCCGTGGGCAAGGAGGTGGGAGAGTCACAGCAGTGCTGCTGGACTGAGGAGAGATCTCTTACAGGCAGCACGTGTTACTTTCTCAGGCAAGTATTTCTTTTAGGTACAGCATTTTAGTAGTAGAAACTCTGTGTAATGCAAGAAATGAATGGTAAGAAAGCTCTCAGCTGCTTCTAGGGATGGATCATGGACCTGCTCTTGGGAAGAAGCAGACTAAGTGTGACTCATTTTCAAGAGGGAAATAAGGCTGCTGAAGGGAACACTGAGATGATCTTTCAATACTTGTATCCAAGGGAAGTCACTCTCTCTGGTGACCAAATTTCCTGATGCAGGTCAGTGAGGTTTCCAGTGAACAGAGGGCAGGATTATTTACACTGCTCTCAAGAGGAGCAGAGGTGAAAATTAGCAGGTATCTGAGAGGGAATCTGCTGTACGTACGAGGCAATGCAGTGCAGGCTCTGACACCAGGATGCACAAGCCGATCTATGTGGATAATACGAGTTTTTTTCTTTTTGATTTTAGAATCAACCTTGTCCTATGTTAGGCAGCTGGAGGCAAGAGTAAGACAGCTGGAGGAGGAAAATCGCATGCTGCCCCAGGTGGGTGACTTCTGCTGGTGGGAACAGTAGCTGGCAGCTAGACAGCAATGCCTGAGTCTGCGTGCTTGGGGTGAAACCAGTATCACGGGTCATTTAACGTTACTGCATTTGAACACTCAGGCTGAGCCTGTGGGGAATCAAAGGCACTCACATCTCTTGTTCATCTCGCTTGTGACTGAGGGGTGTATTTATTGAAGACTGTGACAATACTTTCATTCATTTTTCTTCTTTGCAGGTGTTGATACCTTGCTAAGAAAAATTCACTAGAAGCCACTACTTATAGCTGAAAATTAATTTAAGGGTTGAAAATTACAGTGATCTGGGCCCTTACATTCTGGTTTTATTGCAAGATCTTCTTGTTATTTAAAATATCCAGTGTTTTTTATAGTTAACCAAAATATTTTGCTGTAAAAAACAAATGTTTTAATAATAATTGAGTTATATTAGCAATATTTTGGAGAATATATTAGATACATAAACACAAGACTGAAATTAAATCAGATAAATAAGCAAATCTGAAGTTAAACGTTTTCCCGGTATGTTTTTAAAAATAAAAAATGTAGAAGTTCTGTAAGAGTGAATCAAAGACACTTGTAATTTTATATATACCTTTATACATACATAACAGTGCGTATTTCTACCATATTTCATTAAGTAATCCCTAGGAAAATTCATAAAGTCTACAAATGAAGTTGCCCACTGGAAGAAAAAAGTTGCATGTTGTTTAAATCAAACACTAATTTAAATGAAGATACTGCTCTGAAGAACACAAGTGCTTTTTATTGAACTTAAAGTACTGTCATCTGAATGTAAAATTCAAGACAAAAGTGAAATGCAGCAAGAAGTAAAATCCACGGATTCAGATTTATCGATGTGTATCAGCCCAAATGCCAGTCCATTAGGTAGATTTCAGCCGGGTTAACCAGTTCCTCCCCTTGGGCAAATTTTAAGTCAACTTTTCTTCTTGCCTGTAGTATGACAATTGGAAGGGCCTCTACAGCTCTGGTTTTGCTCTTGACTTGCTATGCAACCACAAGCTATTTATGTACCTTCTCTGCGCCCTCGTTTGCTGATCTGGAAAAGAAGGACAGAAAGAATAGCTGAGTGTCTACCATTAACACCTAGACAGTCTTCGGTTGAAAGGCAAAGGCTAATCCTCAGTGATAAATATTATTTTCTTGTCAAAAAAGGTGTTCAGGGCAAATGTCAACAAACTTGCATGAAAAATAGCATTGAGCCTTGGTTTAGGTCTGGGACAGCAATGGGGGATAAATTGTGCAGAACATTTCTCTGTGGGTTTACAAGTGACCTCGTGTTTTATTTGCCTAGGGTTTGAGGTGCTCAGGTGGAGCCCCGTGAAATGTGTTACCTGATCTTGCCAGAGTCTGGGACACCCACGCTGTGGATGTTGAGTTCATTGAAAACCTTAGATGGGATGCCAAAACCAGAAAACAGGGCTTGTGCAAACAGTGAAATAGCCCATGAAAACTGAAACACAAAATGATTGTTGTGGGGCTTCGCAGGGGAAGAAGCGGGTGGCGAAGGCTTGCAGACTGCTTTTTGGTTTAGATACACAGGCTGGAGTTTGTCCTGTTTGGTTTTGTTGGCACCAGCATCTGAGGTAGAGCGCTGAAGTTTCCTGACGTCTCCAGACACTTGTTTTGAGAAATAACGAGTGGCATGGGCTCACAGTGCCTAGCACACCTCACTCCCTGTTCCTCCTGAAGAAAGGCATTGCTCTGGGGAGAGGAAGGCACACAGACATCAGGCTTATTCTGACCTGGCTCTCCATTATGCCAGCATTACCTGTGCATGAGTTCCTTCTGGGGCTCTGCCGTCCCTGTGCCCACCACCCTGACCAGCTATCGGCTCGTCGGCCCCGCCACGGAGGCAGGGGCACGGGGTGGGAACGCCAAAGCTCCTGGCGCTGGTTCTGCTCCCCTGAATGGGAGGAATGGGAGCTCGTTAGGCTTCAGGCCAAACCGAGCGCTTTGACAAATCAGCTGAGAATAGGCGGCGAGTTGCACAACTGGAGAAGGTTTTTGGCACAGCTCTTACGCAGCCACAGCGCGGTGCCTCTCTGTCACCGGTAAGGGTGCTGCCGGCTGTCAGCACAGCACCAGCGGTGGTGTTGAGGGGCTGCGGGAGGTGCAGGGCTGCTGGGGGACAGCTCCTAGCCTGTGCTATGCTTTCTTCTCTCCTCTCTCCTTTGTGTCCTTTCTTTTCCCCCCTTTCTGCTCATGTCACCCATGAAAATGCACCGGCACACTTACTTCAGGTAAACCTCTCCTTCCATCTGCACTTCACTGTGGTTCTTTTTTCCTGTATGTTGCTTTGCTTCTCTCAACCCATACATATGAGTTCTCTTTTCAAAACCCCACAGACCTCTAGTGTAAAGGTTTTATTAATATTTAGTGGCAAGAACGTCTCCAGAGGAAATGGTTTTAAGTGGTGCCATCACCGTTCGAATGGGAACTCAGCTGGCTCTGCCCTACTGAAGGACTTCCTTGTCCGGGGAGGTGCAGCACCACCTCTCAGCCAATATTTTAGTTTAATCAGGTAACAGGAAGGGTATAAAGTGCACATACTCATTTAAGCCTGTCCATTTGTCTTCCCGTGCTGCAGAGTTGTTCTGGTGATGGTTTATAGCATAGAAACGTGGGTTAGCAGTTGTGAGAAGCCACAGATGGATGTAGGTAAGCTCAGTTGGTGAGGGCAGCCATTAGCTGTTCTTGTCTTCTCTTCCTTTCTTTTCCTCCCTCCCAGATAGCATATAACAAGATGTGATCCAGACCCTTTTGGTTTCTGGCCACAAATAGTTTTTTTTTGTGCAGTAAAACAGATCCTTTCCAAGATTTATGGTACGCAGCTGGGTCTTCTGGTGAGAATGCCAAGGCGGGAGACAAGGGGCAGAGCACGCAGCTCGCACTGGTGCTTCTCAAGCACTGGTGTGGGTAGCAGCGTGTAGGGGCAGAAGGATTTGAGCAACGTGTCTGTTCTGCTGGACGAGTTTCAGGCCAGAGTAGTGCCCCCTGGCAGTAGGGCAGGAACGGCTCCTTGCAGCCCAGGGCTCTGCGGCTGCCTTGAAATGGACACAAAGCCACAGCGATGCTGTTTGGCTGCTGACAGCCAAAAAGCTGCACAACAGTATGGCTGGTGCTGCAGCCAGAACAGAGTGCGGAGCACATTGTAATGAAGATACCCAGCGATAATTAAGAAAATACGTAAGGACCAAACAATGGATTCAGATCCCAGTTACAGCTCCCTGGGCTGTGCTAGAGCTGAGTTACCAGGGCAAATAATTCCAGATAACTGAAACCAGGAGAGGCCTTCCAGACCGCACGTGGTGCGTCGCTGCTATCCGTGCCTTACGCTGGTGGAAGGGAGACTGGGATCTGGCATCCACATGTCAATTAGCTGAAGATAGTCCTGAGTTTTCTGAGGGATAGTATTTCAGGGCTGATAAGCTCAGCTGAAACATTACGGAAATGTGGACATCTGTCATATAATGACAGTGAATGCATTTGCAGAAGGTATTCTTGGCAAGCCACCCAGCTTAAATTGCTTCAGTTTGTATTTGTTTCATGGGAGGAGGGAGCACGAGGTAGAGATGGAAAGTTGAGATGTTTTCCCTCTGCAAACTCCTCGTCCTAGCAATTTAGCAGGACCTTTTAATGAAGGGGAGAAGTACCGCCAGCACATGGCCTCTTGAGCAAAGAAGCCGTGTGGGTCAGTGGGGCTGGAGGCTGCCCGCAGGATGCTGAACGCACAGGGGGACACCTGCAGCCACAGGGCAGGGGTGGTGCAGGCTGGAGCTGAGCTGCTCTGCTCCCTTTCATGGGCACGTTTCTGCCTCTGCTTCCTCTTTCTTCCTGATATGAGTCTTGGTGCTTTTCCATCCCCTTCTGTTGCAGCTCCTTTTCCAGTGTTGCTTCAGGCACTTTTTCTTTTTTCTTGTTTTCCTTCCTGCGTCCTTGCTAGCCTTTTCCAGTCCTTGTGTATTTAAGTGTGAAACAGCAGGCATGACCCTTAGGCACACACTAGTTTATTTTTAAGCATTTCCAATGCTTTCCCTTTTTCTTCCCCCTTCTGTTAGAGTATTACGTTTTATTTCAACCTACATTTCCAAATCTTTCAAAACCCTTTTTGCTGAGATCTGTATTTTTGATTTTCCCTCTGCATGGCCTGGTTTTAGCTACGAATCTAATTAAAAGTTGGGAACCGCTTGGTTAGTGTTTTTGTGCGTGTGTAAGATCTGTGTCACGCACCGTCCGATGCCGGTTATCTCCTCCCTTTAACAGCCTGTAGAAGAACAGAGAATCCTTCAACCAAAGGGTAATTACACCCACTGAACTAATCACGTCATCAAATATTTGCTGAAAGTAAATCAACGGCATCCCTCCGCCCTGTGCTTTCATGTCGTGTCATCCCTGCTTTAAATTCACAGGTCCCTTTCGGCCTCTTGGCAGTCGGAGCACGCTTGGGGTGTGCCATGAGGACACGTGGATTTTGGTGGCAGCATGCACAAGGGGAGGTTCCTGCAGTGGTCTGAGAACAGGACTTGCCATGAATAACCACAGCATTTGAAAGCTGACAGGGTTGTTCCCTAGAAAAATCGTTGCTGATTTGCTTGGTGCGTTAGTCCTTCAGCAGAGCACCACGCTGCAGTTTATCATGTTTGTTTTCCCTTTCTCCTGCCTGTTTGAAACAAGCTAACAAATACAGCTTGTATTTTATTTTTTTTTTCCTTTTTTGTTTTTTCACAAGCTAACAGGGAAATTGAGGGCTGGGGAAATTGGAAAAAAAGCTTTGAAAATCAGGTAGTGATTGAAGCGGGCTGGCAGTTACGCAGCAGGAAGGATATACTTCCCCAGGAAACCACTTGCCTCTGGGATAAAAGGCTGGTGGAGGACGAGGCGGCTGCATTTGCTGAGGTCTCCTTTGGTGCAGGGATGGAGCTGTGCTCAGTGGACAGGGGAGCTGTGTCTTCTCCAGGCTTCGAGAGGTGGCTGCAGGTGTCCTTGGGGCAGTTGTGGATGTTTTTTTCTCTCCTTGTCTATCCCTGCGTGCCGTGGGGAGGCGGCAAGTCAGGCAGCAAGCAGTGTGCTTCCTTCTCCCCCTCTGTCAGGGCTGGCGGATGAGCTGCCCGTCCCTCGAGCCACTCTTCGTGCTGCAGCAGTGTTGGTTCGTGACTGTCTGTATCAACAGCATGGGCTGAAAATACGGTGCTCTCCACTGGCTCGAGAAGAAAGGCTCGTGGTTAGTTCCCTCCATCAAAGAGTGCCCTGTTCTACACAGGGGTCTTCATTGTGCCCACGAGCAGGGCCCAGCGCAGGGTTTGCCTCTGGCGCTGTGGGAGCATGGCCTGGGCATCCCTAACATTTCGCAGGCAGTGCAAGGAGATGCTAGATTTCCATTCATCTGATTTTTTTTGTAATGTGGTATTATGGGGTTGAGTCAGATTTCCTGTGCTTTCTATTCACTAAAGAGTTGCATATTGGCATTGGATGTTTTGTTGATCTACTTACAAGAGAAAATGGGTGTGCGTGTTTAGTGATTGCACTTCTCTGCCTCTTATCTCTGTGGCAAAATGTACGGAGGATATTTTGTGGTTTTTACCTGCTTCGGACAGTGCTTTCTGCAGCCCCATAACCTGCACACAGGACACATTAGGCTCAGAGGAAGGAATGTCCAAAGCTTGCTGTAGCCTGGGCAGAAGGGCCAGGCAGGGGCAGTAGGGAAGGCTGGCAGTGTAGGATGAGCAAAAAAGTCAATTCTTTGATGTTGACCTTGTGTAGCCTTGTTTATTCAGAATGATTCACGTTGTTTAAAGTCAGTGGAGCCACGACTTGATCCCTTCTGGCTGATTCAGTCCCACTTCCACAGCTTCACTCCTTGATAATGAATGAGATCTATCCAAAATGTGTGGGCACGTGGGGTGCCTACTTTGAGTGGCTGAGTACAAGTGCTGTGTGGGGTCAAAGAGGAGGAAGGGAACAGGTTTCCGCTCCTGTCTTGAAGGTCCTGCTCGGGGTCCAGATGTGATCTGGGTCAGGCAGTGGTGGAGAAGGGAAACTCAGGTCAAGTTTTGCAGGAAGGATAAGCGCTGCCATACTCCCCGCTGGCAAGCGGCTGCTCTGATGGATAGGTCTGAAAAGCACACTCTTTAGTCTCCTAAGGCATCTTGTTTTCAGACATCACCACATTGGCAAAGTGCCTCTTCCTCTTGTTTTGCTCCACTGCCTCAGAAACTCATAATGCAGCCAGCAATGCTGCAATGTCTGTGGACTTGAGGGACCTCGGGAGGAAGAACAGACCCATGCTCACTCTGGTGCCATTGGAACAAGCTTCCTCCAAAGAAGGCAGAAGCTCTGCCGCCCTTGTGGGGTGGCCTCACTGGGATGAGAAGTCCCTGAGCTGCAGGATGGGGCTTCAGGGCTGCAAAACTTGCCTTACTTCTTAAGAAAAGCTTATGTCTCTTATCAAGGACAGAAGCAGGTAATCCAGAGGGCAAGTGCTAACTTTCAGTCTCCTACCAACGTGTTGAGAACGCTGCTTAAAGCAGTGTGCACAACAAGTTCCCCATCCTCACGAAGGGAGACAGAAGTGTGCTGCCTGTGGCGCAGAAGTGGCTGTGGAGGAGACGTGCCTGGAGGAGGTCCTGAGCTCTTGACAGCAGCACAAGTCACAGGATTGTGATTTTCTCAAATTCAAGTTGCTTTAGATACACAGTCTGCACCAATTTTCCCAGCATCTTGATAACAATATTTATATTTTACAATTCAATATTGCATAAAATCTTTGCTGGCCCCGGAGTCAGTAAAAAATAAAATAAAATCAGAATGCTTTGACTCATTAAGAAAACCCCAAAGCTGACTGAGGGAAATTCTTCCAAACCAGAATTGCTCCAATCTGCTTTATTACCCCTTTTCTTTCCTCTTTCATTTCCTTTCCCAAAGTATAGCATTAAGCCTGCCCAGTCACCGACAGATCTATAAATCCTTCCCGAAGAAGAGTCCTAATTCTCCCCCGGAGATCACAGCAAATTGGTAACAGCCGCTGACCGGGGGAGCTGCGGGACGATGCAGTGCGTGCTGCTCAGCCCGGGCTGAGACCCCCGGCTCACGCCGCAGCCACTGCTTGCCGGGAGGGAGGCTCCACAAGACAAGTTTGTGTACCAAGGCGGGTTTCATATTCAGACTCAAGATATCTTTTCTGTGGGCTTAGCACGTGTAGCATGCTATGTTTTGGATTGCTTTCAGGGTTTTTGAACAGGTGAGGTTCAGCCCTGCAGTCTGGGTGCAGAGCAACGCTGGGGTCGAGCCTACTGTGCTCAGTAGCTGCGATGTGCCCGGGGTTGTGCCTCTCCCTCGGCGCTGCTGCCAGCAGCACAGTGCTGCTTCCAAACGATGTGTCCTGACAAAGTCCTGCGCGGCTCACATAGTTGTTTTGGACAGGGGAGACGGGATCTGTGAAATTCAGCCTCATGCCATCTCTGTTCCCTTTTTCTCCCCCATCCGCCTTCATCCTTCCTATTGTTTAGATTCCAGACACCCCCAAAGAGAGCGTGACGTGCTGTGTGCTGCTCAGCAGGGCAAATGAGTGCACGTGGGGGCACTGATTCTGATCAGAGGCTCTTTCCACTGTCATTAGTTTCTTTCAGAAATGCATTTCCCATGTGTTCCTGCAGGAATTACTGCTGCATTATTTTTTAATGTTTCCTGCGGTGTTTGATTCCGTAAGAAAGGGAAGTTTCCTCTCTCGCTTTGAAATGTTTGTTTTCTTATCCTTTACCTTTCTCATTTTCTAAACCCAAATCTGCATGGAGAGTGACAGTGAAGGATGCCCTCAGAAGAGCAGGTCAGGTTGCAAGCACCTCGGCAGCAGCTGTGTGGGTGCGGGTCTCGCAGCGCTGTCGGAGCTCAGCCTGTTCTTAGCATCCACTGGAGCAGGCAGCTCGCTCAGGTTACCCCCCGGTCACTCCAGGAAGTGCCTCGCATCCTGTGAAGCACGAGGTGACTGAGCTGCAAGGGTTCAGGCACCTCGTGTTTGTGTGGCGGTGTCCTGCAGAACCCTCCCAAGTGGTCACTGGGAAGAAAAAGCCCTTTGGGTTGTCAGAGCTTGGTACAAAACCCCAGCCCAGGTGAGGGGGGAACACTGCCCAGGGCAGCCAGAGCTGGGGGAGGAGTGTTGCCTGCTCCCAGCTCCTTCCCCGCTCAGCTGCGGCTGTGCTCGCATTGCAAACTCTGCAGCACTGTTTAAAAAGGTTCTGTGACTTCTGTGGAAATAACGACCTCCAAAATTGTCGGGCTGAAGTTAAACGTTCTCAGAAACCTTTCTCTGGCATCAAAATCATCTCTCTGAGCCTCACAGTGCTTCTGTGAGGAAGCATACTGAAATTGTATTGCTATGCCCAGATTTTCCAGGTAGATGCCCTTGAGGGCCAGAGTGAGAGATGCTCACCAGTGGTGCTTGAGCTGCCTCTCGGGGATGTTGGTTACTGTGGCACAGAAAGAGGGTGACTTTGGAGTAAAACATGCCGTCAGTGCTTCTCAGCATTATAAAAAAAAATGACGTTTTAATCAGTTACCAACCCTTTTCTTTATTAAATAGTCTTTAATCTTTTGCGAAGGATCCCATTAAGATGCCAGGAGGGGCGGAGGGGAGTTACTGCTCAGCAAACGAGCCAGCTAGCATCAGTGGACATGGCTCAGCCTCTCAGCAGTCTGAATCAGTGGTAAATGCTCTGAAGGTAACGCCTCTCCGGTACAGTCCATGCAAAACGTCGTGTCTGTTAACTCGTGTCGTATTGTCCTGGCAACATTCCTGTGGGCACCACTGGGATGTTGCTGTCATCAGCGGGATTGTTTTTTCTGTTTGTCACTCATTGCATCTGTGGGCTGTGTGTTCCTCGGGGCAGGGGGCCGGCCGTCACCACGGGGGCGATGCCAGCTGTAGCTTCTCTCAGAATCACTTGCACTGCCTTTGTTGGAAGATGAAAGCGGTGTTTTTCTGAATAAGCAAGTCTTTTACTTCGTCTAGGATGCATACTTGTTCTCCAGTGAAGTACTGTGGATTGCTGTAACTCTTACAGAGAAAACATTTAATGCAGACATGAAGCCAGCGTGCGTGGTATACTCATAACAATAGCAGAGCTTTGGGCTGAAGGCCATGCATCATGATCCTGAGGTCTCTGTTGAAATTTCCGTGAGAGCAGCTGGAATTATTCTGAAGTCAGGGTTGGATTGCCTAGGTTGTAGCAAAACAGACCTAGGTTGTTTTGCTACACAGCAATTAATGCAGACACTCAGAGGGGCAAATTCACGAGTTCTTACCTATGACAAATGTGAAACTGTTGCAATTAATGACACTACAAAAGCTGTTCTGAGATGCAGTGGTTTATCAGGTGATGGCAATCACCACCAGGCTGAGTTCACAGCCCAGTGCATGTGCCTCAGGCTCCTCTGGGGAGGGATCCAACCCCCTGGCAGCCTGAGCAGGGCTCTGACACGATTGTTTTCTGGTGCTTCTCGCAAGTCTTCTCACCTGTGTTATCATCATTTGCTAAACTTGAATATTCATTTGGTTAAGCGGGTGTTACTCCCCACTTGCACAGACATCGTAGGGACATGCTGCTTACTAGGAGGACAGAGGTTTGCACTCCATCAGGGAAGAGCTGGAAGGGGCATCTGTAGGGATTCGCTCTTTTTTTTTTGGAGCTTCTTGGAGATGCACAGAAGAGCTCAGTAGTACTGCTGACTCATCTGGACATCTGCTTGTGTGGATGGGGATTATCTTCAGGTAGCTGGGTGACGTTGCCTTTTCCATGAAGCCTGTGGACATAGGTTTATGTAGGTGCCCTGTGCGCAAATCACAGCAATCAGATCCTTTCCTGTAACATAAAACCAGGGTGCAGGGCTTCACCACAGCCTCCTCACCTCTGTTAATCCAGCATCTGAGCGGGGAGAGCAGTGCCAGCCTTGTCCCAGCCAGGAGAGGTGCGACCCAGCTCCCTGCTGCTGAGCAGCGCCCAGCGTCCTGCCTGCACCTCCCATGTATTTCACCTGCTGTTGCCTAGAAAAAAAAAAAAAAAGCCATGCCAAGTAATTTTGCCAAGACAGCACATGTATCTGTTGGAAAAAGCCTTTTGTAGTTCTCTTAAAATGCCCATTGGCAAAGGCACTTTGCTGAATGGAACATTTAACAACATGCTCTTGACAGCCTGTAATAGCTGGTTAGTGGAAGTGAAATATTTGAACAATGGCTGATACCTTGCTTGCTGAAATGGATTGATAAGAGGTACATGGAATTTAGTTCAATATGATGTGAAATCTCAGCTTTTAGTTTGCTAGGAGGTATTGCAGCAGGCAGAAATAGATATAAATGATATGGTTATATTTGAAATGGAAAGCGAGCTGTCAGCTAAACAGACTGCCCGACCTGCCCGTCCTCAGCCAGCGAGGAGATCCTGCTGTTTGCTGGTGAGGCACGGGGGCTGGATCCTGCCTTTCTGGGGAACGCAGAGCTGCCACATACTTCAAGCAACTGAATGAGATGCATGGGGAAGAATGAGCCGAAATCAGGAGCTGGGTTTTCTTTACAAATGTGGCTGGTTAGATCTTGGGAAAAAAAAAAAAGTGGTGGGGAGGAGGAAGATGATAATTGTTACAAAACTTCGGTGTTAGTGCAGTCTCCTAATGCACAGCAAGAAAGGTAAAATCTTAAAAGAAACAGAAAAACTTCCATGTAAATCCCTCATTGCTGGAAGCAAGGCTGAAAGAGTGCAAAGAGCCAAACAGCCCGTCTGGTAGAGGCTCGTCTGTGACCCGATCCGTCACAGAGTGCTTGAAAGAAGAAATTCCCTGAGTCTCGCGCTGGGTCTGCGACTTGGCCACCTTCCCACGCTGCCGGTGGCTGTGGGATCGTTCCCTGTGTGCCAGCGATACCGCCAGGGATGGATTAGCAGCCGTTGTGTATGGCAGGGTACGTTTCTCTCTCTCTTTGCGAGTTGTGCACGACCAAAGTGCACGCTTGTGTGTGGGGATGTGCGTGTGCTATTCCGTGTTCTTCATGAACCAGGGTCTGTGTTGATGGAGTGATGCCAGACATCCTATCGGACTGCCCCGATAACCAAGGGCAAAGGCTTAGCTGCAAACCTCGCATCAGGTTTTCCTGTCCTGCGTTCAGCGTAGCCTACTGCAAGCTCCACTGTGCCATCTGCAAATTAACGGGAGGTGTGGTTTAATCAGAGGCAAGGTCTGAGGCTAAGTGTAGGAGTTGCTGCAGAAAAGCGAGTGTCCTGTGATGCCTGGGAGGTCAGGCAGGAAGATCTAATGATCTCTCCTGCCCTGAAATGCAGAGTACTGTAATCAGCCTAATTATCTTTAAATGCAGTTGGACAGTTACATGTGCATGTCTGTACTCAGGAAGGACCTGTGAAAGCTTAAATACACTACTGCTCTTATTTGTGGCTGAGAAACAAATTCCTACAATGCCTTTTTTCTTTTTTAAAACATACCCTTGTCTCGGAAGCTCAGGAAAACATAAATCAGCAGGTTGGTAAAGACGCTTCTCACTGCCTCCGTGAGACAGAAAAAAATGTGGCTGGAGAAGTGTGTGTGTAAGCTTAAAGTGTTTAATTTTGTATGCCATATTGAGCCTGGGAATACCTGAAGATACAAAGTATTTTTATTCAAATGCTGACAGCAAGCCCTTGAAGTTTTCATATGGAAATCAAGTCAATTACTGTTCTAGTAACGCAATTACTGGTTTAATAGGAACACACTAATTTTAACACCTTGGTCTGTATTGATTAGAAAATTCTATGTGTGATAATGTATTAGGGATAAATTACTGTATGAGTCAGCTGACCTGAATTTATCCTTCAGAAGAATGAAATTTGGCAAACATGAAGTCTGGCAGCCTCAGTTTCCCCATGCGTTTAAAGGCCCGTATCTGTTGTCCATGCTATTTCTTTGCAATTTATGGGTAAAAAGCATTTTTTAACTAATACATATTTAATAGTCTATAAAAGTTCTCAGGATATAAGTAAAGCCACTTCTAAAATGCTAGTATGCTAAACTTGACATTATCAAATCATTTTTGTAAATCCCAAATATATACTTGTCCTTCTGCCTTGTCCCTTTGTTCCCCAGCCATCCAAGGCTCTGCCGCTGGCATTGAAACGCTGCCTTTTCTTCCAACTTTATGATCTAGGTCCGATTTGACTATGGGTATATTATTAGACCTTTAAAATAGTTGGTTGTTTCCTCCCTGGTTTTGCTTTTTCTTATATTCATCTAGTCTCTGTTAAAAGAACAGTGGAGTTGTGATGAACTAATTATAATGTTTCTTTTCTCTTTTGCATCCTCATTACAGTTTCTTCCAGTTTGTAGCTCGCTGTTTTGCTCCAGCTTCATGTGCTGTGGGTTTTTGTTTGCATGAAACATTTGCCACAGCATCGCTTTGCCTGTGAAAGCACTGGAATGATGACAAGTTTCATTTGGGGCTCCATAATTTTGGTGCATAGTCTTCGTGGGTACCAAATGCAATTTGGATGCATAACTCATGTTGTGTGGTTCTTTATGAACGTTTTATCAAGATAATGGCTGTGGGAATTTTCTCCTCAGGATGTGCATATGGTACTTACACCACCTCATCACGGCTTATTTGAGAATGTTTTTGCTTTGTATTTATACACTTGCAGTGTCCTAGGAGAACATAGCAATGTATAGGAGCAGGCTTAGAGGTAGTTTATCATGTGGTAGTGAGTGTGGAGGTACTTCCAAAGCACAGGGACGTCTGGATTAAGTATGGAGAGGGGATCTTTGTCATTTTCCTCAGGAGACTGGTAAGTTTTGTTCACAGGGCTGCAGAAGGCTCACTGGGACTGGGGGCTGAAGGGAAGATGGGATATGCTGTGTGGGGCTGGTGCAGTAGCTGGGCAGGGGAGTCAGGGAGCCCAGAGATCCGCACAAGTATTTAATGCAGAACATGAAGTACTGCGGCCATCAAACGCTGCCGCTGCCCGCGGGTAACGTAGCTGCTCCCATCTGCAGTTAGGGGGCAGATTTCCACCTGGCTTCCAGGGAGATTTCTCCATCCTTTCACTTTGGTGTGTTGGAAGGAAGCCAGAAGTGAATCACCATGACGCTATGGAGAACGTCATAGCTATCCCTTGTTCAGGAAAGGCTTCTGCTAAAATATTGAGTGAAGTCTTTGGTACTGAACTTTATATTCTGTCAAAAGTATTTAAAACACATTCAGGAATGCTCAGGCATTACATTTTTTCTTGAGTGCTTACAAGCACAAAGTAATTTCATTAGTGCTGCATATGACAAGTCAGTGTTGAACTAGTGAGCTGAGAAGAAAGCAAGCTTATGTGCAAATCCAAAATGCATATGCAACGCGGAGGCCAAACAAACGTGTGTGCAGGTGGCAGCAATATGTCCAGATATCATGCCTATGCAAAGAACGGTACATTTGCTAGCACAGAAGGGGAGTTTGATGATAAATCTGCAGAAATTTAGCTTATAACACCCCGTGTTTCTGAAAAGGAGGCAAATAAAATTACTGTGATGCCTTCGAGACCCAGGTCTCTTTTGCACAGAGCAAAAGTGGTTGTTGATAAAGATTTCTGTTTCCTACTCACAAAAATGGCACGAATGTTTCCTTTGACCCCACCTTGTCAGTTCTGCTTAAGATATCAGCTTTTCAGGGCTGTCTTGTATGCCTTTGTCCCTTCCTAGCAATCAGGGGTCACTTGTTCAGCTGGAAATAAAGAACTTTAAGAAGTGTCACCTTTTAGTTTATTTTCATGTCAGCATGAGCTGCTTGGTAAATATTGCCTAATGTTTATTGACCAGGAAAATTGTTGAAAGGCGTATCTGCACAACGTGCCTTCTCACAGAGGCACTCAAGTGGCCTTACCTTTCGGTTAGGGGCTAGGAGCGTCGGTGACCAAATGTCAAAAACTCCTGTCTCATCAAAGCCAGCCACAAAGGGGTTGCTTTCCCATCCCTTGCACAGAATAACAGTAGGATCTTGGGGTGGTTCTGCCTTAACTTGACAGCTCTAGGAACTGGGGCTTGTGTCTTTTCAGGGTGTCAGCTTCCCAGGATCCAGCTGCTTTGCGTTTGTTCAGTGCCAGGGAACGCAACCTGTGTTTCACTCCTTGGCTTTAGGCACTGTTAAAATACACATAATTAATGACAATGGAAATCAGTTTTTGCTTTTCTCAAGATCTTGTAGCGTTGCTCCAGGGACTGAGTGGTTTAGTAGTAGTTCTACTTTAGCTGGTTGCTAGTTGATGACGATTATTAAACAGAGGGAATGTTAAATTGCACTGCGCAGTATGGCGGTGGTCACCTCTGCTCCTGGTGGCCCCGGAGGAGGTGCCTGCTGATACAACACGAGCTGCTCATCCTCCTGCTTCTCATTGGTACATCTCTTTTTAAGTCGTTATAAAACACGTTCCAGAATTCCTTTTTGGTATGATTTCTTTGCATTTTTAATTCCATAATTGTAAAGTGGGTGTTATGCAGTCATGCATGGGAGCAGATGTAAGAGGAGGGAAATCTTTCTAACAGATAGGCCCTGCTAAGAAAAAGGTGGGTAACTTTTACCGAGTGGGAGATCTCATTTGGACAAAACACACAAGCATGTACGGGACAGTGACCACATGCACAATTCCTCTGAGCTCGAGGAAGAACGAATGAAAACAGACGCTTTTAAAGCCTTGCTGATTTTAAGAGAACAAGTAAATCCTTTGTAATGAGCAGAACTTCTTTGTGCTTATTGAACTGGCAATGTTTAGACTCCTCTGGACTGAGTTTTGTGCTTCTGAATTGTGTTCTGCAAGAGATGTGGCTTGGGAAACGTGGAACCGAGTTTCAGTTGAGGCCTGTAAATGCCCTCAGTCCTGTGTCTGAAGCATAAAATACCTTGGTGATGCACGTGCTAGTTCATTCGTCTCCATTTCTAACCATTTTTAGAGGCATGTGCTTTCCGTGTTCAGAAAGAATGTTGTATCTCTCGAGAAACACTTTTCCTGGTCCGTGTCCCTCCCCTGTCCCTACATGTGCTGCATGGTCTGCGCAAGGAGCGCGGGGCGCCTCCGCATGCATGCCTGGATCAACGCCGCGTGCCGCACCCGGTGCTAACGGGCTCTCTTTCTGTCCCTCCCTTTAGGTTGTGTGGAGGAAACTTGGAGATGCTGCAGGGTCGTGCCCTGGAATTAGACAACATTTGTCAGGAAATCAGTATAAAGGACCTATGTAACAGGCCCCAAGCACATCCTCTCTCTGAAGAGAAAGAGTTCGATCTGCTGGCAAGAGACAATGACCTGACTGTGTCCCCAGCGCTGTCCCAGCTGGTGACGGGGTGGCTCCATGCGCTGCACGAGACTTCGCTGGGAGCTAGTGGGGATGCTGCACAGAGGTCTTTGGAGGAGCTGGGTTTGCAGTGCCCCCCAGTACTGCTGTTTCAGTGTACTGGCTAGTGAACTGCTGCCTCGTCATTGCAACGCGCCACATTTAGAAGCACTGAGGTATTTCCATTCCTAACTAAATGATAATTGGGATTCTGCAGGAGTTAAATAAGTTATTATTTTCGTTAGTTACAGTGAAACTCTGGTAAATCGGAACAAATTTTCCACTAGATTTAACAGAAATTTTCCACCAGACTGGAGAGACATTGATAAACTGTGCCTTTGGTCCCAGCAGTTTTGACAAAGTCACTTCTTAGCAACTCACACTTCAGTCTGTAAAGTATCTAAAGTATCAGCTAATGGTGCTTAGGCTTAGACGATTTACAGCTGGTTCTTTTTTTTTTTTTTTTTGCTTTGGTAGACTACCTGCCTTTGGAGGTGCTAAAAGACCATACCGTCTCCTAACCAGCCAGTAGTGTAGCATAACTACAGTACTTGTAGTGAAACACAATTTCTTTCTAAATGAAAGTGAAGATAGCTTTCTTTTCAATTTACTTTGATGCAAAACGTGATGTCTGATGTTCGCAGCCCTTTAACAAGCAGAATACTTAGGTATCACTATTATAGGTCTCGGAACAGAATTTCCATCAGAGTTCTTTTCAGAAAGTGTTTTCCAATTGCTAGGATGCTAATTTCTACTGTTTAATTTACAAACACGCTGGTTTATTTAACAAGACTCTATAAAAACCTAAAAGATTGCACTGCATTATAATAAAGCTTTTCTTGCTACTGTAGCATTCTTTGAAAGCAAAAGGTTTTATTATACTCGGAGCATGTCTTTCATTATTATGAGGCAGAAAGCTCTTGTTCGGATTGCCCGAGATTTGACCAGAAGGCGCCCTAGGTGTGCTTAGTTTATTTTTTACCTCTGTGTATGATACTAGTTGTGTGTATTGAACTGCAATGATAGGTATTTTGTGTATATCTAAAAGCAATGATAGTTTGATGTATGAATGTGCAACAGGCTTGTGACTGCTGTTGCTTAACTTTTTACCATAGCTGAGCATCAAAATAATTAATAAAAGTTTAAAAGAAAAATAGGAATGCAACAATTCCTGGTTTTCTTGTTTCTTCTTGGTTACTACGATTTGAGCCCAAGTCAGAATCCTTTCTCCCTGAGCTTGCAACATGCGGTGTTCGTGAGCTATTTGCAGTGGAATGTAGCTTGGTTGCTGTACAATCTTTTGTTGTGTAGGAGTATGATGTAAAATCTGCTAACTGTCTTCAGAAGAAGTGTGTTAATTTGCAGCAGTAGTTATATGGGTTTCTGTTGTTATTTTTACTTGGTACCATTTGATGTGAGGCCTCTTATCCAGCATTGCTTTCTCGGGCAAAACTCCTGGTTGCTCCGTCTCCTTGAGTTGGAAATGCAGAACCCAGCCTTCCGTTTTTGAGGCATTGCACTCTTGCATAATTTGTTATATGTATAACCCAGCCCAAACAGTCGTCTGTTGCCTTTATATGTTGTTTTCTCCCATACATATTGTTTGCATAGTTAAACTTAAATTGTTGTATTCCTATATATCTATATATATATATGTATGAAAAAATGTAAAACATGTACTTGTGCCTGCAGTACGTATGTGCAGGGGCTAATTTGAGGGACACTGGTCTTTTGACACTACTCTTGTGTAAATTTTGATACTGTATTAAAACTATTTTTTTACAGTTCCGCATACGACTGGGTATCAAGTATCTGTGTTCATCTTAGCAATGGTAATAAATTATAGAATCTCACCATCGTTTGCTCTCCTTTAATGACCGAAGCCGGGAGGTGCTTGGCTCACGTGTAGCTCTGAAGGAGCTGTTTGAAATGTTTCTTGCTAGGGTGAGAAACTAGCTGCATGTGGTGGATTTTTGTTCACCTTCTCTCCAGGTCTCTTCAAAAATCCGAGGTAAGTGGACACGCTCATATCTTTTATGCTAAATGAAGCGGCTGCTGAATGCGTCGATGTACAGACAGCGGGGTGGCAGCTCCCAGGTGGGACTCGTTGAGTCCCCAGCTGTGCTGCAAGGGCAGCCCCAGGGCACCTGTGTGGGGCCATGCCAACCCCCTTCTTGTGCAGCGCTGCTTTGGGCAAGGACAGGGCAATGTGGAGCTCCTGGAGCCATTTTCCTCAGGTAAGCAGTGTAAGTGTGTTGGTGGTGTTGGGGGAGGCTGGTTGTGTCCCACCATCTTGCACCAACTCTCCTGGAAAAAAAAGCAGCTAGTGCAATCAGTATCTTGCAGCTACTAAATCCTGTGAGGTCTGCTAAAAATACAGCTTGCTAAGAGGAAATTGTAGGCAGCGCATAGAGAAGAGGGTCAGTGCTGTTGGGGCTCCTCTAGCCTGCTGATACTTTTCTGCGCTAAAGAGTAAAGATTGCTGTAGTAGTCGCAGACCCTTGCCTTGTCTGTCTTGCTTGCTGCCCACACGGTTTGGTGTTTTAAAGTAAAATGTAAGCACGCCCAACCTCATGGATTCCTTGATCAGTTGTTTTTAGCATAACTCTGTAGCAGTAGAAAATTTGCACATGTTGTTACAGGGCCATTCTCAGCTCTTGAGCTGAGCATGAATGAGCTATAAAATTCACTATGCGAGTGGCTTTTAAATAGCACTTGCAGAGCAGATGTAGTGAGTGGATTTTCCTTGCTGTGGTGGAGGAAGGCTGTTTTGCATAAGGCTTAGAAAGTAAAGAAAGGCAGTTTGTTTTTCAGCAAGTGAATGGTTTCAGTAGAGCCTGTTCCCCAAAGGTTGCAGCTGATGGACGTGTTTATGAACACAGCTCCAAGCCTACATGCCCTTTTTAATATTTTGAGCATGGACTGGGAGCCAGCCCAAACAGGCTTTGCAGCATGGGGAAGGCACCAGCTGCATGCTGCGAACATCTCAAACACCAAATGCCCCCGGGCTTTTTGTGTATCCTGTAATGTCCTGCTTCGTGTGTTGCTATCGGGTACCTCCTCACCAAACAGTGCTCTTGCCAGGGCACTAGTTCATTTAATTCTTTATCCCTCTCTGAAATAAGTCCCAGGAGACTGTGAATTCTTTATACTAATCTCACCGGTTTGATGTAGAAAAAGATAGTAAAGATAATGGGGGAAAAAGATCTTTTCAAGACTGTCACAGAATCACAGAATTTTCTAGGTTGGAAGAGACCTCAAGGTCATCGAGTCCAACCTCCAACCTAACGCTAACAGCCCTCCACTAAACCATATCCCTAAGCTCTACATCTAAACGTCTTTTAAAGACTTCCAGGGATGGTGACTCCACCACTTCCCTGGGCAGCCTGTTCCAGTGCCTCACAACCCTTTCAGTGAAGAAGTTCTTCCTAACATCTAACCTAAAACTCCCCTGGCTCAACTTAAGCCCATTCCCCCTCGTCCTGTCACCAGGCACGTGGGAGAACAGGCCAACCCCCACCTCGCTACAGCCTCCCTTGAGGTACCTAAAAAGAGCGATAAGGTCACCCCTGAGCCTCCTCTTCTCCAGGCTGTCCTTTCTTTTGAAATCCTGCAGAACAGACTAGCAAGCAGAGCTGCCAGATATTATAATGCCAAGACCTCTTACTGTTTCCAAATTCATGTTTTCAGGCTCAGGTGAACCATGTGCCCTGGGACCCCAACCATGAACATCCCCAGGCTGTGACTTCTGGTCATCCAGACACCTGAAGGTAAGAGCAGCTGACTTGATAGCAGCCCTGCCCGGATTTAATAAATAGAGGCACTTCATTGTTTAATCAACCAGCAAACAGGCATTTGCTGGGCTGCCTCATGATTATGGCACTTCCTAACACGTGCAGTGTGGCCCAGAAGTGAATTGCAAGGTGTGGGTTGCCAGCTCTGGGAAATGCCATCTGAACAATACAGTAAGCTGTAAAAGGAGGAAAGAACAAATGATCTTTTTGCTAATAATGACTTCTATTCTAATTCCTTAGTCCCCTCTTCTTTGGTGATTCCAGACACATCATGACATAACAGAGAGGGTCTGGTGGGAGATGTGGTGATTGGTGGCCGCCTCGGTCATAGCGACCATGAAGTGGTTGAGTTCAAAATTTATGGTGACAGAAGGAAAAGTGCCACCAAAACCTCATCCCTAGATATGGGGAAAGCGGACTTCAGGCTGCTCAGGGAACTAGTCAGTAAGGTCCCCTGGGAAACTGCTCTTGAAGGCCTCGATGTCCACCAGTGCTGGTCACTCTTTAAGCGATGCCTCCTAGAAGCACAAGATCAGGCAATTCCAAAATATCGCAAGTCAGGCAGGCGGGGCAGGAGGCCGGCGTGGCTGACCAGGAATGTCCTAATGGAGATTAGGCGGAAACAGAGAGTGTTTCGCTACTGGAAGGAGGGCCAGGCGTCATGGAAAGAATACAGGGATGCTGTTCGTGTTTGTAGGGAGAAAGTTCGAGTGGCCAAAGCACAGCTAGAGTTGAAGCTGGCTGTGTCTGTGAGAGAAAATAAAAAGGGTTTTTTTAGATATGTAAATGGAAAAAGGAGAACTAAAGAATACATAGGGCCGCTCCTTGATAGGGAAGGTCTCCTCACAGACGATGACGTAGGCAAAGCAGAGACGCTTAACGCCTTCTTTGCCTCTGTCTTCAATGCCGATGATGGGCTTCGGGACCCAGGGTGCCCTGAGCTGGAGGGCCGGGACGGTGGGGATGACAAACTCCCAACTGACCCTGAACGTGTGCGGGATTTGCTACTCCACCTGGATCCCTACAAGTCCATGGGTCCGGGTGGG
Source organism: Aythya ferina (assembly GCF_964211825.1). Classification (NCBI taxonomy): domain Eukaryota; kingdom Metazoa; phylum Chordata; class Aves; order Anseriformes; family Anatidae; genus Aythya; species Aythya ferina. Next base: position 2,626,757 of record NC_140298.1, read on the forward strand.
ATTCATCCCCGGGTGCTGAAAGAGCTGGCGGATGTCATCGCGGAACCTCTTTCAATTATTTTTCAACGATCCTGGGAATTTGGAGAGGTCCCGGTAGACTGGAAGCTGGCAAATGTTGTGCCAATTTTCAAGAAGGGTCAGAAAGAAGACCCTAGCAATTACAGGCCTGTCAGTCTCACGTCAGTGCCTGGTAAAATCATGGAGAAGTTGGTTCTCGGACTTATTGAGGCGCACCTGGGGGACAAAGCAGTCATTGGTCCCAGCCAGCATGGGTTTGTGAAGGGTAGGTCCTGCCTAACTAACCTGATTTCCTTTTATGATAAGATCACCCGTATGGTGGACCAAGGGAAACCAGCTGATGTGATTTTTTTGGACTTCAACAAGGCTTTTGACACGGTTTCCCATAGGATCCTACTGGACAAAATGTCCACCATACAGCTAAATAAAAACATCATACGATGGGTGAGCAATTGGCTAACGGGCAGGGCCCAAAGGGTTATGGTAAATGGGGCTGCGTCAGGCTGGCGGGCGGTCACCAGTGGGGTCCCTCAAGGCTCCATTTTAGGGCCGGTAGTTTTCAATATTTTTATAAACGATCTGGATGTAGGAATAGAGGGTATTTTGAGCAAGTTTGCTGATGACACCAAACTTGGAGGAGTTGTGGACTCAAATGAGGGTGTAAAGGCCTTACAGAGGGATCTGGACAGGTTGGAGAGCTGGGCGATCACCAACCGCATGAAGTTCAATAAGAGCAAGTGCCGGGTCCTGCACCTGGGACGGGGAAACCCTGGCTGCATGTACAGACTGGGCGATGAGACGCTGGAGAGCAGCCTAGAAGAGAGGGATCTGGGGGTCGTGGTAGACAGCAAGTTGAATATGAGCCAGCAGTGTGCCCTGGCAGCCAGGAGGGCCAATCGTATCCTGGGGTGCATCAAGCACGGCATCGCTAGTAGGTCAAGGGAGGTGATTGTCCCGCTCTACTCTGCGCTGGTGCGGCCTCACCTCGAGTACTGTGTGCAGTTCTGGGCACCACAGTATAAAAAGGACATGAAACTGTTGGAAAGTGTCCAGAGGAGGGCAAAGAAGATGGTGAAAGGCCTGGAGGGGAAGACGTACGAGGAACAGCTGAGGTCACTGGGCCTGTTCAGCCTGGAGAAGAGGAGGCTGAGGGGAGACCTCATCACAGTCTACAACTTCCTCGTAAGGGGGTGTCGAGAGGCAGGAGACCTTTTCTCCATTAACACTAGTGACAGGACCCGCGGGAACGGGGTTAAGCTGAGGCAGGGGAAATTTAGGCTGGACGTCAGGAGGGGGTTCTTCACAGAGAGGGTGGTTGCACACTGGAACAGGCTCCCCAGGGAAGTGGTCACTGCACCGAGCCTGTCTGAATTTAAGAAGAGATTGGACTGTGAACTTAGGCACATGGTCTGAACTTTTGGGTAGACCTGTGCGGTGTCAAGAGTTGGACTTGATGATCCTTAAGGGTCCCTTCCAACTCAGGATATTCTATGATTCTATGATTATTTTTTTAAACCCAGAAATAGCATGGTGTGGCTGCGATTTTCAAAATGTGGAAGAGAAACTTCAGTTGTTACGAGAAGGCAAATAGTGGGGCCACTTCACAAAATGATCAGAGAGGAGGCTTAGTAATTGATGAAGGAGCATGAGACTATGTGGAACAATCCTGAGCACTCCTGTTAGCTTTGGTGTAGGGTCAGACAATGCACAAGTGGCAATGTGAATGAAAATCAAGTTTTAATTAGTCCTACAGAAACAAAAAATATTTTTATCATGTTCTAAAAATGCTCAGAGAGAGAACATGGACCAGACACACAAACCTTACTTGAATCTTTTAATTGAGAAAGCTCAAACACTTCCATAGGAGTCATGAGAAGATTGAGAAATATTCACCGGGGGTGAACGAAAAATAAGACTGTAGTGTCTTTGGATACTTAATTAGCTCCTGTGGCTGTCTCCTCTGAAATCAGACTGCAGGGTCTGCATTTCTGCCTTTTCTGTTTCCCTTTTCGTATTTCCAGGACATGATGAGAAGCTTGTACTTTTCAGATACTTCACCACTTACCGTGATCATATTTACAGCATTACTTCAGACGTTTTTCCCCAGGCACAGGAGCTGAGGTTGTATTTCCCACCTCTCATATAAATGTGTTGACCAAAGAATTACAGGCCCTATTTAATGTGACCTTTGCTGTTCTTTTCCACACTGTGTTCACTTTCTGCAATACTTTCATGCTTTATTCTGTGGATATGGATTTTTTTTGGTGTTGTTGGTTGGTTGGTTGTTTTTTTTGTTTGTTTGTTTTGTTTGAAAACAGGAGGTTATGAGGTGGGGGTGTGAACATACCCTGAGGTTTGGTGAGGTCTTCTCTGGACAGACCAGGGCCAGGCTCTGGGTAGCTCCAGCCTTGTGCAAACATCAGTAATTCTTGTTCCACCAGCCGGTGGGGAAGGGCCCCAGGGCTTGCTTTCATCTGAAACTGCTTCGTAAACAGCTGGTTCACAGAGAAGTGCCAAAATAATAATAATGAATTATTGAATATGTTTGTTAGGACATGATAATTACTCTTCACTTGAATAAGAATTTGTTGTAATTCTCTCTTCAGTGCAGTGGCCTTGACTGTGAGGTTTGTGTTCTGAAGTTCACTTGGTGTTTTTCCCCACTGCTATGAATAGGCTGAAGTAACTTTTTTTTTTTTTTTTTTAATAATTTGCTTATAAGTCTTCAGATGAAAAAGTAAAGGAAAAAAGAATATTGGGAACCCATCCCCAGACTCTGGAAATAAAGAGGAAAAAGAGAAGGTGTACAGGGAGCTGCCCTGCCAGGATGTGGGCTGTAGGTGCATCTCTTGCTGTGCTTATTTCCCCAGCGGTGTAACCCATCTGCTGGGCAACTCACCCCATGCCTATGCTGACAGTAGAGGCTTGAGAAAGAGGTTGTATGAGAAAAAAGGTGTTTTCACTTGTGTGATGGTATTTTTGTTTGTTTGTTTGTTTTTAGCATTGCTCTTGATAGGTTGATTGCTCAGGGTAGGGTTTGCTATGAGCAGTAGTGTTGTGTTCTCTGTGCTCAAATGCCTCAGCTAGAGGTGGGTGATGGCATCCTTTTTCTCAATCCTTCGTGACGCCAGTATGTCTTGGCTTGGGTGAGTACGCTGAGTGCTATCAAACCCTAACATCACCCATGGCTTCAGTGTACAAGTCAGGGAGTGGGAGGAAAACACTCTCTGGGGTTTTGAGGTGGCTTTCAGAATAGGGATCGGGTTTGTTGGCAGGGTGGTGGCAATTGGCTGAACATCTCTCTGTGGCACGGGGCTGTCAAGCTGCTCTGTTTTCACAGGCATTACCCTTCATAAGGGAGGAAATAATCTAAAAATATGTTATTTTTCTCCCCCTACTGAAGGGGAAATGTTCACAGACTCCTGCACGTGCCCATTTAAAAGGCACCAGAGCACCCCAGAGCCCACCCTCCACAACCTTGAAAATCCCAGGAAAAGCACACCATGTAGCATGGAAACGTTTCCATGGGAACTGTTCCTCTACTCCTGCTAATAAAATGGACCTATAACACAAATGATAACGGGTCCCAGTTTCTGCACCAAACTACAAACAGTGAACACTACAAAGGGAGCCAGTAAAGAGCAGAAGTGTAAATCAACAGAACTGCTAAATTGGGTACGTGCATGCCTCCCCACAAAAAACCACAAGCATATAAACAAAGCCCTCAGGAAAAGGAAAAAAAAAAAAAGATCATTTTAATTATAGCACATGCAGCCAACATAAACCCCATGGATTGTGCGAAATCAGTTTTGTTCTTCTGGTACGCAGCAGGAAGCTCTGTAGCAGATCAAATACGTTCAGGGAGGCTGTCTTGCTAATTGCCACTCCTAGCTGAGCCAAAGCAAACTATTTAGACAAAGGAGAGAATTCACTTTTTATTTAGGATTAATTATGAAATAGCATGTCTGGATGGGCTTCACAATAACACTACATTTCCTGGGGAAAAAAAAAAATTGTTCTAATCCTGTGAAATAATTGGAGAATTAACCCCTTGCTTCAGGCTGGAACCCCCCAAGATGTGCAAGATGAATGCTGTCTTGAATAAGGTCTTTACTTCAGTCACAGCAGATTATGAAACTCATTTTAAAGCCAGATTTTCACATATTCTTGTATGTTGGTTTTTCTATTTTCTAATATTTAAGCCTGCTATAGCCATTTTGCATCATCCTTTTGGATTATCACAAAAGATTCTGGAGTTTTGCACTGGCTATTTCAGGGCTTAGTTAGATATGTAACTTGGTCACTCACACTTTGTGCTGCTGGTAGCCTACCAAAGCTGACTTGAGGTTTTATTTTCCTCCTGTGCTTTTCTCCTGCAGCATGCAAGTAATGTGCTCTCCGAGCAGCTTAGCAGAGGATTAGTGTACATAGCCATGGACAAATAAAACCTGTGGCAGGGAAGAAGATGAGATACTGACTAAAAGAAGTGAGTTGTTCTCAGATTTGGTTTACTGATTTCCACACTTGGGCAGCAGTTCTGGAGTCGCTGATGGTCAGGTGCCACCATAGAAAAGGGGGATGGGGTGATGATGAACTTCTAAGTTATGATACATGAATTAAATTCTGCTACTGAAGTTTTGAACAGTTATAGTAAAAGAACTGTACAAATTATTAGTTTCCTACTTTTCAGAATCAGTACATAGCGTATTATACCCTTTCTTTTGCTGTGTCTGCATGCAGGTGTGCATGTGCCAGGCTTTATTGAAGATCACTGAAACAAATGGGACTTAGGTTAGCTTGTGGTCTGGTGTGTAGTGCAGTTAGGTGGTGTTGCAGATGCGACCTTGCTCTCTTCTGAGCAAAGTCTGTTCTCTGCTATAGAGCCCCAAAGGCATTGCATTTCTCTTGGTAAGGCACTCTCAGCACAGAGCTTCTCGGCTTTCCTGATCAGGATTTTAATACCAGACCTTTAAAAGGAGAACCCAAAGTATAATCAAAAGTAATCACATTCAAATAGTCTGTGGTCAGATTACTTGTTTGCACCTTGTCATCTGGTAGCATCTGAATGAGTGATTTCAAAGTAAAGCATGCTACTTTTAAATGGGCTTCTCCCCACACACACGTAAAGCACCTTGTGTCCAGATGAGTAACCTGTAGCTAGAAGGACTCTAAAGCTTTTTCATTTGATCACAGCAAATAAACTATGTTAACATGTTAAAACAAGAAGAGATTTTACCTCCCAGAGATGACTTATAGATAGAAATTTTTAAAATGTTCACCTTGTCATGCTAATAACTATACAAGCAGGAGAAAAGCATAAAATGATGAATAATTAGTCTTTGTCTCCACAGATCCCATCAATAACATTGGGAGAAAAAAATGAAATAGATGTTCAAGTCTGTATAGTCAGAGACAGCTTCATTAGAAGAGCAAAGCTGCATAATTAGCACGTTACTGTTAGTTTGCATACAGGATAATATCCACTTGATATTTCATAGTGCTACAGACCATCAAGGAGGGCCAGTCCATGCCATAGCTGGGGCATACCCTTGCTGCATCCCATGGGGAGAGTGTTGCCAGCTTGTCCCAGAACAAGGGCTTGATGTGGCAAAGCAGAGCTGCTGCCATCCTTCACCCACTTGGAAAGCGTTGTTCTTGATGCGCTGCGCGTGGTTTCCAGTCATGCAAATTACTGGGCAGACAGGGACAGAGGCAGAAAGGCACCATTATATTTCTGTAATCATGAATTATGCCATATGTTACCTGCAGTTCAATCTCTAAATTCTGTGTTGACCCCAGTAGCATGTGGCTGTAATTAAGCTGTCTGTGGAGCAGGCCTGCCCGGTGATTACACATCAGAGCCTGGCTGAGCGTGACGGCGGAGGAAGGGGGTCAGGCACCTGAGGACCTAGACAGGTCGCTTGTGAACAGATGAGCTGTTACCACAATTTAATCAGGCTGTGGAAAACATGCTGAAACGATTCATAACAAGTAAACAGGATAGGAGTGGCTTGTAATAATCTGCAGGGGAAGCTGTTGCTTTTGGCTGTGGCACGTGCTAGTGGCCGAGTGCCAGCGGGGAGCACTGGGGACCAGACTCTTAGAGTAGGCCCTACCAGATGTTTAGGGTTCATCCCCACACATTGCTCACCCATTAGTGACAGCGGAGTCACAGTGTGTTCAATCCAGTTTGATCTTCCTCACCATGAAAAAGTTTCCCTTAAGTCTGCCTAGAATTTCCTGTGTTCCCACTTGTCACTTGCCTCTTACCATTTCACTGGGCAGCTTTGTGGAGAGGCACGCACCATGTACTCCAGCCCCTGTCCATCCCGGTGGCCTCCCATGGACTTGCTCCAGTATGTCCAGGTTCATTTTCTGCTAGGGAGGCCAAAACTGGGCCCCGTGCTCCCAAACAGCTGGTACTGAGGGGAAGGATCACCTCTCTCAGCCCTACTTTATAAGAGTACTAGAAGTGTTTAAGTACTGTGGTGACAAAAACTGTGTTGGTACCTTGATAGAACAGAAACTGCAGGAATATTCTTATATAACTTCCATAATACGTATGTGCTTATGTTAAGTAATAACATTGCTGTGTACAGCAAAATGGTTCTGCAAGTGCTAATGGAAAATTGAGATTGTTGTAAAAGTAGGTAAGTGCCAGCAGTGTGCAATAAACATTCTGCTCTGAAGCCATTTTGGAGAAATGTTCAGGTTAAAACAAAGATGGTGTAGCTCTGAACTACTTCAAGTTATCCGACTAGCTTCCCTTGGCCCTTTGAAGCTCTTCCTTTTCTAATATAAAAGGTCTATGTGACCATATACTCTTTTTTCTTTTTCTTTTTCTTTTCTTCCCCCCCCCCCCCCCCCACCCCGCTAATATCCCTTCATTAACAGGAAAAAGGAACAATGGAAAGCAGATGACTTTTGATAACATTCACAGAGATCTGGTCTGCTACTGAGTGATGCTGAGACTAGTGCAGATAAGGTTTTATCTTTGATCTTGATGAGATAATTGATGCTCGGCATCCTTAAGTGATGCTTATGTGTCAGTTGAAAATTTCATTGCCTATTTTGTTCCAGTGCTTTTAAGTAAGGGACTGAGATTGTTTCCATGCTTCTGGCCTGAGGAGGTGTGAAGAGAACCCAAGAATTCTTGCTCCTCAGGGTTAACTCTGTGGGGTGGAAGTTTTGTGAATTTGGGACCAGATAACCAAGTCAGGACACCTGCGCCACTGGTAACTGCATTGCATTGCCTGTCACCATGGGATGTACTCTGATGTGCCAGCTCTGATGCAGACATGCTGTTTTATCTTTTGTGCTTTGTATGTCAGAATTTGGGAGGAGAGCAGGGCTGGGTCCTCTCCAGCATCCCACAGCTCTTCTCTGTGAGGGGAATTTCCAGATGGCATAAAATGAGACAGCAGTTTTCTCTGAGAGAGATAATGAAAATATCTTAAAATAGCCTCTGCTTGCCTGTGCACTGTTATTACCCAGCCTAGAAGGCTTTCCAGAAATAATAGAAAAGGGTGTAAGCGAGGAAGTTATGTCTCAGCAGTGAAGCAGTGGTGCTGTGCAGGGTCTCCTGTTGCATCTTTGCAGAGCGCTGAGGGGCTGCAGGGCAGTGCCTGCCTCAAGCTGCACTGCCTCCTGCTCCCCCTTTTTCTCTTCTCTCCTCAGGGCTGGCAGGAGGGTTTCTCTCTTTTTTTTTTTTTTTTTTTTTTTTTTTTTTTTTTTTTTTTCCTGCTCACACCTTGCTGCTGGGCACCATTTTGCTGTTCCTGACCCCTCCGTGCCAGAGGTGGTGCTAAGGGGCCAGGCTGTGCTGGGGGCCACTGGAACCCGTTGGCACCTCTCCTCACAGGGCTCCATGGCTGACACCCAGGCACCTGCAACCAGCAAAAATCCTCTCAGAATTTTCCCCCAAAGCACAGGATAAGTGTATTCTCAAAGGGGGCATTTTCCAGGCTTGCCAAATGACTCCCCTGCCCCACCACAAGCCCTGGCAGAGGCTGAAGGTCATGGCTGGGGCCTGCAGTGCCCAGCAGCGGGGTGGCGGCAGCCATTTTGTGGGTAGGGCCAGCAGCTTGCGTTTAGGGTTTGGGATGTGCTCAGACCTCTGTAACACAGCATGTGCAAAGGCACAACTACATCCCACCATGAAATGAGCTGTGGTAAAGCTCCCAGGTGCGTAATCTGAAGGGGAAAAAAACTGGTTTGAAGTTTGCTATTTCTAGTCATTTCACGTCACGTCATGTCACTCATAGAGGGGGGGGAAAGTGTTTCCTTGGGAAGACTGGCAGTCATATAAATCATTTGTTCCTCTGCTCACTGCCCACAGGTAACTGTGAGCACGCAGCAGTGACCATGTGTATCAGGGAAAACATTCTTGGATGCATAGCATAAAAAAAAAAAAAAAAGTATTCTAATTCATATTTGCTGCATTTAAGTTTTATGGCAACATAGAAACATTGTAAACAGCAAACTCCATAAATCAGAGCAGGAGTTGGAAACATTGCTGCTAATTTTCCAGTGCTATCCATTTGTACAGGGAGGAAATGTTAGGCAAACTGATTGTTTTTACCTAGAAGTAATTAAATATGTTCCCTAAGAGGTTTCTGAGCAAACTGTTTATTAGCCACATTTGTAATTTCTATTTCTCATGTTATTATGCCCTGTATTCTGGCAGCCTAAACAAGAGGAGCTAAAATTACACGAATTAAGACATGGTATTAAAAGAGAGTGGTACAACTGATCCAAAATAGCACTCGGAGTTGCTCTCTGTTCAAATGTGTCCTACAAGTTTTCATTTTTTACAGAGAAATACAGGGCAGGCCTCCAGTGCCATCGTAGTCTTAGCTAAGCTATAACTGCACAGCAAACCATTTTTAAAAATTTCTGCTTTGGTAATTGAAAACAATCTGTGCAACATTTAAACCATCAGGAAAGGTAGTTCTGGTTTAGCTGGCTGGAAGTACACTTAAAAGAAAGGTGTTTGCCTTTCTGATTGCCTTCACGTTTTTATTGCTATTTTATAGACACAGTCCCAAGAACTGGAATTTATTTCATTGGTATACATGACTGGAAAATTATGTGAAAATGATGTATTTTCTCTTCTTAGTTTGGTATATCTGTTGCAATCGTTTTTGGTAAATTATATGAAAAATGTCACATTTAGTATTTAAAAAGGTTTAAAATTTAATCATTTGTGAGTTATTGGTAACTGTCCATTGTTAGTGGCTGCTCTTAAAGGCCTAAGGCCTTTGGAATCAGAGATTATAAAGCTATAACTGTGGTAAAAATGGTAATATGTATTGAAATGAAGTGACAGAACTACTGCAATAAAAGATAAACGTGCAAGGTAAGCTCCTGAACTAATGCCGTTTGATATACCTTTGTAAGCGGATTTTCTCCCTGTTTACCTCTTAGCAAAATTTGGTCTGTAAACAGTAGAAGTCTGTCTTGGTCAAAAACAGTTATGTTTTCCAGGTGCTCTTGCTCTCATATATAACTACAGTAGAGCATGGTAGGACAATTAAGTATTTATCAAAAGGATACAGATACTTGACAAACTACATAGTTCTTGTTGAGTTATAAAAAATATAACTGTTGTAACAACAACAACAAAAAACAACCCATGTCTGAAATGCTCTATACTTTGTAATTAAAAATCAGTTTAAAGTAGTTCAAAAGGAGGTTTTCCTCATTCTGAAGGTTAGGTTTTTAAAGGGCTTTAGGGAATTTACAGGATCGATCAGATATCTCCTATTTCTGTTCACTCCTGTGTAACTAATTTATCCAACTGAGAACAACTCGATGAGGGAGTGGTAATGAACAGTGGTAGCTTTACAAGAATAAGACACCAGCCTGGACCAGGTTTTCCTCTGCATGCAAGAACATAAATTCATTTCATGCCCGTCTGTAGTTCACTGAGTGCTTTACCAAAACTTTTTGTTATGGGGGAATCTGTCAAATGGGATGTGTGAATACAATTACAGATAACCCTGTGAAGCTGCTCAGTGAAGGTGCTTTATAAGGTGTTGGTGGAGACAGGTAAGTCTGTATGGGCTTTACTCTGGGTTTGTAGGACCTGGCACTGAGACGCATGCTTAGTTCGTATGTGCTTGGTTTAGTGTTTGTCTTGGTCTTTGACATGAATTCATTTTCTATGGCACCCCTGGCAGGTAAGTGGGAGTCCCTGATGCCATTCTCTTGGGAATACTGCTCACAAAAATACTGCTTTTTGAACTGCACTCCTGGGGGAAGGTCTCTCTGAACTGCTCCATACTTAATCCCTATTTCTTCAAAGTAATTTCAGCAAACACTGGCAAGTCTCAAACAGCGTTATTAACACCCTTATAAACACCTTTTCCCTCTATTTTACAAATCCTAAAAGACACTTTTTTTTAAGTCAGTGCAAAACATTTCTTTATTTACATGAAGAAATTCCTTCATCTATTCGAGAGAGACGCTTGGTTTGTGCATGCTACTGCTGTGCACAGGAACATTTGCTGCTGATTAAAGGGGTACGGCTCAGTTTGCAAAGCAAAGTGCCAGTACAAACATATTTCTCCCCTTCGCCTTCTGGTCTCTTTCAAACTTGAATTTTCCAGGTGCTAAATGGTCTTCACTCAGAGAAAAGACCATCTGTGTCTTTTGTTGATGTTCAGATGAATAAAACTTTGCAGAGAAGAGCTTATTTCACTCTTTCTCCTTTCCCGCCTCAACACCAAAGTGAGCGGCTTTGCAGGAGGAAGGTTTTGTGGCTGTGCCAAACAGATTGGCAGAGGTTGCTGGGCCTTGCAAAATCATGCTGACCTGTGACTGGAGTGGCTCTGCACTCCCTTTATCCTGTAGGAATTATCTGTGTAGGGTTTTCAATCTGTCGGAGAAATGCTATTTATCCCGCTGGTGGTGAAAACAAAAGCACGGCGTTGTGTGATGCTTTAGATGTAAAGTCAAAGGGACCGCTTCCCAGCCACTGCTGTTGGTAGGGCTTCTCTGCTCAAAGCAAAACTGGGGGAGGGAGAAAAATAAGAAGCAAATGAGAATTTTCTGGATGCCTTTGCTAATGCCTTTCAGTGGGAAATGTGAAACTCCAGGCTATAATTGTGGAGGTGGTTTGATGACTGTGTGCAGTGCAACCCTCCAAATTTGAACACAGACATGCGTGTCGTCCTCTCGGCCATGAAGCTTGTAGCTCCAAAACCAGAAGGTTTCCCTCAAAATTTAGCAGGGCTCATTTGTTGACCAGAGGAGTCAATAATGACTGGGACATTCACTGGGCATTGGGCAAATACCAAAATATAGTTCAAGTTTCAAAATGAAGTTCATGTAATACGAAATACCAAATTACAAAAACAACAGTATTCTGTGTTTCTGCAATGTCTAATTAACTGCCTGGTGAATAAAAGTGGTGCTATTTCTTGTCTGTAGACTTTGTCTAATACTCTGACACCCCCTTCTTGAACAGGAAGGCTTCCTCTGAACGCCCCAGTGCTGCAGCAAGAGGAGCAGTACACCCAGGCATTGTCATGGCTCCGATTTGCTGGACTGTCGTCCTGCCCCTCAGCAGCAGCAAAAGTGAGTCACAGTTTCCAAAACACTTGACAAATTTCTTTCATTTGCGGAAGCAGCGCCCAACAGAGGGGCAGCAAGTAGGCCCTTGCCTAGGCAGGTGGCCCGGGTGCATCTGCAAGGGGTAGGTGGCAAAGCTTGTCAGCAGCTGATCTGCTTTAAAAGTGTATGTATTTTAATTTAAAATAACACTGATTCTTATGTGGTGTTTTGTCCAATGTACCAGCTGTTTTCACAAATGCATTTCTACCTATTCCAAGACTTGCTATAAATTTTATAGTGGCAGAGGGTTTAATAAATTACATGAGACAAGAATGAAGAGGCAAGTCCAACCTTTAACCAGAGAGCGAAGGAATCATGTGAATGTAGAACAATTTTTTTCACCCTCTGTAATGAATGTACAATATTTTTTGCCATTACTAGCTGCTGGCTCTAAAAGAGAAAATACAGAAGCTAGTGACCCAAGGCCATAGAAATGAGGGAATACTAGTACATAAAACCATTTGCACTAAAATATTAAACTTGTCCAGAAGATAAATAATGCTGTTTGTTAGTAGCGGTAAGAGAGTGATGGTATGCAGTCAGCCCTCATAGGTTAGCCTGTGCCACACATTGCCTGTGGGCTAAGGGCTTGATGGATGCTCCCTGCCAGCCTGGTGTGGCAGGAATAGATCAAGATTTGGTGTTTCACACTTAACTCAGCAGATCACGAAAGAGAAGCTGTGAAGCAGAGTTGATTGTTAATTTGTTGAGTGTACACATTCATGCTGCTGCAAATCTGTGTAACTCAGCCCATTGCAGGGCTGTGCAGTCTTTAAGGGACTAATGGCTTGTTCTGCAGCACTTGCACCTGCCTACACCGGGGAGCTGATATGCTTTTAAAATATATATATTTATAAGTTTGAAGAATTTTAAAGAGAGCCCCTCCTCAGAGCATACAGGGTGGGCAGCTCGGCAGTGGTGTTTGAAGAAGGTGGGCCCACCATTTGACCTCTGTTGTGTGTGCCAGCTCTCTCTTTGCTGCCGGCTTGAAGCTGGCATTGCCCATGGTGAATTGCAGTGCACGCCCAAATCCTGCAACTGCTCTCTGCCTCAGTTGGGCAGTGCGCAAGCTGAGGACATGCCCTGGTACCATCCTGTTCCCATTTTTGCACTGACTTTTCCTTCCTCAATACCGGGCATGTGGTGGAAACAGCTGGCATGGCAGCAGCTTTCCAAGCACGTGATTAATCTGCATTGGTAGCCCAGCTTTTGTGGTACCTACAGGTGAGTGTGTGCTGGGGACAGCCGGATGTTATCTTGCCTTGTCTGAATCCCAAAGGGTTATTGGTAAGCAGTATTATCAGTGTACATGAGTTTAAAGTAGATACTGCTGAATGTGTTACAAACTTTCAAAAGTGAATTTGCCAAACTGATGTTATTCTAGGGCAAGAAATAAATAACTTGCAGGTTTGCTTGCAGTCAGTCGTGCATGGCCATTTAGAGCCAATGATGCAACAACAGGTTGTTAAACAATTTTAAACAAGCCCGTTTTGAACGTTGTGAAAGTAACATTTAATGAAGTGAAACATGGATCAATGGTAAAATCTGTGCGGTGGCTCAGTTGTATTGATTGCAAGGTTCAAAGGCTTTCGGTATGGACCTGTTAAACATCTATAATGTTGAGGCTGAAACGATGCTTGGCAAGTGCTAACGAGGCTGAAAAGGCAGTGTGGGTGTGTTTGCTGCTTTCACGTAACCTGCTGGCTTTCTGAGTCAGTCAGAAGGGCTGGGAACCTCCAGGTCACACGGGAGGTGCTGCCAGTATCTCCCATCCACGGGCAAAGAAAGGGAGAGACGCTGGTGTTGTGGCCAAGGCACCACCATGGCAGCTGCGGCTGCTGAGCGTGGAGGTGCCACTGCTCTCCCTCAGCAGGAATGCCTGTGCAGTGCTTGCCTTTGGCTTCCCGGCGTGGTTTTGGCAGTTGCACGTGCCTGTGCACCTGAACAAGCTCTAGACTTAGTCTGAGCGGGGCAGGCTGCGCCAGTCTACCCCTGTGGCGTGGCTCCTCCATGCTCTGTGCTGGCGGTGGTGCAGAGGGCCGCGCGAGGTGGCTGCAGGGCGAGGATTCGCTGGAGACTCCATCTGCCACAGCGGCTATTTGGTGAAGCAGGTGAGTGTACAGTTTGGCTGGATTTGGCTTTGGCCCACAAAAAGCTGGATCCTGGCTTCAGTCTGGCCTCCGACATGGGAAGATGCATGGTCAGGCAGACAGTGCTGCAAAAATAAAATCAATACAGATCAACTGAAGAGTTTTAATCTTGCCTCTTAAGACTCCGCATCTGTCCGTTCTCTTACATGTTACATCAGTGAACATTACTCACTTGCAAATCAAAATATTGTGACTTACTGTGTTACGTATCAACACGTATGCACACATCCCAAATGCACCTCTCTCTGTTGTGTGCACAGAAACTCACCCAGCCAACTTCCACGGGCAGTGCAGCAGGGCAGTGCTGTAGGAAACGGCGGGGTTTGGGTGCTGTGCTTGACCCTGACAGCTCACACTCCTGGTAATTGGGCTGATGACAGTCAAGCTGCAAACAACTGCATATAAAGAGCACTTTTTCATAAAACAGCAGGTACGTCTCCTGCATATGTTCTGACAATGGCAATTAAAAACAGCAGCTCACCAGGGAATTGCTAAATATAGTATGGCCTGAAGTTACGAGCTTCTGTTTCCTGGATTTTTTGTTGTGACTCGTGCTTTTCCCCCTTACGTGTGGTGCAGGAGGACTTAAAGGTCAGGTGAGCAAACCAGCGGTGGGGCGGGAGAAGGAATTTAGAATGAGGTTTTGCTAGCCCGATGTAGCCCAAACTCCTGCTGGTAAGGAGGAGAAAGGAGTGCTGAAGGTGAGGTGTGGGGACTTGAGAACATCAGGGCGGGCGCCCTCCAGCTGGGGCTGCAGTGATCTGGGACGTAGGAGGCCCTCTGCAAGAAGCGTTGCCTTTAGGAAACCCTTTTCCTTTAGGCAGTGCAGAAAGAGGGAGAGCTTTAAGTCTTGGCTGTCTTAATTCAGGACAACTTGATGTCGTTGCTGCAGTAACACACACTTTGCTCGTGCATAGATTTATTTTACAGAGACTGAATGAAGGAGAGAGCGCTCTCCTCCTCAGTGGTATAGAAGCATTTATGGATGGTTTGGTGTTTGGTTTAACAGCTTATGCTTTTAAAGACTTGACATCTTGTTTGTTTTACCTAAATAGATATATGCTATTTCCGGAAGCTGTTGCTACTGCTGGGCTTTTATGACAATCTTTTCATTTGTAGTGTGGGAGAGGTCACAGCATTTTGCTAACTCAAAATATGTGACAATGACAACAAAACCCAGATTTCATTAAAAGAAAAAAAGGGTCAGCACTGTACAGGGTGATTATAAATAGTGCCGCCAGTCAGTACCTGATGGTTTATTGGACCTTATGAAACTCCTGGTATCCAAATGCGTATTTTAAGAAGCCATCTGACCTTGGGCATCTCTCCTGCTGGGGGATGCTCTCTGCTGTGTCAGTGGTTCAAAATCAATAACCTCCAGCACTGTCCTGTGAGCGCACCGGTATTTAAGGGTGATATTGTAAAATGTGACATTATTCTGCTGACGAATGACTCGATACTGATATCCCTGTGGAGAAGGGTGGGCAGGGTTATGTGGTGACTCTAAAACTTCACTGATAATGAATGAGGAAAGGAAAAAAAAAAAAAAAACAAACTGCTGGGGATGCCATTTTATCCATTTAGCACTGGGATCTGCTGCCCTTGTATCAACCTTTATCATCATGGCCCACAGGTGCCTGAGCTAAACCTGCTTGTCTGTTGTGTTTTCCCAAGTTCATAAGATTGTTAGAACTCTGAAACCCAGAGGTTATTTTATATCCTGCTTTTAATAATTTTAGCAGCCTGAAGACCTGTGTTTGCAGAACTGCTTGGTGCCTGGCTTGGACACAAACCCAAGGTTGTAGTCCAAAGATCAGTGCCCAGCTCTTACTTTTAGGGCTGCCTGGAGACTTTTTGCTGTTGTCTATAAATTGATTGAGGCTGGGCCCCAGGGAGAGAGGAGAGTTGTTTGGTGCTGGAGCAGATGGGGATAAACAGGCGCTGACTGCACCTAGCGCAGCAACTAAAAGAGGGCTTCAAGCTAGCAGAAGTGTCTTCCTATAAAGGATGAAGCAAAAATGTGAATGTCTTTTAAAGATTGATACTTAGTTTCTGCGAGGGGAAATATGTTAGTAGACAGGGGATTGGTTCATTGATTTGCAAAGGTTTTTTCTGTGCTTTAAATATTTACGGCTCCAGACTAACCAAGATATTATCTGTAGAGGAGTGCTCTTTGTGGCTTTGGTTGAGCATGGATTTTCTGCATTCCTGGTTTTGGAACTCAGTTGTACACCAAATCTAAGTGAGCTCTGAATACTTCAGTTTTCTTTCTGCATTTGAAGAGATGACACAAACTTTCTGTGAAGTAGTTTGACAAATCTACTTATGGCAATCAGCTGCTCTGTAGCTCAGATTTTAAAATTAATCGCCTTTCAGAAGAATAATACTGTTACTTTCTTGTAAGCATGTGGCTCCTGGCATCCGTCTGTGTAAACAAACCTCATCTTTAGCTGGCTGCAGACTGTGAGGGTAAGAGAATCGCTGAGTGCAAGTGTATGAATTGATGTGCAATTGCAAATTTCCCAAATAACTTTTTAAATAACATCTTTTAAATGTTTTAGGTACTAAAGGGCTCAGCGTGTCTCTTCCTAATATACAGTGTGATTAATTCAAATGAGAAAAAACAGTCATGCAGACAGGCTTTACAGCTAATGAGCAGGATGCATAAAATATGCTCTGCCTCACTGAAGTATTATTGTCTTCTGACATTTTTGCAAACTCCCATGGAATTTGTTTTGCATCAACTGCTGTTAGTGAAGACGGAGTTGGTGAATTATTGCCTCTTTATTTTGAGACCTGAACTAATTCCCTGTGCAGGTTTATGCAAGTTTTCTTTGCACAGTTCTGAGTCCCAACAGCACAGGCAGCGAAGGTGGCAGTAAATGGCATCCCTGCATCACTGAGGGCTACATTGTCAATCATAAGCAAAGGCAGTGGACTTGTAGATCCCTTCTTTTTTTTCCCCTAATATATCATCTTAAAAGTTTGTTTCCTGTTTTAGTCCCTTGTACATTGCCTGTGCAGTGGGTTTTTGAATATATACATCCCAGACCTTGACAAAGGGGGCTTGTGATCTAACCCTAAGGAAGCTCCCTGAGTCACTTCTAGATGGTGGGCAGTGGGGACCTTCTGATGCTCACCAGCTGTCCTCTGCGAGAGGCTGTAAGTAATCTCTTTGTGTTATTCACACTGCTGAGCACATTTTTGCTAACTCTCTAGTAATGGTTCTAGACCTGCCTGTGTGTCTCCCAGGTCTCAGGTGTGCAATCACCGTCCCTTCGTCCACTGCAGACGTTTGATAGGAATAAGTGCATGGCTATGCTGAAGTAGCAACCACAACCTATGCTTAGCATCTGTAAAAACTGACTCCCTCCCCAGCCTGCACAACAACAACATGCTGCTGGGAAAGTGTGTTGAAGGGAAATCCCCTTGGTAAAGCCTCGTGCGTGTTTTCTTCAGTGAGCTTCCCCACTGTTTGACTTTGTGCCTGGTCACGGGCCATGTGCAGAGCACCTCCCAGCACTCTGTATGTGAAATGACAGTAAGCCCATGTAGCAGAGAGCACTTCGTTTCCCTTGCTCAATCAGAAAACATTTTTTTTGCTTTCTAGCTTCTTGAGTCATCCTTTAGAAGAAAAGATTTGCTACCCTAGAAGAAAACAGAAGTAGAGTTGTTAAAGAGATAAATGACAGTCAGCCTTAAACCCTGCACTTTCAATTTATTTGAAGAAAATGTTCAAGGAGTGTGAATATAGGACATTTGTCTCATGTTATTCCCAAAGCAACCTGCGTGTTCAGCTGCAAACATCCCCACCTGCTCCTCTAATGAGCTCAGATCTCACAGTGTTCCCCGTTCACCCCTTTAAACCTGGACAGAGCTCCCTGAAGCAAAAGGGTGCGGCCCAAAATTTAGCACAGGGTGAACCCTCTACACATGCTGTTGGAGTCTCTTCAGCTCCCATGCTACTGGAGTTGTGAAGGCTACATTCAGCGTCACTGCGGGTGGTCCTAATGCAGGATGCTGTGTGTGAAATTAGAGCAGTCCTGGGGCTGGTGAGTACCCCGGGCTCTGGCCTTCAAGGCAGGATTTTTCAGCATGATCCTTTTCTAATGCACCACTGGAGTCTGACATTTACAATCGGCTGCTTACGCAAACTAAGGAACAGCAGAAAGAAACTGATTTTTTTTTTTCTCCTTGTCCTTTACTTTTATAAAGTAAATATCACAAAGAAGTGCTTTGCAGGTGCTTTTTAGCACAGTAAGCATAATGCCTGGGGAATGCAGTTGAGATCCTTGGCCAAGGCTGCAGAGTCATTGTATTTCAAAATTCATATGACTTTGGTGAAAACTCTGGACCAAGTGCTTGCAACCTGCTGAGATGTCCACAGCAGTGGAAAAAGTGCTCCAAAGTGGTTCAGTCAGCTGCTCTGGCAACTGTCTTCACACCGTGCAGAGAGAGGAAGGGGATGTCTCTGAAACCCTGCAGAAGTGGCATGTCCTGGCCCAAGCACCCTGGGCTGAAGGGAGCTGTGGCAGTGTCTCGCCCGTGCTCCTTTGGAGACCGCAGGTTACAAAATGCATTCAGCTGTACCTGAATGCTCTGAGCTGACTTCTCTTGACCCGACAAAGTAAACTCGGCGGCAGAGTAAATGGGTGGCAGATGGAGGCAAAAACATGTTTTTGTGGTCTCCCGGGAAAAGATTCTTTCTTGGGCAAAAACATTCCTGACAGCCTTTCTATGTGTTTGTCCTTGTACCGTATGTTTTTTCTTCCTGTACAGCCAGATGAACATTTTCAAAGGGTGGATCCTTCCTCTCGTTCAAGCATAAGGACCTTTGGTGTTTTTCTGATGCTGAACTCTGCTGTTAATTTGCCATTTGCTTCATGTGATGGGCTTTGCCTTTTACCAGCCACTGTTTCCTGGGGTTGTGTTGACAGGGGAGGATGCATCTCTGATGGATTCCCGGGAAGGCTTAGTGCAGGGTCCTTGGGATGTGGGCATTGACTAAGGAAAATAAGTGAAAACCTTGTGTCAGCACCTTCCAGTAAATATTCTGAAGTAATTTGATATAATAAACCTAATGTCCTAGGCCTTCTAACTGGCTTTTCACCAGCGAGTGATGATTTCTGCCTGGAGAGCCATGGGGATGCAGATGTGTGTGGGGAGGACTGGGCAGCCCCCGTTGGAAGCCTGTGGCTGCATTCAGCACAGCAGACTGGCGGCGTTGCAGCCACTTTGCTGTCCTGCATCCAGTTTTGGGAGCGTAAAGGTGAGTTGTGTAGGAGCTGTGAGATGGGACAGCTGTACCCGACAGCCCTGAAGGTGCTGTCTGCAGTCACAGACCAAAAGGAGCGTCTCTGAAATAGTGAAAATGGCTTCTTGAGGTCATCTAAAATATCAGCAGGTACGAAGGAGACAGCCTGACTCTCCCAAGCCAGTAACCTTCCTGCTTTTGCCATCCCAAGCAACCAGACTTTTGTTCCTTACTGGTATTTAATTTCCTTTGCCACTGATTTTTCAGAGGGTCAGGGCAAATACCAACAGTGCTTCTTTGGCACCAGCACAGTCCTGGCTGTTGGGCTGGGATGAGCTGCAGCAGTACCTGCAGACCAGCCTGGGGGCTGGCTGGGGACGCTGGAGCACTTGGCAGCTTTGCTCATACCTCTGCTCCTCCCACCAGGTGCCCTGCATCAGCTGGTGGCCCCTCAGCTTGTGCTGAAAGCGTGTTGCAGGGAGACTGTAAGCTGTGCGATCAGCTGTGATGTGAAATCCAATATCTCTGGAAGAGAAGAGGTTATTATCAGAAAGCTTTTGTGTAAACGGTGGGATTCTCTGTAACAGGAAATCTTTGTCTGCTCTTGGAACAGGCTGGGTGAAGCTCAGCAGTGGTGGCTTCAGTAAGGATGCGTGAAAATGTGATCTGCAAAATGCAACTGGAAATTGCACGTAACAAAATGCCTTCTCCACAGGAAAAAGTGGCAGTCAGTTGTTCATCTGGTGCACAGTGCTTGGTGCAGAGCATTCAGATTGTATCTAACTGCAGCTTTGCCATTAGAAAAATAAATCCCAGGGTAATCAGTTTTACTAGGGTTGGGCAAGCATGCAGTGCAAGGCTGGACACTAAGGCAGCTGGTGCACAGCTCTTGGCACGGTGCTTCCCAGGTCCAGACACACTCCATTTCTAGTAACTCTTGGTGCCTTTAGTGACAGGCATTACATAGCCATTGCGTGTACTGAGTCAGTGTAGGTAGCATGGTACATAGCGAAGTGTCTTTTTCCAGTGCTCAGTATTAAAACTTATGGTTTATAAAGTGATCTACCTGTGGAGTTACATATATTGGTCCACTCTTTGTCAATGAGGCGGGTATTTCCTGATATTGGCAGTTAGGCTTGTTGGGGCAGAAAAATAAATGAGAACAGGGAATTACAGAAGGCTGTAAACACAGTTGAGCACCAACTATACATAATTATACCTAAGAAATGGCAATAATAGCTGGAAACTGTTGCCTGGTAGAAAAAAAAAATCCTCACAGGAAGAATGTCTCTGCTATTTGTAGCCAATTTCACATGGTCAGTAACTCAGTTATGCACTGCTCTCTGTAGATGGTACTTAAGCTCATAAGGTGGCATTTAGCATGTTATTAGGTCACGTAGAGGAGGAGGCTGGACAAAGGACGGATGGGGCCACAGGGGGCAGTGGGGGCTCTGCTCCCAGTTAGGTGTTAGCAGCAGTGATCTGATACCTCTTTACTAGGACCATGAGAAATGGGAGGTTATTGGGGAAAAAAGTCAGCACGACGTAAAAACTGGCCTCGTTCTTGGCAGAAGAGGCCAAAGTGCAAACACTTGTCTTAAACCTGCAGGTGGTCCACTCAGCCTGGGACTGAGCCGTGCTTACAGGCCTGATCATTAGGGGAAGTATTTATCAGCCCTGCGTGTATCGCACCTCTCCCCTGGGTGAGCGGGCATCTTGCTGAGCCACTGCTGTGGGTTTTCCTCCAGGGAGAGAGAGAAACAACAATGTGGCTGAGCCCCATCAACCAGGGACTGAACTCCTCCTGAATAGCTAAACACAGCGCGTGTGCTCCTGATTTAGAAATCTGAATGAATCTTCAGAACGATTCCAGTACTGCTGAGGCTAGGGGTGGCGGCGGGCTGTGTTCCCTGGTGTTGCTCAGCAGCCTTGCCTGCGCACGGCATGTCAGTAATAACACGTGGCTGCCTGATCTCGTGTGCTCCTGGCTGCGGGGTCACAGTGCCTGCACCTGCAGCTGGTACCCAGCATGAACCAGCCAAGTGTGGAGGGTGCAAGAGATCAGCTTGTGGCTGTTAAGCACAGGACACACTGAATAGCTCCTATCCCCGCATGAATTCCGACCCATTTAATTCACTATCTCTATTCAATAAAACAACCGATCAACTCTGATACCATCGTTATCTCTCCCAGTCAATGTATTTGCCTCAATCAAGTCTTTCTTTCGGGACAAGAGAGTTCCTGATACCTCAGCAGACTATTTGCAGGTATCAGTTTTGTTTAGGCACTGTGATCACTGGCTTTAACGGGCTGATTTCATTCCTGTAATATTCATGTTCATAACAATAACTTTTTGAGAAACCCATTAAAAGTCTGTGATGGTAATTTAAAAGAAAGGTCAGACACACTGTTCCCCATTCAATTATGATCAAGTTAGTAACTTTTGATGGATACGTTAAATGATGCTGTCATCTCTGGGCATATCACAGAATCAAAATTACGCTCCTATTTCATTTGGAGCGTAATACCTGCAATTAAATGGCCTTCTAGTTAGGGCAGCTGCTCGCAACAGAGGAAAGGTTTGCTCTTCTAAACTGCATTCAGCCAATTCTGCGGGTGTCTGCCAATAGACAGCAACCCATAATCTATATATAAATTGCACAAACCCCCTTCATGACAAGAATATTATTAAAGCTGCAAAGTCAGACACTTGGAGGTGAAGAAATGCCAGCATCGAAGTTTCCTGAGTGACCTCAGTTTGTTCTCTCCTTCTACCACGCCCATGCATAACGATGCAGTTTGTAATTACATAGGCAGAAATTGTTTGTTTTTTTAATGTCGTATCTCTATTTATTTACTCAAAGGTTTTGGGCACCCCACGTTGGGGTTGTGCAGTGCCAGGGGCTCGTCTCTGGGACCATTAGCTATGGTCCTATTATTTGTGAAACAAATCAGGTGGTTTATGGAATAACACCAGCACTGGATGGGTTCTGCCCTGGAAGGAGACGTGTTAGGGGTGCTGGGTGGATGAGGATGTGAGAATGGAGCACGACACGCGTTGTACAAGTGCCAGCAGAAGTGGGCTGCGGACTCCTCCTACATTAGAGTGAGTGAAAATATACTGGAGGTCTTTCTGTAGTTTCCCCTAACGTCACTGGGCTCTGTTGAGCCCTGGTGGGATTTTAAGTATTATTTTAAATGAGCTCATGTCCTGGGGAATTTGGAGCATCACAGCAAGAACAAACAGGACAAGTCTCACTGGTCATCTCTTTGGTGGGTATGAGATCAGCTCTAGATCAAAGCTTTGCTGTGTCTTCAGCATGTCCCTTCAGCCTAAATGCTATCAGTTTGTGCCGGGTCCCTCTTCCCTCACCATTAGGTCTGAAAGTTGCCTTTGTAACCTCTTTGTGATGTCTGGGCCAGAGGGTGTCTCAGTGCCTCACGCTCGCCCACTGCAGAAATTGGGGATTGCAAGTGCTTTTCTGGTGTCTCTCTGTGAAACAACAGCATGATACAGCTACTGAAGCATGAGAGAGGAGCTTGGGTCCAGAAAATGAGTAGGAATTCATATTTTCAGCATTAACTCTACAGTCGCTCTAACTCTTTTATATTGTGTGCTTAGTTGTATTTCCTTTTGAACTTGTTCATGGGAAATGCAGCAAAAGGGGGAAAAAAGTTTCATGTAGTGTGATTTTTTGATGAAGATGTTAGAGACGATGGATAAGTTTAAATTTATGGAACAACTGTGTTCATTTTACATGAAAAGTTCGATTGTTTTCTTTTTAGAAAGAAGTTTTTGTTTAATACATGACTTTACTCTTGCTTCAGAAGGCAGAGGATATCCTGGTATGGAGCCAGGGAGTCATAACAGACATTAAACTGAAATTAGACATGAAAGACGTTTTAATCTTTTGTCTCTGCAGCCTGGGAGAGTGCTCCTTCTCAGCAAGCACAATGTGGAAAGGGAAATGCGACCTCATGGAAACAATGCAATTCCTCCAAGGCAGAAAAGTTTGAGTGCAGTATTTTTGGAAGCACTGGTCTGTGTTTGACTGGTCAGTCTGTGCAAACCCACCACTTCTAGTCTGATTAGTGGGTTATTCTGCTGTTTTAAGCATCTGGCAACAGATGGCCCAAAAATCAGTACCTTAAACTGGGGAAAATCACCCTGGGAAGACCCAGGGAAGCACAGAAATTGTATACACCTTCATTCCATGAATAGTCTATGTGAGTGTACAATGAGTCCAGCAGAAATCAGATCCTGAGACAAGAAATGTGGAGAGATGGGGCAAAAAGGTTACGAGGACCACACCAGTAGCCAAGGAGTTTGCAGATCAAGGTGAGCAGCACGCAGCACAAGGGGGCTGCTTTCTGGTGGTTTTCCCTGGCTTTTAGTGGCTTTTAGTGTCCTTCAGACTGCCTTCTGGAAGGGAAATATCATTCCCGGAGATAGGATTAAGCTGCTAAAGGTTGTTTGGAGAAAAAAAAAAAAAAGCCACTGGTTTTGTTTAGAGAGAGCTTTACCCTCAGCCTTGTTTTTTGTGCTTCTGGTAACAGTGGGAACCGGGGCTGTGCAGATAGAATGAAAATACACATCAGCTGGGGTTGGAGAACCGTGTTCACTGGTTTGCTTTATTTTCTTCAGTTGTGTTTGCTCACACAGGGCTGCAATCTGGTAAGTCTCTATTTCAGGTAGTAAACTAAAATATGGAAGGTGCTTAAATTGCATAGATCTGAAAGCTCACGCAGAGTTTTGCTTCTCCAAAGTACAATATCATTTAACTCAGCAGAAAAGTGCTGCAGATACAGTATGAGTAAGACTCTCATCAGACTTGTGATGGACAAGGTGTGCTTATGAGACAGATGTCTCAAACACAACAAATACACTCAAGTCGCAGTTACAGCTACGGCGCATCTTGATACCCTCGTAGCAAAGATTCTCTCCCTCACAGATTTATAAGATTATTTTTCTTCCCCTGAGTTGGGCTGGTGACTGAAGGTCGCGTGCTTGCAATACACTCTTGCTGTCATTTGGTTGGCCTACTGGTTTCCCACTCGCAATGACATCTGGAGGAAGATCCGTGCATTCCCAGGAATGCGAGACCCTTCTTGTTTGGGCGACAGGAATCTGCCTTCCCAACTCGTTTGCTTTCTTTGACCTTTTGTTCACAGAAAGTCACACGATGCACCAGTCTGCCAGGGACCTGCACACTGACTCTTAATTGTGCACCGTAATCAGCTGCTTGTTTGCAGCCCTCTGCAATGACTTGGCTTTGTCCTCCAGCCGAGGGCACAGCAGGAACAGACTCTGCGGGGTGGGGGCATGAAGGAAGCCACAGCGCTGCTGGAAGCCTCCACTTGGTGCTGTGAGGCTGACCAGGGTTGGGCGAGTGTAACTTCTGGTAAACTTAGCCTCTCAGCGTCTGCCTCAGCTTGTATTCTATAGCGTATTGATTGGTAAAGGAAGCACAAAACGCTGTATAAGCCGCTATTCCCTTTGGCAGTTTCCATTCCCCAAGGAAAAACTGGACCCAAAGCACCTGGATCCTCAAAGCTTTAATTGCCCTACAAAAGTATCCATGCTCCTGGGTTCATTGGACATCAGGAGAAATAGGCACCACTCAGCATCTCCCAGGAGGTTGCAGGCTCACAGGAACGAGCCCCTGATACAGGCTACTGCAGGGGTTAAACTGGGTGAAGCAGGGGAAGAAATTTTCATTGCCTAATCCGAGGTGAAGGAGCTGCAAAGTTTCTTTTTCTGCTTTCCCCAGAGAAGAAAGAGTGAAGGACCTGTCCTGCTGCCTTCCTTTTGCCTTGCATTAGTAAAGATCTCTCTGTAAGTTCTGTAGAGAAATGCGGGTACTCAGTTGTGCAAAACCACCTTTATTTCAATTAGCTCAACTAGCAATCAAAGTGCACTGTTGCAGAGATGAGAAGCACCGGGGATGGTCTAAGAGAGACATGACTGTATTTGTTCAAGGTCTGCTCTGACTGGAGAACCAAAGATGGAGGTGTAGAAATGGAAAAATAATCTCAGCCTTGAATGAAAATGCAACATGCTCAGAAATGAGTTGAACAAGATAATACATGCTCGCGCTGTAGCCATCAGTGATGATTTTGGAAAGGCTGAAGCATATAAGCTTAGTCCTGAGGCTGCTCTAGTCTGATGGAGGAGATGAGCCTACAGCTTGGGATGGCTCTCTGGGTCCTTCCTGGAAGATTTAGCTTCTAGGAGCCTTTCTGGAGCTTTAGCCTTTCTCTTCTAAAACAATCATCCCCTGCCTTGAGGAAATCTCAGGAAATATAATCTGCATAAATGTAATTGCTGCAGCCCTATTGTGACTGACATGTCTGCTGTTATCTCTCAGGACACTAAGAAAAGGTTGTACATTTTTCTTCAAGGGAAAATTTCTTAAATTCTTGACAGCTTTTTGAAGAGAAGTTTTATATGCAGAGTGAAAATCTTTGATGGAAAAGTGGAAGAGTGAAATAAATATGAATTATAGCTCAGTTGTTTTGCTTCTTAAAGGTGAGGTCTTAAATTTCTAAAGTGGCCATCTAGTTGCTAAAAGGTGTAACCTCTACAGTTTGTTACAGCACATTTTCTCCTTTATGGCCAATAAAATAATACAGATGCTCGGGTCAATACCCCTCTGTCACAGCATGCAATTTCAGGTGTGTTCGCTCAAACCAGAATGCCACAGAGCTGTGTGTAGTTTGTTTCAGTGGTCCACGTGGTGGGCAGAAATTGGAATGAGCTTTACAAATCTGATAGGTGGTGACAACAAATCAGCACAATGGTAAAAAGATGAGAGATGTCATTCAGCAAGAGTAAATTGCTGTACTTCTAATTATAATTTCTGTTTTGAATAATTTGTGGTACTCCTGTATGGCATCTTACCTTTCGGGGAGTAGATAAATCTGACTTAATTTCTTTGAAGTACTGCAAGAGCTGTTCAGTGGCTGGGCACCACGGCACAGGCTGCACAGGGACTTCAGAAGTACGTGCTTGCACGCTTGGTACCTTGGCACATTGTTTTTTGCCGTATGATAAATCAGTAAGTGATTTTGTTACCTACCACAAGGGAAACCAGTGTAACTTAGAAGGTGTTGTTGGTAATTCAGTCTGCTTGCATTTAAATAAATCTGTCTCTATCTGTCTGTCCTCACTTCTCTATACTTAAGATAATTCTGTTTAATAAACTCATGTTGTTATAACTTAATACATGAAATATCAAAATATGTAGTATGTAGTAAATTCAGTCAGTAATATAAAATATTGGCTATATTTGGTTCACTACACTTTAGCTTATTAACATGAATTTTAATTAAGTCTAGTGAAAATGTTATTTGTCTCCTTTAGCAGTTCAGTGGAGAAGTAGGACAAATTCCAGCCATAACTGCATTTAATCTCTTCAGGGGAAAAAAAAAAAAAGATATGTTATGCTTCCTAGTGGTGAGCGTTGAGGAGAACATTATCTGGGGAGATCTGATGTCTGGTTAAAAAATAGACCGTTGCTTTATTTTATCTTTATTTAGAAATAAATAAATAAACTGATCCTGCATATACGTGTTTAACTTTACACGAGACTGAATTATATTGGGCTATTGCCGTACTTCAGATTAGATGCATAGACCTTTTCATCAATATCTTGAAATGTAACAAAAATGAGGGTAAAATGTTATAAAAATCAAATGTGTGTTGCTCCATCTTCTCTCCCACATTCTCTTCAGTGTTTGAAGTGCTGATTTGGCCATAACCAGCACCCAGCTTGTGCTATAAGTTCCCTTTTGTAGATTAAACATGAATTTCTTCATAACCCTCCTCTTGAATTCCCCCTCAGTACCACCATGTGTTTTTGGTTCTGTTTCAATCTCTTCTGTCATTCAGAGGCATCTCAGTCTAACCAGATTTGAAAGTATCTTTCCTCAAAGCTTGAGGCCTTGCTTGTATTTACCATCGCAAGACCAGCCTTTGCTCCAGCCCTGGGCTTAGCCCCAGCTGTACGAGCTGGCCAAGGGGTGGACTGGTGGCTCTGCTTTGGAGACAAATAGCAGTGAGGATAACAATTTCTGTTGCTTGGGAATAAAATCAGGTAATGGAAATTATGGGTACAACCGAAGGAGTCAGCTTTTGGTGTTGGTTGCTTTGGATTTTGTGTTGCTTTTTTTTTTTTTTTTTTTTGGTGAGTATGGTAAGGCTTATGTTTGGTTGGCTATAATGTCCTTGTTCGTAAATGGTAGTGCTTGCATTTTGAACACTTGCAAAATAAACAACCAATTCATGGGCTGTTCTGTAGATAAGTGAATTACAGAAATCAATGTGCTGACATTGATTTCTATTCAAATGCTGAGGAGCGCCTGCAGAAATCCAGGTGATGATCATAGAATCGTTTTCATTTAGTTTGGAAAAGACCTTAAAGATCATCAAGTCCAACCGTGATGTATTTGCTGGAGAGGGAACACTTCACTGAACAGATAAGGAGCTGATAAAGGAAACTCTTCTGGATTGCAGGTGCCCTACTGATGGCAGGACCTGCCTGAAGTACCACAGGTCAGTGACACACTTCGTGGTCTGTGCAGGGTATTTCTGGTGTGGAGCTGGGATGAGAAGGCGTGAGAATGCCAGGCATGAGAAGGGCATTTCCTAACTTCTGGGCATTTTCACTGGTGTAAGTAGGGATAGCTCTGCCAAGAGAGCAGTGGAGATGGCTCACATCTAAAGCCCTCTCAGTGTAATCATTTTGCCATTGCTTTTTCAGACATCTGATTTTTTTGACTTTGGCTGAGGAGCTTCACTAAAGCTGTACAAAATCTGGGGTTACTCAACTGTTCATTTCCATTCTTGCATGCAGCCGCTGATCCGAGAGCGACTGCTGAGCGCGTGGCAGCTGAGGCGGTGGGTATTGCTCTGTGAGGGTATTGCTCTGTGAGGGTATTGCTCTGTGAGGGTATTGCTCTGTGAGGTATTGCTCTGTGAGGGTATTGCTCTGTGAGGGTATTGCTCTGTGAGGGTATTGCTCTGTGAGGGGAAGCGATTGCATTAGGTGCTCGGGGAGAGCGCTGGGGAGCGTCCCGCACGGCATTTCCAAATCAGAGTGCTCCTGAGCTCTTCCCGAGCTTATTAGCACTGAGCACTATTAATTCAAAGAGGCTGCCCTAGGACCTCTTGGGAGACAGGGAAAATTAAATAAAAGAGCATAAGAGCCGGTAGGTGGATCCTTAATACCCCTGATGAAGGGAGCCCAGGCTAAATGAGAGTTGCACCTCAGCCTCTGCCAGCTCTGTTTTGGTGCAGACACGGCTGATGGGCTGGAGGAAAGCTGTGGCCCTCCTGGTGTTAGGCCAGCATCTTTCCTGGGGATCCCTGCCCAGCAAAACGAGAGCAGAGGGAAGCTCTGCTTAAACTTTGTTAAAGGAAGATGCTTTCTAAAGGAAAGTACTTCTCACAGGGAGTTAAAAAATAGCAAAAAAGTGTGAACAACAGGCCTAATGCTTCTATTGCACTTTGAAAAATAAGGACAGGTCTCGCTGAAATGTGTACTCCTACAGCTGGCAGGAGTGATGATCCTGTGCTGGGGGAATTCACTTTCTCTGTGGTGGGCTTCTGGCTCGGCTGCAGCCTTGTCCGTAGGGATTTCACCTCCTGGGCACGCTGCAAGGATGGCAGGGTGCCTGCAGCTATGAGAGGGATTGGCATTTTGTAGGAAAATCAAATGGCTGTTTTTTTTTGTTGTTCTTTTTCCTCTTGGAAAATCTTCATAGGATCAGGAAAATAAATATACGGGCTGCTCTTGACATGCATGCCAGAGCTGCACCAGGGTGCACAAGTGGACACCGGGTGCCCAGCTGTCCTGGGAGGAAGCAGGTGATCTGTGCCTGAGGGAAGCGCACAGAGGTTGCCTTGTAAAAAGTGCCATGCAAGTACAACCAAGCACTGGGCAACGTGACCTCTTCTCTCCCCCTTTCCCAAGGATATTTGCTGCTAGCTAGATGGGATCTGATTCTGGTCCCACTTATTTTGCACTGCTGCAGCTGCTGAGCACTCAAGTCTCTGACCAAAGGCTTCGGCTGGCGGATCTGCCACCACTGGCAGCTGGTGGAGCTTTGCCTGCTTTGTGCCTGCGTTATTTGCATCCTATCTGTTCAAGTTAATGGCTCTGAAAAATGTTCCAGCGTGGCTGTGTTTAGTGAAGTGACTTTGTGAGGGCCCCCAGAAAACAACCTCCGCAGCAGAGCTTTCGGCGGGGAAGAGGAGCCTCAGCTCGCCACTTCTAAGGGACAAATCTTGGTGCGTTTACTCCCAGTACCCTTGCTGTTGCCCAGGCATTTTAGGGCAGGCAACATTTTTTTTTTCCTGTCCTGAGAGGGATTTCATGTCATTTTCTATCAGAGCTATGAGCTTATTGAAACAGCCTGAAATCTGCCCTCAGCCATCACTCTGGGGCCTTAGCTGGGGTCAGTGCCCTGTCCTCTGGCATTGCCTTCCCTTGCAATATTCTTCAAAATGCCATTAATGGAAACACTAAGCAGAGTTTTGGCTTTATTTGAGCTGTTTGTTGTTTGTTTTTGCATTGCATTGCAGTACTCTAGGCGACTGGCCTATTAGCAACCACAGAAAGCCAATATGTTCCAAGGAGATGGTGAGCAGGCTGGGCACAGACCACCTGAAGGAGATTAAATCAATTCCACCGCGCTCCCAGAAGCTTCCCCACGAGTTCGCAAGACCTGAAAGTGCATTAAGATAACGTCGGCAACCTGACCCCGCAGAAGGAGAGGTTTGGGGAGGTCAGGATGAAGCTCGGGTTGTGAAGTGCATCTCTGTGCCTCGGTGGCGCAGGCAGTCGGCAGGGAGCTGCCGGGGAGGTTTGCTCGAAGCTGCAGCAGCTGGGCCCTGCCGTACCGCGGGACCCCTGAGTCTTTGATGCCTTCCTGCCTCGCGTCGGTGTGGCGACTGCTGCTACTGTCAAGGCAAAACGTAGGGAGATTGCGGGGAGATGGAGACGCTGATCTGATTATAGTGACAGACTGTGAAAACAAACCCTTCCTTGAGAGTAGAGTTTTGACAGTTGATTTTTTTTTTTGTGCATTCGTGAAGCTTGGGGTGATTTTTTTCCTCTTTGTTCAAAGCAAGAGGTTACATGCCATCGGCATATGCAGCTTTGCAAAATTAAGCCCATTAATAAAACAATCAACACTTTTGAGACAAATATCTACCTCTTAAAAATCTACTGAGTGCCGTGTTCCCTTTATGCTGATGCCTAGGGTAGAAACTAGGCTGTCGAGCACCAGGGTGGGAACGATACGCCAGGCTGTCAGGGGGGCAGAGCAGGGAGGCTTTGGGATGCTCACAAGACAGCTTCAACTGCATAGGCTCAGCTCCGCTTTGCAAAGCAGCTAAATGAGGAAGGGTTACCTGAGCCAGGAAATACAGAAGCCTGATTTCTCACGGATTTAAAGCTCATAGCTAGTTGTGGGTTTCAGCAAAGCCTCTCCTGCAGCAGAGCCACTGATATGGCACCAGGCTTGTAAGAAAGCCAGCCTGCCGTCACTAGAGAAGTAAAAAAAAAAAATGCTCATTACGTATGCAATCAGTTCTGCTGGCGAGACAGTGAGGAGCTTTCTACAGAATTGTCTGTGGAAATCTCTTCTTTTTTTTTTTTTTTGCAAATAAAAAAAATCTTGGAGAATTCTTTAAAAAAAAAAAAAGAGTTCTTGACGTTTTTGAGAGGCAAAAAAGGAGAATACCATACAGTGATTTTTTTCTACCAACACAGAGTCTGCAGTGCTTGGGCTCCTTATTCTGCCAGCATTTCCCTTCCCCTCCTGTCTTTCCAGGTGACTTTCAGCTGTGAATTTTGCCCTTACCTGGGAGGCCCGGGGACTGCCTCACTCCCAGCACCAATGTCCTTCTGCCACCAGGTGCTGGGCTGCCTGGAATCCTCCCTGAGCTGGGGTGTGAGCCTGGCAAACCTGGCTGGGGTTGTGCCTTGCTCCACAGAGCAGCTCCAGGCAGACCTGGGCGGGAGCGGGTCTGGGCTGGCGCCTGCAGCCGTCGGCTCGAGCAGCCACGAGATCTCTTCCTTCAGTGAGGTGTCAGGTGTGGTAAACTGCTCCTTGATTTATGAAGATTACTTCTGGAGAGGCTGTTATTTAGCTGAAAATAAAGAGCATTTGTATTCATATTTAATAAGCATGAGGTAAACTATAAACTGTGTCAAATCCAACACGCTTCCCTGTTGGCTAGCATTAAATCAATGGTGATTTATAAACCCTCTGCCTCGTGTATTACCGGGTGCTTCTTGAGATGAAGAACGAAGGAAATTTGTATGATGCTCCACCAAATGGCTAACGTTTGCACTAAAGAACAGCAAATGGATGCTTTTAAAATTGTGCGTGCTTATTTGAATGGAGCAGTCATAAAGTAGGTCTGTGTGCCTCAGCCCTTCCTGTTGTTATGGATTGACGGTGTCGGAGGCACTAAGTGTCAATTAAAAGCGGTGTTTTTAATGAGTGGAGGTGCTGTGGAGGGGCTGGCTGGCGGTGTATGTAAGGGTGCTCTCTGTGCCACGGGCACACACGGTGCTTGCTCCGTGGTGTTGAGGAAGTTGTTCTCACTGACAGCCAACATCAGCGTCCTGCTCGCAGCTGGGGCTGGGGGATGCTGCTTATTTCTGACCAGCTCGATGATGTTGTTCGTGTTTCGCAGCAGAGATGCTCGCCCTTTGCAAGTGTAAAGAGGATGTCTGAAGGAAGTCTGTCTGCTGGGCGCTCACCTGCTCGCCGTGGGGCTCTCAGCATTCGCAGTTCCCAGCTGTGAGGATTGCAAATCCGCTCTGCTGAGCTTCCTGCACCTCTGCCGATTCTTTCTCACGGTTCAGAGGGACGTTTTTTATGACTTGCTGTAGCACTTCTCTTCCTAAAGACAGATCAATGCCATCAGCATTGATTTTTGCATTTAAATGAATATGTGCGCTCAGGTAGATAGAACCAATACAACAGAAAAACAAGGTTAGAAGTGACACTGAGGGGGGCAGTCTGCGCCTCAGCCCTCTGCTTGCCATGGCTTGAAAGGGAAGCGATGACAATTTTAGGACTTCTCCAGCCTTCAGGTAGAGAGGGTCTACTCCTCCACCACACAAGGAAGGAGGGTATCTGACCCAGTAAGTGGTTTAGGACGCTACATGTGAACAAGTGCATTTTGTAGCTGGATGTAACTCCCTCAGGAGCTGCTGGCAGTGGCGGGTTTTGGGAAAGGACGTGGGGCTTGCATAAGGTGCAGGGCACTGAAATGGTGGTTGTGGATGGGACAGGATGCTTGCTGCTGGGAGGGAAGGGCCGTGCCAGGGAGCCAGAGAGCTGAAGTTGCTCAGCCCCCCCATTGGTGCTTGTTCTTCCTCTGCGTGTGGCTGCGTTGCAGGTACAATGCCCTGCTTCTCCTGCTGCTTGGCCGCTCCTGCGCTTATGCAGCTGGCGCGTCTGACCCGAGCACAAAGCTGGTGGTTCCCAGCCGGGGAATAAACCATGGTCTGTGAGAGCTGTGGCTGTTTGCAAGTGAGAGATGATCAAATGCACCCGCCAGCTTAGCCTAATTTTACAGAGCATATCAGAAAGACGAATTGATCTCCACGCCCTTGGCAGCACACCCATTGGAGGCAGCCCCCTGGCTGGATGCAGACGTGTGCCAGCAAAGACAGACTGGAGGCAGGAGCACGATGCAGGACCCACGCCGCTGCTCGGCGGGGCTGGTGCGACAGGGGCACTCCCTGCCCCTTGGGCTTATGGAAAACTGCGCTGAGTCCTGCCCAAAGGCACTTCTGCAGAACCTGGTTACGGTCAGACTCCGTCTGTGCTGGTTTTTCTTTACATCCCCAGCTAGCTTCCTGAAATGGAGACACCTCCACTTGCATGCAGCCTCTCATTGAGGTTGTAGCAGTGTGCTGACGGGCACAAATAGAAATGAACTTCTCCACGTCCACTAACTGTAAATGAGGCCCATGGATTTTTGACTGTGCTAATTTATTTTTCCATTTCATCCCTATTGGATGCACTGCGCTTGTAGTGCTTCCTTCTTGCAGATGGACAAAATTCCTGGCACTTTGCTGCTTTAGTAGCAGCTTTTTTTCCTAGGAGAAGGACTGGAGGTGTTGTGCTGGATCAGTAGTACCCAACTCTGTTACCGCGCCCTTGGGAACATCCCGTTAATAGCTGAATGCTTGCAGGAGATTCAGGCTCTTTGCTTTGATCTGGGGATCTGCGACGCTGGGAGGGGCAGCAGCAGAGCGCGGGGTGGGAGGATGGGTTGGAATCGCTTTGCCCTTCGAGTACTGCTGTGAGGTGGCTTTGTTCACATGGCCCTGCACTTTGGTAACTGAGCTGTGCCTCCAGGCTAAGATCTAGCACCACGAATTCATCTCCCACGGCATCTCCTCACGCAGAGGGCTTGTGCAGGCAGCTAGCAGTGCTGCTCTGTGCCCACAGCCTGCTTGCCTTCCTCCTCGTGTTTTCATATTAATACGTTAACAAGCCTTTCTGATGAAGGCTTTTGAGAACAGGAGAAGTAAAGCAAAAAAAAGTGCCGAAATTGCAAAGGATGGACCCGGTGGTGCTGCTTGCAAGCTCTTCTGCTTGCTGCTGGGTTTGTCCCGGGCCAGGAAGCAGAGCGAGGCTGCGAACGAGCTCGATTCATTCCCCGTCCATGGGCAGTGCTGAGCCGTGGGGCCGGGCTCAGTGTCTGCAGTGGCTTTGGTGGGCGCCTCCTGGGCAGTCGATGGCCTGAATTCCACGAGCTCAGCGTGAGCACGCTGTCGCTTTGCACAGTTCCTGCCAGTGCTTGTGTCGAGGGCAGAGCCCGGCACGAGGCCACGATCCTCTCCACACCGCTGGAGCTCAGGAGCAGCCAGTTCCTGAGGCTGACTGCACGGACCTGGAGCGCTCAGGACTATCCCAGGCAAGGCACGAGCAGAGCAATTTGACGTGGAATCAGCAAGGAAAACATTAGTGCTTCTATTGAGCCTTAGAGAGTTAAGGTACAATGTACGTTGTTGTATTTTACATCTGTAACGTAAACACTGTCGGGTTTCAGACCTGCTCTCCTTATCTGAGTGCTTCCAAACAAGATTTTGATCGTGCCAGCAGCTTGCTGAGGGAGTAAGAAATCCGAGATAAAATGAGGAGATGAAATGACCTTCCCCTCCTTCTCACTATAGATGATTTACATTTCAGCAGAGATGCAAATCTAGGTTTCACAGCTGGATTTTAGCATAGACTAAACCAAAATCTTGGATCCAAAACTTGGCAGTGGTCGAAGTGCTGTAAATTACATCATAGCTCATTCCTCTTTCTGGCTGAAACAGGGAGAAGTGAAGTTCTCAGACAGAACTCAGTATGAGAGGAAGAAAACTCCAGAGAAATGCAGCAGTTCACAGGAATATATATCGATTTCTTCTATTTCTGGAAACCTAGATGAAAGTCAGGGAAGGCAGAGGGATTGTCTTAATGAAATTGGCAACAATAAGCATAATTAAAACCATTTAGGTTTTAAACAAAGCTATTTAGAGTTTGACCACGGTTTGCGGAGGTTAGTTTTCTTCCTTTCTTACACTGCAGATATATTTCTGCTAAAACATTATCTCTTTAGCATTGACTTCCATTAAAAAGATGTTAAGACTATAGGAAGCTCGTTTCACAGCAATCAATCGCTCCAAGCTCTGTGTGCAGCATCAGGACTAAAAAGGTTATTCCAGAGTTCAGCCAGCACCAGGATTACAGAATCACAGAATTGTCTAGGTTGGAAGAGACCTCAAGATCACCCAGTCCAACCTCCAACCTAACACTAACCAGTCCTCCACTAAACCATATCCCTAAGCTCTACATCTAAACATCTTTTAAAGACCTCCAGGGATGGTGACTCCACCACTTCCCTGGGCAGCCTGTTCCAGTGCCTCACAACCCTTTTAGCAAAGAACTTGAATTAGGCGAACAACATCTTGTGAAGTGGCAAAAATGATGGGATTGCTATGAGGCTGCTTCTTGGCTGGTTATTCACCCGTTCAGTGCTGCTGAGCCAAGGCGGTGCCAGGGCTAGGAGTGATGGCAAACATGGGACTGATGGCCATTGTATGGAAGCAATTACTTTAATTAGCTCCCCCCAGCTTGTAGGGATGAGCTGGTGTGTGATATGTCCATAAACATAGAAATGTGACTTGTCTAGTGTTATGACAGCTTTTGTCATTATTCTTCTTCCAGTCTTGCAAAGCTGAAGAGAAGTCCTAAGAGCTATGTGAGGGCAGAACTGTGGGTGTTTCCAGAAGAAAACCTTTGGCTTCAGATTTTGTTTCTTTCACTGCTCCTGAGGGTACCCTGTAAATCTTCTATAGTTAATTTTGATCGAGGGAATGGTGGTATGTTATAGCTTACCCTGCTGCAACAAATATCTTCAATTTACTTTTTTATGTGCCTACTAATTTTTATTGATTTGAAGAACTGTTTATGAACTGAGGAGCAGCTGGATGATGGGAAGGAAAAATGAAAAACCTGAAGCAAAACATGGTATGTTAAAAATGTCTGCACTGAAGAAGCAGACAGACTGGTGCGTTCGTATCACAGAAGCAGTCGAGATGCTTCTCAGCTGACCCTTCACCGGCTGCCTCTGGTTGGGGCAGCACTGCCATCTCCAGCAGCAAAGACGTGCCCCAGGCATTCCCAAAATGCTGCTTGATAGCAGCTGGGACAGCAGACACAGGCACTGTACAGCTAACCTCATCCCTGGCAGGAGGAGACGTGTGCGTGGGGCCTCACCTTGCTCCTGCCTGGCTGCTGTGCAAGACGTCACACTTTGGATTTTGACTGTATTGTTTGAGGAACAGGAGGTTTGGGAGATTGTGACATCTCTGCTCCCTGAGTGACTGGACAACCTCTGACGGCCTGGCAGAGCTGCAGAGGGCAGCGCGACTGTCCAGGTGAGCGGCTCGTGCTGTCGGCATGGCCCGAGCTCAGGCCACATCCAGACGTGCTGCAGGTGACCAGTGGTCCCTGGGCAGCACTCCGTGTCCTCCAGTCCAGAGATGAGATGTTTGCCCCAAGAGTTTTGGGCAAAAAGGAGGTAAAACGTGGCTTCCTTTTGCTCAAAGAGACCCAAAGGTTTGGAGGAAAATCAATTTACTTGACAGACTTGGCAAGGAGAGCTCTCAGCTGGTGGCTGGCATCTGTCCAAGCTCC
This sequence comes from Aythya ferina, assembly GCF_964211825.1. Classification (NCBI taxonomy): domain Eukaryota; kingdom Metazoa; phylum Chordata; class Aves; order Anseriformes; family Anatidae; genus Aythya; species Aythya ferina. Next base: position 2,663,015 of record NC_140298.1, read on the forward strand.
CTGCCTTACAGGGACAGGCAGGATAATTTAGCAGATATTGTTACAGAAGAGTGGGATAACATATTTGTGAATGTCCGAGTGACTGAAGGGCTTAGTGCGTAAGCGCTTGGGAGCAAAAATCTGTTTGGTGCTTGCTTTTGCCTCCTGTTGTCAGAAGCAGCGTGTTTGTCCCCATTCGGTGACAGGCATCGGTTCAAAGTCACTTTGAAAAGTGGCAATGGAAAGCATCGAAATGATTCATGATGCCTGAGCATTATGATTTCTCTCAGAAGTGCACAAGACTTCTCCCCAGTCCATGGGTATACAACCGACCTGTTTCATCAACAGCTGGTCGAATGTTTCATTTTTCACCAGATTTTTCTTACTGCTTTAACTTTTTAACCTTCTTATCACCTCTAACTGAATGTGTTTTGGGTGATTTTAAATGAAATTTCAGCACCGCTGTTTTTCAAGAAAAAATATTACTGTTATTTTAGCAGCTTGAAGACAAATACTGCTACGATAATAGAGCAATGGAAAAACACAACTTTACTTGAGCCCTTCTCTCTGCTTGTTTTAAGTATCACTTTAAGTTGCCTTGGAATTTAAGGATGTCAGAAAGCCTTCCATGAGCACAGCCACTGGTAGGAGACATCGCTCTGGTGTGGGGGAAAAAAAGAGTTTTTCAGTTCTTTCCATGTGGGGTGAGTCTGATGGGAAAAGCGAGAAGGGAAGAGGGGAGGTGCTGCACACACACCTCTCTCCAGCCCAGCGGCCCCTGCCATCAGCTTCGCAGCGTGAGTGCATTTTGTTGTACCGTGTGAGTGTCACACAAAGCAAAACCAATTGTAGGTATGAATATGCCTGGTGGTATTTTACGTGTATCTATGGTTTCCGCTCCATTTGTGGGAGAGAGGCTGGTTTAGATTCGTTAGCCTTTCATCAAGAGTATTCCATGGGGCTTTCATGCACTGTTGCCTTTAAGCTGTGAGGGACTGAAATAAATGAGAATCCTGGAATATCAAAAGAAGGCTAACACAGGGATTAAACATCTCCTTGTTTAGCAGGGAAATGATAAAATCGTTATGAGAGTATGGAAAGCAAATTACAGAATGCAAATTGTAAATCCTAAATGTCTAGCCTCCTTCCAACCTGTAGGTAGAGGAACCACGTCGTTACCTGCTTTGAAGCCCCAAACCCCTGGAAATTACTGCTGCATGGGAAGGGGGTCCCCTGCCGTCCTGCTCAGCTAACACGGGGGCTGCACACAGGGAGTGGCAGGGAAAAACAGTTGTTCACAGGGGAGGTTTTGAAGACAAGGCTCTGGCATTGCAAATTTCAGGTTTGCTGTTTGGTTTTTCAGAACACTTTAGACAAATAATGTCAGGATTGATTTAGCAGAGCTGATCCTGCCTTAGGGAAGGGAAAGGAGTAACTGACCTTGCAGGATCTCTTCCCAGTCTCTTTTCAACAATACCATTGTACTAACTATTATTACTTGGCCCTCCGGGACCCCAAACTGTGCAGCATTTTGCATCTCAAAGTCAGTCAGAGAGAAGGTTGCTAAAGGCAAAACAGGTGAAGCCAAGAGTATTGGAGATGCATTTACAGAAATCACTGATATATTATTGTCTGACGTTATTAACTTGAGCTGTTAACCATAAGAAACATATCCAAAAAACTGCATGGCCTCTCTCCCTGCCCCCCCGGTCAGCAGTGGCTTCAGGGCGTATCAGAAGGCCACCCGAATGGAGCCCCTTCGCCCTGCCTCTGAGCAGCGCCGTGGGGTGAGGGCTGAGCAAGGCGCCGTGCACCTCACAGCCTCCCCCTTCGCGTCCCGCTGGCTGCCGCGCGCTCCCTGTCCTGGAGTTATGCAGAGAGGACAGCCCTTAGCTGCAACCTCTCTGTTCCTGCCAGAGTTGTGCCAATTAAGTAGCCCGTTCTGTATTTATTAGGGAAGATTTGCTTATAGCTGGTGACACTTGTGCTGACTGCTGTTAAGATCTCCTCTGCTTTAAAGTCAGCATCTGCATCTCAGAGTGCCAAACAGAACTGCTGCTGAAGAAAGTGTCTCCTGTGAACGGGTTGAATACAAAATTGTTTAGATGTAAATAATACAGTCTGCAAAGGTACACTGGCAACCGGACTAAAGGAGGAAGGAGGCTCAACGGCCTCTGGCTTTTTTTGGTCTTTGCATTCCTTGCCGTTAGAGGCACTGATAATGCAGGCTGGTGGGAGCCAGTGGGAAGGGGAAGGAACTCAGGGGAGATGCAAACACCAGCACACGCACCTCAGAAATGAGAGAGCCAAAGGGCTTTGGAAAAAATGTTGTGACTTCTGTTGACTGGTTGTTTTTTTCTTTCTCTTATCTCCTCCCCTTTCTTCTTTTTCATCTTCTTTCTTAAATTTCTCATTAGCTTCTGCTATGAAATCATGCAGGATGAAATGTTGCCAGCCTGCGCTGACGGCCACCTATCTGCAAGCATTACACAACTCATCCCAGCCCCACGCCAGGTTCGTGCAGAGGTAGCCTTGTGCCCCTTTGAGCTGCCAGTGGCACAGGGAAAGCAGCCACCAGCACCGTGTGCCAGCCGGGCTCCCAGCTCAGCCGAGGAGGCAGCGCTGCCTTCTGGGACGTAGCTGCGAGGTAAAGCTTGTGCCTATCGTTTGTCCTCTGTTGTGCTGCAACTCCTAGAGCTATTACTCATATGGCCAGTAATTATTAGGTGTACTGTAATCACTGTGGCTTTGCACAGTACTACTGTGTGTTATTCTTGTGGCTCACATGCAGAGGGACGATTGCTCCCATGTTGGTGGCGATGCAGCCGGGACAGCGGAGCTACCACCTCGCTGGGTGGTTTGGAAGAATGCCCTTGGCTTTGTCACCTGCAGTTCGGGGCCATGGAAGATGCTTAGAGGCTTCTTCAGATTTTCCAGGTTTCCTTACGGTCATTCTGCATGACTGGACACGCTCTTGAGGATACGTTGTTTGCAACTAGAAATCTAAGGAAGCCTCTGTCTCCTCAATACCCATGGCGTGGAAATGGGAAGGGTGGGGGCACTGAAATAATTCCTAAATCCAGGGGTAGTGCCCTTTTAGTGGGCACAGAGGCTTTCAGGTTATTGGGAGTTTTATTACCTGTGAATCCATTAAAACGAGAATCTCCTTTTTACGTGATGGCAAAGGTGGAAAATGCAGCTTTTGCATGAGAAGCTTGTTAGAATAAAGCAGTGACTGAAATCTGTCAGGAGAGCAAAACCCAACCAAGATGTTTCTGGGGCAGGGTCACGTTTGCACACACCCTGTGCAGGCTCATGTTGCCCCAGCTTCTGCGGTGCAGCTGAGCTCTGTAATGAGGGGAGGGCTCTGAAATGGTCTTTGTGAAAGAGGAGCGTGAGGCTGCTTCCTAACCCAGTCCACAGAAGATAGTGCTCTGCTCTCAAGCTGTTCTTTTAATGAACTTCTCATGACTTCAGTAGATTTACCCATGAGTCAGAGCTAAATTATGCCCCTTTCTGACAGTCTGGTGCTAAACCGGGTAATTTCATTTCAGTGTTAAGGAACAGACCCAATAATCAGTCTAATTTTTCTAGCTCTCCACTGAATCTGTCATTTTCTCCTGGCTAGGACTGGGATGCAGTAGGGAGACTTCCCAGTCATGTGTATGTAATCCCGGTAAGCACCACGGGCTGGATTCTCAGCCCCCCAGCAGGGACGCTCAGCTTGGGGAATGGGCTGCACGTGCAGCAGCAGAGGGCTCCATAAAGGCTGACGATGGAGGTGCTCATCCTGTGCATTACCTGCAGCAACAGCTTTTATAAATAAAGTTAGTGCATTCAAAACAGTCCACTTCAGTGAATGGGGAACCTGCCAACATTCAGCTTTTTAAATAATTCATGGGTCTGATGATAATTGCTATTTCAGTATTTCTGTCTCATTTATTCTACAAGAAAGGCTGACAGCGCTGCAGCTTGATTTTTCTTGGTTAGGCAAAAAAAACAACATTTGCTGGTTACATAGCGTCCTTAGGGAATCCCTCAAAACCAGACAGGGATGCTCATTATTTTCCACTGGCCATGACCACTGGCCTGTGTTAAGACAATTTATTGTTTTCATGTTTACTGTCAGAGGAGGCTGAGCTTGTTTTGTCTTATTTTAAACCTCCCTGAAGCCTGTGCATAAAGATTAACCTGTTGCTCGGTGGTACCTAAATCAGAATTGAGCCTTTTGTACACTGTGGGAATGAAATGGAAATACTACTCCGAGAATGCAGGCAAACAAAACAGGATTCCTGATCTCTTGAAAAATGTATGCTTTTATTTTCTGGACCTCCTACTGTGAGATGGGGAAATCTGAGCAAATGAGCAATCTGACTCTGTCCCCATTGCTACTCACCTTTGATAATTCAGCTGCTAGTGTATTAGGGTGGCAGCCTCAGAATGGGTTAGAAAACAAAAATACAGTTAAGAGCTACTGCAAATTCAAGATGATTGAAGATGATGTCATCAGCAGAGTCAAATGTGTTCATCTCCCAGACTGGGAGTCTGTTCACAATGAGGAATTAGGAAATTAAAAAAAAAAAAAAAAAGTGATTTACACAGAAATAATCCAAGGAAACAACACACTACAACTTGTTGTGTGTGTGTGCAAGCTATGATTAATTTAATCCCAGGAGGTAACATTTCTCCTATTTCATTGCAGGACATGGAAATATTACTGTCCCATTTATTTGAGAGTTTAAATGTATGCTCATAGACCGTATTTTTTTTTTTTCTTATGCTTCCTACAAGCAGGATATGTGCACTTGCATCTTGCAGGCCTGCACGTGGGAAGCAGCCATCTCCAGGCTGAAACAAGAGGCAGCCTTGGCCAGACTGTTTTTTGTTTGTTTGGTTGGTTGTTTTTTTCAGGCCTAGATTTCCAAATATTTCAGCAGTTTTGCTTCTTCTGTTAAATATCAAGTGCAGGGCACAGGGATCTGCCTTGTCTTACTTATTTCAACATGTTTGGTGCCTCCATCTCTCATGGACATCACTAGAGAATTTTGAGATAACGTATATACACACACATACACGTTATATACATATACATGTACATATTATACTTTCCAGCATGGAGAAGCCTTTCATTTAGAGCTGCCTTTAGCCCCCCAGAGTTACGATTTGGTGCTTCTGGTCTGGTCAAAGCATGTTTATTGGAATAAAAACGTAAGTGTTGGCGTAAGTTTTGTTTTGAGGTACCCATCAGCTCCAGAAAGTGGGAGGAAGCTGACGGAAACTATTGGGCTGCTCAGAAATCAAATACCCACGCCAAATATTTAGGACTCAGGAATGCTAAAGGGAGACAGGAGAAAAGAGAGAGCGTAAACGTGGCTGATCCCTCAGTGCTAATCTTCCTCAGACAGAGCAAAAGAGTTAAAGCAAAATCCAGCTTAAAAAGGATGTTTCAGATAGAAAGATGACCAAAGGCTGGTCAGGAGGCAGATGAAAGAAAGTAGGAACCGGCAGAGTGAGGTCCAGTCAAGGGGATGCTAATGTGGCCCTTGGCTATTCAAAGCCAAAAAGCAAGAGATGAGGCGGCCTTGTTCCCTGGGGAGGGATCCTGCTGAAGAAATAAAAACATCTCTATCCTATGCATTAAGCCAATGACTCTATACAATTTATTCAAGCAAATGGCATAAAGAAAAGAGATGGGAAATGAGAATATGCAGTCATAAAGAGCCAAGAACAGGCCAAATCTATTTTTAGGTTCTGTTACATTACAGTACTATTTAGTGGAAGAAAAAGTGGAGAATTCCTCCATGCTATCAGGCAGGGATGAAAGAAATCTCAACCCTTTCTCTGTTACTTCTTATTTTCTGGTGAAAATCTGCCTTTTCTTCCTTTGGTTTTCCATGGCGTCTGATGCAAGTGTGGGAAAAGACTGCTTCCTGGCTTTTTTGTTACATGCCTGCTGTGTTTTCTGTACTGTTCATACACACAGGGAGAAATGGTCCTTGCTGCAAACACCTTACAGTCCTTGGGACATGGCATCTGCCTTGAGTGACTTGGGAGCTCATTTCTTTCATTTATTCTCTTTTTTTCCTTTTTTTTTTTTCCCCTCATATGGGGTGCTCGGGTTGGCTTATTGCAGCTGTTGGGAAATAAGGCCGTTTTTAAGGTGCAGTAAGGTGCAGACCAGCACAAAAACCCTGCTGAGGAATAAATATATAGCAGGAATAGGATTGTGAGAAGAAGGGGGACGTGGCTCTGCAATCGGGATAGTGCATTTAGCAGATGGGACGAAAGGAGGAGTCTGCAAGGCAGGGCTGCTGTGAGTGCCTCACCGGACATGCTGCTCTTCGAGGCCAGAAGAGGCTTCCCAGGGACAAGGAGAGCAGGGATGGCTTCAGGTCATCCTGTCCTGCTCTGGGACCCCTCCAGCACCTCCTCATAGCAGGGTACCCGGACTCCTTAACTTTCTGTTGTATGTGACCATCCCTCTTACGACTGCATTGTTGTATTTGCTTTTTTAACAGAATAACTTGGCCATTTTTACAAATTTTCATCTGAGAAAATCTGATTGTATGACTCAAGTGCCTGTCTCCCAAAGATTGTGTCAAAATCTAATTAAGAATAATTACTCCATCAAATGTCTGCAGCGTTCATTGTAATTTGGTTTGCGAGGCTCAAAGATTTCTGTTGAAACGCATGCAAAGTGATCTGGGTTTTTGATATTTGCCATCAAAATCTTTACCCCTGTGTTCTGAACACGCAGTCTCTGCAGTCAAAACCCGCCCCAGCAACTGGCTGCGCTGCTGTGCTGTTGGTGCCGCTGCCTCTGCCTGCCCTGTGCCTGGGGGCTGCTGTCAGGCAGTGGCACTGGCTGCTCAGGGGGATGAATCCCCCAGCCCTGGGCAAGGGGGAGCAGTCACAAGTGCAACTCTTACAAGTCTCGTTGAGACAAACATCTTTTCATCTAGAACAGAAGTATTACTTTTCATGTAGCAAATCTGGCTGTTCTGTTGTTTTAATGGATTTATAAATTGAGTTTGTTATGAGCAGTGACTCCACCGTTGTGATATTAAATGGTAGGAAAGTGGCCTGCTGTGGTGCAGCCACCTCTTATAAGAACCTTTCCCCCCTCTTCCAAGAGCCTGGGTTTTGAAAACCCAAGAGCAAGGACATCATAGGGAAACTGTTTCCATTCAGTTAAAAAGCTAAATTAGAGCAATTGATCATTTCATTCGGGTGATCAGAGACTCCCAGAGGAAAATGCTGAAACATCTGTAATAGCTAGAATTGCAAACGACAATAAGAGAGTTGGAGCTGTTTGGAAACTTAATTTTCAGCTCCCTGGCAGTTCTGAATATAATAATTAATAGTAGAAATAATTTCAAAAGTTCTCAAAAATCGCTTCAAATCAAGCTAAAATGGAATGTCTCAGTGTGACTGCAAGAACACGTTTTAAAAAATAAGAGAATGGACTAAGTGAAAAGCCACATGAAATTGAAAGGAAAAAAATGCAAGTAATTTATTTAAGAACAGTGATAAAGCTATTTAGACTACTCAAAATATTTTTTCCCTGTATTTTCAATTTGGGACTTGGTGCTACAGGCAGGCTTCTGTGACATGACTTGATGTAGCCACTTATTCTTCACAAAGAAGAAGACTTGCCCAAATCTGTTGTGTCCTGAAGGCAGTGTGTTCCCCACAGTCCAGCAGAGAGTACTGCTTCGCTCCATCATTATTATTCAGCCTTTCTCGAAAGGAAGCCGTTGTCTTTGTGACCTCTGTGCTCTGCATCGGCTCTATCTTGAACACTGTTGAGGCAGAGTGTCCCCCGAGTTACCCCAGCGCAGAGGAGAGGTGCGTTTCCTGAGCTCGTCTCTTAATGGCAGCACTGCAGCGCCGGCCCTGCTGGGAGAGCCAAGAGCTCCCTGGGCAAGGAAAACCAGGGGCAAACTTCAAGGAAAGTAGCAGTAGCGAGTTCAAAACAAAACCAGCAAATCTTCCAAATGGATTCATCTGGAGTTGCCACTAACACATCATCCTGGTATTTAATGCAAGAAACCCCAGCTTAATTGTATTTTCCCTAGCACATGTGGTTTTCATAGGTCTTGGAATGAAAATGTGAAGACAAGTCTATAACCCCTATATATACGTAAAGCTAAGCACACTGAATTTCAGGATAGGTGGTTTGCTTGGAGAAACAAATAAACAAACAAACTACTATGCTTATGTTCAGTTTTTGTCTGTGTTTTTACTTTCTTGGGCAGTTTTTGTTTTAGATCCTTTCCCAGTGAATGACTGCTCCCACCAGAACTGCACATGGCTTCAGTGCGCACTGACAGTCGCAGTGTTTCGTGTTTTATTTTCTTCTTTTTCTTGAGTAGGTAATCTTATTATATTTCTAGGAATTTGTAGTGTCTACATAGGAAATGTTTACTGATTAAAATCGCAAAATGATTTCAATCTACCAAGCTTTCAACCCAATGTGCTTTGCAGGAAATACACCTGTAATTAGAATTAATTTACCAAATGAACCCACCTCTGCAGCAAGCAGGGCTTTTGCAGCCACGGGCCATCCATCTCAAGCACAAAGACAGCCATACAGTCATTATAATGTGGGGCAGACTCTGAGAGAAAAATATTTACCAAGGAGAAGGAAAATTAGAGCACTTCACTGAATTAAAACAAATGTATGTAAACAAAGATACCCTCTGCTTCCATGACCCAGTTATAATATTGATGTGCGTGATCTGAAAATTATATGCTGTGAAAATAACACCGTTACAGAGAGGCATCTGGCTGGCTCTCCTTGATTTCAGATGCATGTAGGATAATTGCATGCTCCAACATAGATCTTAATTTGAATTGTTCCAGAAGAAAAGCTTTTATTTCTCTGAAGTTATGTTAATCCTAGGGCACTGGGTAAATAAAACCTATGAGGGAGGAATAGCAGCAGCTCTGCCGAGTAAAAACAGGCCTGCAGAAGGACTGGACCTGGTTTTGTGCCTCAAAGCATGGTCCAAAACGCAGTGCCCGGCCCACTTCTCGTGCCCAGGGGAGCAGCAGCCTTTGCAGTGGTAGAAGCCGCCCTGTTTGAGCAAAACCTGTGGAAGAATTGCCTGCATTGCACTGCCTGGCGCCAACGTGCACGGTGAAAATGGGACTGCAAATGAAGTAATGGTAACACGCTGATCCTGCTCTTCGTGCGCACATGCTTGGGGACGTAGCAGTGGAGGAAGTAAGGACTGAACCGAAGTACTGCATGTTACCTCACCCCGAACCATGGGGGTATCTTGATTTTTAATCAAAGGCAGGTGCTTCTGTGGGAAGCCAAGCTGTGTTTCAGTCTCAGCAACAATGTGCAAGCTCAAAGATGAAGAGTTTTTTTTTAATGGAAGAATAAAATAAAATTAGCTTAGGCTGTTACTATCAGCCATCATGGTAAAGCTGAGAAAGTAGCTTCTGTAGACTCACTACATTTGTGTGGTAGCTTTGCAGGCAGATTTATGTAAGAATATCTGATCTACTGTTTTATTTGCAAGGCTGGGTGGGACTGTGTATCTTCTGAATACAGCAAAGCAAGCCTTGAGAAATTACGTGCGTTATTCTGACGTTTTCAGAACATTGCTGACACCACCAAATTGCACCTTTTGGTGAACAAGCTGAATGTACAGTGTGTCCCCTGAGTTCTTCTAAAGCTCTTTTGAAGCACCACCTTTCTGTTCCCCGATGGCGCCTGGCTGTGAAGCTAATGTACGACAGATTTGGGAGTGACTCACCAGCCATTTGTTATTGTGCATATATTGTGTATTTATTACCCGCACCATACAAGCAGTTTCCAGATCGAGCATGAAGTTGTGAGTCAAGCTGGTATTTTGAAACGAGGGAGTTTTGTGGGGAAAATGAGCGTGCCAGCGGTGCCGCCTTCTGACAAAAGGCTGGTTCGTGCGGCAGCGCAGGGGAGAAGCTGCTGCATAACGAGTTGCCACTGCTTGAACTTGGGAGAAGAAAAGCATCCCGAGAACCTAATAAGAATATTCAATTCACTGCTTTTATAGACAAGCCTGACTCAGTATGAACGCTCAAGCTTTAAAGGAAGGGGCTGAGCTCTGTTATTTGAAAGATACAATTGTAATTCAAATTCAAAGAATAATTTGAATAAAGTCTGAAGTTGCCACCTGTACAAGCAGCGAGGCAGGACTTGGAGCTCCTGAATCTCTCTGTGGGATGCATCTTCCCAGCTCCCCTTCCCACCCTCCAGCATTTTGCTTCCCTCCTGTGTAGGAAACCTGGGATGGGCAGCGTGAGCGCGGCAGGGAGCACTGCTTCGGCTGGTTGCCTCTGCCACAGGATGGAGGGGCCGTACGGGAGGATAGGGAGACTCCCTCCCAGCAGAGCCATGGACGTGGGGGATGGCTGCGAGGTGCTGGTGGCAGCTGGGCCGGCTGTCCGAGGGATCCACGGGTGGTTTTGTGCTGCTCAGGTTGTCGCCGGGTGGCTGGAGGGGACCAGCTGCCTGCGCGGCTGCAGCGGGTGGGGAGCGGTGCTGCCTGCAGGTACAAGGAAACGGCACAGAGCTCGTGCAGCAGGGCGCAGGATGAGGCCCGTGCTCTCTAATGTGTCACCTTATCTTGGAATTTCACTGATAACTTCCTACCTTCTGTTTCCCAAGAAAAAGCGCCGTGATCAAGGCTGGACTGAAATGCTTAAGTCCTTTTTGAACTCAATCCTCTTTGAACTGCATGACCTCTAATGAAAGCTGGGAAAGTTTAGAGAGGAAAACAGCTTATCTTTTCCTTCTCCTTGCTGGATGGATGCCCTTATTTTGTTTCAGATCGCTCAGCTTTATTTTTGCTAGGGAAATGTTATTTATTCAGCTTTCAAATGTTTGGTCAGCTTATTAATTTTTCATACGCAGGAGCTTTGAATATGTCTCTTTGAAATGCCAGAACTAACCTCCTTTTTCTTTGGGCAGTATACTTGGATTCCCCCATTTTGACCTTCTCCCTAAAGTTGCCTAGACCAATAGCCAGGGTGGCACTGCTGCCAGTTTATGAAGAAATTCCCGTTACACAAGGTTCGTGACAAGGCAGGTACCAGCAGGCACGCACGCACCATCATTTAGTGCATGAAGGATGCGCGTGAGGGAGCACCCAAGGCCACAGAGGTCAGAAGGGGAAAACTAAGCGATCCCATGCTTTCCAGCCTTGCTGTCTTTGGAAACCCACCCTCATCCGTGCTCTTCTAACTTGCAAATAACCTTGGCCTCGTGCAGACACAGAGATGGTAACATAAGGAAAATCGGAGCGCCTTCTCTTTTGGCTGAGGATGAACTGTCTCTGCTGTCACTTCAGTATGGTTAGCATTTTGTTTCCTGCTGCTAATACTTGCTTTACCCTCTGGTGTTGCTTTGACAGGCACAGGCATATTGCACTTTAGGACAAATTCTCAGTGATGCTGCAATGAACTAAATGTGGAGTTTTTTGCTTTGTTTCATATATATATATATATATATGTATATATACACGTACACTTTTTTTTATTTTTCTTGATTTGCTTTATAATAACTTCAGGCTTGCTTCCATTTTTTATTTTTTTTCTGTATCAAGAATATAGAAATAGCACCAGTATGGACTCGCTCTCCTTGCTTTCCACCAAACCACATACTGCCCCTTCCTTACAAACCTTTTTACCTGAATTTACCCTCTCCCACTTCTCCAGTCTCCATTTAATATAAGTTCTTATTTTCTTTAGTTGTTCTCCAGCTGTAATTTTATTTCACCCAACACTCTCCATTACACTGCTGTTTTCCAAGTTTCATATCCTCCTGTCTGACTTCAAACCTGCTGGCTGCAGGCTCCGGCTGCCTCGTACAGTCAGTAAATGAAGGTTCTCTCTCATCGTATGGTATGAATCGCCCCTTCCTCCACTCCCCATAACCTGCTCCTCCAGGCAATTCATTTCATGCACCCTTATGTCTGGAAGTTGGGGAGTGTATTATAGATCAGCGCTTATTTATTGACTTGTGTCCTGTTACTATTTTGCTAGGCGTGTTTTGGTGCATTGCGCTCCCTCCCCAGGTACTTTCTCTCACTGCTTTATTACCTCTGTGAGCTTTCCCTTCAGTGTTTTACAGTTCTCCTCTCCAGGTGTGTGGGGGAACCCGCGCCTCATGGAAAGCAGTAGGATATTGGCTGTTGAAGTTACAGCTGCAGAATACCAAGGGCATCTGTGTACAAGAACAGGATGACTAATAAGCTGTTTAAAAGTGCCTGTGTGACTTAATACACCAATTCATGTCTCTGTGCAAACACACTTGGAAGCCTGAAGTCCCCTGGCTTTCAACTGTTTTTATCATTTATGTGCTTTGTTTGCTTTTACCTGGGTATTCTTAAAAATTAGAAAAGACTAGAGGCTCACGATCCATGTTTGGAGAAGCTGATGTAAGCCTGAAAACCTTCCCTGATTCTATCATTAACTCTTTTCACATCATCAGCACAGAAGCTGAGAAAGAAGAGACAAGCACCTCAGCAGGCAGAGCAAGGGTGCCTGAGCTGTCCGGCTCCTGTTGGTGACACGTACACCGGGGATGGCCAACCCTAAAAAAATCCCCTTGACATTTTAGTTTTTATTTTAACACTGGCTCCTGAGCTCTCCTGCATCAGTGCAGCTTGGCAGAGCAGGTTGTGCTTTCCTTGTGCATGCTGAAGGAGGCGGGAGGGTGCAAACCTCCTCCTCCTCAGAGGCCCCAGCACACTGCAAGAACATGCTTTTGTCGCTGTGTCAGAATTTATAGTTAATGTCTGCAAATTCTGGCAAAATACCAGTAAATGTAATACCATTCCACCACAACAGACATTTTGTATGCAGACACAGACTCTAGGAGGATATAATTGGTACCTATTGCTCTACTTTCAAAATATTGCATTCAAATACATTCTTGTGGAAAAAGAAACTGATGAATCTTCAATACCAGGAGAGTCTGAGATCATCTGCAGACTTTTAATGAGCATCAGGCTGCACTGCTTTCGGCCAGGGCTGCTAACGCACGGCCTTGCCCAGGAGGGCACTCAGCAGCCAACACATCCATTTAGAAAAATGATTTTGTGGTACCAGTGAAACAACTTATGGAAGAAGGAAAAAGCTGGTGCTTAAAAACCCTGCTGTGTATTCAGAAAACAGCCTGAAGTGGCTGGGCACTGATACAGAGCAGGTAAGTGCTTTCTTTTTTTGCAACCCAAACTGTACACGAGGCTGGTAGCTTGATTAGACACTACAGATTGATGAAGCAAGCGAGCTCACAAACTGTGCTCTGTGAACCACAGCTATGGACAGAGCTGCTCTGCTCAGTGTCCATGTAAAGGTGGTCTGTCTGACAGAAAACTTGCCTTGACTCTCAGGAAATTATACCATCATTCAAAGAAAAAAAAAGTTCATCATTTTTCTGCTCTCCTATTAATTCAAATGTCATACTTCTTTTAATTCACATATTCCCAAATAAGATGTAATTAAAACAGGTATTTTAGGGTAGCTGTTTTTAATTTTCTTCTAGCTGTGTTTCAATTTCTGTTGTTGCTTCACTGCTGATTTTACTTTCACAATTGATTGGAAAGGTTTATTCTTCCTTTAACGTTAATCTTTAAATACTCGCTCGCAACAGGGGCTCTCAGATGCTTATTATGTTGTACTACGTGATGAGAAACAGTCTGCAGTGCTGGATCTGGTGGATGATCCCCTCGCACTATATCTGTCTCCACACAGGGACATATGCTTTCAGTATGTTGCTACTTGTCTTACTTCATCATTTTTCTAATTTTCATTACAAACGCACCAGATATCACAAGGCACCATATACAGCCATCAAGAACAGATTGTTTCCTTGATAGCTGTACCAAATGCTCACGTGGCTTTGGCACAGTAACTTACTGAACAATGCCACCACTCAGAAGGCTTTTCTTCCCTGTGAGTATGCATTAGGAGTGAATTCAGGCACACGGGAGCTGTATTATTAACCTGCCGTGTCATCATATTCCAGTGATTTCCTGTTTCCCGTCATCAAATGTGCATCATGCTGACTAAAATGCAAACTGGAAAGTTTAACACAAGTAGCACAAAAGAGCGTTACCTGGAGCTAGTTAAAAAAGAGCAGGAAAAAGAATGGTTGCCATCATTAAGTCTCCCGTAACATTGTTCACTTGTGATAACATGGCACATCTTTTCATTTCATTTTCCTCGGGATGATGTCTACCATAATTTATTAAGAATATCACAACAAATTTGGAGAAAAAAGCAAATGAAATTCATTATTTTACGTACTTCTCTATCAAACCACCTGGCTTAATAACACATGCATCTCAACCACTCTCGGTTTAGGGCCAGAATTGCCCTGATCCTGACCAGGAAGAAATGAGGTGCAGGGCAGCAGCTGCTGAGCCTCCAGCTCAGGGCAGCACTCGGCCTCCTCCTCAGCAGTGGTCAGGGAGGGGGCACCACGCAGCAGCCTGAGGGCAAAATGGGGAAAGACCAGCCACCAGTGGAGGTAAGAGGTAACACATTTCTAAAAGTTAGTTAAAAGATAGCTTTGTGTTCTAACTGAATTTACGGTACAAAGAGTAAGAGACGTATTAAGAATTGTTGTTTGTCTTAGCATTTATTTGTTTCCCTTTATTGCATTGTCTCAAATGGCAATTTCAAAGGCAAAATGCCATTCTACATTAAAACCTTGGTCACCCAACAGTCCAAACTCTTCCCTGGGGTGACTTTCATAGAGTTGTGCTAGGAATTAATTTGATTGAATAGAGACAGGTTAAAAAAAAAATCATCAACAACACAACAGAACAAGAACAACAAAAGGAAAACAAAAATAACCAAAGGTCTGAGGTCTGTTACCTCACAGTCATACCTTTCTGCAACTCCTCCAAGATCTACCCTTCCTTGGGAGTGGTTTGGCAAGGTGAGACCCGGTAGGAAGGTGATGCTCCCTGCCCTGAGAAAGGCCTTCTGTTTGTTTCGGCAGTGGCCGGTTCATTTGCCTTGTAGGTGAGTTCACCAAGTGAAAGTTGAGCCGTGTTTCCCTTTAATTTCCATAGGTCTGTATGGATATGAGCTTATCCCTTTCTTTTGTTTGAAAAAGTGATAGCCCTGCCATCTGAGTCTGAAGTGTAACTACTACCAGGTCCCGTCAGGCAATCCCCGTTATCCCTGGGGCACAGGGACGGGAGTGGAGGGGAAGGAGCTCACAGCTCCTCGCCAGAGACACGAGCTACAAGCAGCAACCTTCCCACTCAAGCAAATACCAGGCTGGATGGAGGGCAAGGGTGCAGGTGAAAAAAAAAAAAAAAACAGCTTCATTTCTCAAGCATTTTTTTCCCTTGAGATTTTGTTGGTGGGCGGATTGTTCCAGGTGAAGAGGCTTGCCTCCCCTGCGACTGAGCCAAGCCAACCAAGCAACGTGCCAAGGCAAATAGGAAGGCATTTATCTCATAGCTGAAGCTTTCCTAAACACCACAGGAACTCAAGAACTTCTTCCTCACAGTCATTGAAGAAGAATTTGTCTGCAACCAGAAATAAACCAAGTAATTGTTGCAGAATTCCCTTCCCAATTCCTACATAGCCGTAGTTTCGGTAAATGTGATCTTCACAACGAGCTCGTGGAACCACCTGATGGGAACAGTCCCCAGGATGTTTCACCACACCAAGGAAGCATGTATTTTATTTGTGTCATCCCAACAAACTGCTGTCTAACCTGTGAAAGACACATAAAGACTTTATAGCTCTGATTCACTGTTCTATAGCAAGAAAGTGCCCCTCCCCACTCCACCCCCCTTTTTTCCCCCCTTTTTTTGACAGCCTGGAGCGGCTGCCACTTGGGGTTTTGGAGGTTTTGCCTTTGACCACAGCATGTGGGAAGAACAGTGGGGCATTAGAATCTAAAAGCGTAGAATAACATGGCTTAAACTCTTTTAGGTGTGTAATGCACATCGGGGAAAAGAATTATTTAAAGCAGGGTAAGAAGTTGGCTGTTTGTTATTTCAATGATCACAAGAAAATCTGTGGTTTCTGTAAAGAACGAATGCTCCAGCACAGTTAATACAAGGGCTGGTGAACACTGCAAGAATGAACGTTGCTTTCTGTAAATATTACAGCTTCTTCTAGCAGCATGAGGTAGTTCATCTGTCTTTCATCCCTGCAGAGGCACTTTAACGTAATACATGCTAAAAGGTCAAATTTGCTCATTTGTTTGCCATTATGTAGGGCCTTGCAGTTCTTTTGTTTTGTAAATGCAACAGTCTAAATAACTCATAAGAGCAGAGACGCCAGCTGTCGGTGCCACAGCCAGGTAAGTCCTGATTCATGACAGCCTTCTCTTGCTGGAAGACCACAAAGGATGTAGCAGCGTGCTGACTACGCTGCGCTGCGGTATGTGCTGGAGGCTCGTTGGCATTTCAGAACACATCTGGCAGCTGAAGACAAGAATAGAGTAGGCAGAGAAACAATATTGATCAAAGAGAGTTTTGCACTTGACATAACCTGGAAAGTGCACCTTAGGTGCCTAATTAGGATTTAACCATGCAGAAATTATATTGGAAAAAAAATTACTGACAGCATATCTAAAAATAGGAAGACTGCACCTCTTGTAGGAGCAAGTTTGGGGCTGTCAGGCATAGCACAAATCAATGAGGTGATACCATAGGCTGCTGGTGTATCAGAAGAGCTGTTGTTACTCACTGCCTCCTGTGGAACCTGACAGCATAGATTTGGGTGTCAGCTGGTCCCGAAGATACCTCAGAATAACTGGGAGAATGTAAAGGAAAAGGTAATTTCCAGCTGCCAGGATCGATTAGCACAGTTGGACTGCAAGCTTGCAGCAACTGTAATAGCATCCAGGTTTTGTCAAGTTTGTGTCTATTTGCATACAGATTTGACAATGTAATTGTCTACTGACATAAGGCACGTTGAAAGAAAGGTAGTCAATTCAAAGAAAAGAGTTCTTACAATCTGCTACTGTATTTCAGTAGAAATGAGGCTGTGCCATTTTGCAGCAGCAGTTGACTTTATTCATAGAGCATACCTGGCCAACCACAAGTCTTGGAACCAAAATTAGACTGTTGCTTGCAACGCAGACCCAAAATAAACCCACTGAACTGAGGGAAGCACAGCTCTCTGATAAGTCAGCACCTAGCAGTGTTTTACATAAAAAAGAATAATTTCCAAGTGAGGTAAGCATGAAGAAAATGAATGCAAGCATTGTACTCTTCACACTTTTTATTTATTTTTTTTTTTTCCAGCAGACTGTAAGAACTCCTGAGGTTGGACTTGATGATCTTGAGGTCTCTTCCAACCTAGACAATTCTGTGATTCTGTGAACTGCTCACATTTTACTAGCTGCCCCATTACACATTGGTATGCCACATAAATGCAGGACTCGGACTTCAGGCCGGCAGCCCACCCCTGCTGGCAGCAGCAGCAAGGTGCTCTTTAATACTGACTGCAGTGGAATTGGGATTTATGGCCATCATGACTGCGTCTGAAAAATTTCCTCTGCTTGCCTGCCCTACTTTTCTGTTTTGTTGTAATTTTAAAGCCTCAGCATCAGGCTGATTTTGAAGGCATTTAGCAGCAAAGGAATTGTGTTTGATTGGAAAATACGGTGGGGGAGAGAAAAACAATTTGGAGCTTGATAGTTAATTGTTTTTCATGAAATTCTGTCCTAAGTTATGTTGTCTGTTAGAATTGGAACATTAGTCCAAGATAAAGTGAAAAGAAACAGGTCAATAATCATATTTTGGAAAGATTAGCAAATCTGGGAATACAAAACTTATTTCTGTTTCATTTAAGGCTTCCTGATACAGTATCAAAAATTCACCCACCAAAAATAACAAACCAAACCATCAGCAAAAACAAACAGACAAGAAAACAGCATCCCTTCTGGTAAGTGTCCTGGGGCCCTTGTTTTGTTACACACGGTGGTGGTAAGCAGTGCTCCCATGACTCCTGGACGGTTTCTTAGGCCCGGTGGGAAGGTGGCAGTGAGGTGGTGCTCGCAGCAGCAGACCTGGCAGGAATGCCAGCGCTGTCCTGGCCCTGCCGAGGCCAGCGGAGCTGCCTGAGGCTGGCTGTGAAGCAGGGCAGAGTCCTCGGGTGGCAGTGTGTTTCCTGGAGAGGGCAGAAGTAAATTGCTTTAAGAAGCTGTGCCAAGTGCCGCTGGCAACGGTTTTCCACAGATAAAGTGGTGAGAGCCAAATTTAAAGATGAATTAGATGCGTTGGACCCATCTCTTACTTAAAAGTAATGACCCATCTGTGTCTTGGCAACACCTTGATGAGCATTTTGACTGGTTACATGATGAAGATGCTAACGGTAACATAAACCAGCAGAATCTCTTACAGCAGAGTACTGGAGATAGTGTCTTTTGCTGTGTTCCCCCTTCATTTTAAATATCACTCCTGTCCCGTCACACTAGAGATGTCAAATAAATGACAGGCAGGAGTTGAAAAGAAAATCTAAAGCCAGACTAGGAATAAGTGTTAATTAAAACAGGATTTGGAATAATCATGAAGTTCTCCTTTCATATCCGTTACGTCTAAAACTTCATCTAAGACCCATTTTGGTTTGATTTACATGGCTCCTTGTAATGGTTCTGGTGGATATTGTGCTGTGAGAAAGTGTCTGAAAGGCAATCTATCTG
Organism: Aythya ferina; assembly: GCF_964211825.1. Lineage (NCBI taxonomy): Eukaryota > Metazoa > Chordata > Aves > Anseriformes > Anatidae > Aythya > Aythya ferina. Next base: position 2,681,673 of record NC_140298.1, read on the forward strand.
CAATAAGGCTTTGTCACTTGTCTTAAGTCACTGAGTGCTCTGCTGCACTGCCATCGCTATCCTGAGCTCACAAATGTGACATTAACATATGTATGCTGAAAATTATGGCTTATGACTTGGAAATAAGCCATAATAATAACTTGTCTGTGTTATACAATACCCATCTATTGACAGTCAGGGGAATGAAAGCTACTGATGCACCCCAAAACACATTTCTTTTCCTTTGAATTAGCTAGTAGTTTTCAGAAGTGGTTGACACTCTTTACTTTTAGCAAAAAGAACCACATTAATATTTACAGTATTGCTCATGAGAACGTATCTAATTGGGTGCTGAGTAGCAATTGATACAAAATTGATGTGATTTTTAAGCTTGTACATAGATATCTAGAGAGATACAGCTATTTTGGAGTGATGTGCAGGTGTATGCATAGCTATCTGTGTGTGTGTATGATACCTCCAAGACTCATTCCTAGTCTCTCAATATTTAATAGGAGTTATGCAATTTCACATCAGCCTTGAAGTTTCCTTTGATCTGAGAGAGTTGCTGCTACTTGTTGCAAATTATTTTGGAAGCTCTGTGAGCTATGCATATCAAGCTATGATAACTCCTGTTTTTTTAATATCATTAAAATGTTTAAGCCCTCAAGATCTGTTAAGCCGGTGTTTTGGTTTCTGCAAATTAAATCCCCTTGAAAAAGCTAATTTAGCAACTGAAGCAGATCATCATAGAAAGCATTAAGACCATAAGCAGTAATAACAAACAATAATGTTAAAATGTAGTCACCGGTTTCCCTTGTGATTTGTTTTGTTTTACAGTTTCTGCATAACATCGTCTACCCAAGACAAACAACCTCACAAAGGGCCAGATTTACCTCCTTGCTGGCATCTGCTATGGCAGCAGCAATGATGGAGAAGACAAAATTGTTGTCCACTGATGGTGCCTCAGTGACTGGTGCTGGATGGAGTTCCTGGCAAGCTGCTTCTGGTGGGAACCAATTTGTTTGCTTGCTTGCTTGTTTGTTTTGTTTACCACCTCCCAATATGGGCTTCAAGTGGAGGTCCAAAACCAAAATATAGTGACTAAATCTGGTATCTATAGTTCATCTTTAGTTTTATAGCTACTGCTGTAGTTTAATAGCAAGCTGGGAGCTAGAATATAAATACTGTCATTTGCTACCTGAAACACACATACCTTGATAGAGTAATTTACTTCTACAGGACTATAGTTGGACATATTCTTTTAAAAATAAGTGAACTGATTGAATGATTCCCTGTCTCCTTGTAGGAAAGTCTCACAGTACCAGTTTTGGGTTGAACAATGTGCTCCAGCGAGCAACACCCCACCACAGACATGACTGGAGTGAGAAGCTTTACCAAGGTAGGAAAAAAAAACAAACAACCCTTTTACCTAGGTTAGGAAGGGAGGGGAGACTTCAGTACCTAAGTCTCATTTTACCGGGGGTTTAGCCAGAAAAGGATGAGGGACCAACCAAACAAATATGAAGCACAGGAAACAGCATTTCCTAATCAAAATATTGAGGATTTGTGGGAAAAATACTGCAGATTTTCACCGCAGAATTTTACAAGAAAATTCTCCAAAGTGTTTATTGGGTGGAGTTAGCAGATTACGTCTTTTGGTGTTTTCAGTACTGGGAGGACTGAAATGAAGGCATGTGAGATTCATGGCAGTTAAAATTCCTGCAGTATAAACAAACCCATCCAATCTGCGAGCATTTCAGTTTGCTTTGTTTTGTTTTCAAAATTGTTGGTGCTATCCAAAACATTGCATTGGAGGATAACGACACTGCCATTCATCTACTTCAGGCATACCGATCACAGCAAATGGGAAAATTTGCAATTTTTAGGATTGTTAACATTTTTTCTGGGCTTCCCTAATTTTGTGCAGAGTCAAGGTGTGGGTGTTTATAAAATAGTAGCGACATTAAGATGCAACACGTAACTTTTTCTGTAATACAAACTCTGTACATTGTGCCTGAATGACAGAAATCAGGGGAATGAAACCAATGGCTTCTCTTTTTTAAAACAGTCCCTCACTGGTGATTCTGGGGAATTCATAACTCCCAAGCATAGACCATTAAAAAAAAAATAAGACAAACATATTTTAGGTGGGTTCTACCATGAACACTTAGGTTATTTTCATTCTGATTTTCTCATTTTAAAAATTAGAACATTGTCTTTCAAACATATCTGAGATCCCAGGCTTGTTTGTGTTGGATTTTGCTATTGCTCTTGGGGAGAGTTTTGGCCCCCTGTTTCAGCTGCTTTGGAGTGCTGCTTTGGGGTCTGGTGCAAGTGATTTTTACTGCCACAGGAAAGGAAAGCATATTTGTTTAGCGAACTGTGATGGAGAACAGACTCACTGTTTCCTGATTTTTGAAATACAAATTCAAACAACACAGATTTGTCCTTGGCCCAGGGATGTGTGACAGCAAGCTAAACGTAAGGTAAGTGAAGGCAAACGTAACTGATCCCAAATATCAGCTGTCTGTTGTATGTGCAGCACTTTGGAAATTCATATCTATCTGGATATGTATATAAAAAAAATAAAAACTTATATAAAAATAAAAATTGTGAACTCTGCTTCAACATAACACAATTCTAAAAACACTCATTTGGGGTTTTAAAAAACCCCACGTGTAATTCTGAAATTAGGCTTTTTTCCACTTGTTTTCCTGTTACCCTTCTTCTGTTAAACTGCCTGTTAAATGATGCCTGTTAAACTAACAATGTCCTCAATTGTAATGACTGCTTTGCTGAAAAGGAAAAATTTTCTCCATCTACTTGTGAAGGGGACTCAGTTGTCACTCGGTGGTGCAGTCATCTCTCTTTGCAGCCCCTTTATTCTGGTGGTTAGTACCCAGCATCTCGTCATCACATTTTATTGTATTCCGGTGCACTCCGTGGATCCCACATTAAGAGGTGTGGCTGTAGCCTTTTTAAAGATTCTAAATTTTCATTATATTGTAAAAAATTGCAGGCATTTTACAGCATTTTAATGCAGGCTTAATTGGGTGTGCAAAATGCAAGTGTAATTACAGTTGTGGAAGAAGCTCTACACAAATAGTTTGGCTATTTAGAGGCATAATTATCCATATTGCATTCACAAGAATAGTAACTATATATGTAAATCAGTCAAAATGCTTTCTAAATAGCCTATTCTAGTCATCCTAACCTTTTGCGTTACATAACCACAATGAAGAACCTCGAGAATAGCATCTACAAATGCAGCTTTCTTTGCTGAGTCTTTCTGTGGGAAACTGAGAAAAAGCATACTACCTTCTTGGGTTTAAAAAATAAAATAAAACAATAAAAAAAAAAAAAAAAGCCTGAAAATGCAGCAGTGCCTTTTGCGTTACAAGAGCTGGAACATCAAGAAGGTCCTCTGAGACCACAGGAGCTCCTGTTCAGATGCAGGTCTGAGGAGGTGGCACAGGACTGACCAAGCCTGAGGGGAGGAAGCTATGGGACGAATGTGCTGAGTAACATGGGGCAATGAAAGCTTTAGATCCATTCAGTTTTCCTGAAATGATGAAAAACGCATGTTTTTACTCATCCTGTACTGTACTGCTGTGAGAGCAGAACTCCTCCGTGCACAAAGATCTAAGATTTACTGATGAAAATGGAAGTTTTACAGCATTTTAGAGAACATAGGTACAGACGGAAGCCTATTTGACATACAAATAATGATTTTTTTTCATTTTTTTCACTGATGTTCCTGTTTCTGTATTTTACACTTTTATCATATTCTGGAGTAGTTCTGGAAAGCGTCTTTACCATGTTTCCTGCAGCTTTTTGCAAACCAACACTTTTAAAGTAAGGTTTTATAATCCAAGCAGAAGAGAATACCAGTCTGGTGATGGCTGGGGATAAATTCTTTGCTGCAGTGAAGGCAGCAAGGTTCTATTCACAATTGTCATGAAATTGAAACATTGCTTCAGATTTATTTTAGTTGTTTCAAGTCTTCATATTGGGTCAAATTTATATCTCATATGCAAGCATTCCAGCTTAAGAATCCCCCTTGGAACCAGAATTTTCCTGTTCAGACCCATCACTGGAATAAATTCATTGATAAACTAGCTTGTGTTCTGCAAATGCTGACATAACCATGCTCTAATGCACAGCAGTAGGTAGAGCAGAGCATCTCTCTCACTTTCTTACTGTCTGATTAATATTCTGAATAATGCAGGTTTCTATCTATGGCCTTTTCTTGTCAATTTGTTTCTTGTTAATATTCCCAGTCAAACCACCTTCCTTGCTTCTACATTCTACTTTTACATTTGAGCTCAAAATGAGAAATATGCCTTTTTTAAAAACACAAAATTATTACACAATACATTAAGGACAGTACCTGCTTTTTAGGAGGGCTAGAAAAAAATTGCCAATTCTGAGCTGAAGCTTTTTTTGTTGTTGTTTTTTTTTGTCCCCCTACCTTCCCCCCCAAAAAAGCCCACAAACAAGGAAAATCCCAGCAACAACTAACTGCCCTTTCTGTTCCCCCCAGAACTTCACGTTTCAAAAAATGGTTCTGTTTTCATTAGAAAATGTTTTACTTGCATCCGAAATGGAGCAGCTTTTGGGTGTCTCCCTATATTTTTAACTTAAAATACTTCAAACTAACCCCAAACCCAAAGCAGCGGCTAAAGTACTCTTTTTCTCAGTTTCGAGCCATTTTTTAAAAAAAGCCATTTTTTTAAAGCCATTATTAAAAAAAAAAAAATCATTTATCAGATAATCATTTTTTGAAATAAGTTAAAAGTCTGTTTACCATCAAAAAAAATTAACATTTTCTATCCAACTCAATTTATGAATTGACATAGTAACAATAACGTAATACAGAAGCCTGTGTAAGTATAACCATCTGCCCTGATACTTTTAAATTATTAATGGAATTTATTAAAACTTCAAGCACTATTTATAGCTGTACTCCAGATTTAATATACAGGCTAGCAAGATGATGAGATAGTTGATGGCATTTTTTATTTTTTGCAAGTTTTTTTTTGATTTTTTGCATGTTTTAAGAAGAAATTCCCAAAGACTTCATTGTTTTTCTTAAAGTTTCCCACTCTGCAGGTTCTTTTTTCTGTTTGAGTTTTTGAATCTTTTTTAAGTTTAAGGCATAGCCCACTTACCTTAACAGAATACATCCCTTTTGTCTAAGCCAAATTATATCTTTGTGTACGAGTACACAATTCAAAAAAATTGCACTACTTTTAAACTTATATCTCTTTGAAAGGTCTTAACCAAAGAATATAATTCAAATACAATTTCCACCAAAGGACCTAATTAAAAATATGCATTTATTAACATGGCTTGACCAGCTTCAACCAGGGGACTGTGGGTATTCAGCTGAGGGTGGGGAATGTGCAGGTGTTTGTGTGCCACTTGTTTGCTCAATGAGACCCCAGCTTGCATGTTAAGACATAAACAGACAATTAAGCCTGGAAGAGGAAATTTTGGCACAGTGGAAATTTCTTTACTGGTAAAAAACCAAACTGCTTTTTACCTCCAAATACATATAACGATGGCAATAAAGAAGTTAGAATAGTCATGCAATCTATTACTCTGAAATCATCACTTATTTGCCACTAATGGAGTCATTGTGCTGCTCTCTGGCTGTATGCAACAAAGCGCACGGTATCGCAGCTGCATAAAGGAGCCGTGTTTTCTGTTTGTATAAGCCTTAGCTATAACATTCAATTATCAAACAATACTAAAAATAGGAGGAAAAGAACATTCCTGCCTATAATATTCATTGGTTAAATCAGAGGATGTGGTGACTGCAAATTTTAAGAACACTTTGAATGTATCTATTTTTTTATTTTCTGTAGGCCTTTGTTTTGAATATATCTTTTTTTTTTTTTTTTTTTTTTAATGTTTATTTTCTGTGGGCCTTATTCTGATATTCCAGTGATGTAAATTCACTGATTGCATTAGGCAGATTTATAATAAAAATAGTGCAATTAGATGAAGGCCCAATAGCCAAAGAAGTGTTAAAATCTTCAGAGAATGACTAAATGATCCATTATGTTTTGGCAACTGCAAACTCATTTCCTACCTGCTGTTCGTTTTGTGGTCGCTATGAACCAATTATTTCAGATAATGTGGGAAACAGTCCATTTATGAGAATCCATCAAGAAATCATTATTCCACTAGAAGCAGTGTGCTTTTTTAAACAGAATTCGAGAGTATGGATTCAAAAATATTTTCTCACTCAGGGCAGGGGTGATAAGGAGGAAGGGGCTGGGCTGGAGGGCTAGAGCCATGTTCTCTGGAGTTTTTACTGAGCAGTTTTCTCATCTGAAATGCACCAGATGAGGGTATATGTAGTACAGGATACAGCAATTTATTCCATCTCCAGGCACAGGGTATGGCAGCAATGTCAGGAGCCTGAAAGTGCAGCAGCTCTGGCTGTTACATCTGATACATGTATTTATTTATCTGGCTATATTTAATGTCTATGCATATTTATCAAGCTTCAAACTGCCTCACTGCCCTGCACCAGGCATATACTCTTTGTTAATGCTACATGCTGGAAAAAAACAATACATAAAAAGTTATATAAATTAAAGCTCCCATTAGTTGCTACTTAAAGAAGGCTCAGCATGTTCCTACAAAAATCTGAGACAATCTCATTATTGCTATTTCTCTTTTTTTTTTTGCTGTAGCTTCATGATGCCTCTGCCAGAGGTTGGTCGTGGCTCCCTTGCGTTAAGCTCAATATGAGCATGGCAAATGAGGATTTTTCCCAGTATCCTCACCAAAGGCACAAACAAACGAGGAAGCAAACCCCAAGCTTACATGCGGGCCTTAGTTTGCCCATGACAGACATCCTGTTCGACCTGTGCATCTTTCCTTCGGGAGCACAGCAAAGCTTGTGGATGGCAGAAAAGCCAAATGCCCGTGTTAAAGGTGCACCTGTGTTATGCAAAACCAGTGAGAGTGACAAGGCTTGTCCAGTGCTCTCGGCATTTGTTCCTTTGTGCTGCTGGCTTTCTTTCTCTCAGGCTTTAATGTAAGGAACTGCACGCTGTAATACTGAAAATGCTTTCCCTACTTTACCCAGGATCTGTTGCTTCAATGGGCCAATTCTCCATAGGCTCCCCTCTCACACTTGCAGCAAAGACAAGGTTTGCCCCAGGCTGACTTGCCAGGGTGGATCTGGTACCTTCCCACTCTCAAACGAGTGCGTACAGTGAATAATTACTGACCTTTTTTTCCCCATACCTCAGTGCAGGGATGAATACACCGGGTTGCCTCCTGGAGGAACTCCTTTCTAAACTACACTAACCCATGACCAGAATAAATGATTACAGACCTCTCTGTGCCACTGAGGGCTTTAATCAGTACAAAGTGGCACTGCCAGAAGCCTTCCTGATGGTAAATCAAGGCAATGCAGCAACTCAGTCTTTCACTGCCGCTGTTATTAAATGAAAGCTCACTGGGATTTTTTTAGGTTACTGCTTCCTGATTCTGCAATTTGAGCAGCTGGAGGAACCAGCTGTGCCCTGGGGCAGTGGCTGAAGGGAGCATAGCAGCTGACCTCTGGATGTGTGCAGGGTGTCAGGTGCCGCACACAGACCACTGTGGTTTTGAGGCCTAGGGACTTAACATGGTTAGGGGTCTGCCTCATGCTAGCACAAACCCTAAATAAAAGTGACCTGTAAAGCCTCAACGGAATCACATGGGAAACCAAATAATTATACAGTAAGAAACAGGCTGGTGTACCTTTTTTCTAGAGAAATCGACTGTTCGGCATAAATAGCTGTAATGCTACTCAAAACGGGATTATGTTGTCCACTCTTCTGGAAGAAATGCAGCAGCAAAGCAAGAAAATGAAAAATTCAGTGATGACTGCACATCTTCCCCAAAGCGTTATCTCAGAAAGGGCAACACATAAGCCCCTAAAGGCTCTTTTTGTGCAAGAAAAGAGGGACTGCCGTGCGGCTGGGGAAAACAGGGTTCTTCACCTACCCTTGCGCTGATCAGAAAGATCAAACCCTAGTACCTGGAACGCTGTGGTTCCTTGTACATTTGTTTTTCCTTCTTGTAAATTGGTTCTTTGGACAGAAGAAAAGAAGATGGATCTATGTGCTTTCTTTTGCTTATATCTATCATTTGCTCTTTACTATTTTTAGAAAAAAATATTCTAAATTCCTTTATATTGGATACTTTGAGCCGTATCTTGCTTGCATCAGATACTAGAAAATCCTATCCTAAAAATGCTCTACCCATTCCACAGCAAGTTACTGTGGATAACTCAGCTGTAATTTGGCATGAACTTGGAGGCCCAGCATGGCTTGGGCCAGGAGCCCCTGCAGGGGGTGCGTGGTGCCAGGGGGGCACTGACACCCAGGCAGGGCCGTCAGTGCCCTCCAAGCCCCGGCACCACCCCAGTTACACCATGCTTTCCTCAGACACCAAACCCAATTCTTGTTAGGGACACCCAGCTGAATCCACAGATTTCACACATCTACTCAGCTGCAACAAGAGATGTATACACAAGTAAAACAAGAAATTAAACTTGGCTTAGGACAGTTCACCTTCCCCTTTACTTATTTTTGTTTTAGATAAAATAAATGTAAACCTCCTTACTTACTTTAGTGTTCTTCACAAAAACTTCATTTTCTGTGGATATGAATTAATTATTTTTTTTCCAAAAAAGCTCCTTTATGAAAAGGTTTAAAGAACACAATTACTGTGGAAGAAACCCTACAGAACGTGAATACCAGTTTTGTGCAGATTAAGAGACAGTATTTCCTGAAGAAATAAGCTACAGTTCCAAATACAGTGGATTTTGGTGCTTTTTTTTTCTCTATTTCAGAGTACCGCTAACAACTTTTCTATCTGCAGACGCGGGTAAGGAAACCAAGAGCAGCAGGGCTTGCGTGTCACCAGCACTCTGTGATGCGTTCAGCACAAGATTTATAGCACTTGCAAGCCGTAAATGTGGCCTAGGTCAGCAACAAAAATTTTCCAACCTCTCCATTGAGAGAAAAACTCCCTATTGAGCTTTGTGAACAAGTGAACAGTCCTTGTTTGCAGCCCCTCAGAAAGAATCGCTCTACAAGTAGAATATATTGCAGAAATGTCATGCAAATGCTAAAAGGGACCACGAGACAGATGGTTCAAGACTTCTTTTGGAGTTGGCCAGACCATCTTTAACAAGAAAACATTTTTCTGAAGGCTGGAGTGTTTCACTCAACATTCCCCAGTTTTCTTGAGTCCAGGCTGCTTTGATGTAGCAGGTTACAGGAAAGTTTCCTGGTGCTCTCTGCAAAGCAGTTCTAGCTCAGGTCTCTCCTTGATTCTGGGTTGTGCATCTCATCTTGGGCCACCTTCTTGTGGCAAGACTGAGACTCTGCTCAGCACCCCGATCACTGCAGCAGAAAGGCTGTGGCAAGTCAGATCCCCACATTAATTCCTCCCAGACTTATCTACCATTGCTTGACCCAAAGAGCTCTTCCGAAATCAAGGCACTGCCACTGCCACCTGAGAGCCGGCCTTAAACCATTCCTTTTCAGCCCAACACAGAACAGAGCCACGGAAGAAAAAAGGTCAGTTTTGGTTCTAGTTTGTAATCTCCAGGCAAATGCTGGATGTTTCCCCCTTTCCATGATGCAAGCTGTTATTTTTGTCAGGCTGTGGAAGAGCTAAATTCGCTTGCTGGCAGGGCAAGGTCAGTAACATAATTTCCCTGGACATCTTAACCCCAAACTGTTACCTGGAGCACACCGCGGAGCTGTTACGACATCTGGAGCAAAAATGCATTCACCTCAGGCCTGTCGCGGCGTTCAGCCTGGCAGTGTCCTCACCAGCTGGTTCCTTCCAGCTGGCTGCCCTTTCCCTGCAGAACAAGCTAGCTTTATTGCTGAGAGGCAGACGTATGGGTTGGGTATTGCACTGACATGTCCAAAAGCAAGGGCAGAAACTTTCCATAAATGCTTCAGGTCATCACTCAGGATGAGCAGAAGGGAACAAACTTTATTTTGAAAGAAGTCCAGAAAAGATGGCACAGCTCACACTGCTTCAGCGGTGAGGTAGCTCATACTGGGCTCCTCTGAATATGTGATGGGTGCCCAGCTCACCTAAATACTGCCATTTGGGGAGAAAATACTACTCTCAGTCTGTTTGGGCCTCGCAGTGGAGGTACCGGCGTCTCTTCATCTCTGCGACCTGAATGCAATGACCTGTTAAGCCAGTGGTATAAAGCAATCTCTGAATTTGGCCTTTCCCGTGAGGACTTCATATGCTAGTGTCTTTTTATTTCAGGAACAACACTGTTCATAAATCAGTTCTCTCCTAGAGGACTTGGGGAAAATACAATATTATCTCAATTAAACAAAAGTGTTTTTCTGCAGATCTATCACTCCAAATGGAACAGACTGACAGCCACATCAATGTACGTCCTGTAATTCAGAAAATGCATTCAAAAATGTTTCATCCAGATTAAAACCCTATTCCTCCTGCCAGCGTCATTTTCAATTTATGGCTGGGGAAAAGCAGGGGGCTGCAACTAGCTATTACTGATTAGTCACCCATGTTCTTTTCTCTTTGTTTATCTCACACCAACAACGTTGGGTATCTGATCCAAACGCTCGCTGGAATGCTACACAAAATGTTGGTGCATTGATAAATGCCTGTTTTTTTAACTTCTGGGCAAGTCAGTCTAGTACAAAGATGGGTGACGGAAAGGCTAACCATATATAACATGATTTCAGAGAGCAGGTGGATGGATAATTCGCAACACAGATTGTAAACCCTTGTGCCATTTTAATATGTCATTATAGTAATGGGAGATTTATGCTAGCAATACTTGCAGGTTTTTGCCAAAAGCACACATTGCCTAGATTGAGGCTATTGATGTAGTGCTCTCATCATTTAAGGTGCATTAGAGACACTATAAGAAGAGAAATGTGGAGAGGGACATTGGGATGCTATTAGTGAGTTGCATATGAAATTAAATGGGAAATGAGCAAAACTCCATCTCATCGTAGCACAAAACTTCTGTCTCTGCATGAAAATAAAATCATTCTTATTCCACTTGTAAGCCATATGCTGGTAATTTGCACAGCACTGAGTGGTATTATTCATTCAACGTGGCTAATATTATTTATAGCATTTTGAAAAAAGCCTATTTAATTGCCCATAGGTAGCATAATCTCTCTAGTAAATATCTCCCAAATGGAGACCTGGACAACATGAACTGTGCAGTACTCTGCTGATGGCCCGTGCTATAAAGGTCCCTGTAGTCTGTATATGGATATGCGAGGATTTGGAGTCCAACCACATTTCAGATGGGGTGAGATGAAAGTTCACGCATTAGACAGTAACAGTATAGTTGGCTGGAAAGTTATGGTTTTTATCAGAGGGAACCATGCCATATGTGTCTGATTTAAAAAAAAAAAATATCCAAACCTAAATCCTAAACAGACAAATGAAGCTTAAAAGTTTTGAGTTTTTTACAAAGCAAACAAACAAACAAACAAAGTCCACCAGATAGGAAGAAAGAGAAAGAAGGAAAAAGGAAAGAAGAAAAAAAAAAGGAAAAGGAAAAAGGCAAGAGCAAAACCTGTTACTTGGCCAAATACTGCAGCCCTATACGTCCCAGTATCACTCCAGTCCTATAATAGAGACACGTCTCCAGTTACCTGTATGATATTTTCAAACAACCTCAGAGGAGCACATGCTCTTAGCTACAGGTAGGCAAGAGTCATTTTGCGTTATATTGTCTTTTTTTACACTGTATTCATGCACATTATTTTCTCACAAATTAGCAAAGCCACAGAATTACTGGGAGAGGTTGTGCAAAGTACTTTTCCCTGAGCAGTGAGTAGTTTCAGTAACGTATCTGTCAAATGAGAGGCATTTCCTCTTGCGTAGTGCTGCACAAAAAGAGGTTCAAGGAGAGAATAAGACAGAAAAAAAAGCTTGCTGTTTGTATCATAAGCATTACTTTCCCCCAACAAAAGCAGAACTTTGGCAAAAGTCAAATCCACCCGAGAGAGCTGGTGTTAGAGTAATAAAGGCAAATTTTGCAAAGGAAAATTTGGATCCTGGCCTAAACAAGTTGAATATGAGTTTTAAAGGTACATTGTAAGTCATCTGATGGATGGTCCAGTGAGAGCAAGAACAACCTGGCTGCTTTGGCTCTGAATTTGGCTCTGGAGAGCTGGGTTTCGTTCACAGCTCAGTCACAGGCTAAAATATTGGACAGGTGTGTGCCCTATTTTCCCTTCTGTAACAAGGGATTATTTCTTCAGTACTTCACACTGGTGAGAAGACAGAATCCATTAACCTCTGTGTGTTCTCACATACTCTGATCACAAAGGTCATATATAAATTACCCTGTAAGAGTAACTAGTTGTTTTAGTGGGTTAGTGTAAGTGTTAACACACCATGGAATATTGGACTTAAAATCAGCAGCTGGTGAGAAATTCAGAAAATCCCCCCTTTCCTTCCCAAGCCCCGCCATTAAACATTTGCTTGTTTGCATTTGATTATGTCACAAAATTTTGCATTGCAGTTTTAAGTCCCGATCCATAGTTCTCTTTAATTACAATTCATTGTGATTTTGATCGCTCTCAATTCCTGCAGACATTTTGCTACTTGTCAACAAACACAACAGAAAAGGACTTTTGAAACTATGCATCAAGTCTGCAGGTGTCAGAAAGCAGCCGAAGCACTGAAGTGGGAGGCGTGCGGCACTGTTAAAGGGGGGCATTTGCGCACTGAAGTACACGGAGATATTGATCCAGAAATCCCGCAAGCATCAGTTTTGGCAGCAGCTCCTCTACATAGGTGTTTAAGCAGGTTAGACAGATTGTCTCCTGGCAAGTGGAGGGCGGTACTGAGACTCAGGCTAAAATTTATTCAACACTAACAGGTGAACCTGAGTTTCTACCTGCCAGTTTCTCACCAGTCTCCTTTTTAAATACAAAGAGTTGAAATCCAAAACTCTTAATCTAATTAAACATCGAGCTTTTGTGGACTCGTCTGTATCTCTGCTGTACTTTTTACAGTTAGGCAATTTCTGTGAATGGGTCAAATTAAAATATGAAGCAGCATGCAGTGTGTCCAAACATGAAACAGAAGTATCTGCACATGTTTTTTTTTGTGTGTGTGTGTTTTGTTGTTGTTGCTGTTTTGTTCTTTGCTTGTTTGTTTTTCAAGTACCACAGGGAGAAAAGGCAAGAAAAGTGCTTAAAAAATGTTATTAAACACTTTTATTCTAATAATGATATCCTGTGTGGGAGTAACCATGTATTTTGCTGTGCTCTTTTCTGGCTCCCAGCAATGACCTCCTTCCAATTTCCCAATTCTGCCTTTCTGAAAAAGAATGGTCCTTGAGTATGTTTCTGCTCATTGCTATGGCTCGTGCCCAGAGAGCAGAGGCTATTACAAACTCCGGTTGTCTGTGGAGGCTTACACTGAATCAAACAAAATCATACCTTTCTTTGCATTAAAATATCAACCTTTGTTAAAGATAAACATGACACTGCTTCCCAAACCCTGGAGAAGCTCTGAAGACATTCTGAGAGTTGCATGGGAAATCTGAAAAGATGTACATGGGAAATTGCCTTTACAGCTATAGAGATGAAGCATACACATTCAGTTTTCCACGTAACTGCAGCTTGCAGTGAAACAGCCCTGTGTTGTTGTCCCAATCTCATTGTAACTATTACCCACACTCCTCCTGATGCTCCATATTAACCTGCAGTACATTTAGGTACAGACATTTAGATTTTCAAGCACATTATTTTCCAGTTTAAACCAATGAAGTCTCTAACCTGAATTACTACTGTTGCTCCTTATGATTTTTAATGTCTTACAGTTATTTTTTTTTTCTGATAGCACCAGTCACAACATTGCCCATCATGGGATAAGACAATTCCATTTTTATTAAAAAGAAAATATTTAAAGATGTCATGCAAAGATTGAAATGATGTATGCAAAAAGCTGAACATCCCAACATCTATTGTTTCTTAAAAGCATGTGAGTTTTTGATGCTTCAGTTACAGTGATTTAATGCTTGGAAGTAGAGGGACTGATGAAGATGCCAGCCCAGAGCCTAGCTCTAGGGTTTGCTGTAACCAGAACAGTGAGTGTACTTTTCTACTTTTTTTTCTTTTTTTTTTTTTCTTTTTTTTTGGCTGCTTTTGGTCTCTATTGGGATGGGGTGCGGAGATATTTTTAACCAAAAACCCTTTTGCTGTGAATAACTACTGAACTAACACAATTTAGTCATCTTTCCCTATACAGCAGTTACCCAGGGGGAAAACAAAATAAAAATTTAAAAGCCCACACAGGAAGGAAGGCAAATGAATGAAGTGTCCCAGCTGTAGGTCCTGCAGCATTTGTACTTGGGCTGTGTGTCTCATGCACCAGTGCTGGTGCTTGGCCATCAGTCCTGTTTGCCTCAAACCAGGAAGTGTTAGCAAAAAAATACATGGGACAGGGATTTGTTACAAGGTTCTCGCTGGCCTTAAAATATTTTCATCCCAACTAAGTACCTGCTGTCCACGTGAACAAGTAAAATTCTCAATGAAATGCAGACCACACAGTAGAAGTTGTGAAAGAAACTGGATTCACTGGATTATGATGCCACGTGTTGATTATACGTGTTGATTATTGCAACCTGCTGATTTCCCTCCACCTGCACAAGCCTTAAAATTCATGCTGTCCTTCATGGTCACATTACCATGATGGCACTGCCATTTTGGACATAGAAATGGATTTGCTACCTGAGTCAAAGCTTAAGCCACACTCTTTTATAAATCTAGATACCAAAAAAAAAAAAAAAAAAAAAAAAAAGCTTCAAAAGGACTTTGTTGGTAGGTTACTTCAATTTTTTCTTCACATTGATAGCTGAAATACTCAATGGCAGATCTAGTCGAAATGCATAAATACAACATTTCTCAACATTTCTCAGTACTGCTCACTGAGAATATACAGTGAATATTTTGAAACTAATTCCTCTTGCTGTTTTCTTGATTCATGAATCTTAACATATTGGGCACTAGCTACTAAATCCCAGTCTCTTTAAAATTCAGCAGGAGTTTTTATTATTGACCTCGGTAAAGCTGGGATTTCAATTGCATTTTAGGGAGGTCACCAGTTCCATATTTAAAGTCAACTGGAGTTGGACTACACTGTCCCAGAGCAGCTGAACTGCTGAGCTGCCTTCAGTTTGTGCTAGCCTGAACGACAGCTCATGTTTTCAGATAGGTCTCCAGCCCACACAAATTACAGCTTCTCCATAGCTTGTATATGAACAGCTTTCAGATCTTGGTTTTGGTAAGCATTATGGAATGAGATGCAGATTTGATCCTATCCCTGACTTTTTTTTTCCTTTACTTTGGTCACAGCTCTATGCATAATTTTTAGAGAGACTCAAACTGATGACCTTCAAATGAGGTACCCAAATGAGGTTACACAGCTGAGACTGATTACTTTTCTCGTCAGGATACCTGTCATGGTAGTTTTGGTGATCTCTAGACATCTATTTCTCTACTTGTTTTCCAAATAATAGGAGAAATGGACCACACAACAGAATGATAAAGGAAGTTAAATTAAAAAAAAAAAAAGAGAGAGAGAAGCATGAGGTGTTTTACTACAAAATGCCTTGGATCTGAGCAACATGCTGATGAATTTAGACAACCATCTTATCCTGCACCTTGTGATGATGGTTCAAACTGAACTGAAGGTTGAAAGTGAATCTTCCAGATTTTGTGAGAGGTCTACTTGACTGAACTTTTTTCCTGATGAACTGTTGGGGAGCAGAGCATCCACTACTGGAAATGTACTCTTCATCTGATAATAACAATCAATAGCTAGTGAGAGCACTCAGATAAAGAAAGAGCCTAAAGCTGGTCTCATGCTGGCACAGCGTACAGCCAGACAAAAAGCTAGCCTGAACCTGAGGAGTACAGACACCGCTGAAAACAGCACACACACAGGGCCATCAGCTAAAAAGGATTTTTTCCCCCCCTAAGTCCTCCCAGGCTCAAAACCAGCTCAACTGAAAAGTGAAATTATATAGAGTAGCTCAAATTCTGCTGTCCCATCCAGAATAGCAAAAGACAATACTGGGAAGAAACAGAATGATCACTTTAGCAACACAAGTTACGAAGCAATTGAACCCTCCCTCTGCTCTGCATGCAGATATCGATACTCGAAGAAGAATAAATGTAACTGAATGTGGTGGTATGGTCTGTCCTGGAGGTTTATTTCCATGGTCCCACTGAGCCTCTGGGGACATATTAAGGAGTAATGGCAGATGCATGCATTTGACTTGCTGCAATGATTCCAGCAGCTGGAGAGATGTGTAAGGACTGCAAGAGTCAATTCTGTAATGGTAAGGCGCAGTTGACTAAACTGGATAGTTCTGGGAACTGAGCTTGTTTATATGATTTTAAGTGGTTTTAAAAATTCAATATTAGCAGGTAATAGTTATACAGTTATGAGTTCAATTAACAATCTGGACAGCTTTTTTAGTACAGACTGCTTAAATCTAAATAAAATGATTGAATCCTATTTGTTCCAACACCCATACACAATTCTTTTTTTCTTTTTTTTTTTTAAACTACTTTTGCAAAGCCACTTATTTTAAATATCTGACTTCTATACACACTGATACTCCTCTCAGGAGACTAACTAGAAGAAAAATAAGCAGTGACATTACTCTTACAGTGGATCCAATCTCTGAACTCAGTGCAGTGCTGCCAGTATTTTTGGCAGAGAACTCCAAAAAGATGGTGCCTGAAGTTGCGGAGCCAAGAGGTGAAGAGAGCAGCAGGTGTTGCAGCAGAGCTGACCTGCTCTCAGGAGGCAATCCACTTTGAGGACACCCACTGGCTCAGGCTGGTGATAACTGAAAATGCGAAGTGCCTAAATCGTGTAACCTGATGTGGTGCCAGGAGATTAATAAATATGATGACGTAGATCTGCTGCTCCCTGTCGCTGTGACTCTATCACAAAGTACAAATTCATCTAAACCAGAACTGCGGTGCAGTCATCAATATTCTGAGGTGTTTTCAGAGCTGAGTATTTATTTCAGAGACTTTCCCCTCCCGAACAGGGTATTGGTTCCCTGGTCCTTTTTAGAAATTAGCTAAGTTCCATCCCAAGCAAAGAACTTATCCCCAAACCTTTATTAACCTCATAGGAAAATATTAATCAGTGTCTTCTGCAAGCTCCTATGAACTCACTCTGTCATTTCTCTAGTAGCCTTCTAGAAAATATTGGAAGGCACATCCACACATACCCTTCAAAACTCAAACCTGCTGTTTGATTAAAAGAAGAAAAAAAACAGGAGTTTGCAGAGAAAGAAAGAACATCTTTGTTTGTTGACAGCAATAAAATGTAACTTGTCACCAGAGTTGATATGCTGTATTAATGGCTCTTTTGTGAAACCACAGAGCTGAATGTTATAAATATTGATGTGATCACACTGCTTCTGGAAGTGTGTGATAGATGATTTTTTTAACATGAATACAGAATTGTCTTCAGTGTTTCTACAACTTGGAATTCCAATATCCTCTTTTAATTGGAAGCCATTGCGCTCACCACCAGGAACAATTTATGCTGCTGATCCTGCAGACAGAGAAGGGAAAAATATTCCTACCTACATCTGATAGCCCCAGCTGTCAGCATCTGTAAGGAACAAAACTGAGGGACAGATCTCCGAATGAGCTGCGGTGCTTCTGTGTGTTGTTGGGCTTCTTTACTTTTTGGTATATAAATGTCCTGATGCTCACAGTGCCAGCTTGGTTGCCGTGGTTACTTGTGAGCCAGCCTCTCCTGCTGTCTGAGGAGCCTGGGTCTCCTCTGTACTGGATCTGCCCACATGGGCCTTGCCTTAAACAGCTCAGCAGAGACCAGGGGATTAAATATCACAAATCAGCATCTGACCCTCAATATGCATTTATGGGGAAAAGGATGTAACAACATTCCTGATTCTTCTACAGAGATGAAAAAAAGTATCACCTTACCCTCACCAGGCTTTAAAAAATGCTTAAAAATTCCTTCTACATGACAAATGTTCAATTCTTTTGAGGAAGGTGAGGCCAGAGAGACTGTGTTTGATATAAATGCTCAAGTTTCCCTTAAGAGCTCCCAAACCAATGTACCACTTCATGTGCACTTCAAACTGCTGCTCCCATATTCAGGGAGCTCAAGCTGGTTCTATCCCAGCACACACTGTAGGGTGACAGGGAAGTGAGGCTTGCTGAAAAAGTGCATGCGCCAAAAGAAAGTCAATTTAAATCCAGGAGAGACAGAGCTGAAAAGGTAATGCATGTGAACAACTAGCACCTGCTGCTGCCATGAAGGGACTAAATTAAAAAATAAAGAACATTAATTTTAGATAGCATCTAAAGCAATATGGGATTTCAACGCCCTATTGTGCAGAGACTGCATTAGGAAAGAGTAAGAGACTCCTTTTCCTACAGTCCTGTACAGGCACAAGCCTCTCTAAAGTCAGTGGCACTGTCACAAGCCAAAAAAAAACACACCCCAAAACCAAACCAAACCAAACAACAACAGAAAACCCTTATTCAACTTCAAACATTTGAAGAATAGGAGAAGAACAGGAGGAAAGAAACAATTTCCTCCTCAGTTTGCAGATCGGAACCATGGCACAGATAGCTGGTCGTGACTCACCTTTTTTTCTAACAAGCCCTTCTGCTGAACAGTGCAGTGAGCACTCAGAATTGGATGGCAGGGATAGAGACATATGGCATCATCCAGCAGAACTGCAGCGTGGTGGCTCCGGTATCAACTACGGGTCCACAGAATGCCCTGATGTGAATTGCATTAGTCCTGTCACTGATGAAAAACAAAGAAAAAAAAAAAAAGAAATAAGCCAAGGAGGTGAATATGAGAACTAATTCTACAGGAAATTCTAAAAAAAAACATGAGCAGTGTTGGCCTGTCCAACTGTACGGTATCACAGCAGACTGTGAAGGTCACAACCAATTTGGGGGTCTATGATTACTGCTTTTAAACAGATAAACTCTAGCTTATAATTCAGCCAGGGTAACATACACTGTTTTGAAAAGATAAAAAGCACAATGATAAAAAGGAGTCTTCCATTTGTGAGATGCCATTTCCCAGCTTGCAAGTGGGACACTGAAAGATGAAGTGATTTGGTCAGGTTCATAGGGGAATTTGTAACAGGGCTGGAGACTGAGACCACAACACCTGATTGCTTCACTGATATTTGAGCTGCAAGAGCGAATGCTCCAACTGACGTGACTTGTAAAAGAGCAGGGATAACAGATCTGTAGCATACAGGGAAAATAAAAGGCAAAATACGTTCCAAAGTATTTACAGCATAAGAAATGATAGCAACACATTTCAGGTGTTGATGGGCGTTGGCTTTATATAGGGGCAACATAACTTCTCAGCAATCTGTATTAGGGAGTATGGCTATCAAAATTAACAGATGACACAGACTGAACAGGCTTGCTGTGCAAGGGGATTTAGCACCAAACAAAAGGAAAAATGCAGAACATTAAGCAAAAGTACTTAACAGACAGGAAAGACTGTATAAAATATTTTGGCTTTTCTACATTTAGGACAGAGGAATGTGCTCTGTCCTGAATGTAGAAAGTTAAGTACCAGCTACTTTTCATGCTTTAGCTATAATAACTCACATAATTTACATTTAATGCTAATATAATGCTATATACTAGAGATGGAGACTGTCATGGCATGAGAGAGGCATGGAAAACAAACATGTTCACAATAGAATTTGGAGACCGTGACCAAGATTAGGAACCGTGGTCTAAATGGTTTCACCTTAGTAACAAGAAACACTAGAAACTGGTGTCAAATGAAAGAGTCCGTATTGTAATTTCATTGATATCTAAAATATATTCTCAATTTAAGATACACTTTGAATAGCAGGAGGCAGAATCCAACCATAGTTTAAATGGTAAAGTCAAGTTATTTTGTCTTCTCTGTGGATATTACGAAACGTTTGTTGCCTAAAGTGGGTGAATTTGTCTAAGAAGCTGTATAGTAGAATACATATATAGTATACATGTATAATATAATATAGTATAATACATATAGTATAAATGGCAAAGTCTTGCTTAACTACAAGACAAAGGTAAAAAAGTGGCATTTGCAGAATAGCAGCAGTAAAGAAAAAGGCACTCTGGGTCCAAAAAAATATGAGTTTTCTGAAATTCATCTTCAGGTAATATTATTGAAATCCATATTCAGGACTTAATCCCAGGATGCTGTTCTCCAAATGTTAGTGTAATGTAAGAATAAAAGACCAGAACTGTTAATAGGTGCATACTTTAAAGAAGAGTCTGCAGAGATGTAACAGATAAGTACAGAGGGGGAAAATGCCAGAAAACAAACTCCTTGACCTACTTCCCAAACAGAGAAAACAGGCACAAGGCAGTGTTTCAAAAATTCAGGAATATTCTAACACGGACTTACCTGCAGCTATCCTCCACCCAGCAGTTGAGCTCTGTGCAGTAAATCTTGGCAGTGTTGTATTGTTCATTTTTACAGAATTCATATAAAGAAATTAATACATGTTATTCAGACAAAAGCCGTGCCACACATTTACAGGAATGTTGTGGATTTGAGAACAGGGCACAGAAGTAAATAAATAGCATAGCCCCCGATGCTACCTCTGCAGCACAGCTCCACAGACCAACACATTTAACCAACGGCAGCAAGGACAGGAAGACAGATAAACGCATCTTTATTTCAAAATTTCTTCTGTCTTGTAGGCTGAAACAGCACCTAGGAGCTACAGTTAACTCTGAGAGGCGATCCCCATTGGCCCAGGATTTTGTGACTTGGTTTGTCGGACTCGGAGATGTGGATTTTAATCAGATTCATGATAAGCGAGCACCAAGCTTACTGAGTGGTAAAGTAAAACAGCAGCTTTCAGAGCTGGAACCATTATTTCAGCTACGCCAAATTTATATGACATTTAAAACCTGAACGTTTGTTTCCCGTAGTTTATGAGTTTTGGGATAGCACGATCCTGGAAGATGTTCAGTAGGAGACAGCAGGCACAGTCCAGCAAGGCCTCCGTCATTCTGACTTCCAGTCCCTAAGCCAAGTGTTATTTCTTGTAAAATCCCCACAACTCTTCTTTCAGCCATTGCTTCCTTTGCTTTTCCTAAACCATGAAACGCAGATTTATTTAACAGCGCTACTTTCCAGCAGCTCTCCAGGCAGCTGAAAATGCCAGTCCAAACCACATGGGCTCCAGAGGAAGCCAAATCCAGCCTTACTGTGGTTTGGGTGGTTGCTCTAACAACTGCTCATTGCAGAGAAAGCTGGGCACCCCTCAATCTCCTACCATCCTACCCATTTTAAAAACAAAAACCAAAAAATTACACAAGTTTCTAAACAATGAGGCAGAACGCATTTTGAGTAATGTCGAGTAAGCTGGCAGAAGTGAGTGAGTGAGCGAGCATACAAACCGTGCGGGAAGGAGAGCTCAGATGGTTCCTCGTTCAGCCTCTTCAGCTTCAAAATTTATGGCTGTAGACCTCATAAAGATCCTTGTGGCCATCATTCTGTGCAAGTCTTGTTCAGTTCTGATTTATAGGTTGAGTAAATCCAAGCAAAACAGCAGTAAAAGGAATTTGTGGGATAATTTACAGCTTCAGTTTAGGTTAGGCTTTTTGGTAGTTATTTACTTTATACTTTAGATAAAGATTTGTGAGTAGCCAATTACCCAAGGCAGCATGAGTAGCTTTGACAGCTGAGTTCAATGCATGAGCTACCCTTAGAAAGTATTGCCTTATTTTCTGATAGAAAATGCTACAGTTAAATACAGAGGCCAGAGTCTTTATCTCCTGTGTTAAATGGGGAAAAAAAAACCATCAAGATAATCCACATGGAACACAGTGTTTGAGGATAAAAGCTCCCCAGCAGAACAGGGAGAGATCATTACTGTGTAGTTATATAAAGACAGGGCAACTTTTTTGCTGGCTTTTTTTTTTTCTTTTTTTTTTTTTTTTTTTTCTGAGCCAATTTACACGAGCTGAAAAACCACCCCTGAAGAGTTCATTAAACCTCTGTCTCAGTGTACTGCTCCAGGACTTGAATATTTGTTCACCTGAAAGATTTGTTATTCTCTTAATGCAAAATGGTACCTTGGACTTTAAAACTGGGTGTGACATGTTGGTGTTGCCTGCCTATGTCTTCTCCCCACATTGAATGCAGTGTTTTATTTCTGCACAACCTGGAAAATTGCAAATGCCTAGCAGGAGTATGGCTAGAGCAGAGACACAAACTGGAGGAGGCTGCTCAGCCACACTTTCTACAGCCCCATTTGCTGTGTGGGCTCTGCTGCCTCTCACAATGAAGGGCCTTTTATTGCCAGTTTGTTTCTTTGCTAAAGTCAGGTGAATAATTTACCCTGAGTTTTGATTGATTTTGTGTCTTTTTCAGTTTGAAAGGGAGCAAGAAACCAATTGCAGTTTCTCATTAGAAATATTTTCTGCTTAATTCTTGCAGCTACTTTGAAAGCAGCTCAAATTCGCAATGCTAGATCTCAAACATAAGCCTTGTTGATCAGACACTTTAGTCACAAGCTATCTATCCAGCTGGCTGAGCATAACCGTGGATTTTCCTCGTGGCTGATGCCTGAGCAACCACAAACTATGAAGCTACTGTCTAAATAATTGGTAATACTCAAATACGTATTACTTGTAGGCCACTGATGGAAAAGGCTTTGGCATTACAATTTAATAGCCCTCACAAAGCAACCAGAAAAGTGACATGAGCCCCTACTCCTAGAAAGTGCCACAAATGCCCTAGTTTCACCATCACCTTCCTCCAGCTTTTCTCCCTCTCCTTAGACTGATCCCAAACACTTTCCTATTGCTGCCACAGTGACTCTTGTCAGCCTGTGATAGCTATAGAAAATAAAAGCTTCAAAACCTTTTAAACATTCAAATGTTAGGCATCAAGCATATGTGGCTGATAACAAGGAAACTCACAGGAGTTAAACAGAAACTAGCTTCAATTATTTTGCAAATAATTGTCATGACAATATATATTGTCTGGGCAGACAGACACAGTTTGTTGGGAACAGTTCAGTCTGCCACTTGCACATCTTCCTTGATGATCCATAGCCACACAAATACTTTATCAGTGGATATTTAAAATCACAGTCATAGCTAAGGTTATACTTCCACACCCATGGTCTGAGATTTCATCCACACTCTAAAGGAATTTCTCTGCTTTTGATTTCACATATGGGCCAAATCCAGAAACAGTATTATGATAAAGTCAGGGAGCTTTTAGAGATGCAGAGGATGGTAAAATAACACAAATATTATGTCTGCATTTACTAAAAAAAAAATATATATATATATATATATATATATATATATTCCTGCAAGGAAGAGATTGCGGGAATTCTCATTTTTCGTGGCTATGTGGAAGGACTCCTCCTCCCATGAGTAGTTTCAAAGAATGCCCTGGCCCTTTGAAGCTTTATAAACGTTACCTGAAATTTGACAAATTTCACTGAGTCTATGCACAGTATCCACAGTGCACCACTGAAAAATCAGACTTTTAATTATTTCAAGCATTCCTAACAAAAACTGCATGTTTTTGGCAGTCACCATGCTTAACCTTGGGTCTTTAACCCAAGATGCCCCGACACCACCACTGCTGAACACACAATTGCATTTCTTCCCACTCATGTGAGTTCTTCTATAGTGACGATATGCAGCAACAACAAATGCTCTGCAGACACTGCCTGTTTAGCAGCACACCCTGCAAAAAGGCGGGGAGTTTTATTCTGGCTAGAGCTAACTGAGCAGCTGTTTTTCAGTTTGATGGCTAAGAAAAAAATCAAAGACTTCCACCCAAATTAAAAAAAAAAAAGGATTCTGTTATGCTCTATTCCATTTTTTCTAAAATACTTACCATATGTGAGGTGACTTCACCTACATTCAAAATCTCTTCCACCAGTCCCCAGCAGATGAGCACTGCAAACTCCTGGCATTGCCCTGGTTCCTTCTTCAAATTCACTGACCTTGCCCAAACGTCTTTTTTATTGTCTGACTCTTCTCCATGCTTCCATCCTTCATGCAGAAGAAAAGGAGAAAACATAGGGCCCCACATTAGAACCAGAAAAATAAAAACTTTAAGCCAGAAAAGCACACAAACGCCAGATCTGACTGTAGAAAGAATATGTTCAGCTCAGCTGCATCTTTCTTAAACCTCCTGGATTTGTATTGGAGTGGCACAGTAACCACAGACATCGCATAGAAATAATTTTTCTTATGCTTTGGCTATAAACAGAGTGGAAATGTCAAGCTTGTAATAACCTTCTGATGATAAGGAATCAAAAACATTATTAGTTTTAAGCATAACAAAATCCATACACATCTTGAAAAAGAGGAGGCAAAAGTGTTCCTGTGAAGAAAGGTTGCTTGTGAATATTGCTACAGAAAGTGTATTTGCACTGTCCTTGTTACACTGCAACTAATAATAATTTGACAAAACTTGCTATCATTTATACTGATTATGAACTTCCAAAACTGACCTAGTAGCAGTGGAATATCTCTGGCTGAGATGCCTTACTCACCTGCAATAGTAAATGATGCTAGAAACAGGCAGGTAACTAAGCACCTGGACAACATTTCTGGCATCGCTAAGAAATTTTATTTTGAAAGCTTACTCAAAATTAGAGATTTTTGTATTTTTAGGCAAGGGGAGCAGAGGCATTGTGATGTTCAGGGAAGGAGAGTTCACCCATTAAAAAAAATAAAGCTCTGGAAAAACCCGTGGGTGCCACACTCCTTTGAGCAGGCGTTATCTCAGAGTGTGTGACCTGTGGCATGAAAACATTTTCCTTCCCTTGCCTCTGGCTGTTTCGAAAGGAGGCAGGATGTATCCACCTCTTTCATGAAGATGGAAGTAATGTGCATACCAACAAAACCAAAATAAAGGAAAGCAAAACAAGCCAGTTATTCCAGACAAACCTTTTTTTGATTTGTTTTCAATCTAGGCAGACTCTGACATAGCTTTGTGGTCATGAGGATCGTGATGCTTCCCTTCCAATGTCTATGTGCAAACAAGACCACTCCATGGTTTATTACTGTATATGCAAAGTTTAACCTGCCCATTTACAATCTTTACACAAAACAACCCACTGCACTGTTTAATTCACTTAGTTACAGACAATGTTTGAGTACTGATGCAGCTAGATAGAAAAAAGGAGCTATTTAGGATTATCAAATAGAAAAATCACCCCTTTGGCTCCTCTTCCCTATGCTTTAGTAGGTAAAGCACTGGGAGGTGTAGCTGCCAGTTACTGCCCTAAGAGCAATAATGGTCACAAGGCTCGGTGCTTACCAAAAGTCTTTTCAATCAGCCAGAGAGATTTTCTACAAGTTAAGAACTTTTACTAGTATCAGTATCATTTCATAGAGCTGAATTCAGCTTACCAACCTACTCCACTCAATGCAGCCCCATGGAAAAGCCCCTAGGGCTCATCAACAGCGGCTTAGAAAAGAAGCCTCAAATGCAGTAACAGGACTGAAACACAGATTTGTAATTACACTCAGGATTTTTCTTGTTGCCATTTTTGTAACTTAGGAGAAAGGTTAAAAGCAAGTGGAAAGGTCTAAGACAGCCATTACCACTGCCCTGCAGGAGTTTCTGTTAAGGCTGCTGTCAGTCTGGGGAGACGGTGGACATCTTGGCCTCAACATTGATGTCTGGAAGACAAGCAAAATAACAGAAGAGGAGAGACGGTTAAGAGAAGAAACTGAAGGAAGCTGAAGGAAGAAATGAGTTTTATATAGCAGTGACTGCATTTATCAAGTTCCCTTAAATATTTGTTTACCAGCACTGCCAGTATTTTTCCTGAGTGGTATTGACACTGCTGTCATTAAAAGTTTCAGAAAACTTTACAGAGCACTAAACTATTGGAGTATGTCATATATAAAAGACAAATAGCACAAAGTGAAATTTGTTACATTGCTTTTTTTTTTTTTTAAAAAAAAAAAAAGGTTATTGTCTACATCTTCTTATTAATCATAGCAGGAAATTCAGGGAAGTCCATAAATCAGGAGGAGATACTTTGATCCATTGTATTTAAATACCAGCATTTTTCAGACTTCAGAGTGAACATCAGTTTATTTCTCAAATGCACTGAGGATTTGCAAGAATTAAAGGAAGCCACAAATTCTTCATACCAACACATCATATATGAAATAGGAACATACAAATCCAGATTAGAAGGTAAAATTTTCAGTTGAGGAAATAATTAACTTGGAGCAACAGACACATTTTGGGTGGCTATGTCATCATTTGCAGTCTTTACATCAAGACAGAGGAATGAGCTCATGGCCTCCATTTTGCCTAAATGTGTTGACTTTGGAGGCTGTTACAGAAAAAGAGGACCCCAAAGCCCCTTAGCACAAGCATCACAGAAAGAAAACCCAGCAGGTTAACAGCCACAAATTGTCTGATGTGGAAAACACTAGATGAGAGCCTTGGATTTTTTATTCAGGTAACTGTCACAGCATTTCCTTCCAGTCTTAAACTCTCCTTTTCCTTCCAAGAGGTTTACAAATCTATGTCAGGTCAGAGTCACTAAAGGTTGAATATTCTTTGTCGTATTTTTCTCTCCTTTTCTAGAAGAGGCTAATCTGCAGGTGAGTTGCATGAGATTTTTTGCCCCGCTTCTGTCTCTTCCTTGATCTCAGTGAGTGCTGCCCAGGAATCTTGCATTTTTGTACATTTTGCAATTTGCATTTGTATGTTGTCTTTTATGTTGCTGGAAGCAGATCTCCATGTGGCAAAATCTTTGAGCTTTAAGTGCAGTGCTCCAAAAGCAACGCCAGTGCTGCCACTGCGGCAGTGCAGCTATCACATCATGCAGTGGTTCAGCTGGCAGCTAAAGGGCCCCAGATGTCTGCAGGAAATATCCCCCTGACCACTGAAGTTCAGGTCGGTATGATACATTTACGTGGACAGTATCTTCTGATCACTTGCTATAGAGATTAATACATTAATGACCAATGGTATTCCTCTGCAGATGCTAAACTGACTTTCAAGTATTTATGATACATTACATGTAAAATTGCCTAATTCAAACAAGTCAAGAATTTGTGCTACTGTAGGGTAGTAAACTACTGGATTCCATTTGGGGAAGCTCTGCTGTGCTGAAGAAGAGAGAGAAAAAAAAAAACAACATGCTTTTCAAATAAAAGGGAGTTTGACAGATGTGCTTTTAGTCTTTCATATATATTATGACTGGGCATTTTGCTTTGCTTTTCTGTCATTATCCACGGTATTTTATTCAGACACAGACTGCTCATTTTGGAATAGTGAAGTGCAATATTGAAAAGGTTAGAAACTTCCCCATTAGCTTACTATCTGAGCTTAATATCTAAGCACTAAGCATGTTATAAATAATGCATGATTTAATCCCTGTGCATTTTTGGAAAAAACAAACAAAAAAACACATTATACTACAAAATAAAAGGAGGGAAGAGAAACACATTTCTGTAAATACATCCAAATACTATAAACTACCTAATCAATAACTTTAGTAATACACTGAACTGAACAAACAACGACTAGTGAATAATTTAGTAAGTTTTGGCAGTTTCTACTCCAGAACTGACCATCAGCAGTTTAGATTTTCTCCAGCACATTTGTTCTACAAATTTTCTCCTAAATAATTTTTATGAATAACTATCAGTCTTCAGAGCATTCGTGAGCAGTTCATTGTGACTCAGATTAAACCTGAGCTCTTTCAGACAGTTTTAGCTGGGTGTATCAATCACATAGTATTATTTCCTTTTCTTGACATAACACTTTTGACCTACTACCTATTATTCTATTTTGCAATCCATCGCCTAATCCAGTGTGATGATCGCTAAATCTTTATGATTTGTATATGCTAATTTGCTAGTATGTTTAAGGGCATGCTAATCTTTAAACCAGTTACTTTCCTGAACAAAGATGGGTATAATATTTGCTTTAATGAGACAGTGAATTAGGTTTTTTAGGCTATTACAAAGTTATGTTAATTTACAAACTTACAGCCATCATCTCTCCACTTCCTTCACTCCAATTCAAAATCAAGGGTCTCATCGCAAGCTGGCACTGATCATTGGTTTAAGGTAATAAGTGCAGTAAGCAAAGCTGCTGACGTGTGTGTGCATACCCAAATCTGCCATCTGATCACAGCACCTACAGTAACCACTTCACTATGATCCCTGGCAGCATGGACTGTCATGGATGCAGGGCTTTAACTTTCTACAGCTGAACAGGTGAGCAGTTTCTGACACAAGTAACTCCACTGAAACATTCAACAACTCCCTCTTCTATCCCTTTCACCACCACTCTAGTAAAGTCCCATCTATCAGGGACAACAGCAGGTCAACAGCTTGTTGAGTGGGTGGGAAGAGCCCCAAACACCTTAACTCACGTTTTAGGAAGGTAACGTTCTTTGTGCCTCTCTGTAGGATACTAAATCCTTTTTTAAGTCAGATCCAAGTCTCTATGGCAGAGGCTCAGCAGCTGGGAAGCCAGCTGAGCATGGCTCAGTGCCATGTTGCTTTTTCATCATGTTGCCTTATATAGCCCTATCTCAAGCTCTCCCAGAGATACCACAATAATCTAGTAAAAAAATGTGACAGCATGAGAGTTCAAAAGACTGCAAGATAACACAGAACTCTGCTTTTATCAATACAAGCACTAAAAGATGTAAAAACCTTCCTTCCCTAATACAACAGAAATTCAATTTGATAAAGATTAAACAGTGTTGGGTCATGGGTCAAGGAGAATACTTCATGAAAGGAAAGAACAAATTCTTTATCATGTATAAAAACTAAAATTCTCTCCAGATGAATATTCAGAAACTGTAGAATTGAATACCTGAGAATGGATATTGTACATATGACTTTTCAGAGGAAGAGAAATACTTGGTTACATTGTCAATGTGCACTTACAGAAATGTGCTACACTCCAACTAGGGAATTCAGAGTAAAGTTACATTTCTAAAACCAGGTAGCTTTTGGCCAGCTGTTGTAGTATTTCTGATCTTCCTCACCACAGAATTGCCATAAAGAAATCAAGAATATTTGGGCTGTGTAGAACAATAGCTGGAAAAGAATATTGAGTTTTTATTGGACTTCAAAAATCTCATGCTATTTAATCAATAACTTTGTGAGTTGACACTGAACACACAAAATTGGAAACAGAGCTAAATGGCAGTGGGATACTGAGTTCCAGTATGAATTCCATTAAGTATGAATTCCATTAAGATCAGCAAGGACAAAAAATTTTTCGAAGTGTTTCTTATGTGTAGTAGGCAGAGAGAAATGGAAGGGCCAGCAAGTGGATACCCACATCAGTTGGGGTTGAAACCAGACGTTCCTTAAGGTCCCTTCCAACCCAAACCATTCTGTGATTCTAGTATTGACTTCTTAATTGGCAGCCTCAGCAACATCATTACACTTGAGAC
This sequence comes from Aythya ferina, assembly GCF_964211825.1. Lineage (NCBI taxonomy): Eukaryota > Metazoa > Chordata > Aves > Anseriformes > Anatidae > Aythya > Aythya ferina. The sequence continues at coordinate 2,711,179 of NC_140298.1, forward strand.
TGAACTGAGACATAAGAAATATACATATACATACAAATATATACTTCTGCATTACTTTGCAAGTTTCTTGAAGACAAAGCCAATGCCAGTTGATGGACCAGTGCAGATCAGCCTGTAATAAATACCCCATCTGACATGTCTGAAGAACTCATATTTCTTGACCCAAGGTCCTGGATGTTTTATTGAATGTATCACTCACATTCAAGACATTTTTACCTGAACAGATTTAAAGAGCCTTTTCTTAGTCCTACAGAACATGTCCAGTGATGTTAATGATGTTATACAAGTGTAAAATAACATAAACAAAACAGAACAAAAAAGGAAAAAAGATTGTTTTGCGAGTGGCTCTTCTTGAAAAATTCCATAATATTTAAATTTTAAAGCCTTAATAGTAATAGAAATTTAAAGACTATTGCCCATTATCAACATCTGAGAAAATACCCAGGCATGGGCACATAAATAGGATCTCTTTTTTTATTTGACTTTGTACAATTGTCTCATTGCTACTTTCAGCTTATGTTTTAGTGCATTAGAACATCAAGTGGTTTTTATCCATGGTATGTTTGTTATTGTTTCCAATGATGTGTGAAATGAGACTCACCAAAATTTTCTTCAGTACACTTGAATTGTTGGAGGATCAAAATATTGACAGCCTGATTTTATAATTGTAGCTCGATCTTGTTTCATGCTTTAGGGCTGTCATTTGAATTTTTTTTTTTCACCATTATGTTATGCCATTTATGGCTTTTCTTCAGTAATACACTGACTGGAGTTGCCTTTGGATGCTTTTTGCTTAGGGCTGGGTGAGATTTTTCAGATTTAATGTTTTAAAATTTTTTTTTTTTCCAATGGAAAATGCCACTGTCTCTAAATCTAAGCTTTCCCCAGATCTGTGCAGTTGTTGAAGAAATCTTACAGGAGATGGAGCCTGCACTAAAGTGTTTTCTTTAGGTCAAAAACCTTCTGTTTTATGGCAATGAAAATTAAATGGTTGAATTATTCATTTAAAAGCATCTCTCCATCCTAAATCTTGTAAACTAATTTTCAGTGGAGGAGAGGAAAAAAAATGGAACATATTTATTAAACTGAAACAACTGAAATAAGTTAGTATCACAGAGAGGGGTTTTGTTTGTTTGTTTTATGCCCATTTCAGAGCAGAAACAATTTTTCAACAAGCTTTGCTGTTCACACACCAGATGGCTTTATTTTTGCAATACTTTATTTTCCTCACACACATTTGCACTGCAAGTATTTTGCACGTCAGCAGGATGTGTATGCTTTTTATTAACCTGCAAGATATTCAACTATATGCTATCTCATCCTGGCATCTGAACAAAATTTGGTTAACCAGATGATTCGATGTGTATTCCTATTAGGGAACAGCAGGAACACACAGATTATCCTTATTCAGTAATTATTTCCTTTAGAAAAAAAAATCTGTTTGCGAAGTAAATACATTAAAGAGAATTAAGCTCAATTAATAAATTAAAAAGGGGTTTCAGCATTATGTTGAATTTCCTGAAGTATTTCCAAAGAGGTTTAGTGGGCACTTGATTTTTCACGCTTCTGAGGATGAAGTAAGTTTGCAAGGTAGCCATCAGTTTGGCTGAGTTCAGCATTGTAGAGAAACTGTTCAGCTTTTGCTGTGGAGACAGACACGTACTACTAGAAAGTACACCACGCATACATGTTTATGTATTTAGTTAACATTTTGAGAACTCTTGGGATCTGTTGGGTTTTTGCTGTCATCCACTCCAGGTGCAGAGCTGAAAGCCACCACACAGCTCTCAAAAATTCTTCTCATTTTGTTTTTGTATTTTGCTTTCTAGAAATATCCAAGGCCAGCAGCAGTAATGCTCTGACAGTTAATTCTTGTTTTTTTCTGTCTTCACATGGAGAATCCATTTGAAACCATCTGAAAATAGCTCACATGCTCTTAAGATCCTGCAGGTATTCTTAGGACTTATTATGTATAAAGCTATGAGAAACCATTACATGAGTCCCTTCATGTATACTGTGGCTTAAATGAAACCTATTAAATTACCTTTCAAATTAAAAGAGAGAGGGATACAGTATATTTTACAAAACCCATGGTACTTGTAGGAAAAAAAAAGATTTCTAAGAGGTAGCCAACTATTAAAAGCAATAATAATTTGCAGACTTTTTTTTGGTCATCACAGTAAGTTAAAGGTTTAATTGCTATTTGGAATACTTTTCTCTCTAAAGGCGGTGTTCATTAAAAAAAAAAGTAACGAAAATCAGTAGATTACTGAAGCTAATCTGAAGCTGGGACGCTACAGTAAAAAACCCACTCCTAGCAAGGCTTTTATTTCTATACTCCAATAAAATAATCTGGAATGAGCTCTAATAGTTTCCCAGTTTCCAAAAAGGGCTTTTATTCACCATCACAATCAAAAGTACATTTTGCTGTATGGCCTGATTTTAACAGTTTATCTTCTTCCAGCTTGCTTTAAAGAGAATGTTTCCTTTCCCCCTCTGCCCTCTCTTGTCCTTTCCTTCCTTCTCTTCTTTCTCTTTTACACCCTTGAAGTGAGATTTCTGTGTGTGCAGGCTCCTTTTGTCCTGCCAGGGAAGCTCTGATCAGCAGCTGTAAGAGCTGTCAATCTGTCAGATTAAAACTGATACCAGGGATGTCAAGAACCCCTTTCCCAAGAGTCAACAGAAAGAAACGGATAAAAGTAGATCTAGCAAGAAAGATCACTACGGCTCCACATAACGGGAGGAAAATCAAAAGGAAGCAAAACCAAAATGCCCATGTGCCCACCTGCTGCTTTTGGGGAGCGATGTCAGAGAGCAGCAGGCTCGGCTGCAGCCTGGAGGCCCCTCAGCTGGGGCCCCTTATCTCACACACTTCCAGTTGGAGGATTTTGGGCTCCAAAGCAGGGTGACTGGATTGCCAACACCAGCAAACGCAGCAATGCTAAGTAATCTTTCTGCAAAGTTCCAGTATCACACAAATAGTCTGTTTTCTCCACACAGTTTAAACAAAATCTCATTTACCCAGTTAGATTTTCAACAGTATTTTGAACAACTTTCTAGCTCCAAGGTGAAAATATCAAACACTTTTTTTTCCTTCTTCTTCACAAGACTGAAGGTTTCAGTGATCACATCCCTGTGCTGCTTCTGTTATTTCACCCTGTTTTGAGACTTCAGTAGATGGTATCTTTTGATTTCAGTAATGTTTCTGAAGGATGATTTGTTCTGAAGATTTTTGTACCATTGGGGAGGGGAAAACAAAGAAATTTTTCCAAGCTGTGCTTATTAGAGCCTGACCAATAGTTTTATACGTCAACTAAAATTGTCCTCTTGATTAAGCCAAAATATTACCTACTCTGCACTTAAAGCTGTTTCCACATCCCACTTGCAGGATACATTTCAGGATAGATTTTTCCACAAAAAGTACCTATTAATGCAATACATTGGAAGATCTAATTCTGTTGAAAACTGCGCGATTTAAATAATGCCCTTCCTTCTTCAAACAGGTTGAGGATTTGCTGTTGGGATGTTCTGGAAGGAAGTTACAGTTTTGTCAGCTTCCCATAAGAAGTTTAAACTTACTCGAAGAATTGCATTCTAATCACTTGGGTAGGGTTCAAGAGAATCACGTCATTTTAATTTGCCAGATCTCCTTGGCACAGCGGAGGCCAGTCTGGCCTGCCATGGTGGTGCTGTGCACTGCCTCAGGTCTCTTTGACACAATCTAGCAGTGGACCTTAAACTGTGAGAAGATATTGACTGCTTTTTGAAAAAACAAAACAAAACAAAACAGTTTTTGCTTATTTTTTTGTAACCTGCCTTCATTATCCTTCTTCCTTTAACATTTTAATCTTTCCAAAAATAACCACATTTAAGGAAGAAAGAAAGTTGTTGTTTTTTTTTTTTCTACTGGAGTAAAAAAAAAAAATAGTCAAATGCCTGTACGTTTTCAAATACAAATCCTCATTCTCTCTCTGTGCTTGTGGAATAACTTCTAAATCGTTAGTAATGAAGGCACAGACTTTAACCTGATTATAAGCTAGTGTTCCTCTTTACACCTTGTATCTTCCTCTTCCTGTAACTGTGTGCAGTCCAAATCTCGGACTGAAGGCCCACTGAATTTCACTGCAAAGAGCTCGATGGGCACTCACTCAACATTGCCTCGTCATTTAAATACGGATCTGGAGAACGGAGTGGTTTTAAAGCAGAAGACTCAGATCTTGTTGCCTCAGCAGTTCTGTTTCTCTTTGACATAAGCAAAGGAAAAACTGCCTTTAATGAGACCACTTAATGCCAAAATTGTCACAAGTGCTAATGTTTAATTATCTGATTACATTATTAAGAATTTACTCTATTTTGGAACCACAGTTTGACATTCTTGGAAGATATATCACCTTCATTAACAGGCAAAGAAAGGCAGGAACCAAGGTAACAAATGAAATCTAATTTGTCACTGATATGTTAATATATTAGCAAACACTTACAGTGTGTCATCTGCCTGCTTCTCTGCGACAGCGAGGAGGTCTAGCTTTTTAACACGTGTGAACCATGTTGTGCTTTAGACTGTCCTTGCCCTGCATTACACAGGAGTTTATTGGTGTAGTAATCAATTCGTGGTAGCATAAAAGAGCTTTTATACAGAATGGTGAAGTAGAAGACCTGGATTTAAAAAAAAAAAAAAAAAAAAAAAATCTAAGAAATAACTACATGTAAACAGAGGGAGTAAAACAGGCCTCAGAAAGGGTACAGGGAGAAGAAACAAGCAGAGCACATTGTATACAGCAGAATGTCCTCTCAACTGGGACTCAGTCAAGTGAAACAGTTGATACGGGATGGCACACAGGTGGCTGTCAGGTTATTTTAGCAGGATCAGCTGAACAGCAAGTGCCCGGTGCTCCTCCTTCTCTGGGACTGTGTCACTGACATCTTTGCCTCTGGTTTAAAGACTTTTGACTACAAACCACCTCAAACACATTTCCATCATTACAAAAGTAGAATTAGCCTTGCAAATATTAGTACTGCTACGTTAATAAGGGTATTTATACACTGAGCAGAAGATCTGCTGCAGTGAACTGAATACTTCTGTTTCTCAGATGCCCAGAGAAAAGGGATCACTTTTGCTCCCATTTTTAAGGTCTTTGGTTTCTAGGCACATTGCATCGAACACATATTGTACAAGTCTACATCACAGGAAAAATGTGCCTCAAATCTCATTTTAATTTTGTGGTCACTCTCTCACACTTTTTTCATGTGTTCACCATCTCACAGAACTCATTTCCCCAGCCTGGTGCTGGAGATTGCCTGTCTATAATGAGGCTCAGCCTTCAAAATGTCAAACATAATGAAAAAGAAAAAAGCCATAACGAAATCAGCTGTAGGGACTTTCAAGGGCCTTCTGGTTAAACTTCAGCAAGTCTGCCAGTTCTGCAGCTACAAAGACAAATAGGATCTCTGCCTACATCAGAAGGGCAATTCAACACTACCACAGGATGCGAATAACCCGAGCTGACAGCACATACGCAGTGGAGAGGGCCGTATCTCCAGGTTCCTGTCACTCACACAAAATGAGCAACAGCCAGCTTGTCAGACTTGGCACCAAAAGGAGTAAAAGCCCCAAATGTGAACATCATGCTGCATACAGGCAAGCATTTCCGATTTGGGCATTGCAGACTATCTATAAAAAAAAAAAATACAATTTTTGGAAATCCTATAAATTTAATTCCCTTCCCTCCACAGACACAGAGCCACAAGTCCAGAAGCAGCAAACCCCTGGCCCTTGCTGGCATTAGGCTGGCCGCTCTGGGCAGGCAAAGTGCCCTGGGAGCTCAGAGCTGGGGCAGGAGACATCAGCCCCCATGTGCCCACCACTCCAGCTTCAGGAGCAACAGCAGCTCCTGAAGGTGCTGTGCCATCCAGCTGGAAGGTAGGCTATACGTAGGTCAATTCACAAGGTCATAAGGATATTTAGGAGACAGGGAATTAATGGGTAGTAACATCTTGTGAGAGATGCTAAGAACTCAACATGTAACACAGGTGGTACACAGGCTGACTGCAGAACCTCTCCACTTTCTCCACTTCTAGTGATAAAAGACTGTAAATAGCCCAATAAGGAGATTTTCACAGTGGAGCAAAAAGACAGGCTTAAATATTTTAAATGATGCTCTAGAAATGCACAGTCCCTACCATGAACTGAAACATCAGCTGCATTTGATGCTGCATCAGGCTCCGCACAGGTGCAGAGCAAGGAGAGTGCACTGTGAAGGATGCAGCATCCTGACCAAAGGGCAGGCAGGCAGGCAGAGCAGTGAGAGACATTTAGCAATACTTATCAGCTCTAAATATCCTTGGATATCTTGTCACCTTCAGTATAGAATGTCCTTGTGTGTGTGCCATGCTATTTAACATGTGGTGATTAATTAGCTGGGACGTAAATGGGCACTGAATGTAAGAAAAAGCCTTTGAGACAAGAGGAGACGCTGAGGAGCTGCGTGGTTGTAAGATGCCTCAGGTGCCAGTGGGGCAGTGGCTCTGGTGGTGGCTGTGCCCCAGGCTGCACATGCAGGCGGACAGAAGAGAAGCGCAGTGATTAATAGGATGTGATGTACGCTTGATTGATTTTAGTGCATATTAAGTGCAGTTATCCCAAATGATTTATCTTAATTTTATATTAATCATCAATGCATTCAACCTGGCCAGAAAACTATTATTGGTATTACTTATCATGAAGGAGGCATTTTTTCTATAGGAGTGCTAATTTTACATATAATCCATCACTCACAGTTAGCCCAGCCTCCCCGCCTTTTGTGGATGCAATTAGTGGCAAACTGCAAGGAAAGCCTCCTCTTACGTCCCCTAGTATCAGCTACAAATGCTCAGCAGCACTCAGCTCCTAACTCTTTGCTGCCCACCAAAATGCCAGCCACTGGCTTACTGAAACTTAGTTATGTGCATGTGCAAATGAAAACAGCGTCTTGAACTTCATTTCAAGCACTGTGGGCAGACTTCACCAAAAACTAATTTAACTCAGAGTTGAGAAAGGAATCCATTGATACAGAAACTCCCTTAAAAGCTAAAAACCATTAGCACTGTGTAAAATACCCCTAGATAACCCAGATCAACAATTATGAGAAGCTGAATTGCACTAACATCTCCTACTAACATCTCCTTTTCTATGAAGAGAAAAAAGAAAAAAAAAGAAAAGGAGGGAGGTGTGTTGATAGACATCAGTAGGACTAGCACACATGGCAAGTGCTAAAACTGCTCTAGGGAAAGAAAGCGATCTTACTGTTTGGCTAAAGAGAGGGATTACAGAAGTTTCTGGAACAATTTGCTTTGATAAAAAAAAAAAAAAGATGAAAAAAAGAAAATGAAAACTAACATCACAGACAAAGAGGACAAAAATGTGTCAATTACACTGATATTAAAACTGCCAATATGTTACTGGAGCTGACAGCATATTCGGTGTAAACAAAAATTGAGAAGATACTGTGGTAGAGGAAAAGGAACGTTGCTTCTAGCCACGGTGTTCTTCTGTAGCCTTCCTGGAACAGTCTCACAGCACAGATTTGGGCTGATGAAGTGCCAAAAGAATAGAAATGTCTCCACAGCCATGGGGTGACAGGAGCCAGAGCTGCGACGCAGCGCAACATGGGCAAAGTGTCGGCTGCCCTTCCACGTGGGGTGTGGGCTGACCACGGGCAGTGGGGACAGGACATGCCTACCACCAAACCCCGAGGGTCTGGGGCACCACGACCCACTCGGGGCATCTCAGCAGTGCAAGAGACCTCTTACTGATGAGCTCTGCGTTTAAATGGAAAGGAAGAGTGACAGTCTAATGCTACCGAGAACGCAAGGGGAGATGGATTCTGGATTCAGCAGAGCCAAGATTGCATGGCATCTTCTCATGACTGAGAATAAATGTGCTCAAACCTCCTTTTCCAGGTATGATGATAATTTCCTGGGTACACTGCTATTCTAAAACCCTACTTCTGGATCCACTTACATCTGAGAATTCAGATGATAGAACAGCTACAAGCTAGTCCCATAGACAACATAAAGCTAGATTACTGCTTGCAGCAAAAGACGTATTCAGTAAATATGCTTAAAAAAATAAAGAGCTGTGATATTTTTTCAGTAGTTAATATTATTAAGAGTAGGATAGCTTTGCTGTCATTATTTGCATTTGCTCCTGAGAGGAGTAAATACTGTTTGATCCTCCATTAAGGAGCAAAGCTACAGACTAGAATGCTTTTCATGCTGTAACACAAGAGTTTCAACCATTTTTTAAACTTGAAAATGATTCTGTTTAATATGTGAAGTCCCTTCCCCCCAGTAATTAAGCCCACAGAGGCTGCCAATAGCTTCTAATGCATACAAGCTTTAGCAACTGCACAGAATGGAGATAAAAGGTCATTGTACTCTTTATGAGATACACTGGGGCCTATTAAAAATGTCAAAGGTGATCAAGTTCAGGCAGTGTCACTCTACGAACAGTGAAACATCTCCGCTCTATGGAGTTTGGAAGCCTAACTTTAAATTAACATGCCCCTGGAATATTTCATGTGTTTGTACCGACAAATGGTGAGCACCAGCAATTTGGGTGATTTGCCTGTGTGTCCTGAGCACCACTGTGCAGTAACACTAAACAAAAAAACCATCAAAGCCTTTCCTGAACAACATGCTGATGTACTGATCTCAGGAAGGTTTTACCTGAATCATGTTCAATGGCTTTAATTTCATGTAGCCATAACAAGCACTTTTGGGAATGACACAGTAATGCTTTAGCTTCTAGATGTTAACACTCAGAAGTGAACAGATTTGTTATTATTAAGAAAGGAAAAAAAAACTTTAAAATGGGGAAAAATATTAAGCAGGAAAATAACTTTTCTGTTCGAAAATAGTTACTTCCAGACAGGAGAAAGGCAAATAGGTATGTCTGCTTGCAAATTTTTCAGCAACTTGGAGAAGGCTCCTATTCTCCTATTTTGTGAGAAACATTTATTTTTTTTTACTCAAGTGAATCAGCAGAACCACAGCATGTTGTACTGGCCAGCAGTTTTGGGTATCACCCTCACAAACACAATTTCCTTGCTATAAGGGGAATCTCTGCAGATTCCCACTGGTTGAAGACTACCACAACACCTGTTGGTGATAATTGCTGTGCAATGGCAGCAATTAAACGAGTAACTGCATTCATCTTACGAGAACATTTTACCTTCAGTACTCATTTGCAGCTCAGGAGTATTAAACAAATATGAATGACAGTGAGAGAAAAATGAATGGAATAAAAGTTGAAGTGAAAAATGGCTGAGAAGGGGCTTTGCAAGACTTGAGGTTTTCAAACTGATGTTATTGATTTTCTTTTTCTTAACCTCTGAGACAGCCTAGTAGTAGCAGTAGCTCATGCTCAATAAAGATGCCCCAAAGGGCTTCACTGCTCTGGTACATGGTGAAATACATTTTGCTGTACATCTCAAGACCAGAACTAGTTTCTTTCATGTCAAGCTATCAGAATGGGGAAAAAAAAAAGGGGGAAAAAAAACAATAAACAATAAACACCACCACACCAGAAATGAGAATGCGTAATTGCGTGCATGATATACACACTAACATTGGCAACAGTGAAATTTTGGATTAGAAAGACCACGGATTTCTTGTATCAACCCCTCAGTTTCCAGTGACTGCCTGTCTCAGAGAAAAGCTGCAGCGCTCCCTTGGCTAACTCCTGCATTGGTCAGCTATCACCTCACTACGCAACGTACGCCCTGGGGTAGGTTTGCTGGCATAACTTCTTTGCTTCACGAGCAAAGGCATGCCCAGGAGCCTTGAGCATCCACTATCTCCCACTGAGCAGGTGCTCCAGTTTCCGGGGTGAGATACCTCTTAATATATTCTTGCTAACATATTCTGAGATGGCTTAAATTGCTTTTTAGGTATGCGTTTACTGTGTCTGCAAGATAAATCCTGACCATTATTTTTATATTATAGTTTTTAACTATTTTTCATTGAAAATTTGTTCACCTACCATTACATTTATTGTAAATTACTGTAGAGTTGCCATCACAAAATCATCAATAAAAAACATCAACAACATGGAATTAACAAATTTGTTTTGACTTATGTTTTCAGAGCACTCTGGAATGAAAGCACCAAACATTTAGGGCTCATCTACAGTAACTGGGGGATGCCAGACTGAAAAATGTAACATGCTTGATTGTGTACAACTGTGGATGAGGATAAGGATATCATATTATCATGAGTTTAATTTAATGTTTTCAAAATTTCTGCATTACATTTCAAGGTATAAAAGGATTTTCTGAATATCAGTTTCTTTTTTTCTGTCCTCTGAAATGTATCTGAGCTGTTACTTGGTGAAAAAGAATGGCCACACTACAGAGTTGCTCAGTCACAGATTTCTCCTACATTCAAGTCTAATTTCTTTTCCTCTACCCATTGCACATGAACAGCAACCAAATGATTACTTGATAGAGTTTTTCAAGAGATTAAGTAAATAAATAAATTACATTAATCTATTAGCTGTATGATTCCCTTATTATTTTAACTTCAACACATAAGGCCTGGTTTTACAGGAAATCCACTTGGTTTGTCCCAGTCTAACATATTGGGCAGAGACACACGTGATTCTTAAATGCTGGAGATGGCAGGTGATGTTAGATTGACCCTACCCTAAAGATGCAATTTTACATTAAGTTTTACAGAACTAAGGTGATGAAATGTGAAAGAACTGTAGTTAGAAAAGCTGAATGAAGAACAAACCTTTTTCAAAATTCAGTTCCTTGTGTGAACATCAGTATTTTAAGCTAAACGTTTGCAAAACTGATTTCATCTACTTTTTAAGAAGCTCATTTCCTTGGTGCAATTTCATTAGGTCTTAAATGCACTGCAAAAGCTGTGCATGACCTTTCTCAATACATGCCTGACCCTTACCAGGAGAAGTATACTTAAGAAGTGTTCCCTGTAGCTAGTTCAGTGTTGCGTACAAAGTAGGTTAGCATTTCTTAACAAAACATCCTACTCTGGTGAACTTTTTTTTTTTTTCTTCCCTGTTTGTTTATTTTGGAAAACTAGCAACATGTCTGACAGCAGCATTGGTATTTAGGCCCTTAGGATTTTCAGTGAATTGCCCAGCATGGCATATTGTCCTGCCTTGGTGTTTCAGTATTTGGTTGCAGGAAGAAAGGAAGGGTTAGCCTATTTAAGGCTCAGGGAGGGAATTACTGGGTAGGACATAGGTAAAAACAGAATTAAGTTATTTAGAAAAATCTCAACAATTCTGGATTTTTCTTTCTCTTCAACCGTATCTGCATTTAAGTACCTTTAGCACTTAATCATAGGAAATAATTTCCTGACCTGCTCAGCTGAAGTGAGAAAGAAACACTTTCCAAGAGCTCTCCTCCTAAATTGGTATCGATAGCTGTCAGAGTATGAATATATGTGCAGCTTAACAAAACAGTGGAAAAAATACCATGAGAGTTTGAAAAGCAGAATAGTTAATGAATCTTTGTCAGCAATATAAGAAAGAAACATAGTTCAAGAAACCATGCAATTTAGAGGAGAAAACTACACTTTATGTCTTGCAACCATAATATTCAAATTATTCCTCATTCACTAGGAGGGATGCAAGGCCTGGCCAGGCGCCTTTAACATTTGGTGCCCTCTGCAATACAAACATTCCTGTTTTCTCCGTATATTTTTTACATTCCATCCTCAGTCTGGAATGTATTGGTGATTTGGAGAGGCGATTAGGCTGCATTCCTGTTATTTCAAGCAAAGGAATCAATACTAATGCACTCACCTTTATTTCCGAAGTGGTTAAAGAGCTGTTACATTAACTTCAAATAGGGAGAACGGTTGCTGCATGTGTAAGGACAGTAGTAAGAATGGGCTCAACCCAGCAAGAACTGTTTGCTGAAGTAAATTAATTATTAATCAGGAGCTTGCTTATTTTAAAATGTTTGACAATTTCACAAGAAATGAAGATATAGCCAGAAAATCGTTATCAAACCCAGACGTTACTGAAGTCATGGAAAAATAAAAGTACACAGTATGGATTTTGTAACCTGAAACAACCAACAAAGAAAACTACTTCGAAACAGAACCTTCTCAAACTCTGAAGTCACCCTCGCCCCCAACTGGGCACTTCTTTTTTTGACACTTGAATGAACTTTGGGCTCAGGTATACTGCTATGGAGAAAACATATTAAAGAGAAAAATACAGCGGAAAATTACTTTAATGATGGTATGTGGGCTGGACTCTGATCCACTGTACCTATAGGCCAGTGACAAATCAGTTGCTGTGTGAAATACGTCTGTCAGGTTACACATTTCAGATCAAAGGGCACAAAGGGTCCAGAGCGAGATGGAATATGCTCAGTACTCACAGAAACACATGTTTTATTTCCACGGTTTCTCACCAGAAGAGCTTCAAGGGCTGCACACTTACTAGTGAATAACCTTTCCTGGAAACCCTTTGTAACTGGTACAGCAGTCACAGAGAGACAGCCTGAACCACAGCAGAAGGAAACGTCCTTTTATCTCCAGTTTCAGAGTTAAGAACTACCTTATTTCTGAATCTTACCCCTCAGAAGATGGTTCACTCATCTATAGATAAAATTCTTGTACTATAAATATCCTCTAAAACCAAATTCCCCTACCGCTGCAGCCAGTGAGACCAGAGCTTGGTCTCAGATCTGCAGACAAATTGATGCAATGATTTTCAGGCTATTTTGCTCAGCATTAAGCAACAACTTAGTTGCAGTAATTCCTGTCATTCCCCTCCCCTCCGAGCTGTTCTACAACATTCTTTTTCTAGACCTCATCACTTTCAGTTTCCTCAAGGACTGAGTCTTTTATACAGAGATTTCAGTTGGCTGAAACTATCAAGTTCCTCAGGATAAGAAATCAATAAACATTTAATATTTAAGCAGCTTACAAGCAACAACTGAGCTCCAGATGTGGCAGCAGTGTTCCAGCTACAGACAATTTTTTAAAATCAAAATGCTGGAACTAGCAAGGTATTAGCATATGTTATACTTATCTCTATTTGAAGACCAAGTACCTCACTTACAGGATAAATACTGTTAATGATGCCTTCCAACATCTACTTTTTACCCTCAATGAATGCATCCTATTTCAGCCTGGAGAATGTCAATCTGATTTGACAGAGAACATTAACAGTAAGGGTTTAAGAGAAAGGCAACTCCGAAAGTCAAGCAAAGCCTGAGCAGCAAGTGCTTCAATTATCTCTTCCAGTAAAGCCGATCTGTTTGATCAATGAATCCCCCAGCAGGTGTTCCATATCTGATTTGTTCTCTCAGGATACATTTTGTTGTGGGTCAGCTCCTGAGAATATCTTTCATGACTCTGCTGAAACTGAGCACTTAGAGGAGAGATTATGTGCCAGCTGTCTAAATGCAGCACGATGTTACGGACAGGTTGGGAGTTCAGCACTAAGAAATCACATTCTACATAATAATATAGTCTAGAGAGAATGGCACTATATAAAATATGCATTTACACACAGATTATTTCCTTTTCTCTAATAGACACTGTTATCACAGAAGACCTCTCAAAGTGCACGTTAAGCAGGAAAGGAGCAGAAGCGAGCCACCGTGAGGGCCTTTCCCAGCCTCTACATACACACATCAACACACGGTCAAGCAGTTTCCAAATATGTTTTCCCTTCCACTTAGCAGCTGAAAAGTAATCCCTGTAGAAAGAAGTTGAGCATATATAATTCCTGCCTGAAGTCTTTAAGATCATGGACCAATTAGGCCAAATAGACATTTTTTCACATTGATATAGTAGACCTTAAAATCAAAATAATCCCTATGCCCTTTCAATAGAGTGAATACTTTAACAGCAAACCCATTCTTAAATTTTAAGAGAAATCAATGTTATTTCTTCCAAGCCTTTCAGAAGAAGTAAGAAACATGAAACAAGGACTGTCTGAAAATAAAATATGAGTCCTGGTAATCCTCAGCTTTCTTATCTTCAGAAAAAGTACTTATTTACTGGAGATAACTGGCTGCTCCATCAACATCACTAATCTGTTAACCGTGTGAATGATCAGTAACGTCTGCGTTTGAAAGCAATGCTGTTTAGCAGAAAACTCCCATTATGAATGATTTTTGTAATCTACCACTGTAATGAAGATATCGCTGCAACAATGCGCTAATCGATCAGCAGTGCTCTTTCCTGGGCAATCATTTTATTTTCCTCTAGATGGCAAAAACCAATTGAAATGGGAGCATAGGAAACAGTCAACTATGATTCTCTGATGATTTCTACGTGTCTCCCTAATTGGCTTTTTTGTTAATTTCTCATTACCTAATGACTTGTGAATGGCATACTCGGAGCATGCTCCCTACGGCAAACTCTGCCTATTGGAAAAAAAAAAAAAAAACACAAAACACTTTGATTCTTACAAACTCTTGTGTTTTAAAAGTGCTTGATGACTTTGCATTTGTCAGCTGTGGGTAGCTGATGAAGTGATTATGTTGCTCGTGGTCTGCAGGACTGTGCACTCCCTCTGAGCTCTGTGGCAGGATGGCTCATCCTGGCTGTGAGAGGCCCCTGGGGCTCTGAGAACATGGGATAATCTTACAGGGCAGGTGAGAAGGTAGCTCTTTGTTCAGTGTTTACAGGTAGGTACTGTCAGGCTTTTACATGAGCAGATACCTGGTGACAAACAGTTCCCAGTGGTATCGAGCCTTAACATACATTCTCAAGGAAGCCAAGCTTTTTTTACCTGGCATCCACCAACGGAACAGCAACAGAAGCTAACCGCATACATCAGTGAAAAATGCACTCTCCTTTACCCAGATCAAGGACCTGGTTTCAGTGCTGTATGGTTTTCTTCTGGATTTCCTATCCGTCCGGGATGAAGAAGAGAAAGATATGTTGTGCACAACCATCTAATCCAAACACACACTTAGAATGTAGCCAGGGCTTAAACTGGGCTTTGAAAGCTGGGGAACAAAATTTGGAGAGTCAGGGGGACCTTGTAGCTAACATGCTTGATTGGGAAACAGATGTCTTCTGCTCACGGATGCCCTTTGTCCAATAGCCCTTCTGTGCGCCCCAGAAACAGCAATCTCTGCGAAGGAAAGTGCTGTGCACTTTTTTTTTTTTTGTGTGTGTGTGTGTGTACTTTTTTTTGTTTGTTTGGTATCTTGAGGGAAACATTGCAGCTTCCAGCTACCTGAGATGTAGAAAGCAGAGTTCCAGACCCAACTTTATGCTTCTTGCAGAGCAGCCAAAGTCACAATGAAAACAGAGCAGATGAGAAATACCAATAAAAAATTGTTTACTTGACAACGTTGCCTTCTCTAGCTTAGGATTTAAGGGGTGTTGCTTCTGGCTGTGTCTGTATATCACACCCGCACTGACAGGTAAAGTTCTTGTGACAGGAGACATGGGACTGACTGCTGCTCACACTACATCTAGGCAGGGATGGGAATTTGAGCTCTAACAGGTAATTTAGGGTATGTTAAGCACCTGCCTTTGCTGCCGAAATATGCAGGTATGAACTCTGCCAGCTCTCAGAACTGCACGTAAAGAAAGAGTAAAGCCCTGGATTTCTTTTTTAAAAAGACACTATGGCAGCTGACTGTATATCTCTGCTCTGGACATATTTGTGTCTCCAAGCATTTAGTATCTGTACTCATGGTATTATCAGCAGAAATATTTCCTCCAGGCAGTTGCTGACTCTGGAGGCACAGGTGAAAGATATTTGCAAGCAGGATGATCTATGCTGCTTCTTCCAAATTTAGAGCCAGACTTACATAAATAAACCTTCTCTGGTTGCTGGGGTGTTATAAAGATGTCTAAGCACAGCTTGGGGAGTGCATTTCTGAGCTAACGCTCTGCAACCTACAGCATTAAGACATCAACCCACGGGGACCTGCAGTTTGTACTGCGTAATGGATGCATATATGTTAAGGGCAGCCAGTCTCAAGGATGATACATTTGAGGTGCACTCTGTATGGTATTTTTGGCCAGAGCTCCTTACTACAGAGACACACTAGCCGAGTTTTCCAGGAGAAAGTATGCTACTATGTTTACTGGTCAATTACTGCTAATGAAAACAAACAACATGCATACTTAAAGTAGTTATAAACCTCATGCTAAGAAACCAAAATTAAGTTAAATAAGCACAACTCATTTTTTCACCATTTCCCTACAGGCAAAATAATTAAATTACATTTTGCAATTTTTGAGCATTCCTAGCATAAATTATTGACTTTATTATAATATTAATATTGAATAACCTACAATTTTTTGCACTGCAAGCTTTCACAACTCCAGATTCTCACCACACTTGATCAGATTTTAAAGCATATCAGGATATGAAAATATTTTATTTGAAACTTCATTCATGTTGCCAGTAGCTACAGAAGCATTTTGCAGATGCTTTCTTTTATGCAGGTATATGCCAGCTTTGTCAGCAGCAAGAAGAAAACAAGGAATGAAAAACTACCTCATCAGATGGACAATTATTTTCTTCCTCTGACCATG
This sequence comes from Aythya ferina, assembly GCF_964211825.1. Classification (NCBI taxonomy): domain Eukaryota; kingdom Metazoa; phylum Chordata; class Aves; order Anseriformes; family Anatidae; genus Aythya; species Aythya ferina. Next base: position 2,727,715 of record NC_140298.1, read on the forward strand.
AGGAACACAAAAAAGGAGATTTTTAATAGAGTGCTTCCTTTTTGCTAGTTGTTCCTTTCATGTTACCATTATGACCTGGCCAGGCTCCTGGGGCTTGTCTTCCTTACTGCAGTTTTATCCATACCTGCACAATGGGTAAAGGTTACTGATGGGTACCATCAGCAATGAGAGCAGCTATGTAATCCCAACACAGCTTTATAATCATTCCTTTAACACCATTGACTTCAGGTTAACAAATTTTGGTGAGTTTTCTTGGATCCCACTATCCTCTTGATTCTTGTTATCTAGAACTTTAGAGAGCTTCATGCTGTGTCTCTGTGGCCTGGGTTTGCTTAGTGGTACCACAGCACTGTATCTTCTGAAATTCTGTCCTTACCTCCCCCCTCCCTCCTTCTTTTTTTTTTTTTTAATTTTTTCTTTTAGATTTTTCTGAAATCTTTCACATTTCTTTCTTTTTATGTTGTATTGGCTCTTCTCAGATTCTTAAGATTTTTAGGAAAGCACAAAGCATAGCAGCACGTGTACAGATTTTACAAATTCCTGTCACCTGGGCTGCCCACTCTCCTATAGGTCTGTGTTGATTCAGTGCTAGAAGAGTGATGCAGCTGCATATGTTTAACCTCTCTTTTCTTATCTTTTTCCTCATCCTCCTCAGAGGATTTAACTGCTGGGTCATCTAAATTATTAACTCCAGCTACATTCTTGTAATCAAACTTTAAACCAGAGCCTGTGACCATTTGCACTTGGGGTGGATTTACTGCTGTTTGGATTTGTATTGTTGTAGTTAGTTTTTCCAAAATAATTATGTTGTTTTATGTTTTTGACATAACACAGACACTGAGATGTCTTTTCCCACCCTCTCTCAAGTATGTCAACTAACCAGCATTTCTATTTCATGGTTACAGTCTCCTAGCAACAAAACTTTATCTTAAACTGACCCTTGTTGTTTTGGAGACCCCATGCCCAGAGCATGTTACATCTCTTCCATATCTTAAACACACTTAGTACTTTTTCCTTGTTCTTGCTTTGATTACCCATCAGGTTTGTGTTCATCATCTTTCCTGAAATAAAGCATCAGGAATATGCTAACATTTAGACTTGCACTACTCCTACTTCTGGTTGTTCCTTTGCAAATGATGCATCAGTCTGTCACTTAGCAAACCCTTTCCTAAAAGGAAAGCCAAAAAAAGACTTTGGAGGCTTAACTGCACTTTTGTGAGTGCCTGTGACAGAGGGTGTCTGCGTGTCCCAGCTGTCCCAACTTTACAAGCCCTTAGGAAGAGGTTTATGAACTGTCACAGCAAGGGGAATGTCGCTCCTCAAGAACTTGCAACCCCTCCCGTGTTATGACCAAGTGACTCAAGGGGAAGAGAAACACCCAGGGGAGAACCCATCTGCACAAGGAAACAGCAGCAATGGAAAGCTGCATTCAGCACATTTCTCTCAACTACAGGACTCAAAAAACCCTGCACACATAAACACAGTCTCTGCTTGAGTCCCATTCAAAGAACAAAAGCAGCTGAAACTCCTCTGGCCATGTTAACGGTCCGTCTGGACCCCTCTGACAGTACAGTTGAACACCTGGGTTCTTGAAGAGGTGCAAAGACATGGAAATGATTATTTATGGGTCTGGTTCCAGCAGATTTCAATACGTATGGCATCTCTATAGTCTGATACTGGTTTGCTATTTCTTTGTTATTTTAATGAGGTGTAGGGAAACTTCCCTCTGCGCCTCGTCACAGAGACCCTTCAGTTGTTCTGGTCCCCTTCCTCCTCTCTTCTAAGCTGGGCAAAAAAGAAAGGCACATCCAACTGCACTGCACCCAACAAGAAAATCAGATGCTGAAGAGTTGGGGTGGCTTTGCAAGCATCACAATTAGTGCCAAGGAAAAGGGAGCAGGAACACAAAAACGGAAGCTATGTAAATGATCAGATTTCTTTGAATGCTGGCAGCTTCACTGAAGATGCCTGCACCTCAGGATAAGTCAAAGCAGCCCACTTCACTCGATCATTTGTGGTGCTGATTGCCAGGACATCAGACCTTCTCGCTTCAGCCAAAATTAGCAAATAGCTTTGACCTGTCTCTCTCAGTCCGAGGCAGATAACATACACATACTGTTTGATTTTTTTGGAAGGGGATGTGAGTGTGAATGGGGAGTGAGAAGACCACAACCAAAATGAAAAAAAACACACATTAACTTCAGCTGGATGCCACACACCCCACACATATCGAGGCTTGAGCTTTGTTTCTTCAGTCTCTCTCTCGCACACAAAAATGTTGTTTGTGTAAATCTAGACAGTTAAAGTGAAAGACTTGTATGGTACCAGCAAAGTGGCTTAGGTAGTCATGGCAACCACATCAGCGCTTACAAAACTTCCCTTCTTCATAATCTTTTCTGCAGTTTAGATAATGCACATGTAAGCTGTAAAAAATGAGTATCTGATCTAGAGCACTAAAATGAAAAGTAACACTGTTCAGCGTCCAAAATAGTGGAAGCTGGGACGCTGCTAATTATTTGGTGTTATTAACAACGATAGTTTTGTTCAGTTTCCACAGGGTCTCCTCAATGTGTCCAGGCTTAAATGAAATCAAGAGCTTTACACCAAATCTGGCAGTGAGCAGGGAAGGGAAGGAGAGGAAGGTATAGCACTAATTTTAAGGGAAGATCAAACACTAAATTCAGAAGTGTCAGACTATTATTAATGTATTCAAATTCTCATTTAGTTATTTCCTGCAGCACCTGATACCAGAAGGACTCTGCTGCTGCAGTCCTGACATGAAGAACACCTTCTGCATGATTTGTAGCTTCCCACAAACCATCCTTACTTTAACAAGAACTAACATATGTATTTTTCTATCAGTCTTCTATGCTCATTACATTTTCACTTGGTTTTCAACGTGGAAATTCAAAATCCCCCTCAGTCTTAGTCACAGTTAGAAACCAAAGCACACTAGGAATGAACACCTCTCTCTACCCCAGAGAGGAGTTAATGGATTGACTTCCAGCAAAAAGGGAGTGATTGCTGTCAGTAAGACAAATCACCATCTTCCTAATCAAGTGGCATATCCAAGAAAATTGCAAAGTTTTATATGCCCAAGTCTGCCAAGGAGTCACAAAGTTGCTTCCAGGGTGAAAAAGAAAATAAGAGTTTGGCATCTGGGCTCTTTTAACAACTTCGTTTACTTTCATGTACCATTACTATAGTTAAGTGTCATTTACTGATGAAAAAAGTAAGAACTTTAAAGTTTTATTTTGTAATAAAGTATCTATGGTCAACATGTTCATGTTCTCTTGTTTAACTCAGCTAAGAAAAAGAATTCATTGACATCCACTAGAATGCCCACATTTTGTGTGAACACTGTACTTACAAGGTCTCCCTCACCAGTCTCGGGGAAAGAGCACCATCTTCTGGGAAGCAGCCCTGTGGTGGTCAGGAAGGGACATGTTCTGATGGATCCTCGCGTCTCTTCTCCTGGATCACACAGCGAATATCAGGTTTTTATCAGTGATGCTTATCGGTGCAGGACAGTTCACCTCAGAAATCCATCTTCTGCAGGCTGGTTTGTAGATGGCGGGGCTGTTAATGCAAAGAGGCCCAGAGTAAGCAGAGATTTACCAGCTAATCCACTGCAAGAAAAAGTCTCAAAAAAGAGTGGGCACAACAAAAGGAGAATTTCACCCGGAAGGCTCACTGTTGAGGTATCAGAGTAATCCTACTGCACGACCAAGCTGATAATAAAATGCAAAGCTCATCCTTAGATGATCTCTGTCACAACCAAGTTCCATAGCTCACATGACAGAAATGAGAAATCGCAAATGGCTCTAAAACCTCCAGAATCAGTGATGCCACAGATGATAAAAATATTTACCAAATTTAATACAGCATAGCAAATACCTCAAAAGGGATCTTCTCCAACTGGTAGAGAGTGGTAAATACCTGATAGTCCTACATACTGGAAACACCATCTCACGACTTGGTGTACTGCATTTAACAGCATACATAAATGGTAGTTTTGCATGGAAGCTTTGTGTTTCTTTTTAACTTGCAAACTTCTACTTACTGTACTTCCTTGTTCCGATTAATCACAAATATTGTGCTACACAAAGTACAAGGATGTTCCATACACTGGTGATGCTAAGGAACTAGTTAGGCAGGAGTCGGTGACTTAAAGTTGTGTCACTTCATTAGAGGGGATTCTGCTTCAACCACATAAAAATTTTACTGAAATAAGATAAGCAAATAAATAGCCAAATCATCAGCCTAGGAACATTAATACCATTTGTTGAGAATTTTCTGTTAATTATATATAGCTATTTAATGTTAGACATTGTCCTTTTTTCTAAAGGTTTCAACAGCACTGAGTAACTGGTTTCATCTTTAGATTCCTGTCTGCTTGCTCATTAGCTACTGAAAAAGATCTTAAAATACCATCAGTGGTAACTAATCTTATTAAATGTCTCCAGCTTTCTTTCTGAAAACAAGGGGTTTGGAACTAATAGAGTGAAAAGTCAATAAAAATGTATTTTCATAATTCATGCCCTACGTGGCTGATCCTGAATAGCTGTGCACGGTGCCCCTACGCCAGCCCGTAGGGAAGGGGAATTCTATCAGGCAACAAATGAGGACAAGGAATCACTCTGCTAGATCACCCCTGATAAAGCCTGTCTGTACCACCTGGTTTCATTTGATGGGGGACTTGTCTAAGGACACCAATAACAGAATATTTACCGCTACTTGTTTTTGCTGTTGTTGTTTTGATGATACCAACTTTACTGCTTTGATTTGCAGTTTTACTTTTAGCACATTGATTTACCTCACTGTGGAAAAAAAAAAAACAAAAACAAAAACAAAAACACAAAAAAACAACACAAGCTACTGGTTTAATGCACAGCAAGGAACCTACTCGAAGACTCCAGCTCTTTTTCTGGCTGCACAATGTCTGCGAGCAGAACATAATGTCACCAGATTGATTTAATCGCAGGTGATGGTTCATGATTTTTTTTTCTCTGATACCTGAATGGAATGAATTGTATGGATCTCCTTAGTCACATCAGATATTTTTTCTCAGTTGAAGCCAGAAGACAAATAATTTAAGAGCCAATCCAAACCCTACTTGGACTGAGACAGTTACAAAGGAGGGTCAGTGATAGGCGTTGTCTAAAGCCCCTACCCAAAGTAAGGAATAAGCAATAGAGCAGCTTCACTGTACAAAGGCACTTCCAATCTTCTATTAAAGTACTTCTATCTTTGTCTGTCCCCCCCAGCTTAGAGAGAGAAATGGTGTCAGAGATTTATGCTGAATGTTCTCTCCCCTAGCTCTTACATGAAACATTATTTTCATTTTTTTTGCTGAATTTGGTATAATTAATCTTTTTCTGGCAGCTGGCACCAGCTTTTAACACCTGTGATTTCAGGCACACTCTGCTTTTCTGAGAGCTCTCGTTTCCCTTTTACCACAGCAACAACACCGTCCATGAAGCATGATGGATCCTAATTTTTTCAATTACAATTTTTCCCCAACATCTCTTTACCCAGGGGCTTCAAAAAGGGAGAGCAAAAGGGAGAGTGTAGGTGCCTGCCCAGATTTCCATCCCTCTTGTCCTGCTGTTTGGTTAAGGGCAGGGCAATCTCAGCAACTGCTCAAGAAGAATATGGGAGCTGCTGCCTTCATCCAGAGCTATAGCAAGGGCAAGAAGAAAAGGGCACTGAGTTTGTGCCAGCCCCCTCCCAAACTGCAGCCTGGTGCAAAAGGCTGCTGGCTTGGCACTGTTGCCTTGTGTGCCAAGTCACGTGAAATTGCCCTGGAGAGGAGGGGGAGGACAAGGGAAGGGTAAGGGAAGGAGACACCCGGACAGTACGTGCTGAGAGTGCCAGAACATCTCCCTCCAGCACTGCCTGTGCTTAATGTTGCCTCAGCAAGGTGCTGGGAACACGTCAGTCCTGCAGCTGGCTCCGAGGTACATCAGTCTCTGCTCCAGAAATAGTCACCCAGCGCTTGCGACAAAGGTGGTGCCTCACCAGGTGCTCTCCTTGCCTGCCTGCCCAGCCCTAGCTGAAACACTCCTCGTTTGCCTTCTGTTACAGAACTAAGTGCTGTGCCACACAAAGGCTTTGGGTTGCTTTAAGCCTTCTCCGCAAAGTCAGGGAGACTTGAAGTTGCCTCGCTTCCCATCTGAGAATGACTTTTTGCCAAGTTTTAGTCAATGAACTGAAACAAGTTTGCTGATTCAGGTTATAAAACAGCTTTAAAATCTCATCCTTGGTGCAATCAGTCTTTGTAACACAGATCAACGGGGACCCCTCTTCCAACTCCAACATGACACATGTAAATAGCAAAACCCACTAACAAGGATTGGATTAGTACTAAATAGTAACACCAAAAGGTCTTTGCTGTGCTTCTAGAAGTCGTGTAAACGCACAAGCATGCAACAGTTTGCTTTCTCTCTGCTTATTATCCCTGTGGGCAAAGCAGATGAAGAAGAAACAAGAAAAATATTCCTGCCATGGCTAGAGCAGTTACATTACTGCGTTACAGGCTGAGCTGTAATGTTTTCCTGTACCTTTTTACAACACAGCTTCTTGGACAATGCAACTCCTGAGATGTTGTGCTTAATTTAACAGCCAGTGTAATGGCTGGGATTGTGCCACATAAACAGCAAACAGAAATAGAGCTTTTAAAATGACAAATCACCCTGTTCCTACGGGGTTAGGGCATCATTCTGTATTCTTTTCCTCTCTGAGGCAAGAATCCCATTAATTACCTTTTTCTCTGTACAAGTTCATGAGATTTGTTAAGCTCGAGGGTGGCGCCGCCTCCAGCCGGGGCCATCCCAGCCATGCGGTCACACCAGGCCTGGAGCCACGTCCATGCCCCCAGCCCTGCTGCCCGGGGCCTCCACACGAGCTCTGCTGCCCCTTTTCCAGGTGCTGCAAATGGCTCGCAGCGGACAGAAGCCACGGGCTCAGCGCCACGAGGGAGCAAGCGCCTGCGTGCTCAGCACCGGCTGTGTCAGAGCAGCTGAGGGAGCCCAGCCCATGCCCTGCTGGGAACAGCTGGGCTTCCCTTTATTTATTTATTTAGCTGGTTTTTGGCACGTCAGCTCCCGCATCTCCTGTACTCAGCAGATGTTAAAATCACATCATCAATAACAACAAACAAAAATTCAAATATTTGCCCAGCCATTGCCAGCGCCTCAACAGCTAATTGTAAGGTAAGACCCGTATTAATTAATTAAAAAGACGGTGTAGCATTGCTGCTGTCATGCCAGGCACCAGCCGAATGCCAGGGCTTTGCTGTGGGACACACAACGCGTCCTGTAATACCTCAGCAAAAACACTGCGTTGAGAAAAACAAAGGCAGCACCCCCTGACTTTAAGGTGTAGCTGACATATGGTTTATTTTGCCTCATCTGAGAGTAATTGTATTGCTTGGTTTTTGCCTCACTGTTCATTTTTTTCATCTTGGCTTCAGAAGAATAATTAATTTTAAGATACCATGGGCTTCTTGCCAACTTTTTCAACATGAGAGGCTCACATTGAAGTACATCTACTTTTTCAACATGAGAGGCTCACATTGAAGTACATCTACTGGTGTCACATACTTCCACCTGACAGAGACACCACTTGGCATCAAACCCCTGCTAGTACCCTATGGAATTGCTCCCCTTAGGGCGATTTGCCTGACCGAAACCAGAAGCGTGTGAAACAAGAGGATTAGGAAGAAACATCCAAAGACCCAAATGCTCTGGGCCAAGCTCTGTTAGTAATACCACAGAACTCATACCTATGATACGTTCCAAACCACTGTTTTATTGATGACTGTGAAATCTAGGATCACAAAATGTGCAGGAATGCAGAAGTTCAATGCTTTCTTTTTAAGAATCTTAGAAAATCAGCTTCCTAATGAAGCCACTGCCCTCCATCTCTAAAACCAGATATTATTTTTATATGCCCTACTGGTGAGCAGAGGCACCCCACTGAATGGCACCAGCAGCCAAGGAAAAGCCCAGGAAAGCCCTGGAAGGCCTGGTGCCCTGAGGAGACAACGCGTCCGCCAGGCTGGCCCAGCCCGGCTGTTCTCCCCAGGTTTTGAGGCCTCAAAACAGCTGATGTTTTGTTTTGTTTTGCAAAAATTTGTCTCAAATGCTGTGCTCTGAGATGGAACATTATAGACCAAATCATGCGACGCTGAGATTGGCAGAACTGTTGCTATTGACTGCGGCAGCTCTGCTATTAACTCCCAGGGTCACACCTCATACTCGGCATCGTGTATGGGTGAAACCTCACCTTGCAGCCACAGGAATCAGCCGCAAGCTTTTCCCTTTATGCTCTAGCCCACTTCCCCATTAAATTGATGGCTATAGAGCAATGGCTTTAGAAATGAAAATACAGGATCTTCTTTGCTATCGGACAAGAACAACACAAGAAGGACAGAGTCTATCACTTAAATGTATCAAAAGGCCATTTATAATCATTTGAGGTTGCTAGCAGGTTGGCATGACCGATTCGTATATGGAAGACTGTTGCCATCTCTCCATATTCATTAAAATTATCTCATTTTGACAGAATTTCAACAAACCCTGGCCTGCACAATTATATGCTTTTCTGTAGCAATTCTGAAGTTCTGAAACACCTGCAGATAAGTGAAAAACTGTTAGCTGCCTATCAGCAGAGTGCTCCCTGAGAAGGAATAGTGCCGTCTTTCTTGCTATTTCTTTCAGACAAACTATTGATGTACAATAATACAAATTGCACGGTATTAAAAGGAGCAAAAGCAAAGATTTCATACTGAATGACTGCTTTGGGGCTATTGAAGTTCTGTGAGCTGCTCAGGCTCCATGAAGTTTAAATACTCACCGATTTTTGCAGTTAAGAAAGTAAGTATTGTGTTCCTGGGGAAAATGCTCTCAGCGGCTCTAAGTGACGCACCAGAGGAAAAATTAATCATGCACGGTTGAATGCAGTTCTCTAAAGGAAAAGGATGGCCATTGTGCAACCTGCGCACAGCCCAGTCCTACTGCTCCCTTTGTGCTCTACTGAAACAAAGAGAAACGTCCACAGCTTTCTGAGGGTGATGGGGAGGTAACTTTGTTTCCCATCTTGCAGCAGCTCCCAGGAGAACAAACCTGGGCACAGTCCCCATGATGTTATCCTCAGCATTTTCCCCTTTGCCTTTTCCCTTTTTGCATCTGCAGAATATTTTTCTAAAGCTTTAAGGGAGCTTGCTGCCAAGCTCCCTTACATTTGGGGCACTTCCCATAAAGCATGGCTGCAGAAACTAACTAATAATGAATACCAAACCCTTTGGAAAAGGTACTGGCCAGGAGATCCAAAAGTCACTGCTCCCCCCCCCCCCCCCCCCCTCCCATAATATTTGGAAAAAAAGAAGGAAAAGGGGAACATAGCAGTTTGGCCACATCCTCCTGCTTAATATTCCTATCTGCTTGCTAAGCCAAACTGAAAAGAAACACGAACCACATTTTGGAATTAAATGCTCTAAGTAGAGCACTTTGGGGTTATTTCAGTATCATTTTATCTATCTGGAAGGCAAATAGCTAGTCAAAAGTATCTTCATTACCTTCATTCCGGATGGATGTAAACAAACTGCAGAATGGCATGCGCCAAAGACATCTGTAACAGGCATGACTGCTATTCTATTCGACATTTTAGGGGAAGAGAGACTTTCTCTTGCTTTTTAAAGGTAATACAATTTGAAGGCCACTTACCTCCCTCTGTAACCTTTATCTATACATACATTTCTCCAGGGAAGTACAAATCAAAATCCTTGCGTGTCAAATAGCTTAGTGTCAAAAGACCAATGAATCATGTACTATAAACTATACAGAATCCCAGGAGCTTTGCAGAAGTGGAGCAGGCACAGCACACACAAAATAATGCATAAAAATACCCAGAATGTGCTTTTCCTGCTCAACCAGTTCATTCTGATTATTAAATTCCCTCACTGCAGCTCTCGTCTCAGTTTTGCATTCACTTCTTAGAAGCATTCTGCCAGAAGAGCTTTATTGTCGGGCTTGCAAGGTCATTAATTGCATATTGGAATAGATTTAGAAAAACTGCATTTTGGGTGGTCGTAACACGCACTGGCACCAGACAGGCAACTTTGAAGACATATTTATGTGGTCCATGAGGACATCTATCAAGTGACCTCTATATTCAAGGAAACCAGCTGGACTGCTGAAATTCTTGACTACCACTTTGGATCAGCATGCCTCCTCGAGATGATTTTTGGTCTGTCTTTGGTGAATAATGCTGAACAACAAAAAATTACAGCAGTGCCTAGCCACTTACAAACAATTTACAGTAGTGGAGGGCAGATATGAAAAGTGAGTTTTTCCTTATTCATATTTATTTACAGAGTCCTGCTTAAAAGGAAGTACTTTGGATTTCCATGGTCTGTAGCAGTCACTGGAAAGCCCCCTTTGTCTTTAAATCCTTTACACTTTCTACGATGTTTTGGTTAAAAATGAGGAGACTATTGCAATGATACTATTGCAATAGTATCATTGCAATGACTTGTCACAAGCCAACTAAAAAAGCAGAAAGATGAGAAGGGGATAAATCTCTCAGGTTACTGTCTCTGCATAGTGAGTAGGACTCTGAGGAGGCGCTCCCATCAGCGGAGCCCTACGTGCTGCAGGCTGGCTGCTGCACACTGCGGGGTCTTGCAGGAAGGAATAACACCCTGGTGCTCCCAACACACAAACCAAAATTCTGGCAGCAGCTATACCAGTAATTCAAAAGTCACTTCGTGTTTATAAAGTTGTAAAAGTGACTGGAACTAATAGTAAATATAATCTCCACAACCCTGTAACTGCTGCTTCCAGGGCAATGCTAGTCACAAAGGATCTTTTATGGACTGCAGCACGGTCTGACCTCTCTACAAGTGTGTGAAGTCTACAAGAGCAGCACAGACAACGCCACCATCAGCAATGAGGAGACAGCATAGTACTAAATGCAGCTTCTAAACACTTTTTTTTTTTTTTTTTTTTTTTTTAAAGTATTGTCCTATTCTGATATTTTATGCATCTTTCATATTTGTTTGCCTTCTATCAATAAATGACACTGGAAATCTGTAAAAGCTAAAAATATCAGTACACTAAGTTTCCCCAGGCAATCTGAAAGGCCTTCAGAGATCTTTTGAGACTGCCTTACAAAAAGGTTTGACAGATGAAATGAGCAGAAAGTTAGAAAGTTTGCATGAAAGCAAACAGAGAAATGCAGACCAGTGGAAGAAGGACCCCTCCCCAGAAGCAGACAGTTAAGACTTATCTTAACTTTTCAAAAACAGCGTTTTCCTGACACTGCCCCCAAAAGACATTGCAAAATACCAAATGTTAGGTCAATTACTTGTGCCACAGATTTTCTCTGACTTGAGCAACTTGAACAAATACCTGTGTGTGATCATGAACACAGACTCTGGAGACTGCTGGGCACAAATCCAGAAACTCACTAACAGGCTGTAGGTGAAGGAAATGCCTCATGCTTTTAACAACAAGTAAAACATTCTCACCAGCATGAATGTAATGTTACTTAGCTCCCCGATCGAGATTAAATCTTAAGGGAGAAAAAAAAAAGGGGCGGGGGAGGGAGAAAGCTGCCCACCATTCTCACAGTACTCACCCCGAAACCATGATGTGGCAAATGTGAGCTCCACAATAACCACACACAAGAAACGCAGATGACTTATCAAACTGAAAATTCAAAGTCAAATGCTAATTTGTCTTTAAATAAATCATGATTAAATACTATTAAGTCAATTTGCAAACCAAGCTTAAAAGATGCATAATTAACAAGATGCATGTATCACGTTCACCTGCAAGAAAATATTTTTAGCTGTCCTGTGTACCACCTTTCCTATAACACGACAGACACGCACGCTTCAATGTCATCTTGAAGCTCCTCTCCTCCCATCCTACCTCCTGAACTCCCTGAACTACAAAGTTGACTCGTGTGCTCTCCCAGCCAACACCACCAGTCTTGAACACAGGAGAACACTGTATTTAACCACAAAAAACATAGCTACACAGGTGAGGCCACATGTTCTTCTGGATGGTAATGTGAAGAGCTGTTTCAGGTGGCCCTCTGATAATTACCCCAAGAGATGACTAAGAAAAATACAAGGTTTCTATCTAAGAGACACAAGGAAACTCGCTGTTCATAGCCCAGCCAGGCACTGCTTGCTTGGTGCTTCCATGAGTAGGCAGGAATTTCTTTGAGACAGTGGACTGTTACTGGAAGACACGGAGATGTGTTTATTTTGCAGTAAGCATTGAGTAAATGGCAGATAGACCAGCTGCTACTGCTCAGCTGAGAGGATGAAGATGGGCTGGTGCCGCTGGCAGCTCTCCCACGCTCCCAGGCTTGGCACGGGCTGCCATGGGTCCCACCTGAAGCCCCCAGCTTCAGTTGAAACTTGCTAACAGTGCTTGTTCTCACAAGGGTCACGGAAAGGTTGTCTGTGTGGTGCCAATCAGTGCTAAGACATTTCTATAAAAGCTAGAGTAAGTTTTATGCCAGGGCTGACAAAATCGGAACAAAAAGGTTTTCCTCCTTTTCGTGTTCCCAAAGTGATAAAGCAGTTAGGGCTAAGTTTTAAGGCTTCCTTGAGCAAGTGACCATTTTCCTACTCCATTTTCCTGTTAGTTAGGTAACAAACAAGTGAGAGTTTAACTTTGCTTAGATTTCAGAGTACCTGATTTATGACAACAGGCAGATCATTAAGGAACTTGCACTGTACCTGAAGATAATTTATGCAACACATATTTTTAGTGTTTCACTGAAGAAAACAACTGCAGGAAAGAATCTTTGTAATTTATATCCATCGTGTACAGAAGTTGTGGTTAAATTTGAACAATTTACATGTGTTTCTGACCTGCTTTAATGAAAAGACTTATTCTGCCCTTTCTTCTTCAGATGGGCACATGCATGCCCTGTGACAGTAACACGAATGTAGTACAAACTGCAAACTTGGGTGTTTGTGCCATGAGCCAGGCTTTCAGAAAGACACATCCCTGGAGCAGAAGCAAAATGAAGCCTCTGGATCTCTGTGACACACTACCAGAAAAGCAGGTGGTGGCACATGGGGCCAGATTTGCTAGGGCTCCCTCAGGAAAGGCATGTGACTTTTGGAAGCAGCAATGCCCTGATGGCCAGTAGGAAGGCACAGGGACCCACAGCAGTTCTGCCTGGGTAGGTTCTCAGTGGCCTCCTGGTCCCACTCCCTCTTACCCTTTGTAGGGGAGGCCTGTGTTTGGAAAACAAGAGAGGTCACTTATGGTGTTCCAGCTTTTGTTCTACAGTCTCTTGCTGTGGGTATAAACCCAGACTAATTTAATTGGCTTCAGCCAAACGCTTGCAAAACATCACAGATGTGAGTAAAAAAAAAGATGTAAAAAGGTGGACAGGAGAGTAATGTGCTGCCATGCTGGAAGGAAAAGAAAATCTAGCGCTTTTCAAAAATTATTATTATTTTTTTTAATTCTGATACAGGAAAGACTTCAAAGAACAAATGCTCTATACAAGCCTCACGTATATGATTATGTCTCATGCAAACCAGTGCGACTAAAGATATACCTTATAATAGGCACACTTTAAAGCACAAGACTAAAGTTTTTTTTTCCTAAGTCTGGCTATAATCTCTCCTACTTCTTTTTCCTATTAGAATTATCTACAATTTTCCAGTGTTGTCATTTTAACTGTCTCCCTTCCAGAACTCAACCCCGTGCATTCTCAGGAGCATCTCCTTGTCACAGCATGCTGGATGTTTACTTGTCCAGAGGTTTTCTCAAGTCTTGAAGCTTGCCTTCTTTAGCTCTGCGGAAAGCCAAGAGCCCCCTGAACCTCACAAACATGCTCACACACGTGCCTCACACACAGCGGTCTGCCAAACATACGCAGGAGCTGTCAGAGCAGGTGCTGGGGGGCTCACTGAGTTGCAGCAGACCACACCAAGCATGCGGAGAGCTGAAGGGAGAAAGCTTTGAGCACCGCATGACCCCGTGCGATTGCACACGCCAGGCCCACACTGAAGTTGGCACAAGCGTATTCCTTGCTCTGCAAGGTTTTTGTAAACTGTAATGGTTACACTTGGGGGTGTGTGAAAAGAAAACCTAGGAGACAAAATGAAGTTTGGTTAACGATATGAAGAGTTGTCTCCCTCCTCTTGTGAGCTGAACATGCAGCATTTGAGCCGAATCCTCTCACGGCACTGACATTACACAGACGGTCAATTGCAATTGCAAGTCCCCAGTTTACGCTGCAATTAATCTTAACTAATCCTAATGGAAATTAGAAATCACCCAGACCCCACGGTTAACTTCTGGGATGTCTGAAGGCAGAATGGCTCTAGTAATTCCCCATCCCCTGAACTCTCCAAGGGCTGGCGCAGCGCACCGTGCTGGCCTCCTGCACGCAGCTGTGATGAATGGTTACGCAGGCGGCTCGCAGGCAGATCAGGAACAAAAAAATTATTCGCTGACTTATTCACCCACTCCATAAAGCAGAGACACGTAGAAGTTCTGAGAGGCTGCAGCAGGTGCAAACAAGTCCTCTGAACGTACATCTGTAATTGAGGGATGTATTTTTCACATCTTTAACTGTAAAATATAATTCCCCACAGACACGCAGATTTGATTTTAACAGCTATTTCTTGTCTCAGCCCAGTTCCACAACCTCCTGTCTCAGCAAGCAGAGCTATCTGCTTTGTGCACATGTAAATTTCTTTTAATAAATAAAAGCACAGTTAGAGGCTAAGGTATGACCTGTTCACAAACTAAACATTACAGCCACTCTCCTTGTTCTCATTCCTGTGAAGCCCATCAAAGAAAGGAGACCTAAAATCAGCAAATGTCTCTCTGTTCCATCATCTTCAGGTAAACAAAAGATGATGAATAAGATGTGAAAAGTGTATTCATCAGGTTGAAAAAAAAAGTTATACTTGGCAAGAAGTTTTCACCAGTACTGCTGTTCTAAGCCCCAGTACTTCAGAGCATCTCCAAGAACCAAAAATATGAACTCCTCCAGTTTAAAGCCCATTGCAGTTCCATCAGACCTCAATTTAGTCTAACTAGGTCAGCTGGGTCATCGAGCAAGCCACCAAAATACTGAGCTACTTGGAAGTGAACAAAAGAAGGAACATCTTCCACCTGAAAACCTAATGACCCTCTAAACTCCCAGTTTTTGTTGTTGATTTTTTGTTTGCTTTTCTTTTTAAAACCCCTTTGAAAGAGCAGTCCCGATTCACAGGAGGGTGCTCCAGCCCCTGGGGCTGACCACGCTGCGCAGCCTCCTTGCTGTTTCTGCAGCTGGGCGTACCTCTACGCAAGTACATGCTTGAACCTCTCTTACAACAGGGCTTTCTCTACTGTTTTCCTGACTGCCAATACAAACATGTATTAGGAGTATCAAAAGGGAAGCCCAGATTCCTTCCTACTGCAGCCCTGCCAGCCCCACAAACCTGAGTGCTGCTGGAGCTGCACAAGGCCCTGAGAGCTCCCCTGGCGGTCCTGGCAGTGCCACAACTGTCCCCGTTTAGGGACTGGATTATGGTTCATACTACAGAAGTCCCACACTTCACCTGCTGGTAACTAGCTCCTCCACCACATCCACATGTTTTTCACATTCTTCAGTTTATTCCTTACCATCTGGTAGTCAGATGCTCCACCTAAATACAATTTTACTGTTCCAGTTCTCTGTGAAATATGTTACTTTGCCCTGCTGTAGCTCCTCTGATCCGCTTCAGAGCCTTTACTTTGCATGCAAACACCCAGCTTGTTATTTGAAGTGGTCACACTGCGTTACGGGAGTGCCACAGAAAACTTGGTCCCTCTTTGTCCAGGGAAGGGGAGGTGCGGGCAGCACTCACGCAGCCTGAACATCAATGTCAGGTTCACAGGCTTCAGAGCTGCTAACCCAACAGGTTAGGGATTGACACTGGAAGTCTTACTGTTCAACATTTTGAAAGGTTCCTGTTCACTCTACAGTTCTGACACCAGCCCATCACAGCCACATTCTCTTCTTGCTGTACTGTTACCCCCAATCAGGCATATGTTACATTTAAAGTGTCCAAAGCACGGCTTTTTACCACTTGCGCTCCTGTGATTTATTGCCGTTTCCTGACAGTGAGTGCCAGAGCCTGACCTGGCTCTGAAATGGTAGTTGTGTCCCTCCTGGGTCTGGCCATTCAGTCTCACACCTCTGAAACACGATATCCACAATTATTTCACCTTCTGGGATCTACTGGTCTGGAGCTGAACTTTTAAAGACATCCAGAGAAGCCATGCTCATACCAACATTCCTGTGGTTAGCAGGAATTAGATGGGCAACACAAGACAACCAAATAATAAGCAATCATTGCAACTCCTTTGCCAAATCCGCAGGCTCCTTGTTTTCATGCATTTATTTCCATGCCACTGGTAAACTGAACCCAAAGCATACCCTGGAAAATTTGCATAGCCCCTCTTTGCTTGTCATATTCATCCTCCCGTCACTCCATACAGTGCTTTCCAAAATGACAGCTTGTGCTGTCATCTAAAAATACAGTGCAAACCCATAAAGCACTAGAGCCACAGACTTTTCTAACACAGCATCACCCACCAATGTTCTGCTCTGAGAACTGGCAGGACACTGTTGGTATGGCTCTGGGCTCCAGCCCAGGGGCCATAAACCAACCCTGCAAACAAGCTGCTCACCTCACTGGAACCAGGCAGGCAAACATCTCCTAAGCATGAGCATCTTGCTGCTTCCTGAAGGGCCCTCGTATTTTTCCCCAAAGCCCCTCTTATCACTAGATGGTGCTTCATTTCCTGCTTGTTGCCCTGAACAGACTTTTCTGGGTGTAATTCACTACTGAAAGACTAAAATCCAGTAGGTAAATCATGGGCAAAGGATATTCATTATAGTATCATAGCCTCATGTATAAAAAATACCTTTTCCAAAAGCTTGGAGGAAAAATTTCACTCTGCAGTTGTTTTAATGCCCTCCCCCCCACACCCCCACAAGTGGTGGCAAGTCTCAGTCAAAAAAACTTCACCTATAAAAACAGTAACATTTCTTGGAAGCAGCTGCTTTACACACATCTTGGTTTTTGGACTTCTGATCAGTATACTAGATGTGCATCGGAATAGGAGAATGGTGTCAGACTCAGATGAACTGGACACACAAGACCAAAAAATCTAAAAATGCTTCTGTGATGAAAGAGATTTTGCAGCACAGTTTTTAATTCCAATCACATCTGCATAGAGGTGAGAGATGGTACCTCCAAAAGCAGCTCGTTCCATTCTGCCAAACCAGTATGTCCTTTGTTATTTTCAAGAAATAGGATACTGTGTTTTAAAAAGCTTTTAATTTCTGAAGAATGAGTAACAAAAAAAATAGTTACAAAAGTCTTCAATCATATTTTGCAAGGTCTAAAGGTCTGGTATTACATCTGGTGTAGCAAAGAGATATTCCTGCACTGAGTGACCTTTGGCAGGTCTGTAAAACCGCCGTTTTCTTTCCAAAATGAAGGGGAGACGAGTTGTCACCACCAAACTAATTTGCTGCCAACTTCTTTTATGAAGTCCAGCTTTTGCCACATCCCCATATCATGTCATTTGGGTTTCAGCCATTCATTTGGAATTTCTCATGCATGTCTTTAACATGATTGAAATCACTTAAATCAAATTTGATATTTAGGCAAATTGTTAAGCTCAGCAATTGGAAGCACGTCAAGTTTTCCATTTTAATGCCATTAAAAAGCTCATTGCAATAGCATCTCCTATTAGCCACTCTAAGCATACTTTGTAGGACAGATATGAATTTATGTAATTGAGATTAAGCACCTTTGGGCAGTTGGAAGCCTAAATCTAGAATCACTTGTTATGAAAAACTGTATTCCACTCAATCAATGCTTATTTGCTAATTTTCCTACTGTGGAGGTCAACATCCGCTCCCAGGCAGAGCTCAGGTCCTCCACTTCTTGCAGCTCCCTAAATTAGGTTCCCATAAATACAGGAGTTAATGTACATGGAAATAATTGTGTGCCACTGAGCAACTGAATGAGTAAATACAGAGCTGAAGAGGGATTTCTCAGAAGTCTAAACATCTGGCTCAACTGTATGAATTAGGAGCTGTATTAAATAGGATTTGCAGATCTCTCTCCCACAATGGTACAGCCTTTCATGATGGCAGTTCAGGAACTTGGTCTCTCTGCAAGGGTCTAATTAACTACTTATTCTTCCTTTGCGTTAATCTAACTAGTTGGCAAACAGTTATCTATTTGCTGAGCCACAGAGCTGTCCCTTACGGAGGTCACGGTTGTCAAGAGCTTTGAGAATACACAATCACAACTGCTTTAAATGTTATTACTCCCCGTACTGGATTACAGAATTTATCAACCTTTTCTTTTTATTTATAAGCTGATGATGTACAAAGAGAAATCTTAAAGTCTAACTAATTGGCTTGCATGCACAAAGGTGGCTCTCAAGAAGAAAAGGCCGTGAGAAACTCAGAGGGATGTCTAGAACAAGGATGCCTCGTGCCAAATTGTGGTCTGGGAGACGGTTCTGCCGGCGAGTCAGCCAGAGGCGTACAGAAAGCTGTCTCTGGGTGACAGATACCAGCAGGCAGGTGTGTGCAGCTTTGTTTAAAGATTTAATTAGTATCTGCGATGCATCCAATTACTCGCTATTAATTTAAAGGTTGTTTGATTCTGGTATTAATTCAATGGCCTTGAGTGATTTTCCGAAGTATCTGTCTGGATATATATATGCAACGTGGAAGCACTGCAAATCACTCGACCTGCTGCCTTCAGAAAGGCACACAGATGCATGGGAACGCCCACCCCGCTCTCCATGCATCTCAATGGCAAACAGTGCTGCTTGCCAAGGCCAGGTGGCACAGCGATGGCACCAACACGTGCACTGCAGCCTTTGGGCAGAAGGGAAGGAAAATGGTCTGGAGGTTTTATGATGCTTCAGGTAGGGTTCGGTCAATTTATTAAATCTCGAATTACTCACTCAAAGATCCATAAAATTTGCTCCTAAAAGTTAATCTAATATTTGCATTGCTGCATGGGGAGTAATTACCAGAAGACATTTAAAGGAAGTTAATTGGTCATCAAGACTCTACCCAGCATGTTAATTATCCTGCCTATATTGAATAGGGTGAAAATAAATATATAAATAAAAAGGATCCATTTCTTCATGTTAATGCAATGCGTTTTCCTCTGCCAGGAAACAAGCAGTTGTTACAGACTATCAAGGGCACCATTTACATGCTTAAGCTTGATGGAAGTGGGATACACGACAATTTTGTCGTATTAATGATGCTAAATTACGCTTTGAGACTTACTGTTATCACTAAGATATTAGTTTGTTGGCACAGTGAAATGAATTATGTGGACCTCTTGAAAACAGACTTTTCACACATCAGGAAATGTCTTTGGCCATTAAGGAAAAAAAAAAAACTGGCTTGCAAAAATTGCTGTAAAACGCCTACCCTTCCAATCCCAGCATAGGACCCAGCTCCTGTTTTGGTTGTTCTTGTTTAAAGAGCTCCAGCTCAGAGTAACGTATACTTGTGGATGCAGAGGCCTTCACTGCACAGAGTCTCATTGCAATTAACACAACTCTGTGATCACTGGTCTAAGTCATTTGAAATTAATAACCACTTCTTATAATGACAGGACCCAAATTATACTGAGGTTCGTGATCCAGTTACATGTAATTAGTGAGCAGCTAAGTACTAAGTCTTTGCAGTGTCACCATCCAGGCACACCTTCTTCCTTAAAGTGCCTTTAGGCATCCCACAACCAGCACGTCAGTGGGATGGGAGCTCGTAGTGCAGGGAAGCACGGCTGCTTCTCCTTAGCCCCGCTTCTATCACCAGCCTCGGGCCATGTTTTCCAGTTCTGCCATTGCTCCTCTCAGGAGCTGGGTACTGGTCGATTCCCAGTAAGGGTGGGGAGTTAGAAATGGAGAGGTGACAAACAGAACAACAGATAACAGAGGAGGAAAAGAATTAAATTACATCATAGGGAAGCTGTGGGAGACCTTCGAGATGAGGGGGGAGGGAGGAGGTATTATGTGATACCTATAATAATATTTCCCATCCTTCCCCAGAAAAAAAATAAAGAACAAATTTTCAATGCTGAATTTTTCCACAATACTCTTCTCTTAGAAAAATAAAATTAATTACCTCTAATTTTAGAATAGATGAGTTTTGGAAGAGAATGTGTTTGCTGTTATTTTTTTCTTGCCCAGCACAACAGAAACATCCCTTACTTTCCTTGCTTTTTTAAAAGTATTTTTTAATAGAGGCACAATTTGAATTAAAAAGTACATGTAACAAATAAAGTTCAAGAGAAAAATCTCTGAGATGGATTCTAATAAGAGCAGCCTGCAGAAGTCAAAGTTATGTCTATTTATACCAATACAGAACCTAGGAAGAAATTTTATTTTCTCTTCTATATTAAATCAGATAGTCCATAAAAGGTTTTGCTCAAGTGCAAAGTTCTTGTTATCCCTTCTGTACTGTTGGCTGTACGGCACATCTGGAAATTAAATTTGAAGCTATCACCTGCAACATCTATGCTGAACCAAAGATGAAACAGGGGTATTTGGTTTGCTGCTCTTTTATCTACAGCTCATTTATGTAAACAGAACCTCAACTGCTGGGTTATGGGAGCTGTACAAGTTCAGCTCCCACTATCAATTTTGGTTACAAAAGTGGATGAATTTATTTCTTCCAACATTAATCTTGTTTAGCTGAAGTAGAATCAAGATCTCAACAGACATATCAATGTGTGTATTGTTTTTTCTTAACTAGCTGACAAATACTAGGATTTTGTTCTTCCCATAGTCTGTTTAGTCCTTTATCTTTTTGACATGAAATCAAGTTGGGAGATAATGAAGGGAGAGGGACAGGAAGAGGGAGAAGAAAAAAGGCCCTTATTAAAAACAATGACATAGCTTTCCTGACACATGCCACAGTGGCAGTGTAGGATGTTTTCTCAGCAGCATCTGAGTTTGAATTGCTTTCTTTTGGGACCTTGTCTGAGTAGTAGCACTAGCTACCAAATTTTGGATTTCAATCTGCAGGTTACATTCCTGGAAGAATTCTGTCTCAGAGGGAATTCCATGAGGAACCCAGGTAAAGCTGGATGAAAGGCAACAAAGCCAAACCTTGAACATGAAAATACTCTGAGCTCATGAGGCAACCTCCAAGTACTTGATTAAACATAGTTACAGGTCTCAGGGTTATCACAGATTTGTAAAAAGTTCATCCGCACCAGATTGCTGAAGTGTGGAAAACATTTAGTTTTGAACACACCAACCCAGTCTAAACAAACCAAACAAAACCCTCACAACCCCAACAAACCCTGAACAAAACCAAAAAAGCCACCCACCACCAAAACCAGACCAAACAAACAAAAAGCAAGACACACCACAATCCCTCCCCCCCTTTTGTTAAACACCTTATGCAATACTGCCTAGAATAATTCATTGTATACTTTTCTTCAATCTGTTCAAGCAAGTAAGTGCTAAAGAGTCTGTTCAAGGAGTAAATAACTACAGGCCAAATAACTGACTTATCTTCGCTACTAGCGAAACTGCTGGGACCTTTACCTTGCTTAAAGTTCAGCTGATTTGCAGGGTGGAAGACAAAGCATGATTGTTCCTACATTAACTTGGAAAGGAGGCTTTACATACAAGAAACCACAGAAAATATTTTTCAAAATAAAATACAAATATATGCGTATACATATTAATCCTGAATTATTAAAGGAGCATTCTCTGAACTGCTCTCAACCCACTTACGAGCAGTATTTGTCAACTCCCAGTTTTCCTTATGCAAACTCAAGCTTACAAATGATGGAGTGCAGCACAGGATAAAACTCAACAGTGAGATGTGAGCTCAGGCTCCAGAAGTAGCAAAGCTTTCTGATGCAAGCCCATAAAATGGAAAACAAGTTGAAGAACAACCGAGGTGGTCTCAGGCTGACTTTAGATTGTTAATACAGTGACAAAAAAGGAGATTGAAAGTCTATGAGAATTGCTTTCAACATCGAAGCTGCTGGAACAAGGGCTTAATTACCTCATTTGAAACACTTAAAGGCTACCAGAGCTGTATAGAAGTCTGGAACTAAAACTGGCTTGAAAAGGACTACTGGAATAACTGTGAACAGAGACTTTGCCTTGACTAGCCAAAAACAAAAAGGGGGAATGAGAATGCTGCTGTGAGTGTGACTGAGGTAAGCCCCAAGAAGAGAAAACTCCACCAGCTAACCAAGTAGCTACCAAACTTCCCAAGACTGAATGCTCCCAACCGCTGCAGCGGGCAGACTGTGAGATGGCCTCCCAGGAGGGCCTATAACGTGACACCTCCCCACCCCACCCAAAACTCCAAACAAACCCAACAACCCACTCAACCCTAGAACCACCTCAACGCCACCCATGAACTGCTTTTAAAAAGCAGCCCATTGAAATAGGAGCCTGTGGCAGGAGGAAATTGAATGTGATGAACCACCAAGTCCCTCCAACGCAAGGCATTGCTAACAGCTCTCAGCTCATTCCCAGAAAGCGCAACTGAGCCAAAACACACAAAGTTCAGGATAAGAGCATCCCACACTTGGCTGTGCACTGTCAAAATGCCTTCCTTGTCATTAATCACAGGTTGGCATTTTTCATTTTTTCCCCATGACCAAGCATGTATTTGCAGAGTATTTAAATTTCCTCGGTTTCAGTATTTCAGGATGACAAAGGCTGAGCTTGCAATAGGAAACTATTGCATGGCTGATTAATGCTCTGATAAATGATTCAGAAGTCAGCATCCTTCTATGTGCTGCACAGTATACATGTAGCTCTTCGGTAAAGCCCTTTTGTCTACTGACCACCACAAATCATGTGGATTCACTGGGAAGCGCCTCTCTTATGGTAGGATGAATGTAAAAGAAAAGAGTCAAGACAAAAGAAATGAAGTAATGTTTATGAATTCTCTAGAAGAGCAGATGCACTCCCGGAGAAGTAGCAAATCTGGTAAAATCATGATTATAAAAGCTCTCCATGCAGCATGCAAGCAGTGGCTGCACAGGCACCTGCAGACAGCACTTGCTTGTAAAGCACGCGGTCTGGAGGCAGGTGTGGTGCAAAGCATGGCATTTGCAGTTGGTGTTGAGCATGTGCCCAAGAGATACGCATTACAGGACATGACATTTATTTTTAATGACACCAGAAAAGCCACAAAATGCTAGCAGATGAGGCTTAAAAGGGTGTAATGTATAAGCTTTATTAAAGCAATCACGAGCAATTTTTTGTGTCTGGTCTTAGCAGTCACTATCTTCAGCGTCTCCTTGTCCATCTCTTTATGGATACTGCACATGATTTTCCCTAAAAGAATGATTCCTAAGGTCACCTCAGACAGCACCCTCTCAGGTCAGAGTGACTGATATCTGATTTGGCTGTCCTTTGCTTTAGCCTCAGACATTAAGCAAATTAAATGTGCATCTCTGTACTTGCTTTCCAAAGAAGCAGAATGGATTTTTCCCCATGAACAAATCTCTTTAATCAATTTTCTCCTGTTATGAACATGCTTGTAAGGAGAGGGTGAATCTCCATCAGACTGGCAGATACAGCTTTTGGGCACAAGTCTTTCTTCTGTCTGATGGAGCAGTAGCAAACTTCAAGTAAATGCAGGTTAGGGAGTTACCCCTAGCTAATGATGTCAACAAGTTCTGAAACTGCAGCTAGAGACAAAGAGAAAAAAGACTGCCAATAATACCAGCTACAGACAACAGGGAGGAAAAGTCCCTGCCCCTCACAGACTTCCTTTCTACCATCATTCTCTGTCCTCTCTTGAGCTGCTGATGAGCAACCCAGACCAAAGAGCTTCATTCTTTCTGCCAAGAGACCCTCGGCTCACGCCCAACTAATTGAAAGGGTGAGATCTGTTAACACAACAAACAAAAAAGATTATTATCTGCTTTAATAATTATTAAAACGCACTGACGAGTGACAACACTTCTCAGTCCTTTATCATGTAAATTGCTTGCTCACAATCCCCCCAGCTTATAGGAACACCGACAATACTAGAACTGCTGTGAATTATCTAGGAACAATTTCTATAGCTGACTAAATGCAGTCCTTGAGGGATCTGTCTAATTATTCATGACATTTAACACGAATTTCTAATGCTCTGCAGCCAGCTTCCCCCATTCTTCCCATGTCCTGGGTTCCACCACGTGCCAAGCCCCTATATGCTCCCACATAAATCCATCCCGCTCAGCACCGCTGCTTGTAACGCACTGATCCGCCCCGTGCCTGGAGGGAATACCACTCCTTTTCAACACTAACTGCTCGGGAAGGTGCAGCTCTCCCCTGTTGCTCACAGTTGACATTTTTTTAATCTCACTGAAGTCCCAGGAATGTATTTCATGCCTAACGTCAAAATGAGCACATCATTCACCAGCTGAATGATCGGGGCCTACAGGGACACCACTAGGGAAGACAATTATGAGATTACAGTAGTCTCAGAGTAATATTAAAAAGTCATAATTGATCATCTCCAAACTAATTTTGCTTCAAAAGTGAAATGAAAATAATTTTCAGGGGGAGATAGACTTCTTTGACAGAAAAAAAAAAAATGGTTCAGTTCTGACATAAAGAGCCTGAGGTTATGTTTTAAGAACTGTAAATTAACCCCCCAAAAAATAATATTAACTGATGTTATCAGGATCTAGATTTTTTGTTCTGGAACCCAAGCAGACCAGTTTGTGTTTTGTATGTTTAGCCGAACACTAACCAAGACAAAAGAGCCTGCACGGTAAATACTAACCCATGACAAACTTGTAACCATTTGTTTTGTTTTTAAACATGAAGCAAAGGATTCAATTGTGAGTACTGAGTTAAGACTTGTACCGTATCATTATAAAAATGCTTTTGGCACAACGAAGATTCATTCAGTAAATAACTACGAAGTCATGAAGCTTTATTTGTTATTGCAGAGTGCGTGATCCAATTGCCATAGAATAAAACACAGTGCTGAATTCCTCTCTACAGAATTGATTTCCAGCATTATCTAGCCAGTAGGTTAAACTGAAGGAACAATGTTAAAAAGCTCCTTGACCTATCGTCAGGCAAACCCCATTAATTTCCACAGCCCCATTTACAGGGAACAACTAATTGGCAAGAACGTCGCTGGTGCATTCTGGAGGAGCGCGTGGCTGGAAGCAACCGAGCCCAACGTGGCTCCTGGGACGCGACCCACAAGCAATTAAGGAAGTCTGAAGCTGCTCGCTGGTGACACCATGGGAGTCCACTGCTGAACTCTTTGCTCAGCCTGTAACCAACACTGTGTAACAAACACACATCTTATGACTTGTGCACAGAACTGAACCAGGGAGCGATGCAAGCAAGACAGGAATTGTGGAAAAAAAAAAACGTGAATCAGCCGAGAAGCCTTTAATGTGTTTGATGTCTTTACAAACTGAAGTTTAAAGAGCCATTAGATCCCTTGACATTCCTCAATACAGAAAACATCTTCTGCTCCTGTATCTATACTTACAAGTTGCATGGTTAAATCTTATTTAAAATAATAACTTCATAAATAGTTGTTTTGGCTACGGGGCCAGGGAATAAACCAGAGAATGGGATGAGGGATGGCCAGCAGGCCAAACGTTCTGCTGATAGCTCACCTTTCTCTTCCCCAGCTTTTAATCAACTTGTGAAGTCTCCACCTACTCCAAGTTGGGTTCATTTAGAAGAGCAACAAAACCAATAACCACGAGTTAGATTAAGAGTTCAGTTTTTGATCAGATTCAAAGAATCATCTCCTCCTAAAAATTTTAAAATGCCAGGAAATAAAAGCCAGTGAGATCTGGTACTCAGGGCCAGAACTTCAAGTAGGACAGCAGACTTGGATTTGCAAATTGGAGCTTGAAATTGTCTGTATGCTGGCAAGCTCGCTGCAAGAGAGCATGCTTTAAGAGGCACCTGGTAAGCTGCTAGACCTTTACAAACTGGCTTAGACACTAAGTATCAGCATAAAACTAGAAAGGGAAAAACAAACAAAGACAAACACCACAACACTGAAAGATCTGTATCTTATATTTAAATACAGGAAGAATAACTTGAAGGCTGGGTTATGAGAAGCGTGCTGAGTAGTTGAATCCTGCTTCTTTCTATTGTATTTGTCCATCTAATGCCATCTATGACATTCCTAATTGCACATCGCTGTGAAGTAAGTGGAACTGCTCAACTCAATCAGGCAAGCAGGGTTTGGCTGCAGTCATCGCTATGGATTAACACAGATTCAAGAGCAGGAAAGAAGCTGGAGGTTAATGAAAGGGTTTAATACAGCTGCTTCCACAAAAGCACAAAACAGGAGGAAACGCAGCTGAAGATAAGACAACAAAACCTTTTGGAAGAGTTTAGTCTCTTTCCTACAAAGACAAAACAGGGTACCGGATCTATTAATTTGCCACAACTATCTGACAGCAATTGTCCTGAGCAGACAATCTGTTGGGTCTGCCGGTAGTTTGCTTTGAGACTGGCATTAAACAGAATCTGCAAATACAGGTTAGGTTACAGTCCTGTTCTCTCCCTCTGGTTGGGATGACTGAAGAATATCTGAACATCTGCAGTAAAGTTGGTTTCCATGGATACTTCCACCTCTAACGCCTCTTCTGTGAACCTGTGTTCCAGCCAGAGCCCCTCTTGTGAGTATTTGGCAAAAAGCTGAACATTTTTGTAAAAATAAATCGGTATCAGTAGATATTTGTGGAAGTATTCCACTCAATCCTGAGTGACAGAAGTTCAAAAAGAAGCAACTGTGGCAACAGTCCAAGTTATTTCTTCCCTCTGAATTGTATTCTTTGCCAAATAATTTGCTAGATGGGGCAGAGGGGAGTGAGGGAAGAGAAAGATGCTCTTGATTTGACTAGAATTTAAGCAGCTGCCTGTGAACACAAAATTTGAAGGTGAAAATGATACCTGATCAATATATGAATGTTGTAGACAAAGCATTTGGAGATTTTTAATTAAAAAGGAAAAAAATGGATATGAACTCTAAGTGGGAAGAACAGATAACAGCAGTGTCCACTGTCACATTGACTGATACAATAACTTTACTAATGAACTGGAAGTCAAAGCAAATTGTTTATTGAAACATACAGATGATCTTAAACTACAAAGCATGGAAAAATTGGTTGCAAAGTGGATAATTGTTCTCGAACAAGAAAATAAAGATGTGCATTAACTAGAGCTGAGACTGTAGACAAGAATTAGTGTCATAAAGGAATGAGTTACTTCTCAGACCTGTTGCAAAACTACTGACCAAACACAGGGAAGTGTCCCGAGGCAGTTCACAGTTACACCTTACACATGCTGGAGATGTGGCGAGGAGGGAGCAGAAAAGCAGTTGTAGTGGACTACACAAAACAGCCTTTTAGACTGTACTCCCAGGTACTCCCCCAGCCCACTACGTGGTTGCTGGCAAAGCTGCAGGCCCTAATGCTGAAGCATTTGCTGATTTTGTGAGTCAGATGATGTCATTTAATGGTGGAGAGAACAAAGACAGACAGCAGCCTCCAAGCTGCTGCCAAATTGGTACTGTGCCCAGCCGATGAGCCTCCCCACGCACTATGCAGCAGGAGCACCTGTAGCTTTTCAGCTCAGGGGAAGCCCAGAGCAGCAAGCAAGGGAGAAAGGCAACGACTGAAGAGAAAAAACTGCCATGAAACATTATTTTGGGCCACTACAAGAGCCAGAGAATGCTTTTACCAGAAATAATTGCTGGAAGAGCCCTGCAGTACATGCACATCATTATCACTATTGAGCTTTTGCATGTATATGTAGATAGCTCCATCCCAGAGACCTCACAGGAACTGCTTTCGCTGTGCATTAGATAAAGCAGCGCAGTTCTGATCACCTTTATGTATGCTGGAGAGATTCTCAAAATGATGCCAGTGATTTAAGCAATTAGATCTAAACTTTAAGCCAGTATTTACTATTAAGGGGTAAGGGAAAGAAAGGACACTAAGCCTCCCTGTAAATATAGGCATTGAAATACAAGCAAGAGTTTTAAATGGTAAAGAAGAGTACAAAACATGTAGAAATGGCTGTTAGAGCCCCAAAATAAAAATAATAATAATAATAATAATAAAACACATTTACTGGCAGCAATTATACAATGAGATAGCTGCACAGAAACCTAAGCAGAGAAAGCAGAAAAGCCAGCCTAGAAGAAAAACTTTTTCTATGAAGGATGTGACCATCTCTAGTCTTCTGTTCAAGGGACACTTCAAGCTTCACACCAACCATTTAGAATTTTAATTTTATTGTCTGCCTAGTTCAAAGATGCCATTTGCAAGAAAAGAAGAAAAGAAAAGAAAGAAGAAAAGAAAGAAGATGCATTTCTTCTTTCTCTACTCATGCAATGGATCTTTTTAACAAGAAGTGGAACAAGCCTGCCAGAAACATCTAAAAGATAAATCTGCTCTGCAGCCAGAATAAAAGAAGGATGAACCAGCTACAATTAATTTTGGACCACCACTGAAGTTATTAAAAAAGCCTTTCCATCTGATTTTAAAAACAAAACAAACAATCCCTTTGTTTATTCATAAACACTGGAGCAACTCTCAAAACACAGAATATGCAGTATTACATCATTCTCCCTAGCTGTCAGCCCCCCAGATTGGTATATAAGTAAATCTGAAACGCAGCAGGACCTTGAAATTCTCATCCTTCTGCCAGGCTTCTCGCTACCTCAAAGTGCCTAACTGAGGAAGCTGCCTTTTCACGGAAGGTTAAGAACAGCAAATATACAGACCAGAATTGCAGGAAAAAGCAATTCAACACAGACAAGGTTTGCCAGCAGCAACCCCAAACCATTCCAGAGAGCAGGATAAGTCCATGGAGACATACCAGGGGAGCCGTATGCACTGCTTGGGAGCATCAAACAAGTGCAGATCCTGGAGGAGGCACTCCATGGCTCTCAGGAGCTCTGCCAGCATGCACTGCCTTCAGATGCAGACAGGACATGTCTCTGCCAGATCTAGAGGCTTAAAATTAACTGCTCTCTGTCAGAGGTGAGAATACAAAGTCTGCAATTTTATTTTATAAAGTGTAATACAAAGTGTAATTATTATGATGGTCATGATTTGAAATAAGCCAAGGCTTTTTTATGTTATTTTTCATAAAACTAAGTAACAAAACCCAGGAATATCAGCTTCCTATTTTTGAGCAATAACCAAAGCTACAGTAACAGTGAAACTTTGGAGTGTTTGAAAACATGGAATTTTAAGAGAAACCACTTTGTAACTTTAATTATTGCTACAAGGCATAACATAGAAATAAATTTAGCCTTAAATTACTGCTATATTAAAATACTGCAGCATAAAAGTACATACAAGTATTAAAACGTTTAAAAACCAGTGCCTTGTCACTTCCAGCCATGCAGATCAGGGTCACATCCATGCCACTCTAACCTGATATCATTTTATTTCCAGGTCTTATTATTATTATTATTTTTAATAAAAGTAAACCCCACAATATGAATGACTTAATGCAGATGAAGAGAATTGGGCTCGGAGGCATTCGTGCACCCAGTGTCAGATACTGAATATAACCAGTGTGACTCGTTCTATGGTCAGTGCAGGGAGGGAAAAAAAGCCACCGAGTTGTTTTTAAGTCCTGGCGTGGCTGAACGTCCTCCACCGTCCTGCAGGGAGCTGTGGCTTGGCAGTTCAGAAGGGAAGGCTGGAGAGGGGCGCAGCTTCCTGCGACTGACAGGCGGCTGGGAGGGAGAGGCCCAAGGCTGAGCCTCTCCTCCTGCCAGGGCAGCCTGACCCCAGACAGATTTCGACAGAGACAGCAGCAATTTGTTCTTTAACAGAGGAAGGAGGAGAAGTGGAATTTTAATTCCCCTCCAGGCAAAAAAAAAAGGAGATCTGAAAGTATTGTTAGAAGCAGGCAAGCAGCTGGCCCTGAGCAACGTGCATCACTCGCCTGGGCCCAGCCACATCCTCATCAGCAACCCCAAGGCTGTGCCCTGGTCCTCACTCTTCCATTCATATCAGAATTCAGGAGCAGGCTGTTAGCAGACATGGAAACAGTGTAAGCGTGCATCAAACTGAGCACAATCTGTCACTTCAGAACAGCACATTCACGTCTGCTCTTACTCTTGTTTTTCCATGTGTGTGCCAAATACAAAGTTCCAACCCTCTTTAACAAACAAACAGAGCTCTGAAATTAGTTTTCTTTTGACATCTGAAATTAATTTTGTTTAGAAATGCTCCATTAGAAGTGGTGCTGGAGACCTAGGGATGCAAAATGCTAACAATAACCAACTGATCCTGTCTACATTCTTCATTTTTCTTTTCAATTCATGACACAATTAAAGATGCCAGCTTTTGCTGGAATTCAGGATAGCAGAAAACGTGGGAGCCTGAAGGAAAAAAGACCAAAACTTCTCACTGGACAGGAAAATTGATTTGCATCCCAATCCATTAATTGCAGAGCTACTTCATTCTGCAGAAAGAGATTGGAAGCTGGCAGGCGAGCCTCTGCATTGGCACAGTCGTGCAGGGATCTCCTCCTGCCGAGGCTGGAGGGGCTCGTGGGCTTACCCCAGTGTGGCAGAGAGGTCTCCAAGCCGGTCTAATGTTAGCAGGGAGAACAGACAAACGGCCCAAGGCTTTGCGGGCAGCGAGGCACTGACAGAGTGGTGAGTGTCATGGAAGTGGGGTGGATTTTTGTTATCTTGTTGAACCTCCTCTCTTTCTCCCCAGGGCTGTCAGCAGATGAGGCCCTACGGTACTCAGCTGAGGAGTGCACACACCGAATTCCCAGGTAAGCTTACAAGAGGCCAGCCATGGGAACCTGCAGGAGGAACTGGAGGTGAGAAGACATGGGAGGGATTATAACAACACTGAAGCAGATTATTGCTTTTTCTTTCAATCTTTTTTCAAGTGCATTAAACTACAGCTAAGCGAACACCAGTGCTGCCACCTCAAAAAGTGCCCACAGAAAGCAATGCCAACAGAATGGCTGAAATAGAGGGCAAAGAAATGCTTTCCAATAGCAAAGTGCTATTACCAACCTGGGAAAGTGCTGGCACTTCGAATAGCTATGACCTGATAGCAGCATATGCAGAGCAGAAAGTGCCTTTAGTAGCTCTGAGGAGGTAAGTGTAGGAAGAGGTCTCTCTTATTATTTTGCAGATTTCAGTCATAGTAATCACAAATCTTTCAACCTAATGAATGCTGACTTTCAAATATCTTACCCTAAGCCCCATACAGCTCTGAATTGCTGTTACACTTTTTCAAGTTACCATATTAATTTGACTACATCATTCAGTTTTTCTTTGTTTTTCCATCTTGCTTAATTGCCTTAAACTTATTTATTTTCCTTTATTATGCAGTGCTTTTCATTGCTGTTTCTGAGGCAAGAAATCATACTGATTTTGTGCTTTTCAGAGAATTTTAGTGAGATGAAAGACATCAGCAAAGAGCATATCGAACAAAATTGCCAGTGAAATGATGGATATCTACTAAAGAGCTAGAAGCAGATGGCCTTTGTTTCTATTCCAAGCATAACAGCAGATAAAACTCAAATTACAGTTCTACAATACTAAGGTTATTCAAAAAAAAAAAGGCAATTTCCATGTGGATGATTAGCCTATAAAAATCAGGCCCTTTAAAAAAAGCACAGGGTTCATCCAGTAAACAGACAACTAGAGAAGATGGCACCAATCTGAAGTCTCACCAGTAAGAACAGGAGTTTCAGTGCTGCACCCGCCCTGACAACGTTATGGTTTCACAGCCACAGGACCCATACACACAGCCACGAGAACTGCTGCAGCACCCCCAGGACACAAGCAAACACAGCTAAACATTACAGAAGACAAAAATCGTTTTCTGTAATCTCTTAAACAACATTTGCCTGGGACAGTAATTGCAAAGGAGGAAAGCCAGAAAAACATGCTCTAAGAACAAATGAATTTTCAGGAGGTTCAGGAGGGACTCGAGCTTTCAGGATCCCAGTGCTGTACGGTGTACTGGATCTGCAGCAGCAGGATGAGGTGGTCCCCACACAGCCTTCTGCCTGCACCCAGGGCAGATGAGGGTGAACTTAACGGGCTTCCCAATGTTTCCCATCTTCTCAATGTACATAAACATGTATTTATCACTACTTTTCTAAGGTTTACAGATAAACCTCAGAGAAAGGGTTGGTATAGCAGCAGCCTACAGCCCCTGCAATGGGAACCTCTTCCCATGCTGGCACTACACACCATTTGTAGCTTTTTAGGACATTTAAACTACAATTTCCCATTTGGGGGGCTACAACTGAATGTCCAAATTCCTCGAGACAGAGACAAGAGGCATAGAAAAAACTCTTAATACGTCTTTGAAAGTAAGTATACTGTAGTATTTCAATTAAAAGGAATCAAAAGTGTATGTTGGCCACTCCCTATCTTATATTTCATCAATACATATAACTGCCCCCCCACTCCCACAAAAAAAAAAGAAAATCTCTTAAGGAATTCTTAATTAAGAACTGACCCCTCACTTCCAACTCCATCTGTAAATTAAAAATAACTATGCTCTTAAATACTTTTGTAATTTCTTGCATTGAAGGCAGCTCTTGAGTTTCCAAGTAAGATAAGTTTAAAGGACTTTCAACAACAAACGACAACATGCTGTGAAAAATAAGGGGAAAAATTACTGAAGTGCCTATTTGGTATATAAAGGTCAACTCTTGTGATGTTTGGAGACTAAAAGGCACTGTTGTACCCAAGCAAATTAAGAAATTCATGAGGATTTCAAGGGAATGGAATGTATTTGCTCGTGTCCAGTTAGTACAGCAGAGAGTTACAATATTCCCGTTCCATTTTTCTTTCAGCAACTACTGAATTAGTGCACAGCTCCACTAATGGCTCTTGAAGATTTATATAGTGCAGGCCCAGAAGGAATGTGGTGGGACTGTCCAGAAAGCTAACAGCCTGAATAAGCTTCAGAAAAGCAGACTAAAATTACCGCTTTTGTACCTGCAAAGACAGAAGTCAAAACCAAGGGTGATCCATGCCATTGTCCCAAATGCAACAGCAGCTTACCCCTGATGCTGTGCGCATCCCCCTTCCAGCACAAGGCTGCTGGTGCACCCAGCTGTGATGCCAGCCAGAGCCCCCTCCACACCTCCTCTTCTCAGCCTGCCACTGCACACGTGTGTTGCTGGTCCCGGAGCCCTGAGCTGCTCCTGCTCACCAGAGATGCTGCCAGAAGTTGTGAAGATGGATTTGTTTGGCAAGATTTCAATTCTGTTATTATTCTAACTCCTCTTTTTCTGTAACACAATATTATCAATCTGATCTCTGCTCTTCGAGCAATCAGATCCAAATGCTCTCTGCTCATCTGTTTTCTAATCAGTCTTGGTTCTAATTTGCTTGATTATTCAGAGCCCTTCCACTCTAAATTCAGCATGTTCAAATTCAAACTGGCATAAATTGATTATTTTTGTATCACTCTAAAGACAGCTGCCGGCAGCCAAACAGGTATCAATTGCTTGTTTATAAAACGTCTCCAGAACAGTGAAGAGTTGCTAGAGGGTGCTTCCACATGACTACAAATAGGACGGGATATTTACCTAGGTACTTACAATTTAGGGAAAGCTGGAAATTGGTGGGCTCCCTCACACATTCACTCTCCTGCCCCAAGCTTTGTACCTCTGCCTTAATTTACACAGGACCTAACTCTCCAGCTTCCAGGAGGAAACTTCAGTGTTTGACTTCAGGTCAAGCTCAGCTGGAGAAAGCTGCCTCAGGAGAAGCTGGGCCATACCCCTCTGCCCTCGCAGCAATGCTGGCAGCCTGCAGAGACAGCTGGCAGAAGGGCTTCCCCACCAGCAACACCACCAGGCTCTAACCCTACTGCCTTGTGCACACGGAGGGTCCCACTGCTTTTCCAGTGGGAGTACTCTGCCTCAAAGGAGAACGGGATTGTTTTTCCTTCACACTTGCACAAAATTGGTTTTGTGCATGAATATTTATTTATTTTTGCTAGCTGCAAGCATTAAGCTCGCATTTTGAACCCACCTAGGATGGAAACCATTCATGAGTATCTTCTATAAAAATTACAGGTAGATGTTGTGCCATTATGTATAGAAATACAACATACTTGAAGAAATTTGAAAGCAGATGGGCTATTTCTGCCCCACCCCACATGATTGCACTTTATCATAAGTTAAAAGCAACTATGAAGCAATTACATTTACAAGGCACAGTCTTTGGTAGATACTTTCAAAAAAAAAAAAAAAAAAAAAAGGATTTTTACTCCTAGATTCACATGACTATTTTATCACAAGCACCCAAATCACTTTGAATGTATTAACATTGCTGAAAATACCAATGAACCCTGTGTGCCTTTACGTTTTATTGTTTTATAGAACTTGTATTTAAGCAGATCAGCATACTGCAAAGCTGTGCCTGAGGTACTGAGCGGTGACACCATTGTGAACTCTGGGTCTTGAAAAAGTATCAGAAATGAAACTGGAAAGCTAGTGACTGATTCATCTATTATTGCCACTTGATATATTAAGTACTTTTCATACTAGAAACCCATGCATCTTAACTACACTGCAATTACACCATACACTACAATTATTCTCAGCTACATGTTAAACTCTTTACCTACATAAGTGGCTATCACACATATTCTGTGCCTAACTATGAAGCAATTGTTATTTGTCACCCTTATCATGGGAGTGTTTTTCAGAGTAATTAATGACCCTGATTAAAGTATGACCATGCTGCCTAGAATAGTCATTTTATTGACAGGTGGACTAAAAAATGTGCCAAAAATCTATAGCAAGGGTAGGTCGCAAAAACAAACCACAGAGCACTATAAAAATACTCAGAGTAACACTAATAAAGTACTGAACACTTAACGTGGATGGGGCTTATGCAGGATGGAGACTGACCTTTCCAATAACTTCACATGCAACAAATGTTTTTGGAAATTTCCCAAGCAGAGTAACTAACAAGACCATTTCCTATAGAGCTCTACACAATCTACATCATGGTTCTTCGATTTTCCTTATGAAAAGTCTACACAAAGAAAAATGACTGCTTTACACCATTTTCCCCCCAATCAACTCAAATAAATTGTATGGAAATTGAACTGTTTATGATTAGTGAATGTCAATCAGTCACCTAAGGTTAGCACTCATGATCCTAATGGCTCCCCAAGCTCCTGGCATTAATCACTCACCCACACACTGACTGTTCCACTGATTTATTACTTGGGCAAAGCACCATTTATTCTGTACATAAATACATCTCCTTTATTGACACGGGATCCACTCAATACCTGACTAATTGTAATCCCCCTTGGAGGAATAATAATAAAAAACTGGAACAGTCAGGAACAACAACAGTTGAGGTATCTATAGCTGAAGAATGGATCTGTCTCATCAGGACAGCAGCACGGCTGGCTAACCAGATGGGATGTCAGGGCAGAAGGAAAGAGGCTGCCTTTTGCAGAGCAAGAGCTACGCAGCTCTGGGATGTAAATGAAGGGGGAAACCATTTACTGAGCTCTGCTCAGCAACACTGCCCTTCTGCAAAATGCTGTGCTTCACCATCACAGCACAAGGACATCTATCCTGGCATATTAACATGACAGCAGGAGGAAGACCAATCCAGTGGCATCACTCAACAGACGACAGCGATGGAGACGTGCCATCCGGAGGTTTAAGGATGAGCACACCACAGGGAGAAGCCCACAGCCAGGCACCAGCCGCTTCCCTTCTCTGCTGGGCCCTTCTCTACCCACACATCCCTTATCCAGCCTCCGACAGCCCTGGCCTTACTAGGAGGGTATCACAGGCTTGCAAATTGTAATTTACAAGCAATGTTTCTCTTAAGACACAATGAGCTCAGCTCTGTCCTGTGGGTTTGATTACACTGTATTTCCAGGCTAGAGTCAGGACACAAATGTGCTCTGAAGCTGTAAAACTCCTGCTCTGCTGTTTGACTCAGGTTCATCCCTTCTGCTGAGGTTGTGTAACCTCTGTGACTTCCATGACTGCATCTTACTGAATTCCAAAATGGTTCAACCCTTAATTTAAGTTACCCTTAATTTAAGTGAAGTGTCAGAATGGGTTGTTTCTTTGGGAAATTCAGCAAGTACATGCACAACTATCTTAAACCACTTCCAGAGAACGTAGAATATGACCCTTGGAGAGAAGGCTTGTGGCTGAAGTACCTAGATAATGGCACCACTCTTCTTCATAAGTAAAGGCAAAAAAAAAAAAAAAAAAGATCAGCTTGGCTAAATTAATTTACTTCAACCTCAGCGCTTGTCAATAGCGAACCAATCATTCTAGCTGGAACTCTATTCAGTGAAGTATAGATACAAGCAATAACTCATCAGTAAGTTCTGGATGAAAATGAAGCTTCTTAGTCATTTAAGTCACTGTCTCATAAACTATCTGTGTTTTGTATGTAATGCAAATATTCCCTTTGGATGGGTTTTCCAGAGTCGCCAGCATCAACATAACTTTACTTCCACTCCTGTCGTTCCAGTTTTAACACAGATTTCTCTTCAAGTATATTTAGGGCAATGCCAGTTGTTATCTGGATTATATGAATATTCATAACCTTATAAGATAGCATGAACTACAGAAATTCTTTTCACTCCAAACAGTTCAGAGGGTAGATAAATCTCGCCACGTATAGCCAACTGACAACACAACGTACCCTTCTTGCTACATGCATTTAGGTTGCCATTTGGCAAGGAACACTCGTGCATGCAGCAGATGATATACTGCCTGTGCTGAAGAAGCCAGAGCTCAATTATATTGACTTCTGTGGAGTAATGATTTTGTCCAAGGTTTTTAAGGTTAGTCACATGGGTAGCAGCTTTGCTGAACCAAAGCATCAGAGATGAAAATCATCCATCATTTATGTGTCTCAGGCTTTCAGATCAACTAATCTTCCTCGGAAGCTCATGTCCTGCAAACAAACAAATGTGCTAGCTGCCTTGCCCTATTTTCTTCTTATGAAAGTGGCAGAAAATCCACTAGTTTTGCTTGCTTTGTTGCTATTCAGTTATTAAAATGAGTGCACTCTATTTCCAAAGATTTTTTTTTTTTCAAACCAAGTTCAACAGAAAATACTGTGATATAAAACCCTAGTCTAGTGACATCCCAAACAAAACACAATAACCTGCTTATGACAGATTATATAGTTTAACATCCCCATCCTCCAGACTCACAAGAGAAGACAAAATAGAAGGCAGGGGAAGGTCAAGAGGAGAAAGTGTGTCCTTATGTTTTCAGCATTAGAGGAGAATGACAGAGTAACAGTAGCATGGGGCTGCCAGGCACAGGGCAGACCGAGTTCTGCCATCTCTGCGCTGCAGCTGTGGGACGTAGATGAAGAGGGGTGAATCACTACCAAACTGCAAATAGCCTGAACACATCTACTTTCAGCCTGTCCAACTGCAAGGACCACTGCAGGTACTTTGATGTTTGCCAGATTCAAACAGCACTAAATGGGAGTCAAATTCTATTTTTAGCTCGTCAGGAAGATACTCAGTTAACGTAATAATCATAAATTTAACATTTAGATTAAATAGTTAGCTAATGCAAATGTCATCTTGACACTATTAACCCTGCAGCAATTAAATACTGGTCTACAGCACAAAATTTAGATCCCCCATTCAAATTAGGGCTTTCTGATTGCTTATGTTTAATTTATAAATAACAAAAAAATCCATTTTCCAAATATGAATTCTGCTTTGATTTGTTTCAAAACCCCCCTCTTCCTGCAGCAGCCAGTCCTCACAGAGTCTTTGAGTACATGTCTCCTGAACAGACTGCAGCTCCACAGCTGTGAAGCCATGACCTCATTGAGGTCACAGACTTAGGATGGGATGGTTTACAAAGAAGACAAGAAGTTTAGAAAGAAGCTAAGGAGGAGGCAAGGGAGCTATCAAGAAAAAGCTCTTCTTGCATCTGAAAAAAGTGAAGTCATACTTCATTCCAAGAGTGGTTTTCTTTTTACTGCCAACTGAAACAACTTCTTTGCATAAGCAGAAGAGATCACATCCCATCCAAAGCCGTCCTACACACCACAGACATATCTATAATTGGTAGTGTTCAAACCATGTTTACTGTGAACAAATCATGGAAGACATCAGTCCTAGCAAGTGCTATGTCATTTGCTAGGTCTGGGCTCAGGCTCCTGCTGATGGTGGTCTCTCTCCTCTATAATTGAAGATGAAGAATGGGTCTCTGATGCAGTTTCTGTTGGCAAATTTTAAAAATTAAAGATTTGGAAGTATAGCTCTTGAAAGCATGCCCTCCTTATTGCTTGAGATAAGACGCTTGATAGAGTCTGAAGCATCTTAAAGTAATCATTCTTGCTACAATTTGTTTAGAGATGTACTAACCTAAGGAAAGTTTCTTGGGAGCTGAAAGATGGTTGAAATTGAACTTTTAAGAACATAGAAATGTGGCCACATAAATTAGTACAAAGCAGAAAGTATTTAGAAATTGAACCAGTATCTTTGGTGGTTGTTTTTGCTCATTTTAGTCCTGACACGGGAAACCTGAATAATGTGCACTCAAAAGAGGCTATATTTAGGCAGAATCCTGCCTAGATATCTCTGCCGGTTATTAATGCTGTCGGGCATGATAAAGTACTGTATCAGATTTGTCTGTGTTTGCTATTCTCTCGATTTAAGCGATTTGGGCTGAAAATTCTCGCATGGAGTTTCTACGTCAAGCTCAATCACTTGGAAATATTTAGGCAAGAGGGAAGCAGCTGCTGCCAATGAAAGTTCTCAGTGACTATGAGCTGCCTCCAACCTCTGGCCCAACTTCTCTCCCAAAATAAACTTAGAAATCTTCTCTGACTTCTGTTATACCTCCTGTGGGGAAAGAACTTCAAATTTAGCACAAAGGATCAGTGGATATCTGGAATGCTATTCTGTTGAAAAAAATCCATCCAAATTTGGGCTTTGGTTTTTATCTTTTAGCTTTATCAGAGTATGACCTTCATTAGCTTGATGTTAGCCTTACTGATGCCAACAAAATACTCCATTATCTCCATGGGAGAAAACTCTAGAGTTTCATCAATGTTATCTTCCATTCAGAATAATCTTTCATTAGAAATAATTTTCTGTAACAAGATCACCACCACAGGCATCTCATACTGAGAACAAGGGGAATCTTCTTGCTTTCATTTGAACAAATTGCCGTTAGTTCCATGGAAATAAGGACCATAAGTTTAAGAAGAACCTTAATATTGACAACGCCTTTCATGACAACTGAAATTCCTACAGTCTAGCCAACATTTACATTGCTGCTTCACAGGATGGCTCGCCTTTGCAGAGGGCTTTGCATTCAGGACTAGACACTCCCAGAAATCCCGAGCCAACGACGCTTTCCTTACACATTTACAACTACTCACATCTGCTGCATTTCCCTTGTTTTATAAAGCCATGGGATGGTTATTCAGAGTCCAGCTTACTTTTGTTTGTAGTTCCAGATGTGAAGGGGTGTTCATAACTTTCTTGAGTTAAACTGTAAAACCCCGATCTGTTAATAACTAGCACTCCAGGCCCCTTCAAGCTTCAGGATGAATGCTACACCCTTTAACGGGCTGTGTCCTTCCTAGAGTATGAAGGAAAGGGGCCTCCTCACTTGTCTTGCTATTTTCAGACTGCTAAAAGAGCACCTCCACTGGAACAAGCAGGCACTCTACCCCTCTAGCCTGGGGCAAGCAGGACTAGGAGGATTACTGTACTCCCGCTGTTCCGCAATTAGGAGGAAGATCAGCATTGGCTTCACAGTATTTGATGATGTGCCGCATCACTGTTCTTGTGCCATAAACAGGAATTTCATCAGCACTTGTAATAAAGAAGTCATGATGAAGACAGCAATGTCTTCAAAAAATTTTTTTTATTTTTATTTTTATTTTTTTTTTAAAGTTTTCCAGGGCTTGCCATTATGAGCTTGGTCACACCAGGCAGACTTCATGTTTTCTTCCATGATAACTCCAGCAGTTCAATGGTGGGCAAGGTTGAACATTAAATACAATTAGCTGTACCACAGAGATTAATACCAGCTATCTTCCATTAAGTGGAAGCACCTCACAATTAGAGGCAGTTTAAAAGCACATTGAATGAAGGGACTTGCATCCAGGAATAAAAATTACCCTTATTATTGTTATTGATGGACAAGTACTCATTCAAATCTAGTATTGTGGACAAACTGAACAGAAGGATTGCAAAAGCAATTCACAAAGCAAATCTAAGTAATGTTTACCACCACCATCAAAAGAAGAATCCTTGAATTTCATTTGAGATCAACTGTTCGGAGAAAAATCCACAAGTGCTGTTGGTTAGGGACAAGCAGATGACTGCTAGAGCCAGTCACAGTCCCCTACAATCCCTGGAAAATTGTATTTGCTTTTTTAGATGATTTAAGCAAATTTCTTGCTAAACCAAACCAAGTAACCAGCCCTCAGAAGTTTTAGGTTTCCAGTTAATCGGATACTGGTTTTGCATTGACAAAGTTGCTACAGAAAAAGTTCTGAGACTCCCTGCCACCCAACTGGAAATTGTATTTTGGCTTGTACACCTTACTCCACTCAAGCACAGACTACATAGAAATGTTTGGTTCACCTTTTATCTCTCCCAAAATCTGCAAAGATTTGCAGATTTGTTATGGTATGACATTGCTCAGCCATCTGAGTTGAGAGCTGTTGTGAGTTCCTGGCATGATACCCCTCTGCATCATTTACTGTATGTGGCCAATTGATTTTTCTTCCCCTATGCATGTATCCATTAACCTCAGTTAAATGATTTTTTAATGAAGAATACTCATGTTCCTAGAACAGCTCACTGTTCAGAGCAAACCAGGGATTCTTTTAAAAGAACATTCCTTAATCAACTCATTTCTATGCAGACAACGTGCTAGTTGCCTTAAGAAATAAATAAGTAGCCTATAGCCTCCATAGAAAGGCAGAAGGGTAGAGAGAGAACTTACGAGGAGATTTTTTTTCCATAACAAATAGACCTTGGAACTGAAAATTATAGGTCAAAAAAACAAACAGATACTTCAATAGCACATTTTGAACAGAATACATCGCAAACAGATCTTTTTATTATTATTTTTTTTTTAATTTAACATCTAATGCCAAGTCTGTTTGCAGACATCTGTAGGCTCCTGGTGAAATAAATGTAACTGAGTCAAACGATATCAGCTGCTGCTGATATCAGTACCAGTACCCCCTGAATGCTACAGCTCATTTGCAACGACCCCGAAGGCCTCTTCAGTGTGGACATCCACAGCATGGGCCTGAATTGTACTGGATGGTTTCACATGTGCTAGTAGAAGCACAATCTGAATTAGCCTGCAAATCGTGCCACAAGGTGAGTCAAGAAGCCATTGCACCACTCAGACAAATATGCACCAAGAACCACGTCCTGCCCATGTTCATAAAACTCTATTTATGGGCTTTCAGGGAGAGGTGGCATGCCCTGACCTGGTGCTGAGTGACCCCTGATGCTCCACGTGGTTCACACCGAGTCTGGAGAGAGGCAGGCCAGCTCACAGGCTCGGGCTGGGGCGCGTGGGCATGATGCAGTGCTGTTGTCAGGCAAGATGCTGCTTTGAGCTCATTTTTGTTTTCCAGGTATTATGCACATTCAGAGGGAATATTAAAACAGATAATGAACAGTACAGAATCACCGCCATGGTGCTGCTGTAACACAATGCCAAAAATCTTTTTCTTTTATGTTCACAAAAGCTGCTCTCGCAGCTCTGTGCAGAGCTGTCACACATTCCTTGCCTTGCTAAGCCTGATATTCGTTAGAGTTTTGAGGGGGGAAAAAACACCATAGCATTTTGATTTAAGATTTAAATGTGACAGCCTATCAGACTAGCTTGACACATGTTTAATCATCTAACTGTTCTTCACGTGGCATTCAGACTGGTGACACAGGGTAAAGGCTTTTCTTTTTGGACGTTCTGCCAGACTGTGTTTTGCGACTCTCCCCAGGGAAACAGCTCAGAATGCCAAATGAAAATTAACCTGGCTCTTTTGGATCTGAGCCCACATGTGCTGGACATGCCATACTGGAGACTGCATGAGGACAAAATGAGACAAGCATAGGTTTGGGAGAAAAAGATGGCATGCCATGGACAATACCACATAACATATATAACATTACTTGGAATATCTTCTCCAGCATTTGCTTTAAACTTAAGTGATTAAAGAGACCCTCTTCTGAACAACTTTAAAATGAGTGCACATTTTCCTCCCCTAAGTGGATTTCTTCCCCTCCACCCCCAAGGTAAATGTACAGTACTGCAGAGTCCCTTCAAGCAAGGCTCTGTAATTGCAACTGCTTTATTGCCAGAGTGAGGGGTTTTATTCAATCAGGGAGGGAAACGCAAATCTTCTGGCCCCAAGCTTTAAGGGGATTCATTACTGTGCGAAACAGCTGATGAAGCAAGTCTCAAAAATGGCTTTCACTCCCAATATCGCCTCATTAGTAGCACAAACTGTCATGCTAGAAAATTCAAATGAATTCAAGCCAACCAACCCTCTTAATGGTGCCAGGCATAGTTTCTCTTGTTAAATAATATATTTTCCTCAGTCACAGCAGAACATCTCACCTACTTTCAAGCTTTATAAAAAAAAAAGTAGTATTTGCGTAATCCCCATCATATCAAAGAACATTTTTAATATCAGCTGCAGGAAAGGGGTCACTCTCATTGCTGGTAGTTTCCACCAGCAAAGTGGATATAACTTAATTCTACCTAAAACAAGCAGTGCAATATATTATATTTTACCACAGACAGACAGTGTGCACGCATGTATATGTATCTCTCTCCAAATACACCAGACACTCAACAAGACTCCACAAATACTCATGTATCATTTTAAAGTGAATTACTTCAAGCCATGTACCAGCTGCTTTATCTCCAAACCCGCCATTTATTTAACACACCTTGAAAAAAATAAAATCCTTAGGTTAACATTACTTACCCAAATAATTGATTTAAAGCTCAAAATCAAGAAATCCACTATATGAAAGAAGTGTGCTGATACCTGAAGATGACAAGTAGAATATTTCAAGAAGTGGAAGGTGAACATCTACCCCATTTTACTTAGTGTGCGAAACAACAATGTGTTTCCATTTGCCAATGCTTGTAGTTAACAGACAAAGCTCAGAACAAACAAACAACAAAAATAGCAAACATGACACACACAAAAAAAACCCTTC
This sequence comes from Aythya ferina, assembly GCF_964211825.1. NCBI lineage: Eukaryota > Metazoa > Chordata > Aves > Anseriformes > Anatidae > Aythya > Aythya ferina. Next base: position 2,771,012 of record NC_140298.1, read on the forward strand.
TCAACAGTCTCTGAAGATCCATTCTACTCCAGATAAGCAACCCAAGTGCATGAACAGCTCTGTACCTCTTGTTCCAGCTCTGATAGTTCCAAGTACGTATCTTGTCCACTTAGTGTCAGCAGATTTCTTTTTCTCCATGATATCTTGTAGCAATTAATTTCTTCAGATTCATCAGTCCATATCTGGGAAAAGCAGTTGCTTCCCCTTATCAATCTTTTGCTCCTAGTGAATATTGCCTTCTTCACTGTTCAAATACTCAGAAGAGAAATGCTAGTTTCTCTAGATCATGTATTTTATTTAGTTGTCATGTGGTACTTATTTATCTATGTATCTATTGGAAAATCCAATTTTTTCCAGTATTTTTATACAAGGATTTTTTTTTTTCCCCCAGACCCTAAATCATCCTTATCGTCTTTTTCTGAACTCTCTTGTTCTGTACCATCCTTTTAGTGGAGAGCTGAATGGGATTAAATAATATATCTGAAATAAGGTCACACTGCCAGCCACACTACAGCTCAAGCATTCTTTCCGTGTTCTCTTTCAATGGCCAGAAGGCAGCTGGGGAAAGTTGAATGCAGATGACTTCTAAGTTAGCACAGAAATGCTTCTACGAATCTGACAAAGTTACAAATAACAGCCAGAGATTCAATCCTGAAGAGGCACCCTTATACACCACCTCTGGACCAACACCCAGGAACAGAGAGAGGGGCAGAAATTTGCATTGACAACTGCATGAACGAGCACTGAATTCATAAAGCAGGACTGCGACCGCACGTCTTCACGTTTGCCCTTTCTGTAACTCTAGAACAGAAAAGTCAGGAAGTCAGGCCAGTGGCTTTTTGGCCATATACCATGACAAGCACCTTGGTGTCAACAAGACTGAAGCCCTGCAACCCTTTGTGAGTTCCCTGAATGTCCCAGGGAATTAAGAACAACAGTTAGGGGAGATGTGCACACAGGCAGCAGGACAGATGCTGGAAGCTGCTGTACAGCCATGCCCACTGACTCTGGAAACACCTGTACAACCCAACTGGTTCATTTCTGAACCTTGAACAGTTCTGACCTAACAGAAAGCTTTGAAGAAATAAACCCCACAAGGTGCCATGGTGTAGTTATGGATTCAGGAAGAAGCACCACTATTACTGCAACAAAGTTGATACTAACCAATATTCACTTAATTGCCTACTAAGCAATGAAACTTGAATGGTTTTACAGAATACACAGGATTTAAATCTAAACCCAGCTATTCAAACAGGGTAACAAGATCAAGGAATAAGCTGTGAAAATGGGCAAAGATGCCACTAATCAGAGTGTAGTTTCTCTAACTTACAGCCACAGTTATGTGAATGAGAGACAAGTTCCAAAAGGCCAGGGATTTACAAGCTGCATGGTAGTTCATTAATCCACTAACTGCATATTAGAAAATAAATCAGTCGAACAGCTGAGAATCTGACTTAATGATTCTGTAATTGTTTGTCTCTCCAAACCGTCATCATATTTGGATCAAACAGCTTTTGCTGTCATGCCACAGAAGAGGATATTCTCCCAGCTCCACATAACAGCTGGCTTTAACAGCTTTGATGCAAAGATTTCTCTTGTGATTTATTCCTACCATCTGATAATCATTTCTGAGCGAGAGCAGAAATATTGGCCTTCCGTCAAAGAAAGCTAACATGCAAGTGTAGCTAGCAATCTACATAATCCTTCTGAAATCATTACGGCAAGTCCGGGTCTCAAATCACCAGCCTAATTGATGCTGAGGGGGCCCAAGCTCCTGCGCCTTACCATATAACATGGCAGCTGCCATTTCTGGGAGCAGACGGGCTGACTTCTAGGCTGCTGTCTCTCAGTCACAGGCTGGCTTTGGGGCACAGGTAAAGAGATTCAGTACAACCAGCTTACTGGCTGGGCTCAAACCAGACTGCCCCAAATTAATACAACTGGTTAACTGGGCTGGTTGTGTTTCACCTGGGAGAGAATGTTGGTCAGCTGGGGTAATTAGTCTGGGTTAAAAGAAAATGCAGGGGGAGGGGTGACAACAGCCCGGAATTTATTTGCGAGCAAGAGCATAGAGAGGACTACAGCTCACAGACCTTCCAGCAAGTGATTCCAGCTGCTGATTCCCAGCATTATCAACACCAGATAGAAGCACATTTTATTTCTCCCTAAAGACAGGCATGTTCCTGGGATCAAATGCCAATTGCTCTTTAACTGTTGAGGTGGAGATTCACATTCAAGACCGAGCCGAACTCCTGCTGAACAGCGTTTTACATTGGGCAAAGTGCACCAAATCCAGGCCTGGGCAGGGGGTGCAGTGGTGGAAGTTCGGGTGAGCTGAAAAGGAAGCTGCCCTTTGGGAAGCACTGAGCTTCACCAACAGCAGTGTCAGGGTACTGCAAAAAACTTAGCCTCTTCTGCACCTTAAATGTCTAAGTAATGAGAGACACCAAACCAGATCCTGATCCACTATTTCATTAACGTGGTCCCTGAAAGTCACTACCCATAGTTGACTAAGAAGTTCTTTTGGGAAAACAACAAAAAAAAATTAAAATCTACGTTATCATCTCAATATTCACAAATACCTTTTACATCTGCACGTAGATGACTGATGCACATGATTTATATGAACTGCAGAGTCCTCTGGCACATTTGGCTCAGGAATAGGTACTACATTTGAAAGTAAAATCAGCTTAAGGTATTATATAATTGGATGAATAATCAAAAAAAAAACTCATTAAAGCATCAAAGTGTGCTGATATAGCAAAATGTTCTCCTCTGACCTTCGTTGTTTTGCATTGTCCATTTTGACTAACTGCTTCTCGCCTTCTGCAAAGAGAATAAACTCAGCATTTAAAATTATTAAACACATACACCTCCTTTGGCTATTTCTTTTATCCTTTAGTGGTGTCTACACCCTGGTGAGATCTTGCAAGTTAACCCTATGAGATTCACAGTTGCAAGAGGCAATCAGGACAAAAATGAAAGTGCTCTAGTCAGCAACGACGTAGAATGGCATTAACTCACCCTCCTATCCATATCACGGACACAACCAAAGCAAAGCGTTAACACTGATTAATGATTTTAGAGTAGAACCTAAAATATTTAGTGCCTTGATAAGAAAACTGCTATGATTTATACCACAGCCATCATCATCTAGATGCGTTCTTCTGTGATTTGGTGGGCTCTCTGAAACCCAATCTTACGGTAGAAAAAATTAAAACAAACACAGCCAAAGCTCCACCAAGCTCTGTCAACCCTTCTCCTAAAGGGAAAAGGCACTCACAACACAGAACAGCAAAAGGAGGGCAGAAAAGCAACACTAAGTGAATTCTTCTAAGCAGAATCTGAGCACTGGTGTCTGTAATAGCACTCCTGGAAACTCCTACAACAAGAAGCATCGAGGATGCCTCAGCTCCTGACATCACACCTTACTGCAGCCCTTCCAAGAGCCACAAATACCTACAGCTGTGTCCCACACAAGCTCACCTTGCTTCCCCCCAGGGTATTGCTCAAACAGTCACCACCTGCCCATGAGCTCGGTTTTCTCTTTTTGGCTTAAGTGAGACTCAATAGTAAAAGAACTGCAAGCTCCTAGGAGATACCACTGAGTTGGAGAGGCCCAGCATGCAAGGGACAGCCTGCCAGCATGCCCCTGTTTAGCAAAACTGCATCTGTCCTTAGATGAGCAGACTGAGAAACAGCACTGGTTTTCACTTCTTTCCCTTATATATATATATTTTTTTTTTTTCTTCCTTATTGTTTCTATTATATTTGTCTTCAGTCTGGGTGCCAGGAGGAGAAGTTTACAAATTAATGGTTTGATACCGGGCTCCTGCGTGTAAAAGGTTGTTGTTACTAATGCTTTCCCAAAGCACTGTGAGACTTTGATGTACACAGCTGGCCACCAAGAAACTGAACTGCCATGGTCAAAGTTAAACACATCTTCTACTTGATTACATGAGATGACAACCTAAATGACTACATGTAACAGCTATTATCCCGTTAGTCATAATTTCAATCAGCAGGCATCAAACATCATTAGTTGTGATAGCTTTGGGATTTTGAAATATTTTTATGAAACACATCATTTAACAGAATACTGTGAGGCGTAGTTGGAATTATGTATCAGCTTGGCTTTTGGCTTTTCCTGGCAAGGGGGGGCAGGGAGGTGAGGGATATTTATGTTAAGGAAAATGACAAAATGAAGCACTACAACAGATCTGAACAGAAAATTCAAAATAGGAAACATAGCCACAGGTCTTGGACTACCATAAGGTGCTAGGAGGTATTTTGTTTGTTTTTGGAGATTTTTCAAAACAGAAGTAGTTTAGATTTACAAGCTCTAGAGCATAGTGAGAGAGGGAAGTTAAAATTATGTTATCATAAGAAAAATATTCCTGATCAGGTCTTTGTTATAAAGAAACCTCAGTTTATTAACAACAACATTTGATAGGTTAAATACTAAAGTTTAAGACTCAAATGTTACTAATCATTCACTTAATCATTCCTTTTGAAAATACATTGGTTTTGATAGGTTTCTTACATAAGCTTAATACAAGCTTCTATCAGCATGTTAGGGTTTTGTACCAAAGCTTTACATGTCTGGATTCCAATCCCCACAAGCCATTAAACATGCATTTTGCTCATTCAAACAGTTTCACTAAAGCTGTTATTAATTTTTGGACTAATGAAATAATTTTCAGATTAGAAGTGACTGCAAACAGAAACAGTAACAGCCCGCTTCATAAGAAATGCATACAGAGGAAGAAAATATTAACGAACACTTGCCTGTAGTCACTTACTACTTACTTGTAGACAGCATATGATAAATGTTCTAAGAAGATTAATAGATTTGGCCAAGCAAGAATACCATTAATGCAATTCAAAAATATCCCCTAGATACTCATCCACCACCATACATACCTCAGCTCTAAGAACTGGAATTGCTACTGCCTAACACATTGCACCTCTGTGAGGGACAACACAGGAGGAATTGGATGCAAAGTGTTAGCATTTGATTCAATAGCAAGTTAGGGCACACTAGGGAAAGTAGGGAGCTCCATTTAAGGTTCCTACACAGGAACATAAAACACATAGCCCTAACCCAAGGATATTAAGACCAACCAACAACTGGGTTTTGAGCCATGGTGCTTCCGTACTCACTTAGTTAGATGCAGGAGACCTTTCTACCCAAACCACAGCAAACTCACATTGCAAACACATCTCTTTCCCTCAGCCCTCCATTATCAACATTTGAGGGGGAAAAGAAAAAACAAACCCAACACTTTAATGTTCACGTTAAAGATGCACTCTTTTCAGCGGTACTCACAGAGAAAGAAAAGAAAGCAAGTTTTTCACATAATCTCTTCACAGAGATTGATTGATTAAACCTTGATTCAGGCTTTAGACATTACCAGCACAGCTCAGGTGAAAAAGAGGTTTTCTGCAGCTGCTCTAAACAGACTTTAAACATTTCATTAGCTAAAAACCCTGCAAGCCCATTAGAATCATAGAACCACCCTGACATCCTAGCAAACCCAAAGGCACAGTGCATGAAACAAAACCCCACCAAGCAGGAACCCCTCTACCCAAGTTCTCATTCCTCGTGCCCAAGAGGCAGCAGCACCTCCCAGCACCACCCAGCCGCCTTCCCAGCTCAGCCCCATGCTCCTACCTGGCAGGGAGCACCCAGCGGGCACAGAGCTGAGCCCAGCCAGCCAAGGCATCACCAGAAGCACCCTCAGCTTGCTGAGGAATGAATACAGCCAAGCAAAGGTGAGCTGGAGGTGAGGGCAATCTCATCACACACACCTCTGCGGCTCCTGGGGACATCTCAGCACAGCTGTCAGTGGGTTAGTTGTTGCTGAGGCTAATTGGAAAGGTTGAAAAGGCTGGGTGGCACCCAGGAAAACCATCAGGTCCTGGGTCTTGTTCACCTGATCATATCCTACATCAGTGTCAAGGCTTTATTATATCTTCCCTTTGCTGGGTCTAACCCAGGTTGTGTGGGGAAATCTGAATCAAATCTGAATCCTACGTGTGTGGGGGAGAAAATGCTAGGTTTTCTGTAGGATGGTCTTTGTACCAAATGTCAGGGGAAGAGCACGGTATTAATAAGCAGGAATGAAGCTTTATTCCCAATTTTCACTTAAATTCAATTTGTCCTGGACTAAAACTACCTCTCACAATGTGCTCTTAGACCCAACAGAGATTTTAAGTGTTATTTGTCTTCTACAACACCATAGACAAAGGATTTACCAACTGCCTTCAGCAAACAAAGAACAAAATCCCTTGCCTGCAGGTGAAATGCAGGCTGAGGAAGGTACCTTCGAGAAGCAATGAATCTAGGAAGCTGAGCATGCCCCAAATACTGCTCTGTCTGCTCATCCATATGCTCAAGACTGATCAGACATTCAAAGACTCTTCCAGTGACTAATGGTGGGTAGGGAGCAATTGTCTGTATCTGAGGACTGGCATCAAGTAAGTTAACAGAAGTGATTAAACAGAAATGGAAAACGATCAATGAAGCACTGCAACAGTCTTCTGGAGACCTTCACTCCTACATCCCAAATGGACTGGGCAGGACTGTGGCCAACTAAGATAACTAAGCATAGATTAAATTCACAAAGAGCTACATGTGCAAAATAACCATAAAAACGTATGGTTTTTTGTATGCATTCTCTGCATTTTCTGTTACTTCCAGCAGAAGACTATAAATAAGAAAATCTACAGACTTTTGTGCTTTCTATTGTTTCAAAACTTTCGCTGCGTATGTCACTTTTCCCCTTTCATCCCTCAATACAGAAGCCACATCTAGTGTACTGCTGGGATTTCCCATAGTTCGTCTGAAAGTATGTCATTGACCAGCTCCTGAGCATGGCACAGACCCACAGACCTTAAACCTTCATCTGCTCTCAGTAAGTCAGTAGGAGCTTTTTCAGTCTTTCAGCACAGCTCAGAAAAAATAAACCTGCCTTCCCCGAGCCATCTCGGATTAGTTTGCTCTGCCCTTACTCATGAGTAGCATTGGTACTGCTGTACTCACAGCGATTTAGGGGGAAACCCTAATGAAGATACAGGTCAATGAAAACTAAAATGGTGAAGGGTTTGGGAAATGCAAGTGTCAAGCACTGTTGTTGAACTCTATGATGTGCTTTTTTAAAATTCTGTCGTAGGGAAAAAAAAAGCCAATTCAATGTCACATCCATAAATAAGGATAGCACCCTGAACAAGAGAGGAAAGGTTTGAACATAAAAGGAAAAAAAAAAAAAAAAGGCCATAAAACCCAAATGAGTTAAAATATTATTCCTGGGCAAAAATTTATTACAAATAGGTCTTTTCAGCCCTAACAGATGCAAAGAAAGTAAATGGCTCACTGAAGCCAGGTTTCAGGTATGTAAGGCACTCATTTATATCTCCTTCTCTGATACAAGCTCTAACTTGTTTCTGTTGATCCTGCCTCTTTCTTTCTAGACTAAGAAAAGTCAAAAAAGATGAGTAGAGCTGGGTAAATTTAACAGTTGGACTCATTTCTACATTTCTAAGCAGTTTCTTCATCTGAATGACATAACGAATTGAGAGAACAAACTGGAAATCTATCAAAAATAGACTTCATGGTATTATCTGCCAGATTGAAAAAGGCACAAAAATAGCCTGTCTCGCGACAAAAAAAATCCTCATGTCTCACTATAAATAATATTTACCTTATGAAATGTATTCTGAAGTAATTTTCCTATATTTAAAACATATCTTCCTCTCCAGTGTCATGCTGAAGTCATGTCAAACAGGGATTTGACTTGAATCATATTAGAAAGCCAGCAGCAGTTTCAGTGCTTGCTGTACCCAACTAGATTTGTCTGGAATCAGCAGTTCCTGATAGTACAACCTGACATTTTTGTTGCCTTCATGCTTCCAGGCTAGAAAAGCCACTCAGCAAATTAATGTAATAGTAAAAATAAATGAAGAGATGTTAGTGCTCCCCTAAAACACTATGGGATCACTCCCTGTTAGATATACAAGGCTGAGCTGGAGAAGTCTGCTCTGATTTCCATCGTTATTGATTGTGGTGGGACATTTCATTTACTCTTGAAATATCTGGCTGTACACTCAGTATAACCTATGTAACCTATTAATCACCGTGTTGTTTCTTATTAACAAAGAGACCAATTTTTGCCAATACATTACTAATCGATGTTACGGAAGTTGTCTGACTGCAGCTGCAACAACCCCAAACATTTATTTATACCATCAAAAGAAAGGTTCGATATCAAAGCAGGAAGCTCACCCAAAACACCCACAGGCTCTAAGATTTTATCCAGTTTAATTTCATATGCATGCAGATTACCACAGAACTAAGGATTTATACACTGGCTACTTGCTTTGAATGAATTACCAACAAAAAGTTCAATTTTGCTTAGAAAGTCAATGAAATTCACAGCCATGCTACTGATGCCCTGTTCTTAAAGACTGAAAGTGTTGCATTTATTTATCAAGCTTTATTGACAAAACCTCCGTGCTCCAACCCAGGGCTGAAATCATTGCACGAGGATGCTAATTCACTTCAACAGGTTAGAGGTTCTGTGAGGGTCCCTCATTTTACAAATGCAACCCACTTTCTGGGTAGCACTCTTTCTGACAGTAAACCTTTCTTCTATTTACAGCTACTGAAGTCATGAAGCGAACAGAGGGAATCTGAAATTCTCCCTTCTCATTTCTGTGTGCCAGAAGTTTTAAAATAGATTGCTGACCATGTATTAAGCATAGGTATCTGCATAATTTATATGAAGGAAGATACACTTTGTACTAAGCTGAGCTATGAATAGATAACTCTCTTAAATTGAAAACAAACCAAAAAACATAGATCCAGCTGTCAAGTGGAATGTGTATTTCAGTGAAAGAAAATAAAATTCATGTGGATTAAAACATAAGAAGCTTGTGAATTGAGAAATACAATCTTATATGCAATTAACCCTTCGTCTGGTATCTGTTGTAATGATAGGCTCCATTTTCTCAGGATTTGATAGTACAAAGATAGAATTTGGCAGATCTGTACAACTTAATTCAGAAAATAGCCTTATAATTCATATCCATTGCTTTCAGGGCTATTTTTTTTGGTCCTATTTTTCTGGAATGGACTTTTGAGGTCAAACTAATCTCAGCTGACCTCATTGACTTAGATGCCTTAGATTCAAGTGACCTGTGACTTTTTCTGCTATGTCCTAAGATCCCACTTAGCTCTTCCAGTTTTGTTTCCAAGCTGCACCAACTTTCATTCCAGCTTGGAGACCATCTCTGTAATATAAAAATACATGATGACACCTTTAACACTTTTTCAAAAGAACAGGAAATATCTGTATATAATTTCTTTCCAACAAGCCTTTTTTTTCTTTTTTTTTTTTTTTTCTTTTGAGATGGACATGGCATCCAGCTCACCCTTTTAAAATGACCATTTACCATTTAACATAAATACCAAACCTTACTAGCAGACATTTACTTGACATTATTTGTTGTCACTTACTGGCCATTCTACCGCCAGCTATTCACTGACATAATGAAAATTACCTCTTATCTGCATTAGGATTTGTGACACATTCAGAACGCTTTGCCTAACTGCACCATCGACTTAAAATACTCATAGGCAGTGACCAATCTTCTATACTGTTAACATGACTGAACAGTAAATGGTAAGAGGTAGAGTTAGTTGCTCACCATGAAAACGGTTCTGGTGTACAAACTTAATGTGGTCTCATACTTTAAAAAAATGACAAAATTTTAGGTGTGGCCTCAGTTCTCAGCTGTGATTTCCTCTTCTTTCAATGCTCACTTTGCCTCCCCTGTCTCAAGTAGGCACTGACCACAAGAGGCATACCTCTCCCTGGGAATAGGGACAGCATCTTGTATGGTCTGGCTCTGACTGCCACTGGATTTCACTGAAAATAGTTCAATAGAAAGAGACAGTTTCCTCAATATGACTTTTTCATTGCAGCTTTTTCAACTGCACATCCTAATACACGAACCTTTTTCTTTTTTTTTTTTTCTTTCCATACAGGATTCTTCATCAGACTGTTGTGAACAAATAAGAGAAGGTGACAACAACCTAACTCCTGCAGAAGGCAGTCAGTATTCATATTACCAGTTACAGCTATGAAGATTTTCTTGGGAGAAAAGCTATGAAACTTAAATCACGGTAATCTGGAGTGAGCATAGCGAAGGGGTGAAGGGACTCCTCATGTATGAGAAGCATCTGTAATTTTGATGCAAACCACCAGGAGCTGTACGACTACCTCTAAGAGATAACCTGTGTTGAATGATAAAAAGCCATTACAAGAAGCTGGACAGATATAACAGGCAGAGATAGATTAATAGATCTCCATGTGAGCATAATTGATTTTGGGCATGTACTCCATGAACTCTTCAGTAATGATTTATCTTAATTTGGTGGGTATAATACTGAGTTCAATCAGCTCCTCAGAGAGCCATCCATCAAACATATCATCAGCGGAGAGAAGTGCTGCCTTCTCTCTCTTCCTTTCTCTTTCATATCTGACTTAACAAACAAAGCAAGAGACCATTTTTCTTGTAGAAATAAATAAATCGCTGCTGGTTACTGATGCATTTCTAGGTCAGGGAACCCACCAGTGTACATAAGAATTGATTTTTTTTCCCTGAACCATGAATTTTCCCTTGATCTGGGTTTATGACTACACAGCAGCCAAGAAATTTAGGGAAGGCACGAAGAAAGGAATAGTTCAGGCATCTGGGCAGGACTGTTAACAACTTCACTCCCTGTGCCCAGGCACGCACCCCAACATGTCCCACACTGTCTACAGAAAGTCACCAGCATTTTCAGTGCCCCCAGTCCTACCAGTCTGCGGTGAGACCCAGCACGGTCACACACAGCTGGTCACACCTAAGGCAACTGCACCGCTGACAATGCACCTCCCACCCGCTGCAGCTCCAGCTCCGCTCAGCCTTTGCACACTGAGAAGGGAGAGCTAATGCTGTATTTAAACTGATGATGATAAAGCTTAAACAATCTTTTCTGCTGCAGCTATTTTTGTGCGAGGAACATTTTCTTTAAGGATTTATACTCGGGGCTTTAACAGGGCTCATCATTCTAGTAATGAACAAAACAGGAGAGACAGCTATTAATAAGAGGAGAACGCCTGAGTGCCTCCAGCACGCTCTGTCTGCCTCCAAGTAGAAGAGCCACGGGAAGCGAGCCCCGGGTTGGGCCGTCTTCATTTCCCTGCGGGAGAAAGTGCTGCGGCAGACTACAGAGCAGTGCCCATGTGGAGTCCCTTGAAGACATTTTCCCCAGCATTACCAGCAGCACGATAATAGGCACTGGGCTTTGCTCCTGGGGTTCCAGCCTTCAGACTCCAGTTTAGCCCTGCTTAAAGCCTACCCCAACACACCTAGCTGCCTACTGCAACAGCAGGGACCTATGTTTTCCTTCCAGTAGCATCCTGCTTCTTGCCTATGATTGGTTTTCCCAGGTAGAGGGAAGTTTGGATAATCTCTACTGCTTTCTCTCAGGCTAAGCAGCAAGAGCCGGACTTCATCAGGGTACGGGAAGCGTGGGGAGAACAAATGTGTGCAACACGTTAAGGAGGTGATCATCAGTGAGCTGCAGCCAGGGCTAAAATAACCTCAAGCATTAAAAGATAACAGAGGAGGATGGAATAAAAGTGTAAGAGTCAGGCATCAATTTGAAAAATAAATATCATCTTATGCCCCCTTTTTTGAGTGCCTATTTTTTCTAACTTTATTACAAATTCTGAGAAACTGCAATGCAGTTCTTTCAAATCTTATTTAAGGAAAGAATGGACAGCAGTATTTGCTTTTACATGTGTAAGCTCATTGAAATGGGCAGCTCCCATGTTTATGACATTCTTAACTTTTTTGATGACATTTAAATAATATTGCACTCCATCAGGGCAGAAAGCACGCCATAATTTTGGGAACATTTTCTCAACTTCTTCCCTTGTTTTTCATCATTTTTAGCTAATCAGACCAGGATGCAGATGATATGTATGATAATCCCAGCTTGGACAATCTCAGTCCCACACCTGCTTCCTGAGGGAAGCACAGACTCCCAGAAAGGCTGAGGTGGGAAGGCACCTCTGGACATCATCTGCTCAGCGCAGGGCCAGTTAAAGCAGGTTGCTCGGGGCTGGGTTTTGAGTATTTCCAAGGATGTTTCACAACATCTCTGGACAGCCTGTTCCAGTGTATGACCATTCTCGGAGTAAAAAAGTAAAAACAAACAAACAAAAAAAACAAACGATTGATTGGAATTCCCTGAAAATCCATTTACGTCCACTGCCTCTTGCCTTGTCAAGATTTTGCATTCAGAGCAACACAGGACAGGAAAGGAAAAATCTCTTCCTCTTTTTTCCCCTCAGGATGATTTTATTTTAGCAACCCTTAGCTGCAGGTGTAACTGGCAGTGAAGTCAGAAGTCATACTGCCAGTCCCTATGTTTAATCTACAAAACTGTAATGCGACGTGATTAGTTAAAATGAAATACAGTCCCCAAGTAATTGAGATGGATTCAGATTTAATTCATCTTTTGCAAGAGAGCTGGGAAAGCTGATAGGAAAAATGCAATTTTTCATACATAAAACACCTCCCAGTAACAGAGAGCCCATTTTTGGAGGGGGAAAAATGACCTAAACTGAAAGGAAATACCTCACTACCATGCGAAAACTGTTCCTTCATGAATATATGAACAGTATAGAAATTAAATTAGTATATACTCCAGTTATGATCATCCAAAGAGTTCATTACAGAAACTATGCCACGTGAAATGCTATATGACTTAGATGACCAGATGTTTTCCTCTAATGGAGTTAATCCATGGAGAATAATTGCCTGTAATCTGCAATTTTGTCCAGACCAATACATATAACAATTTCAAAAGGCCAAACACCACTGCCAAAAACTATGATTTATAAAAAATTCAAAAAATCATATACTCAACTGTTTCCATAAGGCTGTTACCATGAATTGCTCACCTAACTCTCTGCTGTATGTGTGGTGGTCCCCAGCTACGTGATGTCCTGGTAGGACGCTACAAATACGCGGTAAAGTATCAGTTTCATTCGCCATATAAAATCTGTTATTAAAAAAGATGGTTTCTGTCTTCTATTTTATGAATATTTAAAAACTGTAAATGTATTTTTTTATGGTCTTCATCATTAGATATTACAATTCCCTTAGTATTCAATGTGCTGATTAATCTCTACTGAAACCAATAATAGATAACTGAAAAGACCCCACAGCACTATTAATTACCATAGGTGTTAATTAGACGTTACCCATGGGAACAAGACAGATGGCAAAACGAGCAGTGGCAAGACAGACAGGTATTGCTGAGGAGCTCACACTGTCCTAGAAAGATAGATGATACATGCTATCCATGTAAACTGGTAAGAAATGACCTTCTTTGTCACAGAAGACATATTGTGGTAAGAAATGTTAATGACGAGACAGATATCTGAAACTAAAATACAGCAGAAATAGAAAAACAAAGAAACAAGCAAGTATTTCTGCAGCTCAATGGAGACCATTAATTGAAATAGATGAAACATCCCAACTGAAGAAAAGAACAGCATCTGCAAAGTGTGACGATGATTGCCATTTTGAAAGACAGCTAGTTGGCTTCCCACAGCTCTCGTTCCATTTTGTTAATTGTCTCCCAGCAGTAAAGAATGAGAACATGTCAAAGGTTTCTCATGCCCCCCACCTTTTAATTGCAATTTTATTTTCAAGTAATTGTTAGATGCAGAGCCTAGTTACGCATTTAATATTAACCACTCGGCAGAGAAAAAAAAACACAACACCTGGGGGAGTGGGGAATGAAGCCCCCATTCCCTCCAGGCTGCTGCAGGCCTGGCCATCAGCATGGGCAGGATGGTGCCGGCCGCCGGTCAGGCAAGCTCCACTGCACGGCACACGTGGCTGGCTGCATCCCAAGCCCTCTTTCCTTGGATGCATGCCTTAATCTAGAGGTCGAGTGCAACAGAACAATTTCAAGAATTTGTTAAATGTTGAAGAGCTCTCAAGGATCAACATTTTCCTTTCAGAATTTTTTCTTAGGATTTGGCCCAGTCCTAAAGAAACCAAAGACAGAAACAACAACAATACAAATTTCACTGCACTTTTTCCGCAGGTGTGTGGATAGATGAGAAAGTAATTCATGGTATGTGTTTTAGAAGTAACTCTTGCTCAGTTCAACAACCACATCCATCTCATCTCTCGCTAAATGACTCTTTAAGAAGGGATTTCTTTTCTTTTAACAAAGCTTCTCTTTGTTAAAAGCACTCACGTCCTTTGGTTCCCTACTCATTCTGGGTACTCCTGTATTACCTGAGGTTTCCTGCATTCCTAACTTTTAGTGGTGGAAAGGAGGTTGTAGAAGAAACTATTTTTGCGTGGAAGGTTCTTCAGTGAAAGATTAATTTTAGTTGACATTTGATCAATGTTATGTTATCAGATGTCATCATGAAATTACCTCTGGGGCATTTACAAGTTTTCAGTCAATTGCAGGAATTGTTATCGGTGTGCATACTCTTATTATGTGACATGAAAAACAAAGAAGTTCAGAGAACTTTATGATAGTTATAGCCATCCAGATATCTGGACAATTAAAGTAGGAGAGGAAATGATTACAGACACAGATTATTTCAATTAATCCCAGTCAAAGGAGTAAATGAGATTAATATATTTTTTTAAAAAATTAAAAAGTAATTGTTAGATACCAAAAGTAAATTCAAAAAAATATATATATTTTTTGTAAAACCTATCCCTCAACTATTTATTTCAGCAGGGTTGACAAAAACTCATTTTTTAATTTTTTTACGATTGTTGATTGTATTCTATGAAGTGATATGTATGTATTAGTGTGGAAAAAAAAAAAAAAAAAGATTAAAACAGTCTTTAAAAAAGTCTTTTCAAAGATTTTCATTGCTCCATTATGTAGGCAGTTGTAACTGAAGAAAAAGGCAATCAAGGAAAAATTCCCTTGATACAGATTTTCTGAATCTTGCTAATGATGCTGTTCCTGAAAACTTATATTTATTTGAATGGATTTTTTATACCAGTTTGTAACTGAGGAACTGTAAGTTTCAACTAAAAATATAATGAGGCGATTCTACTGGGTCACCAGGTCATTTAACGTGGCTAAAATTTTCAGAAGTAATGCTGACATGCTACCTGGAGAAGTTATGTCAGACTTTAACGAGATTATTGGAAGGCTGACATGCTGTGATGTGAGTTAGGTGAAAAATATTTCAAATAAGAAATGCAGGTTTTTTACTTCTTTGTGGAACTGCGCACTTGGGTTTGCAGAAATAAAATGAAACAATTGAATGGAGATCCAGTATGTCATAGAACTATTCAACAACTATTCATTAATTAAAAACAAACAAACAAACAAAAAAAGCAAAACAAAAACAAAAAACCTCATCTGGCATGGTTGCATTTATGGCCATGTGGATACGCAGACATCCCAGGTTTTGCTCTTATGTCTCCTAAAATGTCTTATGCAGTCATGCAGCATTTTGTAAGAAAGCCTGTTGATACAGGGGAGCTGCACTAACCCAAATGCCGTTAATTTGCACTATTCAGCTAAGGGCTGTTCTGCAGCTGCTTCTGGTCTTCCTTTTTTTGCAAGACATTGCCTTGAGTGCATGTGCTGAAGTTAGTTTTTCTTGTACTCTGTCATAAAGACCATAGCAGAGTAATGCGGCTCCTGACACAAGGTGTAAATTGAAACAGATCTAGCAAATACTTCCTGTGGCAGCGTAAATTCCCAAAGCAGAACCTGACTGCATCTCTCAGATGATAGTATTGTAATATACAGCAGGAAAAGCCTGTATCATTTTCCCCTGCTGCTGTCATTCTGGCACACCTACTTGCAATCCCCTCACGAAGAAATAGAGGGAAAAGGAGCTTTCAGTGCCAAACCATTATAGGGGCATTCTTACTTCCCATGGAAATAAGCTGAGGACTATGATAGTGCTCCTCCCTCCTGGCCATCCAATTACCATGACATCAGCCTCTGCTAGTAAATATATAGAAACAAGGAAGAGCAAAGAAAATACAATTCCCTTGGACTCCTTGCAATAAAATACATCTCCTAACCACAAACCCAGGAGTTTATTTGTTTTATATTCACTAATATGGTAGATTAAATCCAAGTGATAGTTACAATGTTGGTACCAAATACACGTTTAAGCAAAGTAAGGCATTTGCTTCCTACCTTATTTGTTTGGCTAAGGAAGCATCACATTTGAGAGAAAAGCAAGGAAGGCCAAGTTAGTTTTCCATTGCAGCATATTAAACCACATCTTTATGCCTACAATCACCTAGGCTTGGCTGGGCTAATATGTAATTAAGCAACCAAACTTGGCAGCTATTTGTAAATAAATACCAGTGTGCTCCAGAAACTTTCTCCATATTCTAGGGAAGGTAAGGATTTCCACATTAGTCCTAATGCTTGCTTTCAAGTTTTTTCTGGATAATTCATTTCTGCTGGGCCAGAAAGCTGCTGATCAGTTGAAGACTCTCCAGTGCATCTTGACAGACATGTAAAAGTTTATAAAATATTTTTTCTATTATCTGCCAATGTTGTTTAGGTTTTCTGCAAGGTTTATAATACAGTTCTTTGTGACAATTTATTTACATTATTTTCCAATAAACAATATACCAATATACCTTGAAAATCAGAGCAAATAGAAATAAATGGAGAAAGTATGGAGTGCAAGTTGCTCCAGACTATCTGTCTCCATGGCTTCATCTTCATATGAGCACAGAAACAATATGGGTTGGATGTAAAGAAACTGGAGAAACATTGGTCTTAAGCAAAACAAATTACTGTATTATTGAATAACAAACAATACATGTGCAGTTCAGAGAGCAATCTAGAACTTTTCAGAGATCTTATATAAATCTGTGATTATATATATATATATTTATTATTATTATTATATTGCATTTATATTGCACCTCCAAAATATTTTAAGCTGACCACAGCCATGTAATATCTTATCAAAATATCACATTAATCTCTCCAATTTTATCCTCCGAATTTTGAAGAAAAGCCCCTCCTTCCACCCAGCAAAGAGAGCTGAAGGAACATTAAATGGAAATCTCCAGCTCTTATATTTGAGGTATAAAGCTCACCACTTAAACTCTGTTTCATGGATTCTTGTACATTTATTGCAGTTATCACAGGATTTCTATGACAACGATACTAACAACTGCTCTTTGAACACTGTTGCTGCACAACGCGCTTACCCATGCTTTAAATGATAAAATCATTATGCTGATTCCCATAAATTATTTTTTAAGTGAAAACGTGTTTGTTCTGGTGCTTCATTAAGAAGAGGGACTATCACTGAAACAGGTAAAAAGAACTAAAATCTGGGGAATCTGAATACAGAAACAAATGCTTGAGTTCATGGTGATGTCAATGTTTTTCTCTCTCTTTCCCTCCTCACGGTGTGAGTGAAAGATACCTTTGGTGAGGAGAGTAGGTCCTAAAAGAGTAGTTTTGACAAGCTGGATGGTAGCAGTGAGACCACAACTGGTCTTCTGGATAAGCACAGCTACATCAGCTAAGAAATGAGCTAGAGCACAAACAACTGTGACTCAGAAGAATTAATTCTCTGGACGTTTCTTACTGTGTTTGAGCCATTTATAAGCAAGCAAACAAACAAATAAATAAATAAACAGAGCAAACAGCTTCCACTGAGACATTCTGGTGCACTACCGATCCCATGCTCAGGGTTGTTACATCTTACCATTGTTAAAATGATTGGTTCCACAGGAGTGCAACTAATTAGAGCTTACTGAAACACATTCCTGCCTTCTCATCTCCTAGAGAAGATCATTAGGCATTGGCTGTTTTGGGCTAAGATATGTAACTTTAGGAAGCCCAAAGTGTAGCTGAAGTTGCCATCATGGAGAAATTGCTAAGGCAGACTTAGAGAATAGAAGTCTCCCTTGTCTTTTACTCTGTAGTAGCTGGGCTGCATAAACTATCATATCATTTAAGAAGGTTCCTTACAGCCGAAAATTTCAATGGAGAAGGTGAAGGATGCATAAAGCACTCATAAAGCCTGCATTATTACCTACCACTAATAGGTAGAGTTCTCTATGTGCCAGCTTTGTAAATTAGCCTATGAAATAGGACCAAACATGCCACAAGATGCATTAACCTCCTCAGTTTTTTCATACAGTGTGAATGGGAAAAGAATACACAAATGTCTGCCACTAGTAGAGAAGCACGAATAGGTGCTAAACCTCTTTCTAAGTGTGTTTGATTTCATGTTTGCCCATTTATTTACAATTAGCAATAATGATGCCATTGGATAGCTATTACATTTTTCTTTCATGAGTCTGAAACCTTTGTAGAGCTTTTTAGAGGTGTCATTCCCTATTTCCATATCACTTTTTTTTTTCTATATCACTTTGAAACATATTTTAAATATCCCTTTTTAAAAACTCTGTTAAGGAACCCCAGAGGAGTGGCTACAAAGAAAGTCTGAAGGCTCAAAGCAATAACCTCTGCATGGTATGGGTCGTTGGCATGGGAGCAATGTACCCGTGAGCTGCAGACATGCCCGTGGCACCAGGAGCCTGGGGAAGCGGGACTGGCAGAAAAGCTAGGCTGAGCAGCATGGGCATAAAAAACTCTCTGCCAAATGAGGCATTTAAATCAGATTTCCTGAACTCCAGTGCAATGCTTTAACCACAAGAGCATTCTCTAACAAGATTAGCACTTAATTTAAAAATGCCCTCTTCTGCTTGATACTTAACTCTCTCAAAAATTAAGAGCCCAGGAGCTCAAAAATTTCCCCAAAGAGCACTGCCAGACTTCTCCCTCTTGCAGGCACCTATCGGTCCTGTGGCACCTCTCAATCCCTCTGCCATGATGACAGCCACGTGCACTATCAAAAGATGGGGGCAAAGTCCTTTAAATGAATCATCCCACAAAAGCCTATTTTCTTTTTATTTTTTTTTCTGAAATAGGAATGAGTTGAAAGTAGCCTCCCCTGTTTGCAGCAATGCCTGTTTCCATGGCACCCAGAGCAGCAGCTGACGGCCTTGTTATCACAAGAACTCTAATAAATTTCAGCAGATTGCTGGGAATTGCCTCTTTTTTTATTATTATTCCTCTTTTCTTTTCTTTTCTTTTCTTTTCTTTTCTTTTCTTTTCTTTTCTTTTCTTTTCTTTTCTTTTCTTTTCTTTTCTTTTCTTTTCTTTTCTTTTCTTTTCTTTTCTTTTCTTTTCTTTTTTCTCTTCTCTTCTCTTCTCTTCTCTTCTCTTCTCTTCTCTTCTCTTCTCTTCTCTTCTCTTCTCTTCTCTTCTCTTCTCTTCTCTTCTCTTCTCTTCTCTTCTCTTCTCTTCTCTTCTCTTCTCTTGCCTTCCCCTTCCCCTTCCTCTTCCCCTTCCTCTTCCTCTTTATATTTTATTTTTTTTTGGCCCAGACTCCCTTCCAATCCTGAAACTCTAAAGATGGTCCAAATGCCTATAGCAAAGTGCAGCTCTTCATAGTGTGGACAGACTGGTGGGACTTTTTAAATCAACAAATAGAACATATATCCCTCAGAGAGAGAGAGAAAGGGAGAGAGAAACTATCATTTTTTCCTAGGTATCATGGATCTTGCAGAGCTCTAAACAGGAGTGTTTGATGAATCCTACCTGAGCAGCGCCTGTCTTGCACTCGTGAACAGCAACTGTGGACGGCCTTGGAGAACATCTTCTGCCTTTAATGGTGCTCTCAGGAAGGTGATACGCTGATGCTCTGCCCTGTGAATTTTTGAAAAGAGATTAATGAACACGAGCATTTTACACTCAAATATACTTTTCATCACTCTGATACTCATTTCTGTAATACCTCGTGAATATGTAAAAGTGTATTTTACTTCTATTTCAGATCTTTCAGGCTCAGTGGGTTTTAGATGCCTTTTGTTTCTAAAGCATTGATTCTGTGATTAACACTTTGATTTTATGTACAATTATAACTGATTGAATACTGTTTACAAAACTGTGAAAAGCAATCTTTTGCTTCTAGGAAGAAAACTAGCTTTTCACAGACTCCAAGGTAACAGAAAAAAAATGTACATAATGCATTGTGCTGTGTTAATTATCCTGATGTCAGCCTGTAATACGCTGGCCTGTAATGAAAGACGTTCGTTTATCCCTGTAGTAACAATCAGATTTCAAAACTGAGGAGAAAACAGATAGTGATAGTCAAATGCCTGTAAGAAAAAATGAGGGGAAGCAGTACTAAGCACTGTATTTGAGAATTCAGTGCTAATGCAAGACTTTGCATTAAGTTTTAAGTACATTTGTCAGAGATGTCCTTAACGTTGCGCAGTACCAAGTTACATTAAAGGGAATCAATAAACATTGCCCCTGAGCCAGTTTATTTATTTTCAGGTTGCCATCAAATGCAGAGTATTACATGGATAAACCATGCAGCAAAGCTGCCATCAAATGTACTTCCTTTGCCATGGCACAGGAAACAGTGCTTCCCCATAGCCTGTTCTCAGATCAGGACCTGTTGCTGCATCTGCTCCACTCCGTGCCCCCAACACCTTGTGGTTGTGTCTTGTGACCCAGACTTGGCAAATATCTGCTCCTCAGGTCTCATCTAGCCATTGTTTCCTGAAGTTTGTTTGACTCCCTAACTCTTGGTGTCCCTGTATTTAACTGTTTGCATTCAAGGAGCCTCTGTGCGTGAATTGCTGACTGCCATCTACCTTCCGCCCTTCCCATCTGGCCAAAATGTGTTACAGGTGAAGAACACAAGGCATTTTTATTGAAAAGACATCCCAGATCCTTGTTCATGCACTTGGGGTATTGCATAACCACATAACAAAATATGAGTCTTCCCCCAAAGAACTTGTCATTCAGCTATTGAATAATAAAATTAATAGATTCTGTAGAACCATCCTAAAAACAGGTCTTCTTGGTATCCTATGAAAAGTAAAACTCAAAAGCCTCAACAGAACTTCAAAGAGAACAATTGTTTTTCCCCATGTTTAGGTATTAACATTTCTGCACATAAAATAACTCTGCTGGAAGTGATTCTCCTACAGTTAATTAAAGAGAAAAATATATAGAAGGAAAACTACATGAGCTTAACCAAAGCATCAACCTTTACCTCAAATGAAACAGCCTTTTCTTCGGGAGCCATGTGAAGGAATATGTAGACGTGGAAGAAAAGATATGTTGACAGGGAAAAAAGATTGCAAAGTGAGACCACTGTTCTTGGCAACAATAACTGAATCACCAGAGGTACTGACAGATCATTTCAACATGAGAAATAATGTCAAATAAATATTATGGAAGACTTTCCTTGGTGTTTTAGGAGACGCTGCTGTAACATATCTGTATTATCACCAAGAGGTTCAAAATTCACTCTGGCACCCTAGCCTATACCATATGGTTTGTATCATCATTTCTCGAGGAGCTGCACATGCATTCTGCGGAGGCACAGGGAGTATATTAACAGAAAATACCACACCAGCAATCTCCATTTCATTCAGAAAGTGCTTAATAAAATGACTGAGATTATTCCTGTTTAGCACATCATTGTAATTCATTTTACAGCCATAATATTCTCAGGTTCAGACATTAAAAGGGCAATAAAAATGCTTAGGAGGTATTCTCTCCAGTTAATAAGCACGATGCAATTCACCAAACTTACTTCAACTTCTGGGGAACCGCCAAGAATGTTAATAAAGTAAAGGGATTGAGAAGTCTATTAATTTTGGAAGCCGTAGTTTATATTCAGAGACTCTCTAGAAACAGTTGCCTAGACAAAAAACTCAACGACTGGTATGTTGCACTGTTTCCAGCACTCCAATAGTTTTCCTTCCGCTCCCTGCCCTTGTATGAACTTTCTCCCCTCAGATGCAGAGCCTTCTGCACACCATTATGAGACTGCGTCCTGCCTGCAGCCGCTGGGGGGTCCAAGCAAACACACCACTTCCAGAGCATTTGTCTCCACGCGTAAGGAAGGGATGAGCAAGCAGCCTCCTCCAAGGCCTTTTTTTTTTTCTTTTTTTTTTTTTTTTTTTCTGGGAAATCCTTGACAGACTCATGCAGGGGTAAAAGTCCCTCTTTTGAGCCATATAAAAGTTTCCCCCTGCTCACTGAGCTGCAGCTCCACATTGCAGATTTTTTGGTCTTCAAAAACAATTTTTCGGGCTTCTATTCATTTGACAGACCAGAGGCTTGAAACAACCAAGGGATTAGTATTTGTTTTGTCTTAACAGACTGCAGAAGAAACATTTTGCTAGTGTAGCAGCACATCATTCACTACAGGCTTCTCCATCCTCCAGGGAGTGACAGGGCGCTGCTGCCACCAGCCAGGACACGCTGCCATATTTCTCATAACACCTTCGCTACTACCTGAGCAGGATTACTTCTAACACCTTGTTTGCCATGCAGCACAGCCCTTACGCTCCCAACTGAAAGTACCAAAGCCATCCTGTTGATCTGTGCTTAGCTGAAAAACACAAAGCAGTATTGTCTGTCCCACTTTGTCACATTGCTCACTGTTCCCTGGTGCCACGATGGCTTTAGATGAAACCTCCTCCATATAGTTTGCCCTGCAAATACATACATTTAATTATAAGAGTAAAGAGTATTAAATATTCTTGAGGGAGTATTAAGCTGTTAAAAAAAAAAAATGTCATTCTACACAATTTCTTTGTGTTTCACAAAGGGAAATTACTAGGTATTTCATGTCAAAGAGCAAAACATTTCAATCTTCCACAAGATAATAGTAATAAGATCTGATAACAACCATAATTTGTGCATTAGGATAGATCAAAAGAGCTGTTTTGAAGGTGTGATCGAGGCTGATATGCAGTGGCAGATGTGTGACATGTTGTACGTCTGCGACACAGCTGATTGTTCTGCATTGCAGTTGCTATGGCCAGGACTCTTTCAGCTGCTAAGGCACTACTTGATCACTGACATTAGGAGCGTATTTCTTGAATGGTGGCTAACATTTAAAGGCCTAAAATGATTCTAAGAGAGTCTGCAGGATTTGGGGCAGAGTGAGAGAGCAGATAAAATGGTGACAGCATGTGAGTTCCCCCAGTGACTATGCCTGATATGGCTGGGAGCTGTGCCACCACCAACAGAACCACAAACCCGCTTTTAACCATGGAGATGTCAAGATGGTGCACATGAAGCCTGGCTGGCTCAGTGGCTCAGTGGGGGTTAGGGATGAAGGGAAAAAGGATGAGAGTAAGTTGTAAATAACTGTAAATTCTCCTCATCTCTCCTGCCTATACATTTTTTTTTTTTTTCTCTCTTGTGAGGATTGCAGAAATCTTTGCTGCTTCCTACAGCTGCATGAAATGTTGCTTCTTTGCTACCTGTGTGACACTGAGTTAACTGAGTGTGTGTTGGATGGATCCTGTGCAGGCAACAGGGCTACTAATTCCTGTGGTGCGTGTCCAGTTTCCAACCTGTACACGCTCTCTTCCTGGGGTAAACTAGTTCTCACACCTAAAACCCTAGATCAGAATAAATATTTGAAACAGAAGACATTAGTTATTTGTGGTTCAAAGTGTTCTGCTTCTCTACTGCATACAACTGATGTGATTTATGAGGATGCTCTGGCAGCTGATGTTTGTATTTTGAAATTGTATTTTATGAATTAGATTTCTCATATGCTTCACATTTACTTGCTTATATCTCCTCCAAAACCCTTTCCATGTTTGTTTGTTTTTTTTTTGTGTGTGCGTCTGTAGTACAAGATCTACTTACATGTATATTATTAAACATAATTGCATATAATTATAATATACAACATACAAGGAATGCAAGGTTCGTGGTCAATTTGAAAGATCAAAAGCAAGACTTAAACTCTCCTGGCTGAAAGTGACGTATGAAAGAGTTAATTACTCCTCTTTATCTCTGATTTACCTCTTACAGCTTTCTGCCAAGCTACAAGAGATCTGAAAGGATTTTGCTCCTCAGTGCTGGCCATAGAATGGTGCAGCAGAATATTAAAAGCTCAAACACTGTGTGAAAGGCTAGGAGTTATTGCTGCTATTTATAAAGTAGCGGGAACAAGTCCTGCTTTCAATTACATCTGAAGTTACTCCACTGAGTGTGATCCACAATTGCCCTGCATAATATATACATTTAAACCTACACAAGTGGGTTAGAGAACACCCCTGGTCTGCTCAGCACACATTTCAGCTAGACATGACACTGAGAAAGAGCCACAGGAGAGCCACTTGTTCCTAAAAAAGATTCTTTAGGCTAATGGAAAAATATTATCTATAAACCTTATGTGTATTTGAGGAGAGCTGGAGGGGAAAAATAAACTGAATTTCTAACGCGTCCTGTCACGGCACCCGGTTGCAGTTTTCGTTGGGGTTAATGGGAAGTCCTTGGCTTCTGATGAAAACAGAGCAAGGCGGAGGAAAAAAATACGTACCTGCTGCTGGGCGGCTCTGCTGGGGAGAGGAAGGCGACATCGTGTCGCTGTGGGGACAGGGTGGGCACAAGCAGTGCCCTCGCGCTGCGCCACCCCCAGCAGCTCGCCTCGGGCCTGCGCCCCATGCAGGTGGCTGGGCCACGGCTGCAGGGCTCCATAAGGAGGGGTTCCGTCCGGTTCCAGAAAGTTCCAGAAGGTTCCAGCTGGGTGCAGGAAGGTCCAGATGGTTCTTCGCGATTCCAGAGGGTTCTGGCGGGTTCTGTGCCCCTCAGTGCCAAGGGAACTCGACTTCAATGGTTGTCTGAGGACCCTGTGTACTCTCATGGGAAGGAAACAGCTTTTGTGGGATGTGCTATGAGAAGATCTGATGCTTCTTGCATGCAGGAAAAAACACAGGGTTGATTTAGTTTTTTTAAATATTCTCACAAGTAAGCTTTGAAGGGTGGTGGCGGTTTCTGCCCGCTGTCCTCAGCAGCTTACTAACGTGACCTTTTCAGCTGCATGTCAAAGACCCACTGTTGTCACTGCATCTCCCACATCTTTCCCCAGGGAACTGCTCAGCTTTATGTCAACTGAGTTTTGCAGTGACCTTCCATAAGCTGTTTGGGATGGGCAAAGCCAGAAGCCCCTCTCTCTCCTCCTGCTCCCAGCCAGTTCACCTCGCAGCCCTTCAGCCTCGCTTCCCCCATTGCTGTGGGGCCAAACCCATGGCTGCAGGCGAGGCCGCCCGGCGCCGACAGGCAACGCCGACTGTGAGCCCAGGAAGGCTGACGGGGAAGCCAGCAGCCTCCAGGGGCAGAGCCAGCAAGCGAGGAGACCCTCCTGGCAGGAGGAAGGAGAGGGCAAGGTGGCTGCTGAGGTGACGCAGGCAGCCTCTGTGCCCTGACACCCCGGGCAGCAGCAGAAAGGGGCGATGAGGGGTTCTGCAAGCACGTAAGCAGGACCAAATACAGCCAAGGCTCTTTATATTGAGTGTGTGGTGCTTCAGCAGGCACAGATTCCAGTGTAGCTCACAGCACTAGGTAACATGATAAGATTTGCACTGTGCTGAAATGTTTTTGCATTATCCAATTTGGTGCGGCTTAATAAATAAGATAGAAAGAGCAGTACAGGATGCTATAATGCAATCATGTTGCATTAACATACCATAACTAACGATTTTTATCAACCCTGCAGGAAAAGAAACAGTGTTGAAATTAAGTTGCACTCCCAGCATTGCCTACTCTTCCCCATCCCCCCAGCAAAAATGCAAAGTCCTTCTTGTGCCAAGAGAAATGTTGTCAAGTAAGTCCAGACATCTATGTGCCTGGTAGTGCAGATTAGTTTCCCAGCAATAAGACCATGGATTTCACAAAAAGTATTACGGCTTTTAATGTGATAGGTTACCAACAACGCAGCACTGAAATCATAAATACTAGAGTAGGGGGAACTGCTTGCAACGGGGAGTTTAATGGATTCCTTTGGCCTCTTTGTTTTTCTTTGATAATTCTTCATGATCTGATTTGAGCAAATCCTACTTATTTGACCACTAATTCATACGAAGACATTTCTATCTATAGACGGCTTGTAAATTATGCACTGCTACTGCTGTTTCACAGTGTAAACAGCCACATAAATCATATACTATGAGCTCTATTTCCTGACTGAAGACATATACACACACACACACAAAGATGAAGTGCACAAGAAGTGCCACATCACTTGTGACAGAACTAATGACCGTCATCACAGTAAGAATCCTTATTTCACTTCATTTTTGCCTTGTATGCACATTCTCTTAGTGCAGACGGGCTTTCCCACCTGTACAGCTGCAGACCTCGAGAATGACCCAGCTTTTGAGACAACTCCTTTTAAATGACATGGAATTACTGGCGTAGGAAAGAGCTCCAAGATGTGCCCGAGCTTCAACTTTGTTAAAACAACAGCTGAAACTTAACACAGTAACTTTACATTTTCTCAGGGTAAGTACAAGGGGACACTGAGGAATGTTTAAAGGCATGTCTCTACCTCCCAGCATTTGGATTCATTGTTTAGATATGCTGCCCTGCTTCACAGGGAAGATGGTTTAAAACAGAAGAGCACGGCTGAGGACCCTGCTGGAAGTGGGGGCACGGGTAGGTAACAGCAGTTTTCCTGTGTTCTGCCAAGGGGCAGCTGGAACAGCTCACAGAAGCTTCCCAAATGGCAAGTTTTTGGAGCATTGCCTTCAAATAATATTAAAATTGCAAATATAATGTGAAGTTTATGGCTACAGAGTAAGTTCTACTCCATTAAAATAATAAACAAAACTGACAGGATATTAAACTGACTTTCCATGAAAACAGTTCCCTCTGGTCTCCTGTGCAGGTTCCTCATCTCAGAGCTTGATTAGCCATTGCTTTTGAGAGCAACCCACAGCTAAGAGCTAGTCCAGGGAGAACAGCAGGCAGTCCAATCCAATTTCACCCTGAAATGTTTTTATTGGTTTTGTTTTGTTTTTTCGACACTGCCAAACTCACATGACTTCAACAGAAAACTGAAAACATATTTTAATGCAGGGCAGGTTTTAATCTATAAGAGGTTGTTGTTGTTGTTGTTGTTGTTGTTTTTTATCTATGAGTAGGAAAAATGATAAAAGCGAAAAGCCATAAAATCAAATACCAGAGGTCAAATGCAACCCAAAAAGGATTGAAACAGTCAACCTGCTGATCCCGTGTAAATGATAAATTATTCTTGGCTCATCTACAATCATTTAAAAGCCCATCTCCTGCCTAAGCTTGCAACTGGTGGCTATAATGAATACTTCCTAGAACAAATATTCCTCTTCTTAGACCCCACTGTTTACAAATCCCATGGCTTGGATGTTACGGTATCTCCACGCTCATTCACTGGATCTACCAGAGTTCTCTGCCCCTGACTCAGTGGAAGGATGATTCATACTACAAAGGCAACCATATGATAAAGAACATAGGGAACCTTGTAAAACACTGGGTACAGTCTTGTACCTGATTGCCTTTGATCTCTGTGGGACTCTTCCAGGTGTTAATGTCAGGTAAATGAGAAATACTAAGTACAGCAACACAGTTATGTTGCGAAATTTAGGCAGTGCCTGCATTAGTGAAACTGCTGTTCAAGAGCTGAGATAGTTGCTTTGACATCTTAGACACACTAGGCAGTTAAACTACATCCCACGTGTCTCATGATTAAAGTTGTGCCTCTCGCAAGATCATTCATCATAGTTTGTCCCACAGAGCCCTTGTGGTCAGGAGAAATAGTTACTGAAATATATTCCCCATGTGCATTCATGCATGCCTCTGCGTGCTGATGCCATGCTTTTGTCTCTCACTGTATGAGAACAGATACTTA
This sequence comes from Aythya ferina, assembly GCF_964211825.1. Classification (NCBI taxonomy): domain Eukaryota; kingdom Metazoa; phylum Chordata; class Aves; order Anseriformes; family Anatidae; genus Aythya; species Aythya ferina. The sequence goes on from NC_140298.1 coordinate 2,798,842, forward strand.
TGTAGAAAAGAAATCAGGGCAGTTCATGAGAGAATAAAGAATGAATGTGCTTTACAATGACACTTGTTGTACAGATGTTATTAAATGGGCTTCAAGAATATGTGCGGATAACTGTAACTACAATGTACAGTCTCTATAAACTTTAAGCCTACCACTTGAAGATAAGACTGAACCTGGCAAACTGGGATGCATATAATTGTACTACTGGGTGTAATTTATCCATCCTAATACTACAGTTAACATTTATACTAGTCCCTAAGCAATAGTCTATGTTGAGCTAGCACATATCATAGTCTCGTATGCATAATTCAAGCAAATGATTAAGATGATTGTAGATTTCCTATGGGTAATATTTAGATTTGGGCTTCATACTACTAAACTCTGCAACACATAGCATTGGTTTCTACAGACTGTAAGAGTGACAGTCTACCTGGTTTTCATCATTCTTGGCTACTCTGCTGGTCCTTTCGCTGTTTGGTCTCTGTTACTTTTCTTTTGTTGTTCGTAGAGAGCCATTAAAATAAAGTGGCACAATAAGGTGAATTCAGAAATGCATATTAAGCAGCAGATGTTACATTTGCGGAGGAGGACATACTCACAGAAGTATAACGGTAAAGCATTTACTTCACAGCTGATTAGATTCTTGACCCATCAGCACATGAGTCAAATTTAAACTCTGCTCCAAAGTAATTTTACTCCTCCTTCTTTATCCCTTTACATTTTTACACCCTTTGTGAGCATAGGATTTTTCCACTTATTTCCTGCTAGTGTTTTGATAATGTATTCCTGTATTGTAAAGAAACTCTGTCTGATCTTACCTTTGCTTTTTAAAAGGAAAAGCCGGTTTTTCATCTTTTATGTAAAGTTGTTATCTAACCCACTTTCAATGGTAATTTTTATTTTTCATATAAATGTAGTCAGAATTTCTTTTGAAATGTCCAAGAATTAAACCAAGTAGGAAGTTTGGCTTGTTAGTATATTCCCTAAGGATCTGACAGAGAGAACATAGCAAACAATCCAACAGTCTTGAAACTTCCTTAAGGGGGTATACACAGCAGACCCAAAACTTGCTGTTTTAGACAACAGAGGGTTGAAATGGAGATGAAGAATTTCACCAAAATGACACACTAAAAATAATTTGTGATTCTACTGAGGAAAGCACAAAAGTGCTAGCATTACTTTGCAAGAATAAACACATGGAAATACATACTCCATCGATGACAATAGCCTTTTACTTTTACCAGCCATCAAGGTGAAACCATACAAATTCCCTCCTTGTAGAGCCTGTGGAAATGCACTGGAAAGTGCCATTTCACTATAATAAGAATTTTTTTAAGTATTCCAGATACAGACTAGAGCAGCACATTTATTTAAATTTTCACTTATGAAAGTCAAAATAATTTATTTTTAGGACTGCAAATGTCTGCTCAGACATCCTTTTGGCACACTGTTTCTGACTTAATCTTGAGGCATTCTTCTTTGATCTCTTTTACATCTCAAGGAAAAGACAGAAGAAAGAGGACAGTCATACTGCATAAGCTCTAGGCTAAAGCACTACTCTAGCTTGGGGATGCCACATACAAACTGCCATTCCTGGCAGAAGCCATCTCACTGTGCTAGTGTCTAAGAGAGCTGAAAAATCTCCGGTTGACAGTAGTGACTATCTATGCAGGAATGCTGGGTTTGGTATTTTGGTTCCCTGGTTCATTTTACTTACACATTAAACTGAATTGCCAAAGCACAGTAACACACAGTTCTCCCTCTGATCCAAATCTTGATTCACAATTCCATTGCTATGTCAAAGAAAAGCTCTGACTGTTGTTCACAGTTCAATAAAATTGGCAGTTCACCTGAAAATTTCAAAGGTGTAACACTGACCCAAAACAATCCCTTCCAAATGTTTTAAGTGTTTGTAGGAGCCCAATTCACCAGACTTTTTCAGTTGCTAAATCAGGAAACAGCTGCTGGTAGATGCTTGGAGCATTAGGCTTTACTTTGCTAATAAGAAATGACTGCAGCATCTCAGAAAATAGTCAAAGTCATTCTATAAATAGTGAAGGTTTCTGTTACAAAATGCATTTGCATATATTAAATCAAGATGCCACAGTTAAGGTAGTAATTTCAGCCGAATGTACAATAAAGAAAAAGTGATGAATAATCTCTACTGCACACAATTTTGGCAGAAGAATACGATTGAGACAAGGTAACATTTTCTTGCATTTGGGGATAGATTGTTATACTCTCACTGGTTTGATATAAATTACTAATAGTGGATGTGATAGGGAAAACATACAAGTCTATTAATAAAATATACTGTCATAGTTTTTCTAAGCCTTTACTAAGTACATCACAATGTTTTCATAATTACAATCACCTAAATAGCTGGTTGAGTGAGCAATGCAATTTAAATTACAAAATTAAAATGTTTGAACTATTTTCCTGCGGATTTAGAATGGATCCTTCAAGGATCTAAAGTGCCAGTGGAGTGGCAGGATTCTCCATAGTCAGTGATTGTCCGCTGTTTGCAATCAGTCTCCAATTTGTCATACTGCTTCCAATAAAATATTAATGTAATCAGATGAAATTATTTGCCTTCCAGCCCCACATTTGGTTTCAAGTCAATGTCGTGCGTGCTATTGTTCTAAATGAGTACATGGTTCTCCAAGGAAGTAAGAGGTGGTGAGGGAGCAAAAGGTGACAACTTTAAAATGATACTTGAAGTAGCGTTACAAACTACTACACAGCATTACCAAGTACTGCGTGTTCCTCTGGCCTAGGCCCCCAGAGCCTGGAATTACCACCCCAGAGATCTCAGAAACTTCCTAGCAGAGAAAAGTATTTGAGACCACTATCACACTGTTGCTTTGGTCCAAACATTAGCAGTACTTTAATTAACAGCAGCATAGCTATAAACTATGAACATCAAAAACCTCTATTAAAAAAAAAGTTACTTTAACAACACAGTGGCACAATTAGTCACAATTAGTGGAGCTCTAGACTGCAAGTGATTAAAGCAGGTCTAGATAAAGAAGGCAAATTTGCCTAAAAATGTTTCCATTAAAAAGAGTTGACCTTTTTACCCATTAAATCCAAACATTAATCTGGAGATGAAAATCAAGTTACAATTGAACAGAGGCAATTACATTTCAGTTTTGGTTGATGGCAAGCTCAGATTTCAAATCTAATAGTTATTTTGTGACCTCAGGCACCTCATCTAAAGTTCTTTCCATCTCTAAATGAAGATAATATTTTCCTGCCTTTGTAAAGAGCTTCAAACCCTTTGCTGATTTGTTACTGTTTATGTCTACACCCCTGAAAGTGTAACTCAGCAAGATGGCTGTATTTGTACATCTGAGCCTGGGTGGTGTTGTGAACAAAATATTTACTTTATTCATACTCAGATAAATTTTGCTAGAAATATTGCATCAGATGACTTAATGACAGTTTGCTTGCTTGCTTGTTTTTCAAAATGAATCCTAAATAAGGCTCTGATCCTACCAAACTGTACATGTTTGACTTTCTTCACAGAAATCTATCCACCTAAATCAACGAGATCGGTCAGAAACCTCACTTCAGGCTTATGTACACATCTGCACAGTCAGAACTTAGGGGAGCATACAATATGAAAGCAACCTTATTTAAACCAGGTAAAGTCAACAGGTCCTACATCAACCTTACCTTAATGCCTTTGTCCTCACATATCCTGTCTTGTCACACTCCCTCTGAACTCCCCAAATCCACGTCCTATTAACTTCAGTGACAGATGAACTGCACTGTTTGTTCATTCATTGCAGATTGTGGCAATCACCTGAAGAGCCCCTCAGTGCTGTCTGGTCTCTTTCCCTGTGCTTTTAAGGTGTTGAACTTAATAAATAAGAAAAGGAACTAGAGTGCTGTCTGACAGCAGAGTTGATGGATTCAAATTGACAACAGTGAAGATACTCTCTGACTTGAAATAAAAAGAAAGATTGGAAAGGTATAACTATTAACAAAACAGCTCTCATTTAGCCTCTACCCTAACAAATTATCCAATTATCTCCCCCTACCTCAAGGTCTGTAAGCATTACCCTGTTTCTGAGGGACAGCTATAACTTAATTACTGTACGTGAGTGGGGAAAGAAGATGGCATTTAGCAACGAGGTGTAGGGCATGGGAACACATCCAGATTTTGCTAAGCAGTATGACAGCACAGCCACTGGTATCAAGTATATTTGTGTAGCTGCAGGAAAGTCATTAGAAGGCTCTCGGTGAGGTGCACGTCAGTGAAAGAAGAAAGAGAAGTCACTCATTCATTTCCTCTCGTGCAGGAGATGCTATGATTAAGAGCTTCAACAAGGTCGGGGATGAACTGTGCCAACTGTGACATATGGAGGCCCTTTTCCTTTTGACTTTTCTGCTTGCACAGACCAGGCATTGCTTCCTGCTCACAGAAAATAACCAAAGTACCCTGCCAGAAAAAGGTGTCAGAGAGTCAGACTTCTTAAAGGTGCTAATTCTGTGAAGATTCAAATAGAGGAAAAGGAAATTTTCACAAGTATCAAGCAGCTAACTCTCACTGAAGCCAGAAAGCACAGCCCTGGTACCAGAGCCCAGAAACACCCGTATGTGTTTTTGTGTCAGGCTGTACCTGCCTGAGGTTGTTGAAGCCTGACCTCCACTGCACAGCTCTGTGATACACTCTCACGCATTATCAAATTTCTCACTTGGGAACGATTTCTCTGTCCTAAACTGTGTACATGATTTTGAAAACAGGGGTGAGGAGGTGAGGAGTCAAAGTACTTGCAATATACCCTGCATCATCACTGTTTGCTTGATGTGGCAGAAGGCGGGTGGATTGGTACACAAGTACCAATTGTCTTCAGGAGCAAGCTATTTTTCCCACATCACTAACTCCTGAGAATATGATGGAATATCCTCTCCTGTAAAGAAAGTGATTTTTCTTACTTTTTCTTAAGCTGTTTGGGTCATATTTCTTATGTAGTGGCCAAAAAGTTCTGGGCTTTTTCAAAGTCTAAAGAAAGCCAGTAAATGTACATGACGGTCATGTGCGTAGTCACCAGAAGCACTGGTATTTCTGTACTGCAGCTGAAATCATCAAGATCATGCTTTAACTTTACTCTGCAGGTTCCCAGGGAGAACACTGCCCACAGAGATGCAAAACTAGAAGTACAAAGCAATGGATTTTTTTCATCTTGTATGAAGGCCACAAAGAGCATGCCTGCACTTGCAAAAAATAAATAAAAATGGATTTAACTATGACTCTGGTCTGTTACCAAGAATGCTTTCAAAACTTCCAAGGTGTATTTGCAAGATTTCCTCTTTTGCTCTGCTGTGAGCAAAAAGCGATGTGGAGCAACTCAGTATCTGGCTGAGTCTCAGAATGAGAGAGCCAGGCATCTCTGACAGGACCTTGGATCATTTATACAGAAAGAGTGACGTGTAGGCAAAATCAGAAGTATTATCTAGGGGGAAAGTCCTAAACAGTGTCTGAGGCCTTTAGATAAACACATAACTGAAGACAAGCCTGAAATAAAATTCACCTCTTCAATAAATAAATAAATAAAAACACCAGACTACAAAACATATGAAAGCTGTTATGGACATGTTCTCTTATTCAGTGACTTTTTGTTTGTTTGTTTGTTTCTTTGCTAGGCAACACTGACCTTTTGCAGGAAAGCAAGAAAATGATCTGTTTTTATGTTCCCTGATACAGCCAATGCACTGAGGTGTCTCAAACAAGTCAAGGCAAAGCTTAGAAGTCAACCCAACAGAGATTCAGAAAAGTTTGGGGTTTGTCCTTTTTTTTTTTTTTTTTTTTTTTGACTTCTGACCTAATATATAAGAGAAGCCCAACTCTAAAACTTCATTCTTCTGCTATTTTTCACAAGCTTGTAATGTGAACTGCCTGCAACAAATGCATTGGAAATTATTGATTTCATAAGCATCCTATGATACTACTGCAAATTTACTTTTGGGAAGCAATATCATTGTGATTTTAAGTCTACAGGTTTGTCGTGGGTTACACACTTTTTACTAATAAAAAGTCTGTTGTGATGTCAAAGTTAAAGTGAACTTAAGGTGAAGCAATATATATAGTCATTGAAAGGATGTGACACAAATTTCTCTTTTTTTCTGGTGTTGTTTGTTCAACAGAAAATAGAAGAGGTAGGGAACATGGGTACAGAATAAGGCTATGCTTTCTATTGCACAGGAAAATTTACCGAGTAACAAAGACACAACTTGAATTGCACAACGAAAATCAACTGGTACCTAAAACCCCTACATTTTATTTTGTAGAGTCATTTAATTGAAAAACAGCTCACCTGAGTTAACATGCTGTCCAAAGATCTCTTTTGGCTGCACAGAAGAGCACTTAAGCAGGCAAAGTGACAATTATGTGGATTACGGTCAGATGAAGCATCCAAGTGCCTCATTTTGACATCTTGTTAAGATGCTCCTATCTGAAAGTTAAACCTGTAGCATTAGGTATTTTCAAGACTACAGAAAGTAATGCTTTTGAGTCACAGGAGCTGTAGGAAAATTACTTGATGTTTTTCTTTATGAATTTAAAACACCATTCCTTCCCACTAGATCTGCCAGGAACCCACAGGGAAATAGGGAGCAAGCAAGGGTAAAAAGTAATAAGAAGAAAACCAAAAGAAAATCATTGTGCGCTTGCATTAATGAAAACTTTTTCTTTGGGGTTGGGTGCAGACTAAATGTCATGCCAGAGTAGTAGCAACTAAATATTAAGCATCTCTAAATCTACACAAATTAACATATTTCTAACTGAGTAGTAACATCTCTTAGCAAGCAAGAGCAAACTTGTCCTGTGTAAACTGTCATCTGTGCTTGATTTCCAGTCTCAGTGCTTGAGAGAGACATTTGTGTGACGTTTGCTCTCTCAACAATACTCTGCTCTCCAAACCATGGAAAGAAGCCTCGTATCTCAGGGTCTGGAACATTGGGCTGATGGCACTGTCGTCTTCATGCTTTGCCTTGAACCCTGGCCTCACCGATATATGTTATACTTATCCTGCTGGCTTAGTTGAATTGCTCTGAACTAATGGATCTGCTCATGGTCATTACCATTGCAGCATTTACTAGCTTAAAATGTCCAAAAAGGCTTTGATTACATTTTCATGTGACTGGGGTCTGGAAGAAAGAAAAGACTGAAAGAAGGAAAAAGATAAATACAAAATGAAAGGGAAAGAAAATGAAGATACATCAATAGATTGAAAACAATTCTCTGTTACAGAGAAAAATTATACTGCATAACACACACACACACCCCAAACTAAATCTGAAAAAAATGGTTAAATCTGAACCACTATTGTGCATACAGCCTGCTGAAGAGCCTGGATCAAAAAATGCAAAGAGAAGTGACAACATGAATATTGAGATAATGAATCAAACAGAAACTACCCGTCAGTATTGTTTTGTATACTTTATGAAGTGACTGTTTGCATCACCAAAAGAACACAACAGAACTAGGTGCAACGCACAAAAGACTATTCAGAAACACTTCTCCTCAGCAGAGAAGTTGAGAGATCACCAACCTTAGAGAAAAAGCAAGCTGGAGGAGACATCACTTGAGTACATAAAATAGCAGTGACACAGGGATCACGGCAGGTCTTCAGATCTCCTGGTCACCTGTGTCCAACATGAGACAAAAAGGAGAGAAATTGAAAGATGGGGAACTCAAACCAAATTGTATTGTAATTATATGCAATTTAACCAGGAAAGTCATTTTCTCAACAGCAAGGTAAAACACAGCATTCAGCCAGATTTGAAACAGAAGGACAGGAAAACTGTGCAAGTCTGGAGAATATCTGATGATATGCACTGATGGGCAGGGGCTGTTCAGCTCCAGCTCTTAGAGAAGAGGATTAAACCCAGAGCTGCAGGCAGGTAATACAGCACCCCTATTCATTGGCCTATTCATCTATTCTTCTCTAGCTAAATATAACCATACAAAAAGCCAGACGCACAGGTAAGCGTATTCAATATAGGCAAATCATATACATTTCATAAGTAAAGGACAATTTTAATTATCCATATTTGTGGAATATTTACTCTTTCAGACAGGGAAGAAAAATGCCTTCCAGTACTTTGCAATTGAATTTTCAAGCTGTAAGCAATTCCTAAAGGGCAGTTTTTAATAGATACAGTTGAACTTTGCAACTTCTTTTTAATTGATTTATAGTCTCTGTTGTTTGTTTGTTTGTTTCCTTGTAGTGCAGATTTCTGAATTCTACTGTTTCAGAGAAAGAAAAGAAAGACTGGGATGAAGCAGCACATTTTCAGGTATTTCCTTAGTCAGGGGTAAGCAGCTGCGAGCCGGTGCAGGCTTACTAACAGAATGGAGTCCTGAAATTTCTGCAGAAGGGAAAAAATCAGACAGCTTCATCTCCACGCTCCCCCACACGTGCTTCTGAAGTCCCGCGCCAGGCATCCCCTGCAATCAGCATTCAGCGATATCTCATTTTGGACATGGAGTGAGTGTACATTATGGGCCAGGAGAAGCAGAAACAATTTACTTCTGTGTATTTAGCAGTAAAATAGAAGTAATATTTTTTCTCTGTGTAAGGCAGACATTAGTTCGCAGTTGTGGCTTACTTTACTGTATTTTCCAGTTGTGAAACCAACTTGGACCAGCTTGGTTCAGCCAAAGTCAAATGTTTATGCAGACATTTACCCCTTGTTTTTCTCTGTCAAAATACCCAGTGCCCCTCCACTCTGATCCTCATTTCAGACACCATCTTTTTACTTTATTTACCTTAACAGTTTTTTTCTCTCTTCCCAATTGCTCCTGTCTCTTACTCTGCCCAAGTTATTTTGAAAATGTATTTCTACTTACACCAGAACAACAATTATCCAAGGTACAGTTATTCTATTCCGCCACGTGCCTGGTGACAGGACAAGGGGGAATGGGCTAAAGTTGCACCAGGGGTGTTTTAGGTTGGATGTTAGGAAGAACTTCTTTACTGAGAGGGTTGTGAGGCATTGGAATGGGCTGCCCAGGGAAGTGGTGGAGTCACCATCCCTGGAGGTCTTTAAAAGACGTTTAGATGTAGAGCTTAGGGATATGGTTTAGTGGAGGGCTGGTTAGTGTTAGGTCAGAGGTTGACTCAGTGATCTTGGAGGTCTCTTCCAACCTAGATGATTCCATGATTCTGTGATTCTGTTAGCGGAGTATTTCTTAGGTACTCCCAGTTGCTAATTGATTCCAGCTGCTCTCTCTCAAGACAAAGAAAATACCCCACACAGCTAACAATGAGGAGCTCTTGTGGCTTTGTTTCAGTGAGTCTTCTCACTAACTTTGGTGTTAGCCTTTATTTAGAACTGAACTCAAGTAATCTTACATTATACTTCTAGACCAATTTTTTTTTAACAGCTACACAAAATGTCCTACTTCATTCCTAAAAGGCAGGGAGTTAGGAATGTTAAGGAATCAAAAAGATGAAAGAAACTAGGTATCTGCAAATTGTCAAAAGAAAAAAAAAAAGGCTGCTAGTGATAAAATCTTTCTAAGGCTTATTGTACAGTGAGCAAGATTTCTGGAATTCTTCAAGAAGTAGCCATGTTATCTAAAACGGACAAAAATGAAACAGCATCATTTTCTCCAGAAGCACACAGTTTGTCTAAGTAGCAGTGCATTTTGTCTTCAAACAAATCTGTAATCCCCTCTATCTCTGGCTGATTCTGTGAAGGCCATCAAAGGGATGGTGGTTTATGCAGGGGACTGCTACCGGGCTGTTGTGAAGCCTCTGACAGAAATACCAGAGAAAGAAAGAAAGCGAAGCTGCGCAGAGCCGCACACGTACTTTAAAACCTCCCAACACCAATGTTCAGTTTCAAAGCAAACCCTGACGTTGGGCCAGGCCCCCTCCTCTGTGAAGCTGGCGAGGAAAAGGTAAACGACGTCTTAACAAACCATTTCTGCAGAAGTCTGCCTCATGTGTCACAAGCATTAGGATCCCCAAGGGCTATCAGAATGGGGCCGTGTGTTTAAACATAAAGAGATATGGTGGACAGCTTATTGGACATGAAGTCAGAATCCCTTAGCTGGGCCTCACAAGAAGGGTTGTAACGGTCCAAAAATATATCCTGAAGTAAATTAAAGTTATTCATTTACCATCTCTTTCTGTTGCATCAAAATCAGTCAAAAAGAAAAAGTGAAGGGTAGTGAGTGAAAGGAAACCGTATTTCGATAACTGATTGAAGTTATTAGCTCATAGTCCCTGCTCTTAAGGAGATGCCTTGCTATGGCTGTGGACGTAATTTCAATGAGAGTTCAGCAGGTATCGCCAGGGGAGCAAAAGAATCAGCAGCTGATTCTGTCCTTGATTCAGTCTGGCCAAAAATAAAACAAAATGAAGCAAGCCAAAGCACTAAAATAAATGAGAGGCAACTCCTCCTGCTCGATATAGTTTCAGTGTTTTACCACCACAGTGAATCTGAACCTCAGTTTTCCCAGCCCTGCTGTCCAAAGCTTTCCATTACACACAAATAACAGATAACAATCAACCCAGGGTGCTTAAAATGACTGCGCACAGCTGGTAGATCACTCTTTTTCTAGCATACTCTTTATCAATTTTTGCCCTTAATACATATTCGACCTGACGGTCAGACTACCCACTGACCCAGACTCATCAGGATGAGAGGAAACAGACCGCTGTCAATCAAGGGCGCAGCTGGTTTGCTCCCTGCAAGGGATTCGGAAGGAACGGCTGAATCTGTCTACAAGTGCCTTTTCCCAAGAAATAACTGTGTGCTTGTTGTGCCCAAATAAATATATTTTACTGCCTGTGTGTAACTGCTGGTTTTACAGAGAGTCATGGAGGTAAAAGATTAATTAAGTTGTTCCTGGCATACATTTCGGGAAACTTGAGCTTCCCAAAATAAAGACAAATGTTGTGGGCTTCATTCTTTGCTCCCTTCCGTTTGCTCATCCATCGGTTCTTACGTTTCAAGGGGGTGAAGCTGTGCTCAGGACATTACAGCTCCTGCTTCAGAGATTGCAAATCATCAGCCCAGCTGTTTGCACATTGTTTATGACCTGCACCAAAGCACAAGGAATGGAAATGCCACATGAACAGGCTGGCTGCAGAGATTTCCAGTCCAGATTTGTAGGCCCAAGAGGTTTAGATAAGGTTAGGAAAAGCACCAGCATTCGACATTGCACATATTTCTATACTAATTTCTACATATTTCTGTATGTATCTACATACATATTTCTATACTAATTTCTCTCTGTATACACACAGATCTAGTTTTCCTCTGTTTGATTTAATTGAAAAAGGTCATCATATAATCTTCATAACTGTGGTTTATGGAATGGCAACAAAACAAAACACAATTAAACTCTGCTCCCCTGAAAGCAACGCGAGGTCTGCCATTAATTTCAGTGTAACCATGATTTCACATTTGAGTCATTTTTCATTTGGGACATTTAGAGCTTACCAGCAGAAGTTCTGGTTTCACTGCTCTCAACCTTTTCAGAGCTAGTCCATTTTATATCTACAGTAAGCTGATCAAAGCCAGCTCATTAATTGCTTTTTTACAAAACAATGCAAGACCCATTAATTTTGAAACTGAGCCTACATTATGAATGTTCTTGTGGTTTACACTGAAGATTGATCTGGTATCTATTTATTAGTGCAGTTCTATGTACTCTAACTAATGACTCTTTAAGTCTTCAGACTAATGATTTCTTCACATGTTCTCATGGAGGAGTATTTGCCACTAACTTCACAGAAAAGTGGGTTCATGAAATAAATGTGTATTACTCTGAGAGGAAAAAGAAAAATCAATGAGGTTAAAACATCTGCATAACTTAAAGGTCTCCACTGATACAAATATACATGCTTTATATGAATAGGCAAATGAATACGATTTCAGCAAAAGAGGTGAATTTCTAACATTTTTGGCTGCTTTATGATTCAGAAATGTATTAAATATTTTGAGTCACACCCCATTTCTCTTATTTTTATTCTCAGACACTCTGGCATCACTCAGACCCGGTGAAAATTGCTCCCTGGCTGCTCAAGTGGGCAGACAGACAACTGGCATTACTGGCAATATGAAGGGACGTGACCCTGAATATATAAGCTAAAAAGCCCTGGTTCATTTACACTTCTATCACACCAGAACGATGGCATTTTATTCCTAATTTACAGAGATCAAGATGGCTATATCCAAGCGCTGATGACGGATCACTGTGAAGGTAGTATGTGATATAATTGTTGTCACATACAATGGTGTTTACTAATGTACAATTTTGAGAATTACTTATGTTCAGGCATTTTAACTCAAAGCAGACAGTATATTGAACCTTTAAATGTAGATACACCCAGCATATCAGCACCTATTTATTTTTAACTCAGTGTGTACAACAACCTAATCATATCATTACACATTATAAATACATTGCTGTACATGATAAGCATGCTGTGGTATGTAAGAAAATTGGATTGCATATTTACCCTAATTATTTGATGAGATATCATTATACTAATTAACTATATAGATGATGATGAACTATATTTTATTATTTATCTTTCCACTGAACTATGCTTGCAATTGCAGAAGCTTTGTAGCATTATAATGTAAGCTGAACTTTGAAACAAGAGAACAAAAACAATTCCAATATCATTTGGAAAAAGTACACTTGACTAGAAGTCATATAGAGAAAGGGACAGGGAGGATGTGCAATTTTGAACAGTTATGTAAATCAGTCATGAAAAATCATTCAGATGCCGAATCCCATGCCTTGCCTTGATGACACTCATATGTCACTGGATTGTCATTTTATAAATTCTATGAGGCAGAAAATACAAAAAGGGAAGCTATGCAACTGCGGTGTCCCCAAATGGGCACTCTGAAGGCCGGTAGATGTTCCCACTCATCCACTACGGACACAGTGAAGTTCTAAACATCCTTGCCATAAAAATGCTGTCCTCGCCCCCTTGGATACAAAAACAATTTGCTTAGAAGCCCATAGGATCCCCAGTGCAACCCCAGGTCTGCAAGAAATGGCAGTGTTCATGCAGCTCTGGAAGGTAGAACAGATGGGAGGCACGCTACCATGCTACTGGAGTCATTTATCTTTCGAGCACAGCCTTGGTTGGGGCTGCAGTGAGGTTGGTGCTGCAAAAGCACCAACTTACTTGAGGAAGCTGGACTTCCTCTAGTTGGACTACCTCTAAATATCTGAAGCCCAAACCCAAATGCAAATCTCTACCTGCCTTTCTACATGTGCTATTATACGAGAGCAGTGTCAAGCATTAATATTCATTGATAGGAAAAAATAATTGAAATAGAATAATTTATTTCAAAAAACATCTTTCATCAGGGCAGAATCAACTGTGAGCACTGCTCATCAGGACCATTTACCCTACAGGTCATTTCTTATAAATAAGAAATACATGTAAATTGATATTTAATAGGAATCCTAGCAATGCTATTTGAAAGCTGCTTTAGCCCCTAGTTGTTTTTGCATCTAGAAACACTGCTGTCAAACCCTCCAGTTTGATAGTCACTGGTGGAATAAATATTTTGAAATTCTCTTTTTGTCTGCTGGTTAGATGGAAACAGAAGCAGGATGATGGCTGTGCACAGCTCAGCTGCACTTGCAGTCTTTTGATCTTACACTTTGGTTCAGATTTTTGATCTTTGATTCCCATGTCTGTTTTCCTGCCTCACTGCTTGTTAACAGCAGTGCCTGGGACAGTTGTTCTCACTGGAGGAATTCACCGAAACCTAATGCTGCCTCTCCATTTGTGCTTTCCATCCCTTGATCCTAACCCTTTTGCATCTCATGCTACACAGAACACGGTGCCAGAATTGGCCTTCCAAAAACTGAAATGATTTAGCACAGCCTACAAAATGTCACTGGTACAATTAAATGTAAAATGGGAAAAATACACCATCACGGAGAAATATCCTTGGAAGAATACCACAGAAACCTTTCTTTCATATAAAAATAAGAGACTGTTGCGTGCAGGGGAAGCACTAGGGGAGTTCCTGCTTCCAATTTTCTTTACTCTTATGAGGCAAGAATGCTTCACACTGGGCCTCTGAGTCTCTGCTAGGCACTTGTTAGAGCAGCTGGCCTGATGACAGAAAAAGGGAAGGCCTGAGGCACCTGGGATGAATTTTATGCCAGAGACCATCATATGAGTGGCCTTTTGCCTCCCTGTTTCATTGTGTATGCCTGTAACCTACTCTGGACTATGGTATCACAGATATAGCTTGAAAAAACAACAACAACAACAGCAAAAAAAATATAATATTGGTTTTACCATGTACCTGTAATACCTTGAAAAACCATAGCCTGCTTAGAAGAAACTGGATAAGCTAGATACTCACATATCCAGGAAAAGGGAAATGCAGCACAGGCATTTGCTGCTTCCTTCACAGCTATTTCCTACTCTGTGATTTGCTCAAGAGGCAATCCTAAGGGGAAAAAAATAACAACACTGCCCTAAATATTTTTCAAAACATCTGCCGGTCCTCTACTTTGCCGTATGTTCTCATGTTTAAACTGTGAATTTGAATGCCATCATGAAGCTGCCTGCCCCCACAGAAATACAAAGGAGAAGGTTCAGCAGAGAATTTGATGGTCCCTGCAGGGCTCAGGCCACAGCCAGCCCCAGCAGAAGGAGGATTCTCTGCACCGAGCATGCAGCTCCCTCTCATCCTCCCAGCGCCAGCAGCACTGCAAACCTGGCTAAGCTCAGTTACTGCCATCTTCACCTGCTGCCCTGAAAGGTAAATTAAGCCTTTGGCAAATAGGTGTGAAAAGGAAGATGATAAAACAGGTATAATAACACTTAGAAGAAAAAATCTGTGTGTGCAGCATTGCTTTTCTCCAGAGAAAGGCATGAGTGAGGGTGGAGTGCACATTTGCACTCCACCAACAGTCAGCAGAGACTTGCTTCTTCACATTTGAACAAATGAACCAATACTTTTAAAGGAATCAAAATACGCTTGCAAGTCAGTAAGAAACTAATTTATTTATTTATTTTAATGCCCCTCAGTGAAAACTCACCCTTTTCGGCCTTAGTCTCACAAAGGAAAGACAGGCTGGCTTTCCCCTGTCAGTCCTTCAGCTTTTGGTGGCTGAAGGAGCGGGCAGAGAAAGAGGAATGGGAAGGGCCACGGCCAAGAGGAAGGCTGGATTTGGCCTATCCATCTTTCAGTGCGGCACCTGCCAGCCCAGCACTGATCCCCACCTCCGGCCGTTCTCTGCCTCCCCTGGGGTGGCAAGGATCCCACGGCTCGAGAGCCACCGGGCAGCTGGGCCAGCAGCACCCCCCTGCCGCCCTGCAAAGCCCCCGCCTGGATACCTAAGGCCGAAGGACAATTAGGATGTCATTTGAAAGACATACCCAAAACAAGATGGTATGAAAAAGGTGAGCCGTTCTGAGGTCAGCTCCCATAAACAGCACTAATGATCTTCTGAATAATGAGTTAGCGAACAGCAGCAGCTGGGGCAGGAAGACCAGGAGTTAGCGTGAACACAGTTAGTCTGGCTGCCAAATTAAAAACAACAAAAACAAATTAACCAGTCCCTTAAAAGGGCAAGTACTGCTTAAATGGCAATGCTGATAGATTTTCATCTCAAAAGCTGTTTTGGATGTCTCTAATAATTGCCTTGCATAAAATAAATCTCACTCTCTTGTTTCACTGTTTGATGGCTGAAATATAATCATAAAGGTCCTGAAAGTCTGAAAAAGCAATTAGTCTTGGCTTTTTCTGGGTCTTGTCAACTCTGGTAAACAACTGATCATATCCCACAAAGACCAGACAAAACGAACCACTGAGTCCAGCTTCTTAGGTCTTGTTCTGTGGCAATAAATCCACCAGGATAAAGTGTGTGTGGAGGAACCTTTTTCATCTGTTTTCAATAAATATGGGTCTGTTGCCATTGCTGAGAAGAAATCCTCTCTGGGATGAACCATGGACACTTCGACTATCTTTCCAAGAAAGACATCCTGAAAGTTAAGGACTAGGGCATGGAGTGGGGGTTAGGTTTGGTGTCTTCAACCTGCAGCTTGGGAAGGCATTTTTATTCAGGTTCAAACACATCTCACTGTGCCATTTGCCTACCTGGGATTCTGGGATTGATGCCTGTTGGGCTGCACGCTTTCAACACATACTGGGACCTGAAGTCGTAAACATGCAGAAAAGCAGCGATGCTGGGTACAGCCCTGCAGAATCTCCCAGATAACTTTTGCTTCACAGACACGTGCTGTCTTCCTGTGCCTGTCCAGAAGTACCACAGCAATTATGTGAAAGACATTCACCTCAATTTCATACTCAATTTCATACTTCATACTTTCATACTCACATTTATACTCAAGGAGATGCTGTTTTTTTTTGTTTGTTTGTTTGTTTTGTTTTTTTTTTTTTTAAAAAAAAGGCAGAAAGTGTCCCCTTGGGTCCAGTGCTCTGAAGCTAGCAATGCCAAAAACGATCTCACCCCAAAGCCCAGAGCAGAGCCTAAACAAATCCTGGCACACATGCTGTTCGTCATGGGCTTCTGGGGTGTTTTATAAGCAAGAAATCTTCTCTCTGTGTGGAAGTCCGGGCATTTAGAAGCCAACAGACAAACTAAGATTAGAATTCATTAAGATTAGGTTAAAATTTCCATTTTGTTATATCTGTTTTTTTTGTGTGTTTTTTTTTTTTTTTTTTCTTTTTTCTTTTTTTTTTTTCCCCCACAAAACAGCACTGGCAGTCTAAGTTGGCAGAAGGCACATATTTAGCATGAACTCTCCTTGGGACAAACTATTACTCCATAGTTCAGGAGTGAAGGATCTTTAACTGAATTCCTTATAACCAGTGAGATGTCCAAAATGCCTCTTTGGACTTACTACTCTTTCCACAGCCTGGGCAGCTTGCAGTTTTTGAATTGTGCAAGAACTCGAAGCCACAAGGAGCCAGGTGACCCTGTAAAGCAGTAACACATTTTGTATCATAGGAAAAAAAAATACACATTCGTTAGCAAAACTATCACCCAAAGACCTACTTCTCAGTAAAGGAATTCATGCCTTTGCAAACTGGACTTCATCGGCATAAGCAAGTACTTTGTGATTACAGCCCAAGAAAAAAGGAAAAGACAAATAAAAAGACACAATATTCCTTCTCCCTCACTTCTGTGTTGTAAGAAGAAGTGAGAGGGCAGTAGCCTATAGCAAAGCCTTATCTCCTCTCATTTGTCAAAACTTTGAAAACTTTGAAAAGCTCCAATTTTCAGGTTTACATTTTCTATTTCCAAATGCAAAAATGTATCCTCACAGTATGACCCCAACCCTGTGAGCTGTGTAAGAAGTTTCTTTAAGTGGGGAAAGGTAAACTGAGCTGTTTTTGTCTGTTCATTTATTCAGCTTTTATCCCTTGAGGCTAAACTATACCATCTCTCTTCTGTGCATGGCTCTGCTTCTCATTTTAGCAATTTGCTTATCTTCAGGCACTGTATTAAGCTTACTGTCGGAAATCTGGAATTTCCGAACTCAAAAGATGCACTGATTCATTACGCTTGATAGCTATCATGCACTAATCCAAATCCTACCTCCCATCTGCTTGCAGGCTAGTCTAATGCTCCTCCATCACACCTTATCTACATGAGTCGTATTTCTACCCTTACTGATGTCAGAAGACCTGTACCTGTGCTGCAGATAATGCCCTTTTTTCATTTAAACGAGTGAAAAATAAGATGAGGTAGGGGATGTAGATGCAGAGTATTAAATTAGGGAGAGTAACTGTAAAGAGTTTGTGGTTTCCCTACCTGTACCGCAGGGTTTATGGGTGAGGTCTGAAGCTTCAGGAATTGTATGTGGAAGTGCAAAACGTTTGACACTCTCTTCCCTTTTGGAAGCAAGATACAAAGCACGTTTGTCATATCCCATTATGAAAAGCACCTAATTCAGCTGAAGTGACAGAATGCAAATTGTTTAAGTGGCCGCGGTCTCCCTGGGGTGCAGAAGTGGTGCTGCAGGGAGCTGATTACCGAGGCTGCTCCTACACAACGCGTGGGAGAGCTCTGCTGAAGGGTGCCTCCCTGGCAGGTGCCGCACGGGAGCTGACTTTCGAGCTAACATACATTATTCATGTCCCTTTTATCAGTTGTTACCCTTACTTTGTCCTCTGCTTGATTTTGGTTCCAGCTGCCAAATTCCCTGGTGTCTTTCAAGTACAGATGATAAAGTGATATTTGAAACACATTTGTAGTTATTTGACTTTTGCTAACAACTTCATCCATTTCAGCACTTTAATATTAATATTTCCTATGGTTAAATTATGGGAATTATTATGGTTGTTTTATCATCACAAAGAATGCTCTAAATTCTTTCTGTTCCACTGGAGTTCTGAAATTATTTCGACATTTTTAAATCCCAAGAGTTATTTCTAAGATACAATGGAAATGTTCAGTGGCTTCCTTCTGTCTTTTCTTTAGCTTTTCAGTTAGTGATAATATGCTTTACAAAGTAGTGCCCATTAGCTACATGTATATGCTATTGTAAAACAGCTAAAGAGAGTGCAATCTACTATTATAATCCTATCAGAGCAAAAATGTTTGGGATTTCCTTTGCAAAATGCCTTATAAAACCTGTATCATAAGAATTTTCTATTAACAGCAGAGAGGCTTTAAGCCAACCCCCCCAAACTTTTAACCCCTTTTTGAAATATAAAGACACACAAATTTACATTGCAATGCACAAAATGTAACCACAAAGAAAACATTTTCCAGCCAACTACAGAGAGACCAGAACTGATTTCTCTTTGGACTTTCCCTGCCATAAACATAAAGGACTTCATTCAACATTGACAGAGCTGTGACACCTGTACCACCCAAGGACCTGTCCCCACAACTTTCCAAGTGAATCTTTGACCCATAGCTGTGTGTCAGCTGTAGTTAAACATACCACGTTAACTGCTGCTTCTAAAGATTTAATATGCCCAGAGAAAATACCCATGGTATCCATTCATCCTTCTGCTGCTTCCTAATCCCATTACAATTGCACTGCAATGTTGGAGTGGTTAATTGAGCAGTTACAGAGCATCAAGTACAGCAGAATGAATAGGCGACGGAGAGAGCCCAGGAGTGCTACGAAACAAAAACAGATTGAAGGAGACACTCTGAGCTGTTATGGTTAATTAAGATTCATAAATATTTCAAATTTGGACTGTGACTCCAGTTCTGAGGAAAAGATTATCCCCAAATTAGGGGCTTCAAATCCTGAGCATTTTATCCCAGTGTCACATCTGGTTGAAAGGGTGCGTCAGTCCAAAACATCTGCAGACAAGGTGAGGGGACAAGGACCAAGGCACAGAAAACTCAACAGTGCAGATCTGTGCTGCCCAAGACACCAAGCCAGGAACTGCAGTCCCCAGTCAGGCTGAATTATATTGCTTTCTGCATGCTGTCTCAGAGCTCCAGTGACAGGGTGGTGCTGGGATAGCCTGACAAGGCCAAGCAGCTGACAAGCACAGATTTCAAAGCAGAAGGTGGCAACTGGGGGTGTCAGCACAGATGAACACACAAGGAAGAAGATCGTGCCCAACTCAGCCAACCGCTCTCAGGACAGAAGACTTTGGAGAACTTAGCCATGGCTGATTTTTGGCAATGAAGGAAAATAACGGGTGGAAACAAAGCCAGGGACTGCTCCTTTTTTGAGGGGTTCCTGACCCCTTCAGTTTGTGTGGACTTTGCCAGGCTGTGCAGCAGCCATTGCTCGGCCAGATCCCACCAACCCTCCTGCTGGAGAACTGAATCTGTGGGGAGCAGAAAGGTGGGAGGAAGAGCAAATGCGACCTGGGAACTAAAAAAGTTCCTGGCATTAGCCACGATGGACAGCTTCCGCTTAGCAAACAAACAAAATCAACATGAAAATCAAAACCTTCTTACCGAAGAAAATATGAAATTAAATTATCTTGTTTCTTTCTTCAATCTGCTGTCTGCATTTCTCATATAACATTTGACACCTGGGCACTGGTGAATTTAGCAACTAGACTTCTCTGTTTCTAGCTACAGCAGTCCAGTCTGGATATGCAAATAGTACATCAAAATACTAAACGGTTGCAGCATTTAATAAAACAGCATCATAAAACGCAACGCAATTCTCTTCTGTGCAATCAGTCAAGGGCAGGCAGGAAGGTGTTCAACAGCCACACAAAATGAGAATGTGTGACCACAGGCAGCACTGCCTAAGTAAATGCAACAGTCAAAAGTCACGTGCTGTGCCTGTTCCTGGAACAGCAGAGCTTCTTGTCAGGCACTTACTCTCCTGCTTTTGCTGGTGTTTATAGACTTGCCTGAGCAGTCACACGTTTCTTTCAAGAAGATCATGGTGGGATCCAGCAATTAGGTGTTCCTTTGCCTTGGGCTCCCAGCGGGTCTGATGTTAGAGACATGCTCCTTACGCATATCAGGACCTTCACAAAAGGCTGCATTTTCTTTTTAAAATAAAAACATCAGAGCAAATTTTAGGAAAACTTTTACACCCTGTGAACCTTGGAGATTTCAACGCTGTATCTCTGCTTATCAGGAGACTGGCAGGATCTGCCCCAAAGTTTAAGGTATGTCCCAACTCTCATGATGAAGCTGGGCTGATGTGCAAGAAGGAATATGAGATTTATGGCTCCACAAGGAGTTTGCATGGAAGATAATACAGCTCTATAGCCTGTAATAAACTCTATGGGGCCCAAGTACTCAACTGGGAGCATGGGGATGCAATGATTCTGACCTTTGCTCCCTAATATGCTCACGAGCCGATTCTGAAATCATTAGATAAAAAGTGTTCTGAGAGCAAAGGCTCTAGGTCTTTGCCCTAAACACTCAATAACCGCCTGTTTGTCCCTCTTTTTCTGTCCTGAAGTGAGTAAATCTCTCTCACCGCTTTCTAAAGGACAGCCAACTTCAATGGGTTGATAGAAGTGACAACTTCTAAGAAAAGATCAGTATACTTCCCCCTAAAGTAAAAGGAAAATAAAAAATGAAACAAATTCATAAATACAAAATAAAAAACAAAAGCATGCAATTAGTCCTTACAGCAGGTATAGAACTCCAGCTCTTATGACAAGATCTGAAAATACTTGAAAGGACAAACAAATACTTGTAGCCACAGTTTTTCTTCTTAATATGTTGCTCAAAATGTTGGCTTTGCCAGAAACTGAAGGAACGAATGCTAAGTGTAAAAAATGTCTCCTGAGTACATGCCTAAGTGTTTCTATCTGAACAGATGTCCTCCCTTTTCTATTATAAAGCAAACACGCTCTTGCATGACTCAATTAATGCATGAACATGATATACCTACTGGAAACTAAATAATTGTGTTTTTCCCTTCTTATATTATTACATATGCCAAATAGATGATCATTTTGAATGCAATGCTTTATTAATCAAAAATGAGGTGGTTGCCTTTCTCAAAGCCATAAAAATTTAATGTATCCGACTGCGGATCACCTAGCATTGTATCTTTGATGTTTTGTACTTTTCCTTACATATTACAATTAGTTAGCCCTTTGCTTATGCTATTTCCCCAAGAAAGTTATGCATTAAGTTTTAAAGTAACGAAGATATGTGAGTGTATACACGAAAAGTTTCCTGCCTATGAGTGATCTTGATTTGATGGATATATTAAATTAAGACATTTTTATGTTTACAGAGCTGTGCAGTCCAGAACTTCTCACATCATAGATATTCTCTTACCACTCTGGTGAAATGGTACCCACATAAAACAGTGTGTACTTCAAACTCAACAAGATACGGACACTAGGAGCAGTTACCGGCATCCTCTTCTCAACTGACTGACTGGCTCCAAAACATTCATAGCTGTTATCAGGGCTACGAACTGGAAGTTTTCCTAACAGATACATACCCAATTTCTTTCACAGTAGAAGGTATATTCAAAAAGCAGGTTTTAGAGGCATCTCAGGAATCCAAGTGCAAGTGCTCCAGTACCAAATACAGCTCTTAACGCCAATATTGTGCAGTTCTGCCCAGACACTTCAGTAAAAATATCTGTTGTTGCCACATCAGATAGATCCTAAAACTTCCCTGCAAAACTAATCTGAATTTTAAGACAAAAAAAAAAAAGTGTTTTTTTTACCTTTTATTATTTATCCTAAATTGTTTAAAAGGAAAGGCAGGAATACAAGCTTTTGTAAGCCTGCCACATCTAAATAATGACCTCTGAAATCCCATCAACAACAAACCGAACAAGCAGGGGTGATTAGAATGTATGAAGGAGTTTTTATAAACCTGCCTCTTGTGCCAGATGATCAGTAGTATGGTATTAGCACAGATACACTGTGTAACACCTGCAGTACCAAAAGGAATAAGAGCAGTAATTACCTCCACAGCATCAGCGGCAGAGCTCCTTCCGCACATGCTCAAGAGGCAGATGCACTGAGCTACGATGTGCAAAGGAGCACAGCAATTTAAATTCTGCCAAATGCTCCATTTTGAACAGTTAGTGATTTTCCTTCACTCTTAAAGGCACCCTCATCCCTCTGTGACATACTTCTGGAGCAACCAGCTCTTCTTTGGCTTGCAGCAATATTCAAAGCTGCACATACAGATGGGCCGTGTAGTTACAGAAAGTAAGGAGATGGGCAATGTCCCAGCCACTATGATTAAAAGTCATCTTTCTACATCGACTTTGGACAAGAAGAGCTTTCCACCACACTGATGCAGAAACCCAGCTCTGAAAGAAAAACAGTCGTTCTTTTCCCATTTGTGTGAGTAGATTTTTTTTTCTTTTAAAATTATTAGTACCTTGGTGAACATATTCTCTTCTCCAAAACTGCACTGTCTGGTTTAGAGTCTGCCTTAAAACTTAACCAGCTGTATGTGTTGGGGCAGAGCAGGCTTGGCCCAAGGAGTTCGAGCATCCCTTCTAGAAGGACAAGTTAACTCAGACCGCTAAGGAAAATTATTGTCCGAAAGCCACTAAAATCAATACAATATTAGTTTACCTGACATAACCAAAGAGCACTGGGGGAAAGCACCCGTACAGAGACCAGGACACTGGAGGAAACAGTCAGATACAAACCAGATGACAGGTCTTGTTTTCTTCTTGTGCCCTTCAAGACACTTCTTGTGCTCTTCAAGATATTTGGCAAAACGACTGCTATTGCTTCTGAAAGCTTGCTGAAGGTTGAGTTAAGAGGTAGCTATGGCTGTTCTCAAATGCTGCTTTGGAATAATCCTATTTACAACTAGACCTTGAATATGCATAGGCCTTAAATTACTTTGTTGTCCATGCAGTTGGGAGTTTCAGCCTTTGTGTTTTAGGAGGCACAGGTGTCTCTGAATCACCTGCCCAGGATGCCACGTCTCGAGTCAACCTAAGTACGATACCATGTCCCATTCAACATCGAGCACCATCTACCAGGCACTATTCAACTCTGCACATAATCTGTCGTTCTGAGTGAGTGACACTTCTGAATTAAGAATTTCTTCTGGAGTCAGAGACCATAACACAGATTTGAAAGGGATCTGGGCTCAGGGGCTCAGTGTGCTGCTATCACAATCTCAGCACGTCATACTTCTCCTAAGGGTAAATTAAAAATTACAAGGAACATCTTTAAATGCTAAAACGTTTTCTGAATATTAAATCATTTTACTATAAATTGTTTCTGAGATGATTATAAATATAAACAAATAAAATTCCCCTTGTTAGTAACTGAGTGTTAAAAGCCAAGAATTCACAAGCAATTTAAGCTCTTAAATAACTTGAAAGGTTTCCCTATTAAATATTGAAAATATTGGAAAACCCTTCCAAATTATAACATCGCAGACCTTGTTAATTAGGATGGTTGAAGTAACACCCTCTATTTCCAAATTATCCCACTTCCCCTTTTCAGGCTGTGTAATTTATTACGGAGTGAATAAATAATTCATAGCTACTCTGAAACCTTGGCCAAGATTGCACAAAATCATTTCTGAACAACACACTGAACTTTGTGCCACTCCCCTGGCTTTGTGTTCAGTGCCCCAGCATCTATGTTTACTGGTTGGCACACTGCTCTCAAACCTGAAATCACCAGTATTTGCACAGGAACCCAACTCCACATTCAGCGAAGTAAGAATGTATAACACATGCCAAAAACCATGAACAAAACCACATGCTCCAAACATTCTGAAGGAATTTCAGCCATTTTGTCAAATATCTTAAAGCGTGTGAGAAAAATTATGGTAAAATTGGAAATCAGTGAAAGATGTTCATTTAGAGTTTGTTTGGTGTTTTATTAAATACGATGGTAACAGACATCTTGAAAAAAAATGCTTTCATTTTCATCATTTTCAGAAAAATAGCCACTGCCTGGAAAAAAAAAAAAAAAAAAAAAAAAAAAGAAACCCAATGCTCATACTCTGGCCACAGGAATGCACACACACCTGAATTTAGGAGCTTAGGAAAAATGGCCAAGTCAAAGATACTCAACATTCCCCATACCTCAGTCTCTAATGTGGTCCAGAAGAAGAACAGAGAAAAGGCAAAAATCTGTTGAAGAATTTATCTCATTAATCATAACGACACCAACAGCACGAGTTCTGCTCTGAGTCCAGAGAAATCTCCAATACAGCACACACCTCTGATTCCCCACTGGGTGAAGTAGGTTAGATATCAATAGAGGAACAAAGACGACTCATGGAATACAGATTCATTGCAGACAGCGCTCTGAGATATGCAAGGTAGCTAATGTATATATCCACTGCTCTCTGTTTTTGTTAATAACGTTTACCAGTCAGTGTGAACTAATTTTTCTCTTTTTCACACTCTAAAGCCCAGCGATAGAAAGCTGTAGCCATAGTAACACTGATGCTGTTATTAGGGAGAACTGCTCACATCCACTCAAAAAGAAGCATTTTTAAATTGAAACAACAGCACTGAAATAGCAAGGGTGGGGGCAAGGTATTTGTTACTGTGTTGTAGAAGCAAATAGGTCCAAAAATAAATCAGGCAGTTATGTCAAAGAGACAACAAGGCAAAAGAAATCACCTGGGACATCCTAGCCCTGCTGCCATCATGAGTCCACCTTTCACTGATATCAGAAGGGCCAGGACTTGGTGCACAGTTTATCCATGGAGAGTTTTTGAGCAGCTGCTACCATGACTGTGTCTCAGGATAAAAGCAGAAGTACAGTGAAAAAAAGAAACAACAAGCAAACCCAAAAACATTTACAGCAATGCAAACTTCCTCTACCTCCACCCTGAATGCATTACAGGTAAGGGATTGGTGTCACAATTATGATCCCAAAGGCAAGAACATGCTAAAGCCTTTGTTGCAGACAGCTGTAGCAGATCCAATGAGGAACTTTTTAAATCACTGAGTAAGAACAGCACGGGCGAAGATGAACAGAATTCCTCTCCCTCTGTGCAATCCCTTTGAAGGGCAGGACCTCCACATTTGGCATGTCATCCAGCCAACTGCATTTTCTCACTTCATCACTGCAGTCTTAACAGCACTATAACCCCACTTACATACTGACAGCAGCATTAGCCAGTTACTTAGACACAGCATCCTTGACGCTCCCTCAATATGACCATGTCCCATGGTGAAGCTGCAGAACAGTGGCCCTGGAGACATGCTTAAGCTACAATTACTCACAGAATTTCTCACAACAGTCTCATAACTTAAGTGCTTTCTTAAACCAAGGAAAGATCAGAACTGGTAGCAACAGGTAACGCTACCACCTGCAGAAAGCAGCTCGAGCTGGCGAGAGACAGAGGCACAGACTCATTTTGCAGCCTCCCAGTGATGCCAGGGACCCAACGGGAGCAGGTCTGGGAGATGACCATGCCTGACATGCCCCACACAGCCAGTCTGAGCCCTATTTGCCAGTGCCACTGTTAGAGACGGAGCTGCTCACAGCTCCCATCCAAATTTAGCAAAGCTTTTTAATCAGCAAAGCCAAAATCAAACAGCAAAGCCCAGAACACCTGCAGTGATGCCCAGCATGGCACTGGCTTTTCCCTGCCTTTATTACAGTGTTCCCGAGAATATGCCCAGATTTCTTTTAAAACAGTTCCTTTGCATATTCCCTGCTGGGGCAAATGGTAGCACTATAAGTGTCTCGAAAAAGCATTTAATTTAGATTTAATAGGGCAGTAAAAATATCTATGGGTTCTAAAAGAACACTCACAGCAATTTAATGAGTACACAGGATAAATCTGGGCAAGCACTATCCCAGAAACACCGCACAGTGCCATCTTTAGAGTTCATTATCCTAGGAGATTTACTTGCTTACTTTACATTTGTGATTAAATTTGCAATAAAAGTTGCAACCCAGCTGAACCTCAAACCCCTGTTTTTCACCATGAGTTAGCAAACACAAAAGCAGAAAAAAACACCAGTGCTTCATCAACTCGTACTCATTGCGGGCCCTTACTGAATATAAGCCCCTAGAAGCTCATGTGCTGCTAACAGCCAAGCTACTGCTTCTTGCTTGCCAAATTCACTTACAGTTGCTGCCTCATTGAGGATGTGCTTTAATCATCAGTCCAACCATGCAGAACCTGCCCGTGTCTCTACTTTTCCCTCTCTACCTACTTACTCCACCCTTGGCCCTTTTTTTTCCTAACAGCATTCTTCTCTTTTAACCTGATCATCCCTCTGTGTCTGTTCCTGACTTTGGTCACATTTTGAGCTCTCTTCAATCCCTGTTTTTGATCCTGCTACTTCTGGGCCTAATCCTGCAACTGCCCTGCATGCAGGGCTACAGCAAAGCCTGCCCTCTTCCCTGCAACAGTCCTGAGCAAACAGGAGCAGTCCCAAAGCTCTTCTGTAGCTGCGCAGTCGTCTAAACTGCCCCCAGCCTCAGTCACCAAAGGAAGAAGAATAGGTGGCGCACTGCGAAAAGGTGCCTTGGCCTCATGGTTAAACTGCAGCGGGCTGGGGCTTGGGGCTGGCTGTTGCTTTATCCATTTAGATAAAAATCCATTTAGATATCCATTTAGATATCCATGTATCCATTTAGGCCACCTGTCCTGCACTGGATCCTGTTCTGGGCGGTAAGCACCTAACGGCCTCTCGTGCAGAGGACTCCTCGGTGACTGTGACTGCTCTGCTGCTCTGCAAGCATGTTTGGGATCGCACAATGTAAGGTGGGAGCCTTCGGTGGGACTGCGCTCCTGCCTTTGCGTGACACGACGAAGCCCTCTGTGCTGTGGCTCTTTCCAGCACGGCAGCACGGGGCTGCCACCGACACCAGCCCGCGGCCAGCCGGGGCCTGCTCCTGCTCCGGGGCCACATGGGAGGCTGACGGCTCCTTTCTCTCTGCAACATCTGGAGAAACCTTCTTCAGCACTGCCCACAGCCATCCGCAGGAGCAGCTTGCCTTCTCTCACCCCCCTTGGAGTGGGGCACCGATGGGCACCCTATTAGGAGAGCACTTGAAGCTCCCTGTATGAAATGGTGCTTGCGGACACAGCTAACAAATGCATCGAGGGCCTGATTAGGGAAGATGGGCTTTGAAACATACACCTTCGCCACTCGGCTGCTTTGTCTATGAAGTTCAATTAGCAGTACCTACTTCAGAGCAATTGGGGAAAGGAGCATTTATAATTCATTTATATCCTGCATTGGAAGGTATTCAGAGAAAAGGCACCCTAAGTGCACAGCATTGCTATTAATAGCATGTTTTTGCATTGGCTCATAAATACCTGCCCTGCTTCTCCTCTCTCTTTACTTTTCCCCCATTTTCGGGGAAATTACATATTTAAAAAAAAAAAAACAAATGCTAATTGGATGAAACCTCAGGAAGGAAATGTTCAAGCAACCTTTGAAAATATGATTTTTTTATGATTATGTTTATTTCAGGCAGTAGTACATGTAAACTAGGAGAAAATGAGAATATACAAATATATAGGATGTCTACAACATAATGGTCCCTTGCAGGAGTAGAAACAATAAATATTTAATAAAAATGCAAATATAAAGCCATCTGGGGTAAAACTTCTGCCATAATTTTACAGGGAGGGACCAAGAGCAGCTGGGTTAACGTCCTGAACTTCCACCAAGAGCAGGGCCTTCAGCAATTCATTCCCTGGCACCTAGAAAAGATCAAGCTGAATGATTCACGTTTTGGCAATCTTTGGCAGTCCACATTCATCATTCCAACCCAGGAGATGCAGTTGCTGCATATCGTCCTAGCTGGTGTTCCTTGACAAGCCCTCCTGACGCACAAAATGCAACAGCAGGATGGGGCCCACCCTCACCGGGCCAGATTCCCTCCCTGGCCCACCTGGAAAGCATTTTTCTGCAGGAAGAGGAGCCCGGTGCAGGGCAGGGGACATAAGCAGGGACAGCATTCGTTTGTTAGCTCAGGCTTGGGCAGCAACCAGCAAGGAGCTGTGTGAGACAGTGGACGAAGGGGCCTGAAGACTACTCATGGTATGTTTTATTTTCTTATCTCTTCAGTGTCTTTCAAGACAGGTGATCCAAATGAATGAGCTCTCTGTAAAAATTAAATACCAAACCCTATTTAACTGATCATATCATCGAGCAGCTAACAGGAAGCATAAATCATCTTACTATCTGCTTTCGTTGCGAACAAAGGCTTTTTCTAGACCTGTTGTTTAATTCAAAGAGATAGTTCAGGTGCAGAAATCTCACATGAAGCACTGGTTATGACTTGCACTGGGCTTGTGAATGATGCCTGGTCTTAGAGGCTGCAGGTATCACCTTTTAGAAATGAAGATTAATAGGATTTAATGTGGTAGGCAAAAACTAGAGCCATTAGCTTCTGGTCAGACCTGCTCATGAGCACAGACTTAACATGAAAAGAGTGATTTAAACGCAGCCGGCCGGGAGCACCGCAGGCTGCTTATCAGCACACCGACCGCCTGGCTGAGCCAGCGTGGTGGGGAGCGAAGGTGTGCAGGGTTCGTGCACAGAGCTGCTGCAGGGCACGGCGAACCCGCTGCTTTGCTTTATCCCCAGGAATGCCTGGAAAAAATCAGGGACAAAATTCAATCTCCACAAATTTGTGGCACTGCAGCTCTGCCAGAGTGCCGTGGGCCCTCCAAGTTATGCTGTGGGTTGTACTGTGTGGAAGCCTGGCACATTTATGTCTATCTCCCAAAGCTCCAACAGTACTACCTGAAACAAGGTAGCCATAAAGCAAAAGAAACCTGTGTCAGGACCTAATGATGCTTTCCTTATTTATCCTCAGGTCCTCCATTACCATGGGAAATAATAGGAAGTGCCCAAATTTACGGCTGTGGCAACCTCCCAGGACAAAGGTGCTCTACAGTGGCAGCGAGACTGCCAGAGCCCAAACCGGTGTCAGCTTGTGAGATGTCACAGGAGGCAGAGATCTTGCCCTGATTCTTGCTGCTGAGACTTGGGCCCTTGTAGTACACGGTTTGCTCTGAAAAGCGACACAGACAACACAAGGTTTTTCTGTGTGTGCTTCGGAAAGAACAGGTGACTTCTCTGACCACCTCGGAAAGGAAAGGTGGCTTCTCTGATCACCGGCTCCGCAACCTCATTTCGACAGCTGGAAGAAAGGC
This sequence comes from Aythya ferina, assembly GCF_964211825.1. Taxonomy (NCBI): domain Eukaryota; kingdom Metazoa; phylum Chordata; class Aves; order Anseriformes; family Anatidae; genus Aythya; species Aythya ferina. Next base: position 2,828,372 of record NC_140298.1, read on the forward strand.
TGTGATGTTTCTGGCTTTCACAACACTGACAGTGCAGCGTCTTAGACTTTGCCTTATAGCCACATCAAACCTAGGCTTGGGAGACTGATGTCCTTGGAACTCTTCCAGTGGGAGAGCACCTGGCTGTCTGCAGAGAGGGAAGGGCCTCTCCAGGAGGGAACTCGGGCTCTGTTATCCCTGCCTCTGGGTCCGCTGCTGGCAGAGTGTTCCTCTGGCACAGACTGCGGAGGGGCAGCCCTGCGTCTCAGCCTCCGTGCAACCAGTTTCCGTTTGGGAAGTGTGTTCCTGGCGGACTGCTTAAATGCCAGGGTCTGAACAGCCCCAGAGGCTGCTCCTGCAATTTGAGTTTGCAGGGGCAGAAAGGGGAAACCACAGTGGTGTCTGGCAGTCTTGTTAGCGCAGACTGAACAAGCGTTAATGGGACCATAACAGCTGCAATGTCAAGCACCAAACATCTAGAAAATCCTTTTGCAAGCATCCTGGGAAAATCACCGCTATCTTACTCATCTTCAGCACTCGGTGACAAGTTCAACATAAACACCACCACTTCCTTCACTGTATTGGATTTTAAAAGACATACGAGATGTCTTATGGTGCTAGACCATGGAATGTCCCCATTCCTCTGTGGCCATACGTCATGCTTTGCTCTTTGAGCACATTCCCATTAGAGGCTGTGTACAAAGGCTCTGAGCAGCAGCACAGCACAGAACCAGACACCTTCCATCGGGGCAAAATACACTTAACGCCCTCTTCTTGTTTCTCTGACACAGTGAAAGTCAGGACGCCAGTCAAAGACAACCCCTCACCACCTTTCTGCTTCTCTTTTCTACTTCTGTTCTTCAGCCCCGCGCCACGGCCTTGCTCTTCGTACAGCTGGAGGGAGGCAGATTCTCTGCGGGTTCCTGCGGTGCAGTGGTACTCAAGCCCACCTCTTCTCTTCCTGGGCATGCCGTGACCTGGACACAGCAGCAGGACGGCAGCCTAGCAGCACGGGCAGGCACTCCTGCCAGCAGCAGTTTGCTGCCACTGCAATTCCTTTGTACCTCTGCAACAGTGCAGTGAAATAATAGTGCCACAAAGAGGTGTACGTGCATTTCAGCCCGCCTCTGTTGACATCCCAGCTTTGATAGCACAACAGCACATTTTAATGGTCTGTCATTAAGTGTCGGCAGTTTGCTCTTCCTCTTGTTCATTGCCCAATACATAATAATATTTTATTTTCATTGACTTCGATTTTAAATATTCTATCTGGGATTTGTTTAAAAAACTTTTATCTGCGAGTAGTTTCCCACAAGGCCAAACTTTTCTTTTGAGAAGGATTTGGTAACAAGTTGAGTGGGCTGGCTGATTCCCAACCAATTATTTATTCCGAGAAACTTCTTCTGTTTATGAGCAGACTGCAAAGTCCTCGGGTCTGTTTCTCACTCGGAATTATTCATGGGTTTTCTCAGTGACAGATAGTTGGTTTGCAAAATGTGTTTTTCACAATTTTTCACCCAGAGAAAGCTCAGTCACTCAGGGAACTGGGAACGTGACAATCCATACAACAAGAAATACAACACTGCATTGCACTTGTTATGGTGACACAACGCAATACACTGTCACGTAAAAATACCTAAGGATGCTCACATCCTAGGAGAAATGTTTTTATTATTATTTATTTTATTTTATTTTATTTTATTTTATTTTATTTTATTTTATTTTATTTTATTTTATTTACTTCTACCTGGACAACTTAGTATTTCCATAAAGGGACATCAGCAGGTCTGCTTCTAGGACCAGCTGTACTCAGGCCCCTTCAGGATCCTGCCCTCCTTTTCAGGCATCCAGCCTGCTTTAAGGTGCTCAAATAGCTCGGCAGGGAACAAATTGTGCTTCGCAGACATAACCTTTGTGACCAAAATGAAGAGACTGCCAAAAGGCAAGAAACCCAGCCAGAAGTGATCAGATGCTACCAGGCTCTCTGCAAACGAGCTACCAAGCAATATGCCTCCAGGGATGGGGGAGAAGAAAGCAAAACAGAGACGTGTATGTACTATAACGCACAATGAATCTGTATGTAGTACAAGACACTACAGATGGAGCATTTTCATCCATCTTGAGGACCAAATAGTCCTCATCAGCAACTTCAAGCTAAGAGCAGAGAGAACTAGGCAAGGAACACTGTGCTCTATTTTCCTGGGGTAAAAATGTCAAATATTAGCAGGAAATTGGACAGAATACACATCTGGGTGACAAAAGTCTTGATTAGTGCTGGCAAAAATTTGGGGATCAGTAATATGCTTTCATCTGGAGCTACAGGGATCAAAGAGGTTAAAATCAGAGGTTAGCACTTGACATTACAGATGATACAACCTATTTGTTGCAGCTCATTGACTTTACTTCTAAAGGTATCTACAGATGGAGACATTTACTTGGCTACGAAAAAGCTGCCTATACAGGCTGTATCCCATTCTCTTGAGCCTTGCCTAAATGAGAACTGCCTTTAGTTCAGGGAAAGCAATTAAGACAAAATAGTGAAAATATTCTAAATACGAGCAGAAATGTTCACTTACTAGAAAATATATTATTAAGCACTGTAAACAGCTTATGCACAGATTATAACAGGTGCGGATACACAGCTCCATAGTAGCTGGCAAGAAATAGCAAACACAAATAGAAAAACACAATGTATGTTTCTGATATATTTAAAAACAAAGGATGTGTCAAAAGACCCACCCAGTATGTGGTGCACATAATCTAAGGTCTGCATAGATTAGATAATTATGCACCGACAACATGAACAGATCCTCCAAGTAACACACTACGAGCTAAAAAACCACCACATATTGGCATCTTCTCACCAATGCTCCCCGAGGTCAGGAGACTGAGTAGTTAATATGCTATATTTTTGCTTTTTAAACAATTTCTATAAATCTAATCTGTTTATATGCTGATATATGCTGACCTAAATTATTATTACATATATATATATATTTTCCCCCCTAAAATCTGTCATCAACTTGTTCTAGAACACTTCTCATGTCTTTAGGTTTATACAGCTAATACCCAAACCCCAAGCCAAAAGATACCTGACACACATTTTTTGCCTGTGGAGGGTGACTATCTATCAAGGGCAGAGCAGATTTCTTCTCCAGAGGCAGTCTCTGATTCAAGACTTGATGCTTTCTTCAGACACGTCATCTCACTAACCACAAACATGCAATACACGCTTCTTTTCCATGAAAATATACACTGAGATCCCTGCCCCAGGGAAGCCCATTGGCAATCTGCCATACATGCCATCAAGGCAACAATTTTTCTCTTATTTTTATCGTAAGCACACCTGAGTAGTGGTCATAAACCATATCAGCCTTGATATGATGCCACTTAGACATATTTATCCTGCAAGTTTTTATTTGTCAAGAATAAACATTTTGAGGGTTACTTCTTATAAACTGTTATTTCACCAAGCTATATATTTACACAGACATAATTTGCCAGTCCCTTTGTTCACTCAACAGCATCCAATTATCCCCTGAACTCCTTCACAGAACACTTAATTTCCCACTTTGGCAATTCCTGCTGTATTACAGCTAACCTTTCCGCTCAGGCTTCCCCTCCGATCTGTTAATAGCTCTGGCCTTTAGGAGCTGCAGAGCAGCCGGCGATTCCCACCGAGCCCTTACAGCATGGCTCTAGGGCCTTCCTCCCTCACCGCACACATCGCCTTCCTCACCTGTTGTCCTGCTACAGCCCTGTCTTTCCTAACGCAAGATATTTTCCCCCATTTGACCAGTATTTTCTCATTCAGGCAAGATATGATTGAGTCGTATTTGTTGCTGCTTCATGCACTCCATCAACCTTTACATTTTGTTTCTTCCAAATTATAGGCTACAGTAATACATACCCTGTAACCACGCATTAACATTCAGTCTATTTTTATTTTGCATAAATACAAGCACTGACTTGGAATTACTCCTGCTTCAGCAACAGGGGAGGAGGGAGAAAGAGAACAATTCTGCGATGAATGTTGCCCCAGCTATGCTCCTCCAGAAGATGCCTTTGGCCAACACAGAATCGGGCCAATGCTGACTGCTTTTAAAACATCCCTGATTTTTTTCCCTGTCTTTAATGCAACTGTAACCAGATGCAGGCTGATTTCCAAATATCTTAATTAGTAAACCCTGAGAAAACAAGAAACACATCAAATTGATCACTATTTCGAGAACAAAACCAGAAAGCAGCCACCTGCACTAGCATAGGGGTCTTCCATCTCTTTGAGGTATCACTGGGTTTTGAAATTTCCCTTAACAAACAGCTTCATTCTTAAGCAGTAATCCACTTTTAAAAATCCTCTTCGAGTGTTCTCAGACTCTTTTTAAAATGTCTCTCCCAGGCCTCCCTAGTACCCGGCACTTGTTTCAAACCAGCTGCCATGGAAGTAACGCAAAGCAGCAGCCGATATGCCAAATGCGGGGGTTCCCTCTAGTGGTGACAGTGCTGGATCTTCTCCACGGGACACAGTCCACTGGAAGAGGGACCCAACAGGGCTCTTCTATGTTAAACGCAATCTAAAATGCAGGCATTTGTTCTTTATGCAGAGTTTTCATTTTCATCTTGTACCCTTTTTCACTGACCTTCTTCCCTGCTTGCTTCCTCTTCACCTCCTGATTCCTTTTTCATCCCCCAGCATCCATCCAGAAATCCAAACCCTAACTCTCCTCAAGCTTGACAGCAGGCTTCACAAATCAGTGGTCATTTGGAAACATCAAGGTGTTAGGTGAGTGCCTTTATACCAAACTGGAATCCTTTGGTATTCGAGTCTAATGCCAGTTTTGCCAAAAGATCTGCATTTTGTGCTATTTTCACCGGTGCAGATTAACTAATTAATAAGCAGGAGGAACACACACGGATCTGGCACACCAAGTGCTCACTCCTCTCTGGCTGTGACAGCACACCACAAAACCTCAACATCCGTACTGCTCTCACTGACCTCAGCTCTGAAGAAAACCAACATGCAAACGCGAGAGCTCATCAGCAACGAAGGATGCTCACCCATCGAGCACGGTGGCTTCTGTGCAGCCAACAACGAAGCAAGCTGCTGGCTGTGAAGCTTTCAGCCCTGTGCTCGGGCAGCAGTGCGGCGCTGGGGGCTCCTAATGCACAGAAAACACCACGCTCAAACTCTGTATTAGCCACAAAAAATGCCTAAGCTTCCCTGAAACTAACTTCCTGTGGCAGGAGCCAGTAGTCTGTCCCACTCATTCATCTTAGTTGGTAATTCAATTATTATTATTAATATAATTAATTAAGCCCTGGTAGGATGGGCTGGGTTCTGTTCTCAGATGATTTGTGAAAGTCTTGCAGCCATCTTCAGGAAGATTCACACCTCCGTGCTTGTGTGCATCTGTAGGAATGTACAAGGACTGTCAGGCACTATTTTTGCTCCCTGCTATCCCGCAATTTGTTGGCATTTAATCAAAGGAGAAGATTTTATTCTACATGGTGCTACAGAAAGCAAGAGGTAGTGCACGGTCATCATGGACAAGACCAAATAGAGCCAAGGGAGGGCAAAATCCACTTCTCTTCTTTACCTAGTTCCACCTTTTCCTGCCAGTGAAAGAGCTCAATGATAATTTGACAGGGCTTCTTTGGGGCAATAAAGGCCAGACATACCACACGCAAGTCAAGATGGAAATCTCCTGGCTGGCATCGGTGCGCTCCCAGGGAAGGGCACTGCAGCCTGGCAGGAGAACACGGCAGTATGTGGGAGAGCAAGAAGGACGCTTCTGCGACAAGCCTTCGCAGGCAGCACAACTTCAGGCTGCCCCTACACCTCGGATATGCCAAACCACATCACCTGGCAATCTTTGTTTTGTGAAGTTGCTCAGAAAATGTCCGGGGAGCCGTGACAGTCTGGGAATTTGCAGTCCTGCCAGCTGTCTCTTAGTGGTTTCATGCTTTTGCTGCCAATCCAGGCTGTCAACAAAAAATGTATTTGTTATAACCCAAAGCTGGTTTTCAAGCCACTGAATGACTTGAGGTCAACTGAATGAATTATGAGGTCTGGTGTGAAGCTTCACTTTTCTTACTCAAAACTAACTGACTATCTCAAGATATTCTGGTTACAGCAGCCACAGAAATGGACACTAGCTGTTGTCCCATAAAAAGCTGTGTAACGTAGGAGGAAGACTGTGATGGAGCCAGTTTAAATAACGTGTTTGGTGTCAGTTTCCAGCAAGCTGCAAAGCCCCATAAGAACTCTGATTCCTTTTACTTCTGATAGCGTAGGAAAAACAAAGTTCAGAAGCTACTTGTGATTGGGGATACTGGAATAATTTGCCAGTGGCGAATCAGATATTGATGACATTAGCGTTTTAGTCTGATTTAAGCCTTCCAACTTCTGCTAGGGAAGGATCTGCTGATACCGTAAACACAACGATATTGATCTGTCTCAGCTGCGGACCAGCGGGAGCTCCCCATTCCCCGGCTGCTGCCCCAGCGAGCGCTGCCAGCATGCCCGAGGCTGGCGTGAGCGGGGACCTGCCCGACAGCGCTGCTCGACCCACGCCGGCTTCCTCATCTCTGCCAACGTTCAGCTACGACTTAGGCCTGGCTGGCACAACGATGTCCCCTTTGCTGACACTTCTGACGGACCCAGTCAATGCGTTCAGACTTCACTTCTGATTATTTCCAGGTCCTCTGGCTTCTCTGGGACTATTTCCAATTTATGTAATTGTTAGTATTACGTGTTTGTTCTGGCAGTATAATGTTCTTTCTTTTCTCAGTGCTTCATAGGTGTCTTTAAAACGCAGGGCAGAGGAGAAACACAGTCTGGATATCTACCTTCTTTTGTTTCAGGGCTCTTCTGGAAAACCTCCTTATTACTGGACTTCCATGACCATGTGCAGTGAGTAAAATGCAGCATCATTTTTAATACAACATCAATAAATATTTTAGCAGTAATTCCTTATTGCAAGCCTTAAAAAAATGAAGCTACCTCTATCACATCAGTTTTTAAGTAAAGTCCGTAAGTAAATGCCTTTGATAACAAGGTTTTATGGTGCAAGCCAGGAAGATATTATTTATAAACAGAGATATGGAAATTATTTATTACTGTCACTGGAAAATGTTACACAACCCTTTTTGCATTCTTCGTACCATCTAAGAACAAGCACAATTTTCCTTTGCCTCCTACAAGGCAATCTCACGCGGTAGACACGCTGAGTTATGAGCCCAAACAGACATCAATCACAGTGGAATTCCACCACTCTTGAGCTAAAAGGCGGGTAAGATGGTAAAAAGAGAGAAAAAAGAAACAGAGCAGAAGTGACAAATGTTATATAGGTAACATTAACATTGCTAATACATATCTTGTTATAGCTCAACATCAGCAAGACTGGCAGAACCATCCTCTTTAAAAAAAATTGTTTATGCTTAATAATTCTCATTCATTAATGCTAAGGAGCTTGAAACTGTTCCCAGTACCCAGCACAGCGCTGTTGGCAAAGCAGCTTTCAATCCTGTGAAAATGTTCTATTTCTGTAAGGCAGCTTAATCAGTATTAATGCACTTCTTGTTCACTGAAAGGCAGTAATCACCAGAAAGACACTTGGTATTTACGTGGAGCGATGTATGTAATTCCATCAGAAACGCACTGCACTTCAGTATTCAGGATAATGTTGCTAATGGCTTCCAAAAATTGCCCATTTCATCCAAGTATCTGTCTTCTAGAGCCTTCTAACTAACCTGTACATGTCTGGGTTGAGTTTAAGGCAAAGCATAAGGAGATCCTATTTTTATTATTAAATGAGTAAAAGCCCCACTTTTCAGCAGAACACTACCCACCAACACAGTCATTTCTCTCATTAAATGAAACGTTCAAATTAAGGAAATTCTCAGGTAAGACCTCAAGTCTCTCAATTAAGGGCAGGCACTCAGGTTCAAAGCTAGAAAAACCAACACCACAGCACACGGAGTAACTTGAAACAGAACTTCAGCTCCAGTTAAGTCCCTGTGAAGCTGACGCTGTAATCCACACCTGAGAAGAGAAGCAGTACGAGCTCAGGTGTCTGCGGCAGAGCTGACAGGGTGCCGGGCCGGCCAGCCCTGCGCTGCCACACAACGTGGGCTTTGCAGCACGCTCGTGGCATTTACACCCTGGCTCTCACCTAGGCACCAGCACCCCAAGAAAGGAAAAGGACACTTCTGCACCAAGCTGGGAAGGTTTTGAGATGATCCACGTGGCACCCAGATTGTAACCAGCAGACAAGCAGGGCCAGGGACTCTGTGGACTGCTCTGCACAGGAAGAAGTGGATGAAATGCTGAAATTGAGCAGGTAGTGCCTCCTAGGGTCTGGGCAGAGATGTCTTCTCCTTCACACAATCACAGCTGGGTCTCTCAAAGCCTTTTTCTTTTTTCCCCTCCAGAAACCAAGTGTTTCCTTCTAAAGGCAGCCACCACTGCCTCCCTGCTCCATGTAACAGGTCTGCAACAAGGCTACCATGAAGTGTCAAGAAATGAAGGAGGCTGCAAATCCCTTCCCAGTTCAAGAGGTTTCAAAGCTATTTTTTCACCTCCAAGGAAGAAGCCCGAATGGCACCTGCATGAGCAAAGTGGGAAGAGGGGATTCAGAGCAGAGAAATATGCTTCAGCCTGAAAAATAAATAAATAAATAAATAAATAAAGCCATCTGCAAACCATGTGAATGGCAGAACCTGTGTGTGTGTAGAGCTCGCTAACTCCGCCATTAGGATGTTCTCCTAGGAAAAGAATCTGTCTTCACTAGCAAGCCAGCACTGGGTCAAGTCAACCAGCCCTTGGAGGTGCAGTTGGAGCCTGTGCTCCCTGCCAGACAGCCCAGCAAAGCATGGGGCTAGCAAGAGTTCCCACTGCTTTCAGCAGCCATGCAGTGCCCCAGGGAAACCCAGAGCACCGTGATGGGGCACGCAGGCACAGGGGGTACTTGTAGCAGGCAGCACCTGAATGCATTGCTCACACAAACATTTGGTGCAAAGAGACACATCCAGACTGGTACACCCATGTACCCCCAGCCCTCCAGAAAGCTAAGGACTTGATTTTGTGCGTGTTTTTTTTTTTTTTTTTTTTATTATTACTATTTTTATAGGCCAGCACAGAATGAAGTGTGAGGAGTTTGATAAATGCAAAGACCGTGGTGCCATGGTTACCGGTGACACTACACTCCTGACTGAGCAAACCAGCAAGAATGATTTCTGTATAAACAGAATTACTCAATTATGTTAGCTGGGTGTCTATAAAATGTGATGCAATTGGATTTCACAGATGCAGGATGCGGTCTGTGTTTGCTCTGGCTGTGTGCAGACTCTTCAATAAATACTCCTCCGCTCCGCTCAGCGGTCACGCTGCTTTCTGCCCAGCCTCCCCTCTCACACCAGCTTTGCACTGACAGGCAGGCAAGGGACTGAGACCGAGCTGGCTGCTATTGTGCCTTTGCTCCTGACTCCTCTCCATATTGTTTCAGGCAAAATAAAATGTACCAAAATAGATTAATCTTCCCTCTCTAATGGAAAAATATGTATTTACCTTGAATGACATCATAAAGCCCAATCAAAGCACTGTGATTCTGCAAAATAGGCTCATTTCTGTCTCAGTGGTTGCAGCTTATCTGGCTGCACTGTGAGCCAGACGCAGGGCAAACGTCAAGGCTAGGGCAGGTTGCTGCGGACCCAAGTGCTGAGTACCTCCTAGGACTGGTATTTCACAGCCCTGTTCAGCACTCAGCCAAGCTCACTGACACACTTCTCCATTGGTTTGTAACGTGAAGCATGTCTCATCATCTTACTATGTCTCTCTTTCCACAACTGCAATGTGGGAATAACATGATAATCATCTTTCTCACAGAGGTCAGAGATCTGCTGGTAAGCAGCATGGTGATACCCAGTTATTTCTACTTACGAGACACAAAGTTAAGTCTGAGGACAGAGATTTTGAATGCAAGCATGTGAAGGCTAACATTTTTTTCCAGAAGCAGGAGGAAGAGGAATTGGCCACATCCCTGCACCTCCCAGCTCAGCACTCTGTGCAGCTGCAGCTTGCAGAGGCAGGCAGTCAGCTTGGATGTTCAGGATTTCTCACCAATGTCACCAACCCAGGAATGAGAATCCCAGAGCCTGAACCATTCCTTGCCGGGGACAAAGGTTTCCTTCACCGAATGTGGCAGCAATCACTGGAGCAATGGTCAAGAGACAAAAGGACATTGACACAAATCCCCACAGGCTCCAAGGGCTCAGCAAGATCCCGCTGTGACCTGAGCACTTGCCTCTGTCTGGGATGCGGGGTGATACGAAGGGAGACTAAACCATTCCTGCTAACTTGAGCATTATGCAGCAGCATGAAGCATTGATTGAAGGCACGAATATAACTGAGATCAGCATAACTTCCAGCCCCAGAGCAACATGCTGACATCTGCCTCTGGCTCTCAGCCAAGATTTACAGCGGAGGGGCTGTGCCCTGTCCTGAAAAGGAGGTGGTTATCTACTGTGCGTGTGGTGTACAAGCAGACTGCACGCACCTGGGAGCATCTGCAGGTCCACTGCGTGGCATCCGTGGGAAACGTCCAGTACAGAACTACACTGAGGGTGGCAGAAGGTGCACTGGACAGATCTGCTCACTTTGTGTCAGAAGCACAATGGCTATATACCACACCCAAACAGCAGAACTGCTGCGAGGACTTACCGATGGTTGCTGTTATCTAGTACAGTCTCTAGTGACATGGGTTTTACAGTCATAAAATAACTCAAAAATGGGCCTTAATCCCTTCTTCATGCCAACATGGCATTGCAAGTTAGAGGAGCTACACCCATCAACAGCTTGTCACCAGCACAGTCAAGCAGATGACTTCTCCAAGACTCTGGGGTGACTTCATTGTCAAGTTTTTTTGCTGGCATGCAGAAAGGGAAAGACAGTTCATATTTTATAGCTTTGTCTTCCCTTGTACACTGACAGAGGTCTAGAAGACTTAATCTTTACTAGAGGGATACTGCGGGGGTAGGAGTGAGGAAACAGCATCTACATTTGTGGGGGAAAAAAAAAAAAACACAAAAAACACACAAAACTTTGATGATAAATTGCAAGAGCTTTCTTCTTCTGAGTTTCTGCCTTAGGAAAGTAATCCTTGATGGTCTGAGACTAATCCAAATGGAGGCTAATCCAAATATAGCCGATAAGTATCACTCAGTAAGTTTTATAAATAGCGCTTTTTCATATCTCAGTTCACATCTCTACGATCCTTATCCCTTAAAAGCCTTTGATCGGTACTCTGAAAGGAAACCTGTGGAATCCCCATCTTCTCCTGTGCTGCTTTCAGCCACTTCACTGTCAGATCACCACTGCAGACAATGCTCCCTAACCTTCAGAGGCTGGCCATGGATTCTGGAAACAGATAGGTTACGGTGTCCCTCCCCCTGCCGCTGATACACAGGATTTATGAGTACTTCAGAGATCCCTGACCTGAATTCTTTTGAGCAAATCAAGTAAAACATCTAAGCGTGTGCACACACAAGAGCATAGACTAAATGGGGCTCACAGACTTTAACGCATTCCTGGATTTGATCCCTGATTGATGAAAATGCTGTTGTAGGACTAGTACACAACAGCGCCCACAGAAAGCTGAGAAGAGATATTATTTCATAATATTAGTTTAGTAACTTTAATGTTTTTGTAACTTTGCTCAAAAATTATCAGTATTTACTTATTTAGACTACTAAGAAAAAGTCTCACAAAAACTGTATGCAAAAGCTTATTAAAAGCAGAGTACACTTCAAGATTTTGCATGGGCCATCTAAGCATAGGTGGGCGTTACAGAACAGAGGTGCAGCCTGATAGTGGAAAGATTTTATATCAGGCACTTTTCATTTAGCCACTTTCTCCAATCTCCTCCATGCTATTATGCTAGCTTCGCAGATGAAAACAAAACTATGATTAAACTATATCAAAACTGGAAAACATTAATTCTCAACTAAACAGGTTTGCTAGCTAAGGGACAGCCTACAGCCCTTCTTTTCATGATTCCTTAATCAGTTTTACCATTCAGCTTCATTAGTGGATATAAATACAACTTCTGCTTATTCCTTCCCTTCTCTTCCCACAGTCGCAGCAAACACCTCTGTGTTCCCCTCATCCTGGGACAGCTGGATACAGTAAATGTTAACGATTTATTCCACGATTTTTTGAGAAAACCGTGTTTGTCACATTTTCTGAAGTTTCTTTTGCCAATGACAGGTGAGGCAGCATAAGCAAGAGGGGTAAGCTGAGCCCAGAGAGGTGTGCTGGCCCACCAGTAAGCTGAGGCATCGGGCACACTTGTCACTGTATTCAGCTTGTTTGCTTTGACAGAAGCTGTAAGGAAAGTGGCCAGGGAAAGGTGCACATTTTGAGTCCCACACCCTTCCAATACAACCCATATGCAAGACCGCTATGGGATTAGCCCCTTCAACCGAGATAAAGTCTCAAATGACTACCTAGAAACAATTTTAACCTAAAACATTAAGTCTGCAACATATACACAGATTATGCTCTCAGGCTCAAAAATCATGGCTGTTTTTTCCTCAAGTGTTTGCTCTGCCCTGTATTGCTTTCCCTTCCTGTCCCAAAGGCTTGCTGAGTGCTCCCTGTTGGTACCTGAGTAACAGCTGCCTCTGTCACAGCCACCGTGCTGCCCCCATCCCGTGGGCTAAGTCTTACAGAGCACAGGAGGCTGACTCAGAAGGCTGACCCAGCCACGAGACTGGGTGACCACATGCACAGGCAACACACCCACAGGTGAAGGAGACCTTCCTGTGTTCATATTAAACGTTACCAACACCCAAAGTACACAATGACAGCAGGCAGTAAAGGCATTTTCTCTTTCTTAGGGCAGAGCACAGACAGCAAGGTCTGGAGTGTGAGGAGGGCATGTGCCTGCCCTTCAGCTCCAAGCTCAGAGGCCTTGGTAGCCCTGCTGGTGATTTCTGATGCAACCCGTGATGCAGAGAGCTGACAAGCACTTGGCATCTTCCTGACAAGTCAGAAACATGCAAGGAAAGGGATTACTAAGCGTGCCAAAAAAGACGGCGCAATCGAAAAATCCTCCTCTGACGAAGCAGGCAGCCTGTCATCAGGATTAGCACCCTGACCATGATGACTTTGGATGGTCCAAATGAGTCGAAAAACACTTCTTCACCTCATTTTTACCATGCATCAAAAGAAGCTAATTTTAATATAACATGGAGAGATATAAAGAGGTGCCTATAGAAATGCATTTAGGGAAGTACACGCAATGTTTTGCTTTCTGAATGCTAAAACAGAACATGTGTATGCATATACAAATTTGTCCATATTTACAACCTTCTTGTTTTCCAACTATCCATCCAGGGAGAACTGCATATACTGCTTTATCTTTCATTCCACAAATGGTTTGTGTGCGTTTCTAAGGAACTTGTATTTGAAATAAATCTACCCTATAATAGTATCCATCTCTCAGAAAAGAGCCATTGTAGCAACCAAGTTCAAGGTGTTGCTCTCTCCTAATGATAAACGCAGTAATAATGGGGTTTTGATGTGTCAGTACTCCGACAGTCTCGTAGTGGAACGTCAGGAGGCAGGAGCCAGCCAAATGTAACTAGTGAATTTTTAGAGAGTACAAGTACATTTAAATCTACCTTACTGAGGTAGCAATTGTGTCACCTCTTCACATCTGCTAATTTTGGTTATTTCTAAGGCACTCACATGGTTGGACTTAGGTGTTAGACAGTAATTATATATAGGACTGTGAGTGAGAAGAACAACATTTTCACAATCACTTCCAATGCACTGATTTCATTTTTACACTTTCTGCTGCTGCTTTTCTGTTTTTCTCCTACACTTTTTATATCCACTGCCTTTTCCTGGTTGCAGATAGGTTTTGGGGACTTGACAAAATATGTCAAAGACTTCCACAGTTTGAGTTCGGGTGGTTACTCTGGAGATCTAGAAAGATTTCTTCTGGGTCGTAATTTTTTCCTGGACATCAGAGAGTTGTTCCTGTCTTTACCGAGGTTCGTGGAAGCTCCCTGTTCCCCCACCACACATCACTCTGAGTAACTGTCATAGGAAAGCCTTGTTACCTGCATAAAACATTGTGACAAACCCCTACCTCCTCCCCCACCCCCCCGGAAAAGGGGGGAGAGGGAAGGAAGAAGTGCTACAAGTTCAGTATTGATTTTATTTACTCCTACTTTCCATCATCCTGATGCTTTTGAAATTGCTACTTCTTTCACTGGTTGTGTAAGGCAACATCTATAAGCTGTGCAACAAAAAAGTGGCAGCATAAATGCGTAAAACCTTCAAACAGTGTAAGTAGGGAAAAAATCAGAGATGCTGTGAGACAGAGAATTAGAAATAAAAGCATTCAACTAGGCGTTGGTCTGAAGGCATGCTGGGGGTATCAAAACATTGCATAGCATATAGTCAATATTACAGAGATGAACAAGAGAGGCTGCATTTAATGATAGTTTTTCTCACTCATTTTACTGCAACTACAAAGCAACAACTCCCGCTTGACAAAGCCAGGGCTGGACAAGAACACCTGCCTGAACTACAAAAACACTTCTTACACAAGAAGAAAAACTGAATGGAAGAAGGGAATTTTTCAGACTGGTAAAAATCAGAGTTTGAAAACAGCCATTCAGTTATGCAAGTTGTCCTGACTCCAAAGTTTAGGAGAACCTGGATAAGTAGCACTGCCTTTAATCCCCCCCTCTCCTTTCCCCAGCAGTAACATTTTGCACCTCTCACATACTGGTGTGGAAGGAGATGGTTCATCACTGCTCCACCATTCCACGTGCTGGTGGAAGAAGTTCCAGTGATGGAAAATTAGCCTTTCTCTGGAAAAAGCATCTGCTTTCCATTTAAGAGGTCACCTTCATTTGGAGAAAGAGGGACTGTTTGTTTCCATGGGATTTGCTGCATTTCTCTGTGGAAGCTGTTCATCATCCCAGTTCCCCACACTTCTGGCACCCTCTCCGTGGACTTTGCTCCAAAACCGCATCACAGCAGCTCACAGGGGAGGAAAACCACAGCGTGCTGTAGGGCTCACCACAACGGCAACTTGAGACATCCCAACTCCATCTCTGTTCTCAATTCCATTTCTATCCAAAATGTCACAGATCTCCACAAGGAAAACAACACTGAAATAGACAGCTGATTTTTTTGAAAACACAAGCCCAAGATTTACTCCTATAATGCTCAGGCTCTGAGCAGGAAAAACAATAGCTGTGATGCTGCAGAGAATTCAGCTTGAATTTAGTTCCCGCTGTCTCGACGTCTCTCCTGCCTCCAGTGGGTAAGCCTTCTGTTACCCTGATCTTCTTGTCTTCAGCACCAGCACGTCAATAGCCTGCCCAAGGTCTCTCTGGCAAGATACTGGGGGTGAGAGGAAGCAAAGGGACATATCCCCATCAGAGACCTGCTAATGGAAGTGTTTTGGAGGGAAGGGACCACTGGAAAGTCATTTCAACTCAAGGGAATCTGTAGGTATAATAATCTCTACAGTAGATGGCATAGAAAAGTGAAATGAGGTTAACAAAAAAAAAAAAAAAAGGAAGTATGGGTTGCATACAGAATATTTATTTCAAATCAAATCTGATCCTCAAATGGAAACTTCAGTCTGTGAGTCTGGACAACAAGGTTTCATATATTTGCTCTCCAAATGGACCTATCAAACCTATTCACAGCTTCACTGGAATAGATGAGATCCCACAAAGCTGTCTTCCTTCTGTGGGCTGAACACAAATAGTACTCACAGGGGAACAAAAGACTTCTCTTTAAATTCCAAAATATCTCCCAGCTGCAATGTGGATTTTGTGGGTCAAAGTGAAGATCTGCAATAGCAGCTTTACATTTAGGTTTGCATCCAGCTGTTGCGTAACACAGCCATGACACAGGTAAATACAGACCATTTTCACAGTCAGGTCATCTGAAACATGGAGCAGCTGAATGACTTGATCACAAAGCAAATCCATTGCAAGAGAATTAAATAGAAACTGAGTAATAAGACTACTGTTATATTTATTATTAAAAAGAGGTTATTTAAGAAAATCATTACGGCTTTTACATTTTTCCTGGTGTAACTCAGGAGGACCACTAAGTGGAAGGCCACCTGCACCACTCAAACAGAATTTTCAAAGCTGACTTGCAATGAGATTTTCTCTAGCTTTAAACTTCACTCTCTGTGAAAGAGAAAACCTAACAAACATTTTCCTTGTTTAGCTTTTAAAAACAAAACAGAACAATAAATCTATTTTACTTAACATTTTGGGATTCCAAGTGTATTTTCCTCTGAAGCTTTCACTAGGAAAAAAACTAATTCCTTGATGAGCTCTGTGCCTCAAGATTGTGTTACTCTGCACACGCCCAATGAGAACTATGGAATTAGGCCTGTAAGAAACACTGCATTGCTGGGTACTTAGCGGAAAGGCTCAAAATTCAGATTTGCTGCCCAGTGGCATGTTTTGATAATTCAGTATCTATTTTCATGCCAAATCAAGATGAAAAAATGAAATATTCATGAATTCTGTAGAACAACAATGCACTTCATAGTTTTTCTACAAAGAGAATTGACTTTTCAAATTCCCTTATAAGCTACTTTCTGTTACTGGGTTATACCTTCTCCTGGAAGTTTGTACGGGGACCAGCAGTCTTTATTTTCCCCTTTGAGACATTATACCCTGTAGGGTACCCCCCTTTACCCTCTACAGTTACCCTGGTCTCCATGTCAGGGTGATGTGCATTTCCCAGTGCAACGTGTGCACGGGGTGGGGACGTACAAACGACTGAGACGTTTGGGATTAGTTTAACACCACCTTTGCCTATGTCTTCTGGGCACTCTGCAGAGCAAAGCTGAGTGAGATGCTCTCGAGTGGCAGTTCGAGACAAAGCATACTGATTTGTTACTGGCCATGTTGTCACTTCTCCAATACCAGACATAATTCTTGGAGACTGTGTTGCCACCAGCAGTTTCACAGGAAATGCTGCTGGGGCCACATGACAGTGTCATCCCATCCCGCTGACATTCTCCACTTTATGGTTTGAATATGCATGTATACGTTAATTATAGCCCCTCTCTGACTCAAACCCAGAGCGACTCTTTCATCCTGCAGCTATGAGGAGCAAGCCATGCATGCAAAGACAAAGGCCGTGTCCTCGCACCCACACCAGCAGCCTTTAAACACTCAAATTTACATGTTGGGAATACCAATTGCAGCCAGAGTAAACGAGTTAAAAGGAGTCAAGGCTTTTCAGGATTTTTTTTTTTATCCTAAGGGGACATCAGAGAATTAGGTGTACAATGAGCTTCACAACCTACAGGTGCACATCCTTAGCTAAGAAGCAGAATTAATGACTAGGATTAACAGTGCCAGGGGCAGCAATATAAATACAGCAGGCATTTATATACATGGGGAAGTTCTACCATGTTGGAGTTTCTCAGTATCAGAAAACAAGTGGTTACCTGTTATAACTATGCAGTAATAGCATATTGTCTTTACAGATGCTTTACATTAACAGCATATAACAATTCTTACAGCAGGGTCACTTTAGAAACTATTTGAAAATGCACTGCAATTAAGAGCATATTAACAGGTTCAGCATAAGAGAGTGGCAGGATACGCCTAGGACAAACTAAATGGAAATCAGTCACTCCAAATTGATTGCGATCATATCTGGTCTCCATCGAGAGCCAGTAATTACCTGCATTTATCTCAGGGGCATTTGCATCATACACATCTGTTAACCTGTAACTAGAGTGGAGTGTATGGCACCTCATGCTTAAACACAAGTGACGGAAGAGAGGGAAGAAGAATCTATTTCCTTGCTTGTTCAGGCAAGGTGCTATTTACCAGCAAGTTAAAAGACCAGGGCACAGGCACTTCTGATTAGAGAGAGCTTTTTCATCATGAGGGATCAAATATCAGGCCAGGGGTGCAAGGAAGCTGTCGTGCACCCTTCTCCAGACACTTTGCAGGTTTCTGCTGGATGAGGCCCTGAGCAACCTGCCCAGCCAGACTCCTTACCTTTTTGGTTTGTTCTTTGAGGCTGAGCAATCATTGCTTTCTTCCTGGTAGATTGCCTTGAAGTTGCTCTGAATGCTTACCTAATGCAACTACAAATATCTCAGAGACTTCAGGAAAGCTGTGTTTTATATAGACCACAAAATACTGTACTGGAAGCAAGAGAGGAGTTCAGAGAAAGGGAAAATACATCATACATATAGCAACATCATTTAAATCCAATTCTGATGCTTGCATTTATCTCCAATGTTTTCTAACAGAAATTAGGTATTATTTTCCTTCTGCACAGCAATAAACACTAACAATCAGCAGCAACATCTGGGCTCTGCTCTTCTTAATAGCAATTTCATGCAGTTATAACGTAAAGTACAAGAACTGAAATTGGAAATGAAACAGAAATGATAATTTGGCACTTGAAACTTCACTACAGTGGTGCAATTTTAAGTCATTTTAATTGTAGACTTCTGCTCTTAGGTTATATTTTACAATAACTTTATTCATCAAGAGACATTTTTTAGTCATCATCGCTCATGTTTTGGGGAGTGGAAACTTATTTTTCCTTTTCCTTTTTAGAGAAGCCTATGGAACTGAAGTCACTTCAAACCGAGATCCGCCTGTATTCAGAGTACCCCACTCACTCTTCCCTGCAGCACATCAGGATGAATAGAGGCACATAAGTTTCCTCTCAGATGAGGCACAGACTGACTGCCAGAGCTGCTGCTGTCTTTGCTGGACCTTTGACATCATGTACTTGTTAGGAGGCAGCCCACCAGAAAGCATGACCAGGGATGGACGAGGCTAGGTACAGCACTGACATTTTACCTACCATCACTTTCCACTGATCTGACTAAGCTTACAAAGGGCACGTGTTGAAAACCCTCAGGGGATGATTTACAACATCTGCGAATGACAAGCCACCACCAGTGAGTGTGCAGCCATGCCTGTGCAGCACTTCAAATAATACACTCCCAGGAATTCCCCTTCAGTAATAAAAATGCAACAGCAACCAAAACTCTAAGGGCACAGGGCCCTGTCCCGCACCAACTTTATCATGGAGCTCTCTGGAAAGCCACACAGCAGCAGATGCTGGTTTGAAGATGCTTCATCTGATCTGTAACTTCGCTGCAAATGGAGCCGAGTGCATAGTCATGCTTCAAGTATCCCCTGCAGAGTAACTTCTTTGCACATCAGTTTGTACAGCTGGTACCCCTAAGAACAAGAGCAAACCTCTTATTTCCTTCACCAGCACAATTTTGTTCCACAAGGACTTCAAGGATTGTCCCCCTTTCTGCTTATATTAATGATTTTGCCCTCCTTGGGCAGAAGGAAGGGTTCACAGTTATAAATACTGTATTATTTTTCCCCTTTAAATTCCACCTTAGTGCATTATGAAAATACCCTCAAAATTAACAAAAATGATGCTGCTGGTTTGCAAAAGCCGCTGTCCAGCATCTACTCAGCACTGATTCTCATCTCAGATGATGTCTCATCTGTCACTCCTGCCTCTTCAATCATACTTAGAGAAAAGCCTTGGGGTTTTATTGCTGTTTGGTTCACCAGCCTCCTGCAGGAAGCCTTCTTGTTTCATTCCCTGGTAGCCCCTTGAAACTCCAGTCCTGGCCTCACAGCGGCTACAATAATACAATTCATAATAATTCAGGAAGCAAGCTCATTAGCTACAAATGTATGCAATGTTCATTAGCATTTACCACATAGCTGCAATTAGTAAATGTTTGCATTAGGTCTCCTATTTTGTTATTCCTTGTTTTGCCAGATTAACACATGATGCGTTTCCTTCTGTCTTGTCGTTAGCCGTCTGAAACTTTTCAGCAGGGAATTACAATTTGCATTTCTTGACTTAATGTTCATTATTTCATCAGAAAAAAAAAAAAAGAATCAAAACATTTGAGTCTCAGGATTTTTACTGAGACTCAAAACCAAATAATCACCAGTGCAGGCTGATCCCAAAATCTTTGGAAAGATTCTCATGTACTTTCATGGGTCTGAAAAAATATTTTGTACCTTTGGGTCAAACGTTGCTTTACAATTAATAGGAGATTTATTGTTGACTTCCAGTAACCAGAATTCTACTTTATATCTCCACCTGCTTAACAAATGTGAAATAATCTCCATCTGCCTTACACAAGTCAATTATTCCTCTTACTGCTGCTATCAGGCAATAGAAATAATATATTGGACTGACATTCATTTAGGATTATTTATCCAGCAACTTCACAGTGACACTGCAGGTATGACAAGTGCATAGGAAAATCACTAGGAGAAGAAGATATGATAAAATTGCAGAGGTTATTTTCTGTAATTACCGAGTTCATCCAAACAGTTATACAATATTAGGGGCTTCAGGCTGAAAGGACAAATTTCAGCATGAAGTTTCAGACATGGCAAATGACTAAATTGAAAACTATGGGAAGCATAAAAAGCTGCCTAGAGTGCACTTCAAAAATATGATTTGGAAAAAAAGATTTGTAGCAGAGAAATAAAAACAGAAAGGGACCAAAGAAACAAGGAAGTAAGCAAAGTGATTTACTGCATGTCGTCACCCCAGCCGCACCGTTTGATCATGCAGGTGGCCACCTTCACAGCCCCAGTCAACACAGGAGCAGCTACATGGGTGTAACTGCTGCTGGGAATCGAGAGTGACAACACTCGGCGTTTTGTCATGGGAAGAACAAATGGTGTTACCAAATCCACTTGCAAATTACACTGCCTGATGGATTCATAAACACTACCACTGCAACTGCAGACGGAAACTTCAGGAGCACTTTATTTACAAAATTTTACAGTTACATGCAAAACCAAATATCAGCATCAGAGCCACAGCTCTCACACTTTTATCTAAACTCTAAATGAGAATTGTACCCCAAATGATGCCCATATGCTAGTTATTTACAAAAGGCTTTCAGGGAAAGGAGGTTAAGCAGTTTGATGGAGTTTGTCAGCATGCAATGCCTATGGAGCAGATGCAAAGTAAGTGCCTGCTGTACACATGGCTGGAGGCAAGGGGGAGAGAGAAGTGGGGAGAGATAGGAAGGAAAAGTAGCAACAGGACTGCAGCTGATTTGCTCCGCATCTTCTTGCTTTTTTTCTTTTCTTTTCTTTCTTTTTTCTTTTTTTTTTTTTTTAATGGGAAACCAGTTTAATTTTACTGTGTGTCATTAAATGCCAGCCTCTGCCAAAAACTACCACAGAAGAGGTGATTAACTTTCCATAATTCCTCCAATAAAAGGCAAAGATAGACCTCCGTTACCTGATTTTTGGATACTTCCTCACCCCAAAACACGTAACTCCATTTTAGAAAGAGTTACAGACATCCCAGAGTTGCTGTTTTACTGACTGACCCTAAACCTCCAACTATTTATTTCTGTCTGTTCTGTCTATTATGGTATTCCTAGAACAGCAGATGCAGGTGGGAAGCCAGCATGGTGCTTAACTCAAGATGGAATTACACCAGTTTAAAATCACCAAAGATCCCTTATATATGATGCTAGTTGAAAACAAAACACAGAGAGTCAAAAGAAAAAACTTCAAATTCCACACCTGGCAACTGCAGAGAAACTCCTCTGACTCCCTAAAGATTTCTTTCAGCAGGTAGTTTAATTTATTGTACTTGTTGTTGTTTTCTGTTTCCACAAAGGAAATTCCCTCTGCATCAGCCACAAAAAGTGACTCCTTCACTTTCAGGAACAGGAACCACATTTGGTTCAGACGCCTAAATTGTTGGTTAATTAACAGTTATCTTTAGGAAATGAATCAAGTCCCTGAAGTGAATGTAAAGGTTACCGGGAATTAGCAGCATAAAAAAGACCACCACAAGGTTTCATCAATACCACTATGTGTCATATTGTCATGAAAATTAAACATACAGGAGAAGAATCCTATTTCCAGCTACAAACAGAATACGTATGAAGGAAATAACTTCACTGGGTAAAAGCAGAAACCAGATGTGGCAATACTTTCAGGCAGCTCTATAACGACCAGGTACAGACCAGTTACTTTTTCTCTCCCAGACATGCACTGGAAGCTAAAATGCACCATTTTATTTATTTATTTGTTTGTTTGTTTACTTGTTTGTTTATTTATTTTGCACTTAGTAAGTTTGAAAGTATGCAACTGTTTTGAAATAGCACTAATATCAACCACAAAGCAAGTTTTAGCCTTGGTACCTAGACCACTAATGTCCATAAATCCCCTCTGTTTAGCAGCAAATAAGCACTGTTGATAGTTTTCAAGAATTCATATAACCAAGAGGTTTCCTCTGAACCGGCTGAGGAGGTGCAAGCAAAACCACTGTGAAAGGAGTAATCTCCTGCGTAAGTACCAGGGATGTGAGCAAAAGCCTTCCCTGGCAGCACCAGGATGCACTACACAGGAGAGCCAGGGGAATCTTGCAGAGCATGGACTTGGTCTCACTCTGCCGCCCCTCCCAGCCCCAGCATCCCTCCCTCTCAGCCCTGCCAGCTCTTCCCACTAGCTCCTCACAACCAGAAAGCAGATGCTGATGGCTTCATAGGTTTCACTTGCTCTGGCTTGTACTTGAACCAGGGTATCTACTGATTGACTGAATGCATTTTTCTCTTCATTTGTTCAAGACACCGATCCAAACACAGAAAAGGTCATTACTTGTTCAAAGATGTTAGTTAACAATTTCCAATCATTTTCATGCACAAGAACAATTAGCAGCACACTGAGAAACTGATATATTTTGTCAGCTCTTCTTCCACATTAAACTTGTGATAGATGTCTCCTGTATCAGGTCAAGTCCATTCAACAATATCTAACTGAACTACATGTGTTGTAGTTCAGGCTTTTACCTGCAGGATACGAAAAGCTAAGAGGGCAGAAGCTGTCCTCCTCAAATGCATATGGCTACTGCCTACTGTCCACAGCAGCTATTTAATGTGTACAAATGGTGTCATCTCCGAGCTCTAGGAGTTTTGTAGGCTCAAGACTTCATTATTTAGAAACCATATAACAGAATACAGCCCTTGGATTTCCCATTCTTCTCTGAAAGTTTCAGCTATTTTTTCTTTTGATTAAAAACTTCCAGAACTAGAAGAATTATAGTTTCTCAGGCAGAATCTATATGAGAGAGCTGTAACAATATTATCATAAGCATTTACTATTTTTAAATTGCAGCACTCTTTTCCACTGCTTCATCTCTATACATCATCCCCATGACAGCTACCACACCAAGGTCTGTAATTCAGTAACTGCTTTCTCTCCCTACCCCTCTACACATTTTGTGATTGCACTGCGTAGGAGGCTGTGTAAAACTAATGATGCTGTATTGTAAAAAATCCTCACTCACATTTCACTCTTGTGAAATTGATTCTTGTCCTGATTTGGCAGGTTCACTGGTGTTTCATGAAGTCAATGCTTTGGGACAAAACAATTATCTCCCATATTTATCTTTTTTTTTTTTTTGGATTTGTAGCTTGAAAAGAGTCAGCACTTTCTAACTGGCATGGTGACACCCTTTGTATATATCAGTGCACTTCAGCAGTGTACTGAAGCCCATTTGATTTATCAGCTATTTCCTCTTTGTCCTTTTCTCTACAGTTTAATTTCATTCATAATCTCAGTAAGTTCAGTCATTTCCCCTTTTCAGGTCATTTAAAGGGATTTAAATCAGCTGAGATCGAAGTACCAATCCCCACACAGAGCCACACAGTTCTTACCCTCCTGCACCACTTTCTTCATAAATTATCAATGAGGCCAGGAGTTGGCCTGGGATGAGACCCATTATAGAAGCATGACCATCCAGGAGAGTGAAAATACTTGGATATCAGAGGTGGTATGCACAACTCCAGCCCCAAGAAAAAAGCAAAGCCCTGGAAGTAGATCAACACAATGATTTTTGCCTAGGCAGGTTAATGATTTCATGCTCACTTGCTGATACAGGGCAGAGATGCACCAGTGAAATGAATACTATGATGCAGCATCAGTCTGCATCGTTCAGACAACCAAGGCAGCCAGAGAGTTCCCTGCAGACTAACTCAGTCTGTTCAGGAGCTGAAAATGCAGCTACACTGCCCGCAGCTTCTGAGCTGGCTCAATTACAGCCATGTGCTAATGCAGCTATAGTGCTCCTGGCATCCAAACCAGCTTCCCCAGCTCCACCCTGCCTCACATACTCTCAGAAGAGAACAGATTTCAGAAAACTCAGCTCAATCTCAGCCAAAGACACAGAACATAACAGCAGCCCAACTCTGCGTGGGGCTCAGCAGATTCCAGCGAGGGGCTGCCTGCGGCAGCAGTGAATAAAACACAGCAGCAAGCAAGGCAGGATCCTGACCAAGACACAAAACTGGTAAGGATATGAAAAAGACTAGTTTTTCTTTATAAGACCTTTTGCTTTGCTAAAGGCAAGTTAGTATAAAATTATTCTGTATGTGTTAGTACTCCTCTGGGTAAGCAAGCTGCACCCACAGCCGACAGAAGATGTGCAGATTGTGTTCAGACAGCCTCGAAGGAAAGCAGGTAACTGACCTGAGCTGACACTGACAGCCTGCTGTCACAACACAGGAAAACCAACTGCAGCCTTACTCCATAACACAATGTGCAGTGAGTAATTGCAGATCTTGCTGGACATCACCAGAAAAATTGTGTGGGTAACAGCCTGCCATACTGAAGGAGTGAACACTTTTAAGATCCCCAACTTATAACATTTCCCACAGTGAACTTAATTATTCTCATCTGTCCAAAATTCAGACAATAAATGGGATTTCTAAAGTGTTATATATCAGCCTTTCAACTAGGTGCACTCAGGTGGTTAAAAAGAAGTAAATACTGAGGTGCTAACTCCAGCGCAGCTGTAACTCTTTAGATGACAAAAACTAACAGACAAAATCAAACATCAGGGTCACTTTGGCAGGCGGGAAGGCTATAAATAGCCCAAACTCACCTGAAAAAGAGTCCAAGAAATGTCTACCATTGCTCACCAACAGATTTGCAGGCAAACTCTGAGAGAATCAAATGTACCCTGAGTGCTGAAGGCCCCTGGGGACATGGCACATGCTGGAGGGTGCTGGGAAGCTGCAGAAGAAGCCTCCTTCAGGGACATTTGCCAAGCCTGATTCCCAAAATATTTGCAGTACAGCTGTCACAAGGGCTTTGGCAGATTCACCTGTGCTGGGTGCAGGTCCCAGGCGTCCAGCTGTGGGGCTCTGTGAGGAGAGCCCCCGGCCGGTTCCAGTAGTTTTCAGCGGCCTCCTCACAGGGTGCAGCCCCTGGTGCAGTGCGCAAGATGGCGTCTGGCAGTGAGGGAAATCCGACTTTCTCCACAGGGCATTTTTTTACTTGTGGTAATAAAGTAATATTTTATGTCTATATAGCTGGATTTTGAAAATAAAATTGGAAGGGCCCAGCACTTTAACACATTTAACACATTTCCTGACAGACAGGTCAGACTTTGTGCTTGTGCACTGAATATTCACAAGTGGGACAAAAAGCATCTTTCTATGTATTAAGCTATCCCAAAAAAGTTGTGTGTGTGGTTTTTTTTTTTGTTTGTTTTGTTTTGTTTTTGTTTTCCTCCTCTGGCTGAATAGTAAATTAGAGTTCCCCAGGAGCATTTACTGCTGAAGGATGCAGCCCCATCCCTGGTACAAGCTGGACCCCAACCCACAACACGTGTTGAGGGCTCTGCAGCTCAAGGCAACACCAAGCAGTCCTCCATCACTTCTCCCGTCTGTCAGGCAGCTGTCCTCTTCTTTTAGGATGGGATGATCTACAAAGTTACAGTGATGGCAGAGATGCCAGCTCCCACTGTCACAGTGCTGACAGGCTGCAGCTGCCTGGTCAGCCCTGGTTTGCACCTCACCCATCTCTCTGTCTCTCTCATCTCATCTCTCACCTGCATCACTTCTCTCAGACCTCTGTCCATATGTCTCCCCTCAGACTTTTTCTCACAAAATGCTCTGCTCATTTCTGACTGCTGAAGTTAAAGACACTGGTATTGTCAGGAAAGTGACTACTTCCCACCCCCCACCTCACCCTCCGTACCTCCCTACCCCCCATTTTCTTCTTTTTCCATTCTGCATTTCTGCATTGGCTAACAATGCCTAGAGGAGAAAAAAAAAAAAAGCACTTTTAAAAGAAATAAGGTAGGTGTATGAATCTCCATATCTCAACTTTTTTCCCCCTTGGTCTGCCTCATGTCAAGAAACCCTCTTTCCTATTAAAAATATTTATAAAAGCTTACAAGAAGGTTAAGCTGCAACTATTAAATTAAACTATCTCAGAAGAAATTACATGAGACTAGAAAGAATTGCCTTCTGAGGGCAAAAATGAAAAGAAAAATGAAAGCATTCCTTTTGAGTTGATATGAACAAGAAACTTTTTATGTTTTATTCACTGAATCTGAAGAAAAGCCTCCTATTTATGGTAGATGCTGCTCCATAGGGAAAACACATTTCCCAGGGATTCGGCAGGAAAACCTAACTAGCTGATATAGCTGAGTGAGACAAGACAGCTTGCCTGTTTTTGTCATCCTCACAGCAACAGAGACTAGACCCCAGTCACCTTGAAGTCCATCCTTTTCAAAACATGGCAATATGGCTGAAGACAACTGCTCAGGAAGGAGCAGAGCCTGAATTCAGTAACCTATGAACTCAGATATGTAAAGAATTTAGTCAATGTTAAACAAGATATGTCAGAAAAAAAAAAAAAAAAAAAAAAAATACGAAACAAAACTCCTCAGACCCCTTGCTACACTGACATGCTCTCTTTGGCTCATGTTCTGCGACAAGTCCTTTGGCAACACAGTCACACCTTGTTCAGCAATATCAAGATATCATTTAGGATATCATTTAAGAAGTGCATTGTTTGTTCTGTTATCCTTTCTGATATAATACATGCACAGCTCAGCTGCCTGATTTTGCAAAAGCAATCCAAGTGCAGTAGTTTCAACACTAACATTCACTAGAAAACAGCCTCTTTGGTCTCAACCAAAGCAGACCATTTTTGCTTCCTTTTTATAGCTTTCAGAAATAACATTATGCAGAAAAGTGATTATAGTTGTAATGATAAAAAATGAGGAAAAATGACAATAAATAATGTGGTATCTTTCTTGAGCACACCTAGGGCTTTGAAGCTTCAACATGAGAAGACGGGTCTTTCTTGTATCAGTGAGCTGTGTACGATAAGGTGTCTAAATAAAAAGAATAAAATATGATCTGTCACTGCCTTAAGAGCAGTAAGATAAAATTATTATATAGGCTGCAAAAAGAAGTACTCCTTAAAGAAACCATCACTGCAGAAATATTTTTGGATGGATAATGTTCATCAATAGTTTAAAGGGGAAAGGAAAAAAAAAAGTGTACATTTAAAAAAAAAAACACACAACATATGAAATTAAGTATTTCAAATGCCTAATGAAATACCATTTATAAATTTGCTAGGATTAATTTAAAAAGAAAATACTTTTTTTTTTTTCTTTTTCTTTTTTTTTTTCTTTTAATTTTAGTTGGGAAGAAACAGCCCAAGGATGCTGCAGAAAGTGGGTCAGTACCCCAAACTTAAAAATCCAGCCCAAAACAAAAGCAGCCAGAATAGCAGTTTCTATCTCCTACAGTTTCATTTTCTGTATAAAAATAACTGAATTGCCATGTGGAGGGGGCATTCTCCTTCATCTTCTCCAATCCACCTCTGTAATATGTTATCAGGATGGACCTGGGAAGTGTGGGTACAAGCACTGACTTCAGCTTAGAACAACACAACTAGTTTTTCTGAATCTGCTGGGGGTGACCCAACCTATCCCATACAGCATCAATATCCATGAAATATGTCCACTTGCTGAAAGAGAAAAGCATGACAGTGTACTCTTTAAAACTTTATTTAGCAGCTCAATGAAGCACTGATTCTGCAAACAGTATATTAAAGCGGGAGTCTCATCACAAGCTTAAGGAGAATTGAACAGGAAGCAATTTTAGGAAATTATAATTAAGCTGCTATGTTTTTCTTTTTCCCTGTTGCATGGGTGATGCACAGAACATACAATGTACAAAGGTACACTGACAGTGGTTCTTTTTTATGGAATATAAATCAACATAAAATATACATAGAAAACAAAAGACATGCTTATATGAAGGGCCAAAAAAGGGCCAAAAGACATGCTTATATGAATTACAAGGGTTATGATAAAGTAATTTGAGCACCCTTGATTTGATCTTTGCGCGTTTTATGAACAAAAGTAAAGCTGCTATTTTGCCCCTTTTGCACTGATGAGGGTGCACCACCTTTCCTTTACTGCTCAGGAGTGAGAGTTTGGGCAATAAGGAACAGAAAATCAGACCAAAGCATCCACCAAAGCTGCGAGATGTCTATATGAAATCTGAACGTGTATGCAGAAATGGCACGGGGAACTTTATTCAGCTTTCTGAATGCTCTGTCCTCTGATCATGATTCTTTTTTCAGGTTTAGGAAGTGATGCTGTGTTGTCTGATTAAGTTCCCATTTTTTTCCTATGTTTGCTACAAATTATTCCTTCCCAAAAGGAGTAAGAAGGAGAAGACTTTATGTTAAAAATTTATTTTTCAGCAGCTGGAAACCCTTTCTTGCTTTAAGTCCTTTCAGTGGAGAAACCCTTGAAGTTATTTTTTTTTTAACATTTCCAAGAATATTCTGTCAAGTTGAAGTCAAAAAGGAAAGATATGAGCCCAAACAGTGATTAGTGAATGCGCAAATCTTATATTAATCACTAACCACTTTTAATCAGTTCTGCATTGGCAAAAAAGCACCTGCGTGCACCAAGCACTTGTAGCAGCCTCTTCTCCACCAGTGCACCATCCTGTGGTGCAGCAAAAAGCATCCCACTTTCTCAAAGAGGAGGAAAATTACTGGATGTCTTGAACATCAACATGATCAAAGGGATCCGCAGAAATACTCATTTTATGTTCTTTCCACTTAAAAATTTTTTTCTCAGGAGGCAATATATAACTCTCAGACAGGATTTCATCTAAATTTGCAGACAGCATTTATATTTGTCTAGCTTGTTAATGCGGATATCATTAGAAGAAATGCAGTAATGCTTTGTCATCATCCTGACAAATCCTCAGGGAATGTAAACGTCTTGCAGGCAAAATCATTTCAGATCAAACCAAAGTGAGGTCACTAAAGAAATCTGGCTGAACACTCAGGCTCACAGCATCACCAAACGTGTAGCAGCTCTGTGATGAATGGCAGCGTGGCACTCCTTGGTAAACAGGCAAAGACCTGAGCCCTAGCCTGACAACTTGTCTTTTCCATGAAAGCTGCCAAAACGAAAATGTTGTCACTGGAGAAGATTTCTAGGATTTGGCCACAAGTCAGCAAGGCTTTTGACTGTCTTGTTCTGCTGCTTAACACAGACCAGCAGAGAAAGACGTCAAACATTTAGGGTCGTGCTGCTTCTTTGCCTTTCTCAGCATGCTCTCCTTGTGCTGTAAAGTTGCTATAGTATTGGAGATCTGAATTCACATACAGAGCCTGATGTGATGCTCATGGTCCCCACAGATGTCATTAAGAGGACAAAAATAAAGCCTGAGAAATGCCTGTGCAAACGCTGCTCTGTCACTACCTGTGTTGCCTTCCAAGAGTAACAGGCACCTCTGTTGCCTCCATCCCAACAGGTTACACAAGGCGGGCTAGTAACATGGGATGGAAACATTTTTAAGTTGTTTCACATTTTGCCTGATATCAAGAACCAGCTTTCTAAGATGCATTCATTACTTGCTTATCCAGACAACCTCCCTGAAGTTTAACGTGAGTGAGCGAAGGAAAGCAAGTCAAAGGAAAAAAGAAAAAATCCTACCCACAACCCACCATTACATATTCAGTTTGCCCTTTGTAATTTCTATTTTAAATCAGTCTGTGTTTGTTTTAACAGCCATGGTGAAAAGTCCAGAAGTAGGATTGGAGTGGAAGACTCGAGAGCTGTGTGGACTGTCCAAACATACAGGTGCTGCTGCACTTTTCTTGAGGGAGTCCCTAAGAAAAGCTCTATCGCCAGCACCAACTACTTTCCTCTAGCAATAGGAGGCGCAAAATTAGGCAGAAAACTAGGGGTTCTCAGAAGGTTCCTTCTGGAGGAAGTCCTTTTGGGTTTCCTGGTCCCCACTGGTGAGAACTGACCTGCAGAAGGACTGTGAACCTGCTTTCCAGGCTGAGGATGCAGGGGAAAACCATTATCTGCATCCCAGCTACAGAGGGGTTTAAGGAATTTAGAGGAATACCAACCAAACAAACCCTGTTGTCTCATCAATAAATGCAAAGGTTTTTATTTCAGGAAAAATAAGTGGTTTTGCTAGCAGCAGCAAATCACCGACACGGCTACACTAAGCACCAACAGAGATCACAGCTGGCAACAAGGGGTTTTACAGGGCCTTCTCACAGGCTGACACCAGGAATCAGAAAGGCTCTCAGCTACTAAACCCAAACTAATGATTTCATTCGTGTCAAGACTCCCTTTCAGCACAGGGTCACTCACAAATTTCCTTCCTGATAACATTTATGAGTAAGAGTAGCCTGCCCTCCCCTGTGCTGCCCTGATCTCACACACGAGGCCAGGCTTTAAGATGTTACGTGCAAGACAAATTGCAGTTTGTAGGTAATATTTTGCCTTGTCTACCCCTTTATTCAACCTGCTCTCTTCCCACACGTTTCCTTGTTTATCTTCAATTTTCTGTAAAAATCAAACTTCAGGTTTCTCTCTTCCTAGGACTCTGTGACACCTGGAACTGCCCTAAGTGGAAGTATTACCTCAAGAAAGGAACTGTCGCTGATTTTAATCAGTGCTCCAGGAGGATTTCAGGCACTCTGTGATAATCCCAAATTGTAGAGAATGCAATGAGCAATGCACTTGTAAAAGAACCCAACCTAGGAAGGAGCAAAATCAAGTAGGTTTCTGTTTTCTGCTTGTTTAAAGGCTGCCCATCCTCCTAGCTCAGGGCTGAAGCCTGGGCCATATGCATGCGCTGGTGGGGCGCGTCTTAGAAAGGCCCCAAGTGCTCCTGGCTGCACCTGAACCTGCTGAGGGGAGACCCCGGGCGAGAGGGGCACCAGAACAGCGGCTGGCAGCAGATCTGCATGCAGGGCCGTGACACCCCTTTTTCTCTGAGACAAAGGCCAACAGACTCAGCTCTAGAAGTGAATCTCTCTATGTAAACTGCGATTACCACTTCAATGGGAGTCTTACTCAATTAAGGCCTACGATATTAGCTTCAAGTGAAGAGATCAGACGGAGGTCCCCAAAGCAATTACATGAAACAAAGTCCCCCATAAAGCAGCTTTTCTCATAAAACCAGAACTCCATTTTATACTATTTTACTCTCAAGAGTGATTTCCTAACTAGTGTTCAAAAGAAATTCAAGTTTGGGAATTCACAACCCAGGATTAAGAAGTCCAGCCGATAGGTCAAAGACATAATTAGTTTCCACACGCCTCCTCACTTCACATAAGAGAAAAGGCAACTTTTGTGTGAGGGAAATGAAGACTTGAGTCTAATGGGGGGAGGTGGCAAAGAAAAAAAAAAGGAAAGAAAAAAATTTAAGCCTCTTCCATTTTCATATTTTTTTTCAGTCATTAGCAGCATCTAATTAATTTAGGAGCTCTGAAGTGAGAACCCCAGAGTACCAGTATCTTTCTTTGGACTGTATAAAACTTGTATCTCTTACCTGTTTCTGTAACTGAAGTATGAATATTTTTTCTTTGTCTTCAACTCCTTTTGCTAATCTGCCTGAAGCTAACTTACTAATGTTATTTACAAACAAACAAACAACCCCGCTATCTATAAATTTTATTTGTATGGAATGGGATGAAAGTAACATCCAAAAAACTGGTGCTTTGAAGCAATATTTATTAAATATATATATATTTAAATGCTTTTTCCAGTCCTCCAGTCAGAGGTGAAGCAGCAGGAGAGTCACTTTTTTGCGTGACTACTCCCAATTGCAAATCAAAATTCATTTGCCATCAATAAACATTATTTTCTTGATTTTCTTCTCCATCGCAATTCCTGCCAAAATATTTATTAGAACACTGACAAAAGGAACACTGGAGGAGGACCTGAAGAAGCGTGAAATACATAGATTTGAAAGATCTACAGAATTATTTTGTTCTGCCTATGTTTTCCATCAGGAGGTTTCCTTCCTTCCACAAAACTATTTGACGTAAGGAAATTTTCCAGTATTGCAGAAGAGCCTATGGAATGATTTTATTAACTGCTCTCCTCTTTTAACAGGCAGGGCACTGAAAAATTACCTCAGATATGATTCAAGTGATCTTCATCAAATATATGTTTATGGAACAAATTAGGTTTCCCAAGTACCTTTAGAACAGTTCCTGCAACTAGTGCTGAAAAATTTGAAAATGCCCCCGTACTTTTCTGTCTAGCTCTCTTTTCATAAGACCCCTGCTGAAGATAGGAAATACCACTGAAGCCCATGAGCAGCTTTACAGCCTACTATCCTGCAGTGAGGTCAGTCTGTTCCTTAAGAAATTCCTCTTTGCTTCCTGTAACAATTTAAACTGAGTTTGTACAGCCATAGTCTGTACCTTTTGCCAAATTTTACAGTCATCGAGTTAATCGTGCACTTAGTGTAAGCATTCATCCAGATAAAAACCACAACTATAGAAAATACTGCACTGTATGTGGAGCTGATTTATGTTTCTTACACATGCTTTACCTGGCACCTAAGTTGCTGCACATTAATGCAAAGCTGTTGTTTGTCCATTTGCTGCAAAGGAAGGAGGAGATAAATGGAGCAACGTACCTTTTGCAAGCTCCTGTGTTGGAGTGGGCTTGAGCAGCAGTAGAAGAATCAGAGACAAAATTTCAGTTCTCCTTAAAACAAATTTAAAACTCCCACTGGCCAGAAAAATCACCTCTTTCTCATAAGCCAGAACCATAAACAACAATAAAAAGGCAAGGTTCTCATCCAACTTTATTACTGAAGTAGGCGCTGAAATACTGGTAAGCCTCTAGTTCTTAGAGAGGCACCCAGAAAATCCAAATGATACAATAGCTTAATATCAAAAGCGATTTTCTCCTCAAACAGTAAAGCTGTGAAAGTGCCTTTCCTTAGCCTTTTACACACAATTCACAGTGCAGCAAACCCATGGCTACTGATGGTGATAGTATTCCAGAAAAATCCATCAAAAGGTAAAGGATTCTCACGTCACAAAATGTTTATGAGATGACACCCCTCTCTCAGAAGCCCAGGGGAAAAGACAAACAGCTGAAGTAAGAATTGCCAACCCCCCAAAATACAAAGCACAGGCACCATCTCACTCAGAAACCAAACCTTGGGCATGCACCAGGGAGAGGAGAAGGAGCGGTGCTGCAGTGTAAAGCTAACGTCTTTAGGTCCTGTCCTTATCCAGTATCTTACTTACGGACCCAAACCGCTGTAGCTGAGTGCCTGAAACATTAATGTACTGAATAATAAAAACACGGAATCAAATGCCTCCAAAATCCACCACCGTGTTTGAAGAATGTGTGCAAGAGCAATGGCTGAGGTAGCATAAAATCGATGAATACCATGAAGAGTCTGACTCACTGCTGCAGCACAGATTTTCAAGGCAATGTAGCTACTACCAGCTGATGGGCCGATGATAAGCGACCGCGCAAACACCCACAGGGCAAGGCGAACAATTGGCCTAAACAGATCAGGGACAAACACTGCTCACGTATTAGCAAACAGTAGGACCAGGACAAAATCCAGCTAACCCAACCTGACGTGAGCTGAGCCCTCTGCATCTTCTGGCCCCGCGCTGCTGGTGCAGTGTGGATGTGCCCACGGAGCCCTCCAGCTCACTTAGCTTTTAGGGTTTGTAGTGTTAAGTGCCAAACCTTTATGCTTCAAAGTGCTTTAGATGATATTGAAAACTAATTTTTACATTGCTAGATTGTGTAATGACGTGTTGGCCTGACAGATTAGGAAAACATTTACTGTTACTTTGCTTAGCAGACACAATTCATTAATTAGCAATGCATCAAAACCAAAATAGCTGACAGAAGCCTCCTGCTTCTTCCCAGTGTGATGTGAACTTTCCTTACAGACACATCACTTCCACGTAAAGGGGGCTCAGAAAACATGTGAAGAAGGATGCAAGAATTATCCTAGTGACACATTCAGTCCTAATTAAAGCAAGAGGTTGTGGGGATATAACCAGAAGAGGTGGACACTTTAACCCAGCCTTTTCTAATAAGACAGGAATAGTCCCACAGTGGGAGTACTAGAATGTAACACTTGCTCTATGAGTATTAAACAAAAAGCCTACTACATTATGGGAAATGTTGAGATACGTTTACAAAATTAGGAGCAATTAAGCACATATTTTGGTTAGCAGACTAAAACAAATCACTGTAAGATCTTCTATTTAAATAGCCAGAATTGCTGTGGTGCAACGAGCACAAATAACGCTCGTGGTAAGAACGCTGCCTGCCACTGCACCTCCCCGATGTTATTTTTCCGTATGTGCTTCCATTTATCTCAGAAATTTCAGTAGGTTTGACTATGTTTTAAAATAGGGAGGGAAAAATAAACATTTGCATCAAATTCAATGGTTTGCAGGAGCAAAGGAAGGGCTAATCCCTGAGAGATTTGACATGAGTCTGTTTAACATTCTGTCACTTCCAGAGCTGTTGGGTTCTGCAGAAGCACAGCTATAACTTAGGTGTCTGTGTAGGAATATAATGTTAAAGAACACCAGGTGAAGTTGTGCTCGTAGTTAAATTGGTATTCCCCAGCAAGCCACATGGGTCACATGAGTACAACCAAGGCTACAGTTTAGGTCTATCTGAATAAAGGAGGCCAAAGAACTGAAGCTACATAATTAAAAGTACATTTTCCAAACATCTGGCATGGAAAGTGACGAAAGAAAAGCAAAGTGTGCTGTGCCAAAAACAGCCAAATTCATGTGGGGAATACCGTGGGGAGGCTAAATGCCTGTGCATATTGTGCTAGAACAGACATTCAGTGCAATTATATTATGATGCATTCAGTTTCTCATGCCGTGGTTTGGTTCAGCAGTTAGGATTTTACAGATACTATCAGCAGGCAGATTAATAAGAACAACTCTTGTAAAATTGATACAGTGCTTCGTCTGGAGTTACAGAGTTCAACCTGTCTTCATAAAATTCACATGTAAAAATCATTACCAGATGTGACCCTTTTTTAACACATTCAAAAAACAAATGCTTTTCATGTTAAGATTTCTGAACTTTGTATGTGCTACAGGGATGGCAGCCTCAATGTTTTATTAACGAGAAACACCAGGGAGGAAGGGGGGGTGTGCTTGTTTAACAGACATATATTAAAAAGAAGTCTTGATGGATAAACACATCAATGGATTTTTGAAAGCACATGCAAGATTTTTTGACAGAAGGGACATGCTGTCACTTTTGCAAATGCCTTTGCTGGCACTCGATCCTAAGTATCTTTCCTTTGATGCTGTCCATTTTATCCACCCAGTGAACATCAACCTGACCAAGGCAATCAGGCTTAAAAACAGAAAGCAGAAGAGACGGGGTAAAGATATTTAAAAAGCTGCCATCAACAAATTACAAGTGCAGAGCACGACGTAGAGCACTCGTTTTGCCACACGTAATGCCATGACTTGAGGTTGCATTAGTGTCAGTTCGTTCCCGTAACTCTACATTTATGGCTGACAGACACATCTACTTCCAGCAACACCTGCAACCAAGAGTGAGCTAAATCCTCCCCGAGCTCAAGCAGGATTGTATATGCATGGGCTATGGCATTGCACCCCAGGATGCTGAGCGTAGGCACCTTGATCTAAAGATGCCCCTGAGGTTACCCATTCTGTCAGGGTGAGATCTGGGGGAAGAATCAGAGCCCAGGTGTGCAAAGCTGCTTGTAGAGCTCAGCCTTTAGGGGCTGAGCCCCTGCAAGCCACCAGGCTTTTTTCCTTTTCAAAACCACCTGACAGTTCTTTACGGCATGTCTGGAGGGGCTCAGTGAACAACACAGCAGTCAGCTCCGTGGCAGCACTGGGAACACTTCTAACCCCAACATTATGCTATTACTTTTTACCCATTTTCAGACGTTGCTTTCTACTACGCTTTCAGTTGTGATTTCAGACACGTACAAAACGTATCTTTGCTTAATGGATGCCTAAATACTTCTGGAGCCACGACGGACTTTAAGAAATAGCCACCACTTGTCACACGGGTTCTTTTGCAGGCCACACTGCTCAGCAGGGGCCTGACTGCCTAAGCAGATGCAATTATTTTAAGGGCAATCAGCTTTCCACATACTTTTGCATAAAATAAGGTCTACTACTTTACCGATACAGCTGGCACGTGCCTTTGGAATTATTCCTCATTTGTCATCACTGCTATCTGTGTTGTAGATCAATTAATCTGTTACCTGCTGTTGTTTTGGTTAATTAAAATGACCCCAGGAAAGCAAACCATCCACAAGTACTTAATGTACTTAAATCCCTGTACAAGGGATATAAAGCGACTGCTTGATCCATCAAAACTAGGTTTTCAAATCCATTAACATCATCTCTCAACACTTCCACCTGAAGCTCTATAACAGCTTCCAGCATCACTTAACTATCACGAATTGAAACATTTAGATTTTCTATTCTTTCCCAGCTTGGGCCTGCAGACTTATCACTGTTAAATTAAACACAAAATGCTGTGTTTAATCTCAAGTGCTTTGATGCCTCTCTTAAAAACTTCTGCAGCTCAGAGACGCATTTCTAACTCACAGGGCATTGGTGTAGCTATTAATTTTTACAGTAAACTTTGAAGCTACTGCCACATGCTGACCTCTCTCGCTGTGACTTGGCAGAGGACAGCTTAATCTGAATTTTCTTAATGCTGGGAAAGTAACTGAAGGGTGATGGTCTGACTGGAGGGACAAAGTTAGGCAAAGTAGACTCTAGCGGAAAGAGACAGAATCTTACTCAGAAAACACCACCTCCCTCCTCTCAGTTGCAGAGGGACTTCATGAGGATTAGATTTCCACCACTGGTATCTTAGTCAAATATCTTAATTTGTGTAGGAAGACTAAAGGCCTTCATGTCCTCCTCTCAGAGTCTTTAGCAGAGCCTTTCACATCCCAAAGGATTAGGATTCCTCTTGCTCCCCATGCTGGAGTTCACCAAGACCATATGATAGGAGGAGTTCAGACCAATTAACTGCCCTACTCATTATTCTTCCAGGGAAAGAAATCATGATTTCATTTAATTCCCACAAGTTGTGTGCATGGATACAGTTGTGACCTTTTTGAACCATTGTTTTTCATTTTTTAGTGTGTTCATCAACAAATAGTATAAACTCTGGGAAGTGCCTACTAGGAACTGTGTACCATCTGTTCATTTGGAATAAAAATTTTAGTGCATGCTTGAAACATATTAACCTACAGTCAGATTTCATACGGTTTGTTCTACATGTCAGCCAGGAAGAGATCACTCAGCTATTTAATTTCTACCATAGGTCCTCCGCGTGCTGTTAATCCCCATGTGGAGGAGTTCCATGGTGCAGCTTGAATAGGACTCTTTCTCACCCACTCTCTGAGAAATTCTGCATCTTCCTCTTTTCCAGCTTTACTTAATAGATCTTCCATCTAGACATGCTTTGCAAACTTGTCAGTTTGGGGATAAATTCACTTGCAAACCAAGGTAATGACACTTCAGGCATTTCTCAACCTGAAGAAGAGAAAAATCTGCTATAGATCAGCACCCAGATAGCCTACAGACAACTACTCCAGCAAGGAAAGAAAAGAAATAAACCACATTACATTGCTCAGATAAGACCCTGACCATGCCTCTGAAAGCTCAGTCCTTCCCTGTGTGCTGTGCGAAGCAAGAACCCTACACAAATCCAGCATGAAACTTTATTATGAAGCTCTGCCCTGTCACTCATTTGCATGTGTGAGCTAACTTAAAATCTCACAAGCTGCTATTTGATGTCTCGATGATGCAAGATGTTCTTAGAATGGAAGCCTCTCTGGTACATACATATGCTCATTTTCCATAATGAGCCCTCTTTTTTTTTTTTTTTTATCTGCAGCAGGAAGATGGTTATGAATGGGAATCACAAAACGTCGCTGACAAGCAGTAATGTCAGAAGGTCTGAGGCCAAACAAACTGCACAGTGAAACTAACAGATAACAGGTAGTTAGCATTTTTATGTAAAGTTTGAAATATTGCTGTGAATTTGCCCTTTCAGCCAGAAAGGTCTCAGGCGGCTGGCAGAAGCGCTCCGTGCAATCCATTGCTGTTAATGATTCCTCCAAGGTGGAAATTTTTGTTTGTTCATTTTGTTTCCTTCAAGAAAATAAAACAACAAATAGGAAGCACGATGAGGAAGCAAGATTGCAAGAGCAAACCCTGGGCACGCTGTTTATTTCTGTTTCTGCATTAAGTAGAACAGAAGCTTTTGTTAGCTGCTGATGCCGGTCCCCAAAAATGAAACATCACTGCCCTCTTCTGTATCACAAGGAAGTTGTATCCATCAGCAACCTGACATGTCTACACAGAGAGGAAGGTAGTTACGTACCAGGTGATGATTACATATTGAACTTGCCCAACATTTTTAACAAAAGGTATTAATTCATTTGTCCATCATTATCTTCATGTCTGTTACTAGTCTTGAAGAGCCTGATAAAGATCTAGCTTCAAAGGGAGCAAATAAGGAATAAATGCACTGGAATTTATGGACTACCAGTTTGTGTGTGAGACAGAATCATGTCCATTTCTGAATTTATTAAGAGGCTTAATAAAGAAGCTGTACATTTTACTGCCTCAATTTGGCTTGCCTTTTTGCCAAGTTTAGAAATCTGATGCATGTTCAACTTCCTCTTTCACAGTATCTCTGTGAGCAAGCAATCCCCTTGTTCCACTCACATTAACATTTTCTTTCCCTTCCCCTCCCCTCCCCTCCCCTCCCCTCCACTCCTCTCCTCTCCCCTGCAAATTGCAGCCAGCCTTTCCTACTGGTCTTTCTGGAGCCTTTCCAGCACCTTTTCCACACAGCGACAATTCCAGGCACCCACCCCGGCTGGAAGCCTCCCTTCCCTAAGTATTTTGTCAGCTCCAACCAATGCCCTTTCAAGCCTCACTCCCGAAAGCAAAGTGTGCCTGACAAACTGAAGGTTCCCTCATGCGAGGTGTTTAAAATAGACTTGAAATCTAAAAATACTTTAGTTATTGAAAGCAGGCAGCAGCTTTCAGGCTGAATGTAGGCTGAAACTCTGGATTGTGACTTCCCTGCAGTGCCAAGGCAGGTTACTTCTCAGGGAGTGACCTGCCCTTCTGTCAGGTGTATGTGGAAGGAACAGAGCTGGCAGAGCCAGGGGAATCCCACCGTGTCCCACCATGCTGCCGGAGAGGCGCGCGTCAGAGAAGAATAAGCAGGACACCAAATGGGTAATAGAGGTTGGACATGAAAGGCCAAGAGAAAGTGAACTCTGTGTGCCTCCAGCCGCCCAGAAAAGGAAGGGGCTCCTCCTGATCTCGTGGTTATGGAGAAAGGCACAGGGCAGCACAGTGCAGAGCTGGGCACGGGTCCAGGCACCCTGTGTGACACGGGCAAGCTTCCTCACCTGCCCGCTTCCCTCTCAAGTCCCTCGTACCCAGCAGCATGGTGAGGAGAGATCCCTTCAAGGTTATGAACTGCCGAGCCAAGACAGCGATACCATGTGAATGATGAGATTCTTACACGTAAAAACACACGGAGGTGTAGGTCCTGCTGGCAGACTGAATAAACACTCCGTGTAGAGACATTCCCTGCGAGCCGCGGCTGATTTATGCTGCAGGGGAGATACACACAGAGGTGCGCTCCCACAGCCGAGCTGGGGCTCTCACACCTTAATTGCTTTGAAATCACTTCTGATTTTTATTTCATTTCAGTCTACAGCACTAACATAAGGAGACATGAGAGTGTAAGACAAATATAATTATCTTAGTGTCAGCTTGATTCAGTGGAGTATGAGCAGCTCATTTTCAGTCATTACTGCTGACAGGGCCACAGATACTGTAGTTTGCAAGAGAACTGTCTTCTGACTCTGGAAATACCATGATTTCATGTTTAGCACAGCATCAGGTACTTCTGTGGCTACACTCAGCCAACATATGTCTGAATCTCCAACTAGAGGCGCTGAGGAAGTGACCAAAAGGCCGACCACTGCACTGGGGACCACCCAAGGGCAGGAGATGGATCGCGTCCTTGTTTTCCCTCTGTAAAAATGAAAGTATGCCCACAACGTGCATACTTTTTGGGATGCAACAACTGCCAGCTTTCTCTCATGGTGCTTCTTGCATGTGTTTCCAGCTGGAGCTTCCTCTCTGCAATTTGTTTTCTTTGCAAGTTCTTGCACCAACTTCAGTGGGTGCTGAGTCAAACGCTACGTGGTATCAAATACACAGAACATATTTACACCACAACACTGAAAATCTATTTGATAACTTCCTGTCCAAGACTGCATGAGCATCAAACATCTTTTCAACTGGAAGGAAGAGCAAAAGTGACAGCCAAACCCACCACAGCCTCCCTTGGTCCCAAGGTGCAAAGCTGCCTGTGCTAAGATGCTCATACCTCCTCCTTGCACAGCTGCTCCCAGCCCTCCTGTCAGAGATGTCCAGAGCTCTGCTACTTTTTTTTTTTTTTTTTTTTTTCTCTTTTGAGCTCAAGTCCTCTCAAATAAATTCAACTAGTTTTTCAATGAGTTCGGCTTTTTCCACATGAATACAAATTGTGGATGAACATTTCAGTCCTCAAATACCACTCCCTAAATTAATCTCACAAGAGAAGAGGTGGAGTTTATGAAGTAGAGACTAATTCTCAAATAAATTAGGCAGCAGTGGTGCAGGAAGAAAAGTGAAGTAAGATAAATAGCTGTCAGGAAAGTAGAACTGGAGTGTAAGTGGAATCTGAACAATGCATGAGTGCTTCCCATTATGTAGAGCCTGCAGAGACAGGGAAGGTAGGTCGGTGACTCCAGAAGCCCTTTCCATTGCTGCACTTGCCAGCAAGGCGCTGCGAGATGAGCAGCAGCGATGTCTCTATCAGCAGATGAAGCCAGGCACACGGAGCCCTTTTCTCCGCTTCCAGCAAGCGGAGCGCCACGGCAGGGGAGCACAGCCCCGAGGCAGCACAGACCCGAAGCACAACGCTGTGCCCAGCTGCCAGACCCCACGGATCCTGGCTGAGGCCCCACTGGAGGCAGCTCGGGGCTGCATTTCACAGGGCGTGCATCCCATTTGGAGGGGCTGGCTTTCAGAAACGTGGCTTCAATGGTGACTGCAAACTCTCAGGTAAACTCACAGAAAGTCGCTTATCTCAAAGGCCTGCTGAAAGGAGACCCGGTGTGCAGACTGTATCAAAGCATATTAGCAGCGCTCAGGGAACAAGAAGACCAACATTGTAAAGCTCTTCCCAAGCCGGTTTAAAAATGTGAAAGACAGCCTATCTGCTTCAATGCCTAAGAAAATATTTAAGGTGTAGACATCAAGCACCAATTTGTGAAGGTGCTCGGCTGGGATTAGCAGCATGCCTCCCACTAAAATCTGTGTTTTTCTTCGGCGAAGTTCCTCCTCACACTCCACAAGGCGGTTTTCTTGGTTGTTAACGTAACACTACAAGATGGGGACAAGGTGATGATGCAGGAAACATTGTCTCTGCATCCAGTGCTGTAGATGATTTCAAGGGATAACAAAGGGCAGCTGCTTGCAGGCACCTCAGAAAGGCTTCATTTAGGGCAAGGAGTGAGCTCATGGCAGGTGGGTGCAGAGTTACATATCTCAGATTCCCCCAGTATGCTCCCACAGCAGCTCTGTGGCTCTTTGCCCCCAGCTTTTTCATTAAAATGTCTCAGAAATCATTCCCCAGCTATCCTGCTGTACGTTAAGAGTCCAGCAAGGGAAGAGAGCTTTCCTCCTGTGCAAAAACACGATCCCCGTGGAGCCAACGACTGCTCCAGCTCTGTGCAAGTCCCACAGCTCAGATGGGTTTCAGCACGGAGCAGTCTCTGCTGTGCCAGAGTGGCACTGATCCACGGCCATGGAAGCAGCTCTGGCTGTCCCCGTGCTGACACGGTGGCTTGTCAGATGAGCACCTGATGATAGGCATGAGGCACGACTCTTCCCATTTAAATCCGGGCCAGCACTTACTGCACGATCCAATAAAACAAACGGCCCTAACGAGGACGCTGGCAAATGCAGAGTGTCGTTCCCATATCCAGCACGGAGCATTTTTGAATTTCCCACCTGAAGAAGAGATGCATGTGAATTAAAATGAGCCCTTCTGCTGTGATGCTAGCCAACTTATTAGGCAATTAAATAATATGCTGTCAGTCACATTTGCAGCATGCGCGAGCAGCTTTGATGGCAGCTTTCCATGCTGTAGTGTGCAGATAATAAACCACTAGCAAACAAGCTCCGCTCCCCAAGGAAGTTACGAAACAAGCAGAGACAAAATCAAAGCAATGGGCGGCAGACCAAGACTCAGAGGATGTCAAGAAGTGGCCCTTTAGAAAATCTGCTTGTTTAGACCATAATTAACCACATGCTTCACTTTAGCGTGACAGAAAATCCCAGTAAAGTGTATGAAGAAACCTCTTTGGAAATACTTTATCAGTGTGTTTCAATGAAATTACTGTCTCATGGAAGCTGAAATATTTACAGGGGCTGCAGATGGTAACATTTTGATGGGTTCAGGCTGAAATCGCTTCTAGATAGAGCAGACTTGACATTTTTGATCCAAAGGAACCTGGATAGCTTTGTGTTGCCCCTTTTTAAAAAAAAAAAAAAAATCCCTTTGTTTTTATTTTAATCTGGAATAAAAATAAATCTGGAAATCATGAAAGTTGTTGCAAAACAGAATTGTTATTTCTTCTGCCAACTATGATATCAAAGACACGCAGCCAAGTATCACGGATCACTGAGTAGTTTTCACATCTTCCATAAATCCTTATTACACTGATCTGCTCACAAACGTTGACTCTGATTCGGGAATGCACTTAAACTGTTCTTTTGAAGTCAGCATCACAGCTGAACTCCGACGGGGAGGCACAAACAGCCAGTCGGAGAAGTGTGAAGGGCAGTCACTGGGGGATGCCAAGGCAGGAAACAGAAAATGGCAAAAAGCGTTTGTCAGCCAGACAATCTAATTTCCCACTCGGAGGACTATACAGAAATTGCATGTCAGGGATTCACAGATTTAACAGCAGCCGTTGCACTTTTTTGTGCCTAGGACTAAGGTGCCTGCCGTGGTTTCAAAGCATGAGACATGCCAGCCTTGCCCCAGGGATCAATCTCAGCTGGTTCCAAAACGTCCCTGTGCCTGAGCACATGGCTAGTTGTTTTCCTGATGGCAGGGC
This sequence comes from Aythya ferina, assembly GCF_964211825.1. Classification (NCBI taxonomy): domain Eukaryota; kingdom Metazoa; phylum Chordata; class Aves; order Anseriformes; family Anatidae; genus Aythya; species Aythya ferina. The sequence goes on from NC_140298.1 coordinate 2,871,775, forward strand.
CTTTGATTCCCAAATCACAGGATATATATCGTATCGCAGACTTCTTACATGTCTCAGCATCCCTAAGGACTGATTCTGACCTGAAAGCTGCTGTGGTGCTCTCCGGCTATGCCAGCACTGCCAGAGACACAGCACGCAGCCAGGGACTGGGGAGGACACCCAAATGCAAGCTGAAAATGCCTCATTCTTGGCATTCTATCCCAAGTTACAGTAACAAAGTTCAAATGGAGAATAAGGAATCTTAAACTGGAATGATTAAGGCAGGCAGCTCTCCCATTTAAATTCCACACCTGGTACAGGAGAGCAGACACGTAGAAACCAATGTTTAGGGTTTCTAGATGAGTAAATCTTTTTCAAATGAAACTGGCTGCTTTGACATAAAGTTGCACTGCCTCTGTCAAGGCATTTTCACTTTTAAAGCTTAGTATGAAATCCCTGAAATTCATCCAATTCCTTTTTTTGGGGGAAGGTACTGGAAATATTAAATGCTGCAATTTCTTTCTGAATCCTTGCAAAAGGGTGACCTCTGCAGAGAACAGCACTACGCGATAAAGTGAGAGACATACAGCCATAGATAGAGATGCAATTATTTGGATGTATGCTACACACAGAGGAAGTGGCGAGGTCTGATGCTCATCGTTAGCAGCAGCTGAAATTCTTACCATAAATTCATGTCAGAAACACTGCCAGTTTGATGTGTAAGTCATACCACGTGAATCCGCTTGAGTCATTCTCAATGATCAAGCTCCTTAAAGCAAAATTGTGTTTAAACTTCCTAAATATATACCCAGTACAAGACAAGTCTTTTCCTTTTTTGCAACATGACAACTTCCAAAACATGGTGCGTCTCAGGTGGAGTTTGTACAGGGAGAGTGGGTTGAAATGCAGCACTCCTACAGCAACCCGTGGCCCCCATTAGAGACCTTCCAATACTCCACAGCTGGCATGAACTCCTCCCCAGTGGGGCATTGCTTTAATCATCTGTAAACATAATCTGTAAACATTTCATCCTATATTCGTCTCTCAAAACGTATTCACAGCAGTCACAAACAAGCTGAACCTCTGCAGTTTCAGTGGAGAAGCCTGATAACCCCACGGTGCATAGGATCCTTCCAGCCCACGCTTGAAACAACCATTTATTTCCCCTGAGCAATGCGTGTTCCCCAAAATCTATTCCTGAAAGCACAAATTCAGCAGTGAGGGACCCAGGTCTTCACCTGTGCTCTGCACCCTCACCAAGTGAAGGCACCTGTGGCGGCAGGCTTTAGCCACAGTCCCCTTCTCCCCAGAGATTGCCCTAAAAGCAGGTGCTGCAGATCTACTGCTGCTCATGGTCAGGAAGCCCTGACTAAGGGGCTTTTCAGCACTTCCCTGGAGCTGTACTGCTTAACCAGCACATCTCTGCGAACTGTATATAAATAGAGTTGCTGGGTTCCTTTATGCATTCTTTATACTTTGCAAAACAGAGCAGGAATGTCAAAAAAAGAAAACACTCTTCTGTTTCACTACAGACTTCAAAGGGGATGGATGCAATGTGTCCAGGAAACTATGAAAATACATTCTCTAATGGAAGAAAATGGGTAAGCACACACTGTTGTCACAAAGTTCTAGTAGAAAAAGACCTAGCATGGGCTATAATACCTGTACTCTATCTATAAAGCCAAGGAAGGCATCAAATGCAGTGCTTCCAATATTCAGAAGCAAATTTTGCTATTTTTCTTCTTTTCTTCTGCAGCTAAGTGCAAAATTCCAGTAAGTTCAGGAAGAGCTTGTAAAAAAATCCCTTATCAGAAAAATCTATGAAAAGTGTTTCAGAAGCTCACAGTTTTTCCCTTTTTTTTTTCTTTCATTTTCAGAACTCATTGGTTTTATGAAAGAGAGCAAAACAGTGCACCGATAGTTATCAAAATTGTTCCAATTGGAAAAAAAAAAAATCTCTTTCCGAAATTGTAGGCTACAGGGAAAAGACCCAGCAAACCTGAAACAAACGATTACACATTAGAGCATCACCTATCATCAGTCACCAAAGAACAGTTTCTCTATGCACTTTACTTGTTTCTCCTGTGAGCCAGTGGCAGCACTTTTCCAGTCTTAGTTATTTGTTTGAAGACAATCTCTACTTGCATGAAGACAGTGCAGAAGTGTTCTTAAAATGACAAACATTTGCATAAAAAAATATTGTATGTGCACGAGATTAGTACACTGCAGCATGGCATTGGATTATAAAAGAAAACCACCCATTAGCAGGTGTTTTGGGGCTTTTTTGGGCTCATTGAGCAAATTCCGAGCACTCCCTGTTAGACTCAGGAACCCAGGGACACTTCGGTTGTTTTTCATCCTGTCAGCCTTGTTCTTTCGCACTGCTGAATGGCAGATGCTACACAAATGCCCAAGTTACTGGGCTCCCTCTGATGGGCAGCGCTGCAACTGAAAAGCAGAGGCAGGGCCAGACACCCTCGGGCAGTTTTGGGTTCCCTGCAATGAGAGACATTCCTCACTGCTGAGCAAACAGTAGCCCTTACTGGCATAAGGATCTGAGTTGTTATCATGGAAAACATTTTGGATAAGCAAACAGTGGCTCTGAATTGCAATTATTTCTATTGTCAGCCCAAAGACAATGCGGGGATGCAATCTGCTTTGTTTTGGCTCCTTTCCCTCAAAATTACAGCAAGGATCCACTTATCTTGAGAAGTGATTAGGCTCTCTTTGGAAAGGACCCAAACCCAATGCACCTTTCCAGCGAGTCAGGGAAAAGCGGGTTACCCAGCCATCAGACGGGACAGGTTTCTCTAGGAGTCCAGTGGCAAAAGGAGGAGGAAAGGTTTTAAAAAGCATTCAGCCTTGAAAAAGCTTCTCCAACTGTCCTGTTAACATCAGCTGGGAGTTTGGAAAATCCACAGCCAAGCAAGCAATTGTGCAGGCCAAGCCTGCAGACAGGATCCTAATTTGCCATCAAATATTCACCGGGGGAGATGGACAGAGCTGCCCACCCGTTGCTGTTGTTTCGAAGGAAGCTGACCTCAGCTTCTCCAGGGGGCCTTCATCACCACGCAGCGCGCATTCCTGACTGCTGAACGCTGCCCCTGCCAGCTCCCTCTGTCCAGGAGTGTTTCTGTACACTCTGTAAAAATACGTGCCTAAAAGTACAGGCTCCTCCTGCAGAGGAGCAAAACCTGATTACCGAGTATTATTTAATGTGATGGAAAACAGAGTCCTCTAGTGGTCTCTGATCGCCATAATACTAGGAGCAGACAACAATTTAGGGGAGAAAGTGAACGATCTCAAAGAAACAAATCTTAGTCCAAAGCTGAAAAGAATCAGGGGAAATTTTCCCCGGGGATGTTGACGGCAGTCTCTGGAGTCTTCTGCAGAAAATCTTCCAGTGTTGCCTGTCATTTCAGGTAGGCTGAAAAGATCTCGGGCAGATGCTATGGAAAAAGCTTTCTTCACCCATATATCTGATCCTATTGTACCACACGTGAGCTGTGCTGATATAACATACTGAAAAAGAACTTTTCCAAGCCGTTAAATAAGCAGTTAAAAGTGAACACTGAGCCTTATTAGAATTGCTTGAAGAACTTAACATAAATATCCAACCAGGATTTCGGAAGTAAACCTGAATGAAGATTTATTGAATCCAGGAAAGCATCATAGAGACTTCTGTCATCCGCATCACAGCAGCGGCTGGTGCTGGTATTTGAGACAAGGACTTGATGTTTGACAGGAGATAAGTTTGTGGAGGAAATATGTAAAATAGTAAGAAAATGTCCAAGTGCCAGAGGAGTGAGGGAAAAAAATGGGAGTGGAGAGAGCAAGCAAGGTAGAGTACAGGTATGCCGACAGCGGGACCCGTGTGCTGCTAGGGGCAGGCTGACAAGATTATAGGTCTTTGCAGGAAAAAATATCAATAATTTGCCACTGCAGATAGGTGAAATAGGTAGGTGTGTGTTGGTGCCAGTTTTGCAGCTGTTTTTATTCAAACCAAGAATTCACCTGTGCCTAAAAAATGTGTAAAATGAAGTCTTGTAAAATAATCAAGCCATTTTCTATAGGCGTTAAGATTTCTCAGAGGTATCAATAAATGCACAAACGGCAGCACAGCATTCCTAAGGCATACAGTGTGTATCCTGGCATCTGCTTTATGAACTCCAGGATCTTAAGCAATCCTTTGGCAAAGGTACACGACCAGCCATAAAAATCTGGCAAACAGCGGTTTCTAAGAAAAATTTGTGTGGTCTTCGTACCAGACAGTTCCCAGCACTGTCATTAAAGCCTTATCTCAGGAAAACACTTGGAAAAATCTGTTCTCCCTTTAAAGAACCTCATCAGTCAGAGCCATAGGGGTCATCTGTCACGACCATCAGCCTCCCTCTCTCTCCAGCATACCTCTGCAGAGCTGGAGCACAGCTAGATAAGTTCCATATGCAAAAATCCAGGGTCAAACAGCACCTGGCTGTATTTCTAGATGGCATCTTCAAATCTCTACCCCCACATCTGACTTTTCTTCTGTGCTGGCATGGCTTTTATCAGCTTTACCACTTGTATTTCATACACTTGTCAAAAAACTATTGCTGAACTTAGTGACAGTAAAATAAAGTTTGAAAAGATTCCATCTTTCATGCAGCAGGGGAAATTATTTGCTTTGAACGTGCTGTCAGCCTCAAACAGGGTAATGGGTGAGTGCAGTGTGCTCAAGCCAGTATTTTGTTCCGTAGTCTGACATGCACAAAACGATTCCACAATACCGAGAGCTGCCCTGCACCTCAATCAGTGCAGAACCACAAACCAAACAAGCCTGCAGAGATGCGACTTGGGAGGTAATTTAAGACATCAGTGACAAACAGACAAAGACGTACAATAATCTAGGGGGAAAAAAATACTAGGAAAAAGATTAATTTGCTGTGTAGCAAATGCAGGAATCTGTTAAGCTTTTTAAGGGCAATTGTCTCTTACTGCTTCTACATCAGGTGTGGCCACCAGAGTGACAAGAACAGCCTCTTTTTCCTTCTAAAAAAGGAAGTTTGCATTTGGAAGTATGAAACTCTGAGCATGGTTGTGTTGTCATCACCACAAACTCCCAAAGGGTCCACAGCTCTCTCAATTGCCATTAGTCCTTCAGGCTCAGCAAAGCAATTCTTTGTTGCTGTGATGAGACACAGCTTTCGGTGCAGCTTTGCAGAGGGGACAAACACGTTACTGGCTGGTCTATTAGGACTGCTTTCGAAGAGCGAGAGATGCTTTTTATGGACTGTAAGTCCAATGGGCATGATGGAGGTGACTAAAGTTTTTTTCGTGGTGGACAAAACCATTGTAATTTCAACCAGACACTGTTCACATAGGAAAGAAGCCTTGATCAGTAATAGCCTGGATTACTTACTGATAGCAGCAGCTGTGCTGAACCTTGTTCTCATGAAGGCAACCCAGGATGTAAAGTTGGGGCATTCTCTCCTGCCCTGTACCAGGCAATTACGATACAAAACTAGCCAGGAAGAGAGATCCCTGATTTTCATGGCCACGGAAGTGTCCTTGGTGATTGCCACAGAAGAGCCCCCCTCTGCTAAAGGCACTGAGGGCCTCAGTAGTGTCTGGCACCGCTAATCCTAAGGTGCGCTGTGACTCGTGGGACGTGACAGAGCGCGCATGCAGCTCCCTGCAGTGTGGGGCCACCTACAGCCCTTCCCGGGGAGCCAGGCCTGGGGTCTCCCTCGTCTCCTCGCTCCTCAAAGGGCACCTGGCAAGGCAAGGTGCTGGAGGATGGATCGATGCCCAGCAACGGGTGACAGCGCATCGATCAAACAGCTCCTGACCTCCTCTCCACTGCGCTAACGCTGTGGTTTTTCAAGTGACTGGCCGAAGCAAGGGCCTGGAAAACAGATTGTTCTCGTATTGCACTGCAGAACAAGCCTGTGAAAAGAAACTCAATTCTTTACCAGGGTTATCAGGATTCTTTAACAGGGTTATCTGTTTTGAACTAGTCAGATCTCCACACCACACTGACAGTCACCTTTCTACCCACATTTCCAATGACACGAGCCATAGTTTATGATGCTCGGGTCTGCTGCTTTCTATGGACAAGCCACGCCACTTCTAACCATTAGCACACGTTCCCAGCTTCTGAGTGGAGTCAAGGAGCACAACAGGATCTTAGATAAAGCATACGGCCCTCTCTGAGTAAGAAAAATAGATTTCTAGTTGTGACATCCCAAAGTGGTTTGAGTGGAAGTGTCAAGTGCATTTTACTCAATGATAGCTACGAAAAACAAACACACAGTGCTCCACGATACCCTGTTGCTACTTCTGCTTCCATTATCCATAAGTGGTTATTTTCCATCCAAAGTTTCTACAGCTCCAGCTCCTGGTTGTGTCATTGCCTGCCAATTACTGCAGGCACAGAGAAGTTTTTTCTCTCTCCTCCAGCAATTCAAACAGTAACCTTTGTCTCACCTGGTTTTCCCTTTTGAACATGCAGCTCCTGCCACAAGTGCAGCCTATCTTTGCTCTTCATAAAGGCAAAAGGAGTGAGAGATGTGGCTCAGTCCTGGAGAAGTGTTCCCCAGCTAGCCTCCAGGGGGCAAGGCCATTAACAAAATTACAACAGGTGATTACTTGAGTAGGAATAACAGATTTATATGAGTTTAATACCTAACACCTGTCTGGCCAAAGCAGGATACCACCTGATAATTGTACCTTAAATACACCACTTCTCAGTCATGGTAGATACTCAAAATAAAGCTAGCAGCACAGTTTCTGTACAGTTTTTGTAAGAACATTTAAGGTACTGATCACAAAATGAAGCAGTCTTGAATGCCAGCGTCTAAAGCCAAGTGCCTGGCTTTTCATGTAGGCAGCCACATCTTCTCACAAATACTCAGCAGCCACAAAGCAATGGAAAGGGCTTGTGTTCAGTGCTGTTTGGGGTAAAACCAAATCAGAAAAGCTCTTGTCAACTCCTCTTATAATTTAGAACTTCTTTTAGGTTTTTCTGAAGGTGCAGAGGTATCAATCTGTGCATGCTGCTAGCCTGAACAGAGCACACTGTGTTAGCGGTGGTGTTTACTTCACCCTTTCTACCTATCATTTCTTGTGGTCAAAGAGCCCGTCATGTTTTGCTATATTCAGCATGGCCCCTGAAACACCCAGGGCACTGGAGTTGATGACCCCACAGGTCCTTCCCAATCCCGTGTTCCTAATCACTTGAGGAAGGCAATGCGTCCTTCCATGTGCTCGTAAGGACCTCTCGTAATCTTAATTAAGACTGTGGGCATAATCACGATGCAAGTCATAACCATAACAATTTAATTAGAATTATTAAATCCAAAGAGCCAGAAGTACTTAATTAAATAAGCAGCTTGGTTTCTAAGCACAGAGACATGCTTCACATCACTGCAGTCATAAAATTCTCACTGTGCAAAATTATGAGTTGTTGTTTGATAATAATCAATAGGACAGACTATTGAATAAATACCTTCTGACTTGTTTTTCAAGCCATCATATTGGTCCCAGTAGCTTGCAAGACAGATATAAATAACAGTGAAATTGCATTTCCCCAGGCTTGCTGTTATTGGTACCTAAATAACCACTGACGTGACCAGATAAAGAGAGAAAAAAAAATCTCATTTGTCAAATCTTGCAGATAATTGTCACTGTAACCTCTGTATAGGGCTCAACTGCCAGGGTTACTGTCCACATCACTTATGTTCGTAGCACGTCTTTTTTCTCTGAAGTTCATCACAGCTTCCACTCAGTTTGGAGTAACAGGTAGAAGTGTAGTGTCCTACAGAGACTACATTTTTTGACAGAGCCATGGACTAAAAATATCAAAAATACATGTCTGCCAATTAGTAATAGGGATGATACACTAAGAATTCCAAACACATTATATAGAGAGCACTGCAGATCTTTATCAATCTGAGTCAGAATAACTGGCTTTGGTTTGGGCTCCTGTGAGAAGTGTTTTGGTCCTTTCTCATCTTAGAAATTTATTCCTCTTGTCCAGTCTCACTGAAGCCAATGAAAAGTCCCGTTTTGATGTGGGTTTTGGATCACAGATCTACAACTAACATGCAATTACAAATGAAGGAATTTGTACAGTAACCTATTTTTGCTGTGATCAGACATCATCTATACACAATTTCTACCAACATACCTGCAAGTGACAGTCTTTGCCAGTTGCTTGGGAAGTTCTTACCTGGGTATGTGTCCATGTTTCAGTGCTGTCTGGCTCCTGGGAGCTTTAGCACTTGGGTCCAGGACCAGCTGTGCAGCTGTGGCCACTCTCTGCATGCACATTGTCTCGTGAGTGCATGGGGCTGCAAGGGAGGAGGTCACCGACAAACCCCAGCATTTCTTAGGGGAAGCTGCTGGGGCCATGAGCGTGAGACGCAGCCCACCAGAGCTCACCATGAGTGCTGGTGGCCCCTCGAGTGCTACTGTCACAGGGGTGCACGTGGCCCTGGGAATTCCTATTTATAACTAACTGCTTTAAATTAGGCAAGAGGTGTTCCTTGAGTGGGACAAAACTGTTCACATTCATCTCTAGTGAAGACAGAATTTGCTTCCTGTGGCGGGACTGATTTTAAACACCACAGAAATATGCAAATGACACAGAGCAAAACTGTCACCTATCTTTAGATATGCTCAGCTGACAGAGAACTGTCACATACTCCAAGCGATACATCCTTTTCTTTGGCCTCCTGATGGCAAAGACTGCCACGAGCAGCAGGCACCAGCCTTTGCTTGTCTGGAGCATAAATACTGGCAAGAGCCAAAGTAAAGCCTTGCTGCATGGCAGGGGCAGGTCACAGTTTCAGGGATAAGTTTCTCCTGCCACAAGAGTGCAAACACAGTGGCACAGCCCTAGGCTCTGACAGCCCCAGCAAAGCATGCCCACATGCAAGTATGATGGGCCCATCCTGCACCCTGTGCTCCTTCTGTTGGAGACTACCCACGTGAGACAGCACGTGCCATCAGGAAAATATTTAAGGGGTTGGAATAGAAACCAAACACTTGGGATGAGCGAATAGGGTCACAGGATGTTGAATTTCCATTCAATACTCAGTGATGCTGTCTCATCCCTCAGTTTCCTTCCTGCATTTACCCATTTTGTGTGCCTGACTTCATGACACGTGCTGCCCCAAATGCCTCACATACACTGGGACATCTGCACACATACATGCACACGTTCAAAAGCCACAAAAACCCAACAACAGCTCACAAGGAACTCTTCCTCGCCCCTACCTGCCAGCTATTCAGCCTGCGAGCAGCAGATGGCAGCTCCACTGCCATTCCTCCTCGCCTCCCCCTGGCTCAGGCCGCCCCTGCAGACAGCACTTCAGCCCCTGGCAGGAGCAAATCCCGCTCCTTCACACTTCTGCTGGGACTCTGGCACTACCCATTGCATCTGGTAATCGCCAGGGAAACTCTGTCTGCCCGGTGAAGTCTGGAGCTTCCCACCCTCCTTCCCTGCCGCAATGCCCGAGCTTTGTGAAATCACTGCCTGAATGGAAATGCCTCGTGTGTGGACAGACTGTCACTGGCACTGCTGCTTCCTCAGCCAAAGAGTGGAGAAAAGGCTATTTACACCAAGACATATCCTACGCCCAGCGCTTTCGGCACTGCAGGGCTTTAGGCTCGCTCACTTACCTGCATGATTTGTTGGTAGAGGGCAACCCTTTCCTTGTGGAAACTTTGGACCCTGGTCTCTGTTGTGGATCTGTGCTGGTTTTATTCATTGAAAGAAGAGAGATGTTCTGTTTGACATGTCTGGTAATATTTTTCTGAGTTGTATTTTCCTTCAAAATAAATAATCATTTGTCTGCATATCCCTTCCTCAGCCCCCCAAAACATTTCTCCTTGTACAGTCACTTACACAAGCACAGAATACAAAGGAGAATAAAAGGTTTTGCTGTTTCTTCGCACAAATGTATAGCAGAATACAGAACTACACCCAGGGGTTTTAGAAAGAAGAACAAAACAGGCTTATGAGGAAAACTGAGTCACAACTTTCTCTCAGCTGTCTGCCCCATGTTGTGAAACTCACGGTAAATAACACCTCCATGCCAAAGCACGGGAAGTTTTCCTCCCCGCTTATCGCCATAACCAGAAAAAAAAAAAAAAAAAAAAAAAACACCTGAAAGCAACAATATTTATTTTCCATACTCCATTAGTAGCCCAGAAGCAATTCAAGCATATTACTAGAAACTGAACCCAGCTAATTAAAAATAATGTTCCAAACTACACTGCTGTCTTTTGCATCTGGAGCTGGCTGCTGCAAATAAACATACACAAAAACAAGGACAAATCACAATAAATCTAAGCAGACAGGTACAAGCAAATTGGTCTGTGGAAGTGACATGTCTCTCTGCTTAAATGTCTACTGCAACTCCCAAGGAGACATGGTAGGATTTAATCTAATTGGGTTTGCCACTTCCCTGCAGCTTAATGTGAGAATAACTGCAATTATATATGACTGTACTTAGCCCGGTACCAAAAATCCATTTATTAGGCTATTAGAATCTATAGAAACCAGGGGTTTGAGATCATTTAGATATGCTGGTTACATACTTGGCCTGCTAGTTATTTTGTGGTTACAGTTTCCAAATTGCTACTGATGAGGTGGCAGTAGAAAAGCAGATGCAGTTAAGCATTTGAATGGATGGCTTAGAAGGGTTTTCTTCTTGCTCCAGAATCTGTAATAGCACCTTATACATTGGCTCAGTGCTCTGCAAATCTCATAGCGTTCAGCAGGGGATTGGGAAACCAAGAGGTTGCTGAGGTTCAGAAATCTGTTCATCATAAAGCAAAGCACCTTTGCATGTGTGGGACCCCACAGAGTTGGCACAGCGCGGCATGGAAATATGAAAAGAATTATGTTTAAGGCCAGCCTTTGGGGGCGACAGAGGGAAGAGCCTCTATTCTTCTTGTTTTGCAGCAATTGTGGGGCTGCAATTAGCAAGAAATGCAAGAAAAGCCATGGGGCCATTCCAAAAAAATTTGGTATCGCCGCTCTCCCACCTGCTCAGCCTGTAAGCGGAGCACAGCACGATGAACCTGCAAACCCTGTCCTTTAAGCTTTTGTCAGCTAGCACAACCATCATAAAATTCATCTTGCCAAACAGATGTTTTTAAATGAGGTAGTAAACTCTCACAATTTCATTTTTTTCTGCATCGTGGTAATTGCTGGGATAAAGGTGGATTTTCTTGGAAGTCTGGAAAACTTCAGCTATAGCAAGAGTACTCCAGTGTACACACAGCAGGGGAAGGAAAAATAACAAATGGTTCTTCAGCTTATCCATGCTACAGTCAATGCCCCACTTTATGCTACTGCAGAGACTGGACTATGGTGGGGGGGTCATACCCCTCCTCCCTGCCTCACAGCTAAACAGGGAAAAGTTACTTGCAGATGTCTTTCTTCTATGGCAGCAGTGTCCCTGCTAAGAGAAACCCCAGCCTCAGAGATTTTGTAGGGACAGCTACCCTAGCATTGGGCAAAAGGCATTTTTGAAAATACTCAGCTTATCAGCCTAAACCAAGGGCCAGTACGATATTAAGCCTTCTGAGGCACCCTGTTAATCAAAAGTTATGTTTAATATACTTGTATCAGAGACTCGTAAACTAGTTGGAGAGCAGTGACTAAGTATTTTCTCTGAAAACCTTTAAATTGTAACTCAAATGGGGATATACTAAAATACTTCTGACTTGCAGCAAGACGCATCATGTACCATTACACTCAGAGACGCAGAAACGGTCAGGATGAGCTCTCGAATGGCTGTAGTATATCACCCTAGAAGTGAATTCACTGCACTACACAACCTGATGCCACATGACAAAGTGTGACAGCTGATCTGTATTGCTTATGAGATATTGTTGAGATATGCTGAATATTTTCTAAACTGCTATCAGAAAACATATGTTCCCAAGGGGTAATGATACAGTGGGTCTGAATAACTCATAAAAATTATGAATGAAGTGTTCTCACCTTCATTTGACCTTTGTTACTTCTCCAGCAGACAGAGCTAAATGTGTAGCACACCAGAACGCATCTGAAGAAGAGACAGATGATAATAAGTAGCTGTTAAGAGATGCTTACTCCACTGGCTCTATTAGTTCAGCTTGCTTGCACAGGAAGAATTTCCCTGCACATATTAACACAAGTGTAGATAAATAAAGGGAAATACCCAGGTTCATCTTTTCCAGACTAAACTCCTCCAAGCAAGAGGCACACACAGTGCTTTGTCAAAGGCTGAAGCCCAGGGTGAGGCAGAAGGAGCCATGCAGGAACCACGGAGCTGGGGGCACTACTAAATGCATCTCCAGCACCAGCTGGGAGCGCTGACTCCACCTTTGACTGCAGTCTCCTTACAGAGGTACCTGGAGGCCTTCACTCTCCAGCTGCATTTTCCTCTCTGCCACACCTACAGCTGAGGCATAGTGGGCTACTCACCTTTTGCAGAAAGGCCACAGATCGTAAGAGATCTTTCCTGCATATGAAAATATGCCTGCGTATGTTTTTTTAAATGTCAAAAGGAGAGCAATATTTTTCAAATGTCAACAGGCAAGCAATAACCGTGCATCTTTGGAGACTCATACAGGGCATAAATCACAGAAAAAGAGGCTTTGGTCAACCAAACCAGAGAAACTTCTGTCCGTATGAAAGTAATGCACAGACTGGACAGGTATCTGGCAGGAATGGTTTAAATGTAACCAGCACGCCACAGGGTAGGAGGAAGGCTTCGTACTGGGGCTTGTAGCCTGCCTGGCACACACCTCACTTCTGTCAATCCTTTTCTTCCCATCATAACCCATGGCTCTTGGCTTTACACCACACCCTGCTGGCAGGCTCTGAGCAGCTGGGAATGTTTGGTGGTCCAAGGGCAGTCAAGGGCTTTGGGAGCCATCCATCCCTTTCCCTTTCATGCTATCTGGGTCAGATACTGCACCGACTTAACTGCCAGGCACCCCAGATAAAGCTCTTGTATTTCACTTCTGTAAACATATGATGTGAGGCCAACCAGAGACCAGCTGGGCGTTATCTCCAGTGGTCACTGGGATTCACAGTTCTGACGTGCCCTTGATTATCTCTCATCTTTGACACTAAGGCCTTGAGTGCTTTTCAGGGCAGAGTTTTTCTGAGGCATTTAACAGCCTCCTTGCTTCATTCTGCATCACCTACCTCATCCTCATGCCAAGCCCTCGGGCACGATGGGCATGAAGAACATGCAGCGTTTTGTCACTGAGGAAGCAGGTTTCTACATGCTCTGCTACACAATCTCAACAGATGCCACGAAGAAGGCTGAGCAGCATCTTTCACGAAGTTATAAATTTCCTTGCAGTCCGGCTGGGGCTTTCAGAGCCAGAGCTACGCACAAACACAAGGAAAGGACTCCGGTCCACTCTGGGAGCTCTCAGAGGAGCTCGGGTGGGAATTATGTTTGGGGAGCCAGGGGGAGGATGCCAGCCAGGTGCCCAGGCTCACCCAGAGAGCAGGACTGAGCGTGGTGGAAAAGCTAAGTGGGTGAAGGGCACTTCTGAGTGTCAGCTCTTTCTGGAAGGACACAGTCAGGCATGCATCACAACCATGCAGGAGCACCCCTCTCTCTGCTTCCTCCCAGCAGCCTGGTTTTTAACATTTGGAAGCAGCAAGGTGGAGGCAGGACACAGCACTAATGACACCTGCCACCTAATTGAAGCTGTGCACGGGAGTCAGAACAGCAAATATGTTGCATAGGTGCTAAGGCACTGCAGATGATAAAAAGGCACAAGGTAAAAGGGAAGGCGATCCTAAATGGGCACGAGCGAGCATCAAACACAAAGGAAGTTGTAATGAGAGCAGGAGCGTGGAGAGTGACAATTCAGCATGGGAAAGATAAAGCTGGAACAAGAACGGGATCAAGAAAGAGAGCAGAGAAAGGATGAGGAGGAAGAAAAATTTGAAATGGAAACGATGAAAATAGAATATGATTTCCAGAGGGAAAGAATAAGGGTGAATGGGGGTCCTACTGGGTCAGCCCATGCATATTTAGTCAGTTATAATAAGGTAAAATTGCTTCCTCATTACAAGGAAGGGAATGATGTTGATATGTTTTTGCAGTCTTTTAAAAAACTGTACAGAAGTTATAATTGGTGAGAGGAGGCATGGGCAGCACAGTTCAGACCTTGCTCAATGGGAAAACCCTAGAGGCCTATGCCAAGCTGGTTGATAATGACTGCCGTGACTATCAAAATTGTGCAGGGAGCTTTTCTGAGAAGGTATGAGGTTGACCCCAGAGACCTGCAGGGTTACACTCAGGTCTCCAAGGAAAGGATCTGATAACTCCTTTCCTGAATTGGCTGTAGAAATGACAAGTTTATTTAACAGGTGGATAGAAGGTGAAAAGACATCTGTATCTGTTCCTTTTTTTTTTCTTCTTCCTTTTTAAATGATGAAATTATCCGTAGGAGCAGCTTCTAGAAGATGTTCTGAAGGACTTGGAAGCCTGCTAGACAGACAATTCTTCTCTTACAATTGTCAGCCTATTAATCAGAGCAAATTTTTATGTGTATCCACAAAATAATGAGAGGAGTTGTGGGAATCCTACCTATTTCCACAAAGACCTGCCCTTTCTTTCAGAAGCAAACAGAAACAGACAACGGTACACAACTGCCTAAACCTTACAAACCACATTCTATTTCTTCAAGGACATAATACGAAAAGGAAAAGAAAAAAACCAACAACTTATTACCGATATTATATATGCCAAAACTGCAGATATGGCACAGAGTGTTAACAAAGAGATCAGTTACCATGCTTACCTCAGCCATACACAAGTGCACTGTAAAAGCTCAACATAAGCAAGTTCAGATAGAATTTCTTAAAAGACCCTTAGTGCAAGCACTGAAACCAGCCTCTGCTTCCAGAAGTTGGGCTGGTTTGCTCCTACTGGAAAGTATTAGCCAAGCCGTGTCTATATTCCAGCTTGAATTCCCACTTCAAACAAAGCATGAAGTATTGAGAAGCGAGTGGCTGGAATACGAGCCAGATGTTATCCTCCACTTTCTGAAACATTTACTCATCGTAAGGAGCCTGTAAAATGCAACACTGACTGAGCTACTGCACTCCCAAATTCCTTCCAGACTCCCGACTAAATTTCCTCTGGGCCTGGCAATGTTGTGTTGCTTCCTCTGGCACTTTGCTCCCTTGCCTTCACTGCGCTGCCTTGGGTCGCACCCTCCTGGCTGACCGGCCTGAGGCGACTGCTTTGCCCCAGGCTCTGGAGCCAAGGCTGAAACAAAGAAACATGCCCTGTGTCCCATCTCATTTTCTTTAATTTCTTCTTTGCTATTGATCATTTTCTCTTCTGTTTTTAACTCATCTCTTTTCTCATTTACCTTCTGTTTCTAACAATCTCAGAAGTTTGTTTTTTATTTTCCTCTGACTCTCAATCTTCAAATTCCCTCTGAACCCGCACGCCTTTTACAGCTCCTTTCCTGCTAGCATCATTTTGGCTTTCATTTGATTGGCTTTTAATTTCCTGAAGCATTTTTGGCATGGGTAATATACTGCATTTTTGGGTGTGAAAACAGTAAAATGTTTTTTCCCTTGCATTCCTGCTTCTTTTGTAATTCCTATATACAAGCCCTACATCCCCTATAAAGATTTCTGTGGAAGACTTAACGCTACTTAGATCAAATCTCATTTTCCTCCTTGCACAAGGACACACATCCAGCAATCTGTCACACAGCAGAGAAACTGGGGTTAGGACAGTAGGGCTGGGGCTTCACTGATGTGAGAGGCAGCAGATTTTGGTCTAAGGGCACGTGTTGAACATTTCACTTCAGTACCCACCCATTGGTACGCTGTGTGCCATTTCCCATACATACTCCCAACAAACAAGAGATCTATTTCATGCATCTCTGGCACCTTTTCTGTAAAAAGCATATTAAATAAAATGCTTTTTAACTAAGTGCTCTTGTGTGATGTGTGGTTGCCCATGAAACTACTAGATGGTTAAATGAAGCTAAATGCACAGTAAAATCAGCAGAACTCCATACTGATGCAAGTACCAGTATGTGTAGTCTGGCCTTTCTATTGCTCATTAACCTCTAGAATAAACATATTTTAGCATCTGCTCTACTGCCAGCACTTAATCCTGTGGTTGTTGCATGTAAATGAACAGGAGTCAACATTTAGAGAAAAACCTCAGAAAGCTTAGACAATTATCTCAGGCATCCTGGCGAGAGCTCAACAGTATCAGAAAGCTTTGGTAAAAGCACAAAAGAAGATCAACAGAACTTTTCATGAAGCAAAAAGATCACATTTCCATTGCTCATGAGAACGTACTGGCAGGATGATGTGATAGTCCATACTGGATGGTACAGCTGAAAAGTAGCTGTCACGGGCACCTCTGCATTCTGTACTAAACCTCAGAGTGGTTGGTTTCTTGACCAATTTATTCTTGAACCCACTCATCATGTAGGAGTTCTGACAGACAGAAATACTTTTTTTTTTTTTTTTTTCAAATAAAACCAGCATAGGATCTTGCCCTGTCTGGTACAGTGGAGCTCTTCTGACTGATATCAGCTCATGAGCTGGCTCATCTATCATTTAGCCCATGTTGAACAAGTATAAGCTTCACAAACGTGTCTTAACTAAAGGAAAGTGGCTTGTGTACTTTGTGAAGCTTAATCCAGTTCACAGAACATGTGCAGGGAAAGCACGTGGTGTTTAAGATTTAGAGCTAGGTTCAGGTGCTCTTGTGGTTTGGGTGTTACCATTAAAGCTCAATGTAACAAATATGGGGTTATTTTAATCTTCTATAACTGCATGAGATTCGGATTTTAATTGACTTCTTCCCTCCTGAACTCATCTCATAAAGTATACTAGGTATATCTGCTGAGTAAATAGAAGACAATAATGTGTTTAAATGTTTGTCTAGAGAGTTTCTTCCACCCAGAACTGAAAATCAATATAGCTCTGAGACATCTTTTGTTAATATAACTTTTTCTTTCAGCATGTTTCTAACACATTTAATATTTTTCAGTGTTATCTTGCTGGCACTGAAAGTCCAAGCCGTGTTGGCAGATCCCTGAACTGGGACTCCAGAGACATGGATTCTACTCTTGGAGCCATTTTTAACATCTTGGACAAGTAATTACAGCTCTCCAGGCCCTTATATCCATTCCAGCCATTCCCTTTTGGGCCTTGTTTCTGTAAAGATGTATGCATGTATTTGGTTGTATAAACTAGGAAGGTATTTAGCTAACTGCATGACTGTGAGCAGTCTAGTGACTTAAAGTTACTGTTAAATTCAGTGTTCAAGCCTTTGAAAGATGAAGTTTTGTACTGCACGCTCTTAGACTGTGCCAAATTGGATCGACCTGCCTACAGAGTTTGATGCTCCCAAATTCAATCCGGCCTCTGTATGTAGCACCCCAAAAAGCCAGTGGTTTTTGTAGGAAGGAATGCCAAAAATTCCAGCAAACTGTGGCAGTTGTGGAGCATTTTAGAATTAAGTAGTTCCACAAACCCTTAGCAGCAGGCACCTGAGCACAAGCTTTCAAAGCTTCCGCAGATGACAGTACCAGTTTTCCTCAGCACAGTGGGCAGAGACATTCACAGCACCCTTGTCTAACCTCAAAATCAGATTTCAGGCTTGAGGTTGGGCAGGCGGGAAGCTTCAGGTGAATTGCATCTATCTCTGGGCTCATACAAATAGCCTGAATTTGCTGCCCTGTACTGAATACTGTCAGGCTGAAAATATACATGAGAAAAATACGCTCCATTTCCCCCCGAAACCAGCCTATAAATAACATGTGTGGTCCAGAATGGCTCTGATCTCACATTAGGAATAGAAGCTGTGGTGCAACAGTGACAACAACAAAGAGAGGGGAATTGGTTAAGTACTTTGGGGGTTAAAATCTGTGCCCTGAACAGTAGATTTTATGGCCAAAAGTGACTCTTCTGTAGTCTCATTTATTATTGCAAAAATGATTGGAACTGGGGACCATGACACTATTACCTGTTACTGCAGATTTATTGAAAATTAGCAATTCCATTTGTATCTATGAGATTTCAGGGATTATTCCGTTATAGACTAGAAAACTGATAGATTTATAACTGTGGCGAATCTAGTTGTACCAACTAATAGAGCAAGTGAGAAAATTTAGAGGTTTGTACTCCTAAAGGAGTTAACCTCTGGATAAAGAAACATTTTTCAAGTAGCATCTGAGAAATTATTGGATCCATAAATTGTCACTGCTGTAGCATGAAAAATATCCATTTCCCGGGCTTTATGTTTTTGTTCAAGAAAGATACAAAAAGGAAAAGTTAGTACCAAAAAAAAAAATTCACTCCACTCAGTGTCCTGCTGTAATTGCTACTGTACCTTTTGTTAACCCTTTGGCATATATTGGCAGAGCTTGCCCCGCTGGCCCTAAGGAATTTTCGAGCCATGCGTCTTCTAAATTCATTAACATTGTATTGACTTGGGTAAATTTGATCTAACTTTAATTTTGATTTTTGTGCACTCACTGGACTTCTTAAAAATTGAATCAAACCTTCAAAGGTATTAAATACATGCCAGGACATCTTGCCTTTTTTTTTTTTTTTTTTTTTTTTTTTTTTTTTTATATGAGAGATCTCTGACAGTGGGTGAGGCTTGTGTAATTCACTAAAATGATCTTAAAGCTCCAAACTCCGCTCTCCTAGTGTGACACCAGCAGCCTGCCACAGGGATGCCCTGCACACAGGCAGCTTCTAGCAGCTATGTCCCCTGCTGCCACACGGTGAGCACTGTTTATACAAACCAAAGCACGTCCCTCAGACACCCAAGTACCATGACTTGTGGCACAACATTTGAGCCTGGCTGAAATCATTAATGATACCATGATAATACATGAGGATGAGTTTTGCTCTCCCTCTAATGCAGGTCTGTGGGGCAAAGTAAAGCTCATACAGTACCTCGAGGTTGCTGAGAGCTCCATGGTTGGCAGCTAGGGCACGTGGCTCTGATCCCTGTCTTTTATCTGCTGCAGATTGGAGGCCGGCACTCGTAATGCTGGCAGGACCAGATGCATGTCCACTGCCTGATCTGCAAGACAAAATGAGATGAAATGAATGTGTATGCTGGACAGCCGTTAATTAAAAGAACAGCTCATTTTGGAGTAAAATACACCATTTGCCTTATTGAACAGCACAGAGCTGCTACCTCTGCATGGCTGCTTTAGCACTGATTATTGCCTCTTAAGGAGTGAAGCTGGGTTTGCTTCTAGACCCAGCAATGCAGAGTGAAATCATATAACTTCCTCGGGACTAACCCAACTTAAATTATGTTTCAGCTTGATAGTTGTAAGAATTCAAGCTTGGAGACTGGACTGGGAAGAATCATTTTTGATATTATTAACTTATTACTATTTTTGTTCAAATTACATATATAGATAAACAGATTTTTTAAATTACTTTTAAAATACTCCAAGGATTAATATATCTCTAAAGCTACAGGTGCTAAGGTCTGAAAAAGAAAGAAACATTGAATTTCAGTTAAAAGTAATCCAGAGTACTCACACTTCTAAAGGGGAAGAAGAATGACAAGCATTTGCAATATGGACCACATCTCCATCCCAGTGGCATCAACAGATTTTGGTTATTAACTTTGGGAAAGAGGAAAATACTTTATCTGAGAATCTCTAAGGAAAAAAGCCCCTGAAATTATCCCACCATTTCACAATCAATAAGGCAAAAACAGAGCACGCAGAAGTTATTTATGATTCCATCATACTGTTATAACACTGCCTGTAACTTGAGAATAAAGCATTTCTAAGCATCCAGTGTTTGATGTGAGCCACAAACTGAGTTTCAAATGCCCAACAGAATTTTTATTTCTGCTTATTATTTAATACAAACTTAAGCATGAGATACTTCCAGCTACCATTTGAAAAAAATAATTCTGAAAAAGAATACCTTCTTTCCTGTATTCTACTACAAAAATGGTGCTGGATTTTTACCCCGGATAAATCAGCACAGCTCCAACAAAGTCTGAGCTATCACCATTTACATCATCTCTGAACCCAACTGGCATGCAATGCTTCTCTGATTACAGATGCAAAATATCCCTGCTTGGCTGAATTCCTTATCCCTTAACCAAATGTGGAACTAGTCATGGAGCTACACGTGTGTATCTGACTTGGCCGTAATACTGAATTTTCTCTCCTTGCAATGTAAGGGAATTACCTTTCAAAGATCAGACACTATCACTTTACAACTATAGTAACTCCTGTATGCTAGTTTAGTGCAAGAAAATATTCTTGAGTACATGTGAAAGATTATTTCTTGTACCTTTTTAAAC
The DNA here is from genome assembly GCF_964211825.1 of Aythya ferina. NCBI lineage: Eukaryota > Metazoa > Chordata > Aves > Anseriformes > Anatidae > Aythya > Aythya ferina. The sequence continues at coordinate 2,892,096 of NC_140298.1, forward strand.
AAATGGGCAAATATGACAGACTACAAATCCAGTTTATGTATCACTCCTGTTCTAAGGAACAAAGACAACATATTTGGTAGTGTTTATTCACTACTCTAGGCTAAACCATCTCAAACTTTCATGATCTTTCTTTCATTATGATGCACTGCCTTATCATACACAAGTTTCCTGAGTTGAAAGGAATGTTTTGTGCTTCAAAGGTGGTAAAACCAGGACCATAATGCAGCACAACCCCTGCAAGAAGCAGGTCCTAACCTCGAGGTGTCACTGCTCACTGAGACATAGCTCGAAATACGAACTGTCAACAGGGAGGGACTTTGTCTGTCTGCTTACCAACAATTTGTAGATGTGGAAAAAAAAAAAGTTACAAGAAAATAAAACCCTTAGATTTTAGAGTTCTGGTCCACTTGAAGTCCCGGGTAAGCCAACAGGCAGCTTGGTCTGGAGAACTGATGAATTCATGATTTTCAGAAAGCTGAAAGTTGGTGTATGTCAAGAGTAAGGACGGATTCAAGAATGATGCGAGGCAACCAGTGAGAAATTGCTTAACTAAACAGAAGATGTTTAGTCTCCCAAACAGCTGCTGAGTACCCCCAGGAATACTTTTCTTTATTTAAAGAAATTGACAGTGTCACAATATCTCTCTGCTTTAATATATGAGTGCATTTGTACTTCAGGCTACTGTGGAGGGAAGCGCTGTAGCTCAGAGCAAGGAAATAAAAAGGTAGTTCAACAAATAGTGAGTAAGAGAGCAAGAAGACAGGCTACGTTCTTCATGTAAATCAAAGTTGTTCCAGAAAGGCTTAGAAAGAGAGGTTGCTATTTTCAACTGAGAGTCAACTGAAAGTTAATGGGGACATTGCTAAAGATCACAGACAAACGGTTACTGTACTTTTAATGAATATTTTATTCATGTCACCTTTAAATTAGTTAAATTCGATAGGATGATAATGTAATGCAAAATGGCTTCCTCCCCAGACCATTTCAGGTAGAGGGTAGATCAGAATTTAATTTTAGGGTAATGCCAGGTCAAAATTAAATTTAAAAAATTATGGTTTGAAAGTAATAAATCTAAAGTGACCACTGGAAAAAAATACTAAGTTAATGAGATGTGTAAGCCATTTAGAAAACCGCAGATATATTATATGACATCTATTTTTCTTACCTGGAAACAGGCCATTTTAATACCTGCTGATAGGGATGAAAGGGGAGAAAGGAGAAGAAGGGGCACTCTTAAAGCTATTGCTATCCAGTCTTGATAAAGTTATGAAGAAAAATGTCAAAAGTTCAGCAATAGGAATATTCATCATTTGATCAGCAAGGTTGTTTAAAACTTAAGACTCCTAAATCCTCTTTCGGGTATCTAAATACGTGTTCTGCTTTTCAGAGGTCTGTCACTCACATATGCCAAAGAAATTGTTAAAAAAATTAGGGTGATGCAGCTTAATAAAACAAGAGGTATGAGATGGGGCCCAGACTACATTGGTATGTGTCTCATCCCTCTCCTTTCTCTTACCTATCGTGAAGCCAGCACACATGAACACAAAGTATATACAAGGGGTCTCACAATTTCAGTCTGTTTTTATACAGCCATAACAATCTCGTGGACACCATGCTTCCCTGGGTTATTCTCCTTCCTCAAAGGAAGGCGGTCCTGGAGAATGCCAATGAAGGGGCCAAGGGACAACTAAAGCAGCAGTCTGCAAAGAAGGCAGGGAAACAAGCTAGGAAGGTGCAAAAATAAACCTGAGGGATGCAGCCAAGGCAAGAAGAGAGGTGTGAGAAAGGAAAAGTTTAACTCACAAAGCATCTAATTTCTGTTCAAATTCAACGTTAAAAAGACACTCCCAGATAGCATGACAAAAAGTGATGACATCAGATCTTCCTTAGCTTTGAAAGATCACTGTCATTTGTAGGTTGCACCAGAGCTAAGTCAAGATGAAATGTAGGGACAGGTTTTGCCCTTGATGCGGGTTGTCTGCCTGCCCAGGGATGCTCCTGAAGATGCTCGAACTTGGGAAGGCACAGAGGCTGTAGGGGCAGGTAAAACCCAGTGCAGCAGCCACAGGTGGGAACATACAGCAAGAAGAACAAGCTACACTGAAACGAGGTCCAAGAGAAAAGAAATATGAAAACTGAGCTGCTCAGAAAGGGGCAAATTCATTTTATGCAAAGACATTAAAGTACATCATGATGTAAAACTACAGTGTGATTGTTCCCTTGCTAGAGAGCTTTGGTTATGTGAACATGAGTGTTGTTGCAATTAAGAAAAACGCGCTCAGGGAGATTCAAAAATTAAACAAGTTACCTGACTCCAAGTTATTCCTGGCTATTCTGGTGGCAGTACTACGGCTGCTTAAGCCGAGCACGTCTGCTCCTTTCAGATGCTGCATTAGCCATGCTGCAAGAAGGCTGACACTGCGCTAATGGGCGCTACCATCCCCAGGATCCCCCTCCGGATCAACTGCAACCTGAAGCGAGAGGTAGGAGACTTCCTGCCTATGGAGGGACACATCAGATGACCGCAATGCTTCAGCATCCAGTGGCAACCAACGATGTTTTGGGTACGCTCTCAGGTGTCGGTGTTATTTCACAAAATCTGAAGTGAAAGCTGGGTACAGATGGACGTTGCTTTCCCCTCTGCACAAAAAAAAAAAAAAATAAAAATAAAATATGAGAGAAAGCTGTGAGGATCAGCCCCACCACGCCGTGAGTACAGACAGTGAATGCAGAGCACTGCCCAATGCTGAGCAGGGCCATGCTGGGCCTCTCATAATCAGGCCATAAATTATTCTAATTTGTTGTCCCTACCAGGCAGCTCATTGATGAGCTAGAATGGTCATCAGGTCTATAAATTATTATTATTGTAATTTTTTTCTTTCTTTTTTGGCATGGCTGCTGGCTTTAAGCAATGCCTTCTCAAGGCTCAGCTTGATAATCTTTTTCAAGCTTTTATTTAAACTCTCTAAAAGCAAAAATGAATTAGAAACTGGAAGAACACAAAGAAGCTAGAAAGAGAAGATCGATAACTCACATAACACAGCAGTAAACAAACTGGAACAATTACAGTGAGAGATGGGTATTGATCAATATCAGGAGAGCTCATATGCTGGCACCTCTGTTTATACTAGACCTCAATTATATTCTTACTTTCTCATAATATAACTGCATTCTACAATTTTTATCACCAATGAGAATTTAATTCCCTTATATTAATGAATAATAGCCGTATAATGGTTTTAGGCAGTTGTTTCTATCAGTAGATCTCCCAATCAGCACAATTTTGACTGCCCAGTGCCCTGTGTCACTGTTAGGTGTTAGTGACTGGAAAGCTGAGCTGCAGATTGCCCAGCTGACCTTCCTGCGGCCAAGGGCAGGGAAAGCTGAGCCCTGGGGACTGTGTTCTGGCAATACTAATCCCTGTAGACCTTCCCAAGGTTTGACTTTTTTTTCTTCTTTCTCTCTCCAATTTGCAAGCACCCAACCAAACTGCTCAGACCTGCACTTTACTGTACTGGAAGAAGCAGCCGAGGACCTGCACACCAGGCATCCAACTCTGCCTGGAAGAGTTTTAAATAAAGCTCTTTAACTCTAAATAAATCTGCTCTTTATGCTGAAAGAGGCACTGGTATTTACTAAACTGCTAAGAGGCCTCAGGACCGGAATCCTCCCTGTTCTGTTTTGTTGTTTTGTTTTGTTTTTTCCCAGCACTGCCTCTCACAAAATACGCAAGCTGTTCAGCTCACAGCGGGCTGAGGACGTTTGCTTCCACTTCCCTCTCAGGTATTGGGCTACTCTGCAAAGTCATCACTTACATTTTGTTCTGTTACATGAGTCAGAGTCAAATTGAGCTGGAACTTTGTGGGTTTGACTTAATGAGACGTATCAGCACCAGCACAGCTTTCCTTTTCTTATGCAAGCTGTGTGGAAGTGCTCCCTCACAGCTATCTGAGGTGACTGGGTTTTAACTTAGCACACATAGCAATCCGCAAGCCTGCTTCCATGAACTCTGACTTAAAAAGGCAAGTGGCTAGAGGATAGTCAGCTGAGGTCTGTCCTGCTTAGAAGTTTCTTCTGTAAAATAAACACATTAAAAAAATACCCATATTTAAACAGAATCCTATTCAGAGTTCATATTGGAAATCAAGCAGTGAAAAGGTAAAAATGATTGAAAAAAAAAAGAACCAAAGTATATAATACACAAAATAATCTAGGATAAACTTTAAAGCTTTTTTTTTCCCCTCAAGAGTCTGAATCATATCATTCTAGTTTAAAAAATAAAATAAAATAAAATAAAATAAAATAAAATAAAATAAAATAAAATAAAATAAAATAAAATAAAATAAAATAAAACAGCATGTTAATGGATTAAATGGTTGGGTTTCAAGCCAGTGATTCGAAACACCTACAGAAATGTTAGCAAAAATGTCCATAGTCCAGAGATCACCCATAATGTTTCAAATTGGAAAAAAAAAAAAAAAATCAACAAGAATTCATTTACTGTTAACAATTTCAATGAGCTCAATTAGAAAAGTAGAGTACCGAGAGTCGTGGTGAACATCAGCAGACATAAACAGTACAGGGAAGCTATGAGATGTATTCAGGCTTGATGATCAAAGACTGCTTTAATGGTAACAATCCCCATAAAACAGACCTCAGGTCAGGATTTTGATAGATCACACAAAGTACAGAAAAATTCAGGAAATCTACCTCTGCCTCAGATAGATAGCGAGGTTAGATTTTTCAAGTCCACATGTGTAATAACGTGTGTGAAATTCAATAACAGCTTGTTGCAAGCTTTGAATGGAATTTACCCCCAAAGGCTCACGTGGCCTGTTTCCTTCCATCATATCCCCCATCCCATCCCTAACCCCTCTTCCTTTCTTGTATTCTCCCCTTTGGGAAAGCTGAACACGCGGCTGGGTGAGGTTCCCCAAGGAAGAGGGCCAGAACGTGCCCCCTGTCCCTCGGGAGGCAGAGGCAGGGACACCCAGCCATGCCATGAGCCCGGGGCGGATTTGTGCTGCCTTCGCTGCACATGTCACCAACAACCCTCTGCAGCAAACAGCTCACCCTCAACTCGAAGGACAACCTTCGGTGCCAAGGAAGTACTGAGGAAATAACAAACAGGCTGTGGCCACATCTGCGTCCTGCCCAGGAGAAACTATCCTCAGCAAAGAGGGCAGGGAGGCACTGAAGCTAAATGAGCAGTGGACTGGAGCTGGTAGCATTTTTTCACCCTCTCATTGCCCCAAATACAGTGTTATAACATCTCTAAAGAGATGTTTCTCTGACCATCCACAAAAGAGCACTGAAGTTGGATCCATGTCCTGTTTCTACATTACAAGCTTTACCCTTTTTTTTTACCTCTCCATTTTTTTCCTTTTCTTTTCAAAAATCCATTGTGTCTTTCCACTTTAGTTTTTATTCTGATCCATCCCTCAGCTGTCTTGACATTCTGGTGCTCTTCAAAAATCCATCGCTGATTTCCTTATAATCCTTACACAAAATGGACAATATGCTAAAGGAAAACTGCCTTGCGAAGTTGCCAAAAGAGCAATTCCAATCTAATTAGGAGTTCGTACTGCTTCAGTGAAAGCAGCACAAACACTGTTAATATTCACTGCAGCTGCTTTGTCAATAACTCCCAGTGAATCCTCCAATTTATAAGAAAAATCAGGAAACTATTGGATTCTATGACACTGATAGATCTATCAGTATTCATTGCCCCCATCCTCTGCAACACGAGGCACAAATGCCAATAACTCTAACAGTCCCTTAAATGCTGAAGGATCATTATTAAAGTGTGCTTGGCATCCCTGGTCATTAATTATAATCTTGTGCACATATGCAGTGTGATTGCAGGAAATAATCAGCTTTGTCTGCCAAATTGGCAACATTTAGAAACTAATTTGTTATGACATACCATCAAAGATATTTAAACAACAAACCCAAAGCTCTGCTGCACTGCGCACACTGTTAAAATATCAGATCACATCATTAAAAAATAGTTAACATATCCGAGGGGAGGTAATATTTATCCTTGAACCCTGGTTCAAGTGGAGTTTTCAGAAAGAGCAGCTTCACCCTCTCTCCCTCGCAGCTCGCAGGCGAGGAAACTCTCTCCAGAGTGACGGGCAGGGGGAGGCGAGGACCGAGCCTACACCACGGACGCGCTGTCAGTCAGGAGCTATTAAATGGCCATTGAATAAATGTTTGCCAAGAGCAAAGCTTACCCAGGATTACCGCGCTGCTCAGCGGATTCATTTAGAGACTTTAAGCTCATATTTATCTGTCTAATTTCCTTCACAGGCCCTGCTGCCTCTCTCACCCACCTGGCGGTGGGACGCGGTCCCCACTTTTCTTTTCCTCAGACCTACAGTCGAAGTATTAAAATATGCATCAAAAGAAAAACAACAAATAAATACCGAGCTATGCTTTCATCCAGGAAACAAACCTCTTTTTTTTTTTTTCTCCTATAAATGAGAAGAATGGTTTAAAAATGATAAAGCAGATTATGTGCTTAATCTTTTTTAAAGAAAAAAGTTGAACTATAGCTACACTAAATATGGATGTTATCACCAGAGAGAAAAGCTGAATGTGCAGGTTTTTATGCAGCCTTTTCTGATGCTTTTTCCTTTACATGCTGTTTCCTCCTTGGACGTTATTGCTTATGTTCCTGTCTGTAACAGGAGTCCAGCAGCCCAGTTACAACTGAGCATGGAGAACACGAGGAGAACTGACAAGTGCAAAGCACTTAACTGATGTAATTGCTCCTCCATTCTTACAGTAATGACGTTTTACTCCAAGAGAGTAAAACGTTTACTTCAGCAGAATATTTTGTTTGGTTTATGCGACAATTTCCTACTCTTTTCCCATGTTTGCACAGAAGACCATGTTCCATAGTACTGAAACTGCAGTTAAGAAATCACAGTTTTGTACAAATCCATTTCAGCAGATTTTCAATTGCTGTCATCAGCCACTGAACCAACAACAACATCTTTCTTTCTTTCTTTCTTGTGGAGTTCTGTAGCTTGTAACTAATTTCAGAATGAAGTCTGAAATGCTTGAAAAGAAACAATATTTTATTCCTAAAGCAATACCAGATGTATTGCTTTAACAGTTTTTAAATCTATGCTTCCCAAGGATACTTCTTGAAATAAGATGTAGTAAAAAGATCTCAAATCCATCATCATCAAAAGACAAGCTATATCAAAAGGTACTTCAGATTAATAACATCTATTATATTAATATTCTTTATTTTTTCCCATATTTTCAAAGAAAAATAATAGTTATGGACTTCTAATCAGCTCCTCAGAAATAAAGCAAAATTTTCAACACAACTGTATAGATTTCGCTATAGTAAAGGCTTTTAGCCTTTCAAATAAGTAACTTGCATAGACTTATTTTTTTCTTTTAGTTTCTTGTCTGATTGCACAGTAATAGATGTGAACAAACTATAACCCAAACCACCAAAACAAGGACATTGGTAAAGCTTATTCTCTCAGTTGTCACAACACCACTAGAGATTAATGCTTATCCTAATGGGAAGCTCAAAATTTTAACTAAAGCTTTTCATATAAATGGTATAAGATCATGAAAGTACCATACTGTATGTAGGTTTTAATACAGTGTTCTTAAAATAAGCAGATAGAGAATTCATAATGCCTTTTAATCGGGACACATTTTACCTTGAAAACTTCTATTACGGTCTACCCCATTAAGGGCAACATTTAAATTACAAATAATAATATGGTTATAATTATTTTATTCCTTTCCCTGTTTAGATAAAAGTTATTCAGCATTTACATAAAGGCCTAAAACACTGGCCTTGGAAACAATATCCTTTCAGACAAACCATTTCATATTAAATGTCCGATGAACAATGCCTTCCTGCTGCGAGCCAAACCCCACACCGCACAAATTAACAGAAGCCCAATAAAGCCCCGAGCCAGCGCTCTGTGCCTGAAGGTACACGGCTAACACGTGGTAAGGACAGCAGCCATTGTCTCCTGTGCATTGCAGGAGATTCAATATGGGAAATGAAATGCCTCAAGAGAAAAACAGAAAGTACAGACTGAACCTCACGTAACTCTGGCTCTGCCGGGTTTGTTTGGACACTTGCTCACAAGATGGAGGGGAGCTAGGATGGCACACGGTGCGCTGACCTTCGTGGCAGCCACAGCGCAAGTTCCCCTTATCAGCGCCAAGCCACGGTGATGCCATGGTACAACCACATCATTGTCAGCACCCGCAATCCCACTGCCAGGGACGAGATGAAAAGGAGGTGCTCTGAGGAGGCGGAAAGACCATTTGTACAAGGACAAGCTCCTTGAGGCCCTCTCTCTCCCTGCCGAGACGTTATTTCCCATGCTTTAATCACTCTTGTCATTACTCTCCGAATGCTCCCCAGTTGTCAGTACCCTCCTGAGTTATGGAGAGGAGAACTGCACTCATGGAGTATGGCAGCAGCAGTCACGCCAGTTCCAAAAGCAGACGTAACAGCCTCTCTTATTCTCTTGAAATTTCCCATTTTGTACATTCAGGAATGTCATTAGTCCCTGCGGCCAAGGTGTCCCCTTAGAGCTCGCGCCCCCCTGATGGCCCACAGCACACCCAGGGAGGCAAGCTGTGTCCTCCTCTCACAGGAGCTCCAGAAGAACAGCTCTCCATTTACAGCTCCTGATTTTACCACTTGTGCTTTTGAACTGGGGGCGAGCACGATGCTGCCAGTGACTTACCCTTGGAAAGATAATAAAAAGTCCTGCCCGCCTTGATCCCCTGCTCTGCTGCACAACGCTCCTGCCCCGGACCTGCTCGCCTCAGCAAGTGACCGCAAAATGGCGGCGACGCCCGCTTTGAGCAGCCTGCTGCGGCCGGCTCCGCCTGCGCCTCGTCAGCCTCCCTCGTGAGGGCTGCGGGGCCCCGGCAGCTCCCTCGGCTGCCCACGGTTGCCTCGATGCCGAAAAAAAGCCCTGCCCGTCCCGATCCGCAGCTCCGCTGCACAACGTGTCTGCCCTGGAGCTGATCGGAACAGATGCCCTTTTCAAATCAGCAAGTTCATTTTGCTGCTGGGGCTGTACCTTGCTTACAGGCAGCACCAGTACTCGAGCTATGGTAACCTACGTTAAAACAATTGCTAATTTGTACTTGTGTGGTCAATTTTTCTGTCATTGTGAGGTCTAACACAGAATTCCCCATGACAAATTCAATTCTTCAGGGCAGTGACATTTCATTCCTCACTCTGTCCTCCAGACTCAGCTCCTCATGTTTCTGCTCTCTTCTTGTGTGCACACCCAGATGCCACAGGAGCTGGCGACCTGTCGTAGATCACAAGCTCTCCTGGATCTGATCATCTCAACCAGCTACCTGCCTGCCACTTCTGTAGCATCCTTGATAACTACAGAAACCACACAGAAAACTATATAGTCCTTGTGTGCCACTGAGCCTTCTCTGACGGATGGTAGTGCACCGCTCCTGATTTTACTACTCGTGCATTTGAACTGGGGGCAAGTACGATGTGCTTAGCACATCATGTGCTGTTTGGCACAATAAACTTCTGGGATTGACATTGTGAACAGTTACCACATAAATATCCTAACTTGTCTTGGATAAATAAAAAGAAAATTAGAACTCAGCATCCCATTCTTTTAATACTGGTGCTGCCAGTGACTTACCCTTGGAAAGATAATACTTATCGAGCGAGTTCATAAGGCCATTGGGAGAATTATTTACTTGCTATGCTAAAATTAATTATGTGAACTGCTGCATAATGGATCAGTAATGTTTCCTCATTGTCATCATCATGAAGTATACTTCATTCATTTGTCAAAGAAAATATATATACTGAAAAAATACTATGGGTATTATTCGCAAGCTCCACAACTTTCCAATTTCAAAAATAGAAGTCATTCTTCTCCATGGCAAAATGTTTTCCAAAGAGACATGCAAAATCGAAATATGTTTTTCTCTTCCAAATACTGAAGGGTAGTCTGAAGACAAAAATAAAGCACACCCTCCCTGTATCTACCAGTATTTTTGTGTGGACTCCAGTATCTATGTAGCTGAAGACAGAAAATCAGCTACTCCATTTCTATAACAAATATAAAATGCTTTTATATTTTAAATCTAGACTTCTAAGAGTCTTTGTCTTGCTCCAGGAATCCTAATGCCTATTTCGTAGATCCTCGGGGAAATTAGGAAGCTACTAGACAAGTTAATGCTTCGAAGCTGTAATTTTTTTTTTTTTATTATTATTATTATTATTTTTAATTCTTTTTTTTTTTTCCTCCTTAAGGTCTTGGCATATTTTAAACAGAAAATTTTAATAATAATTATGGATATATTGACCTCTCTGTACTCTTAGGCTGGCCACTCAAGTGAAGTAGATTTTAACCAGCTCCCTGTAGGATTCTGTCAGCTTCCCATGTCGCTGTGCTGTGGCACTTCTTGCATTCCTCCTGAAAGTTGCCTAATGCTGCCTTAAGGTTTGACTCCCTGCAGAAACACTTTGATGATTTTGTTCATTTTGTTACATCTCCTGAAGAATTTAATGGGTAAATGACACCTAGCCAACTGCAAGCCTGTCTGTAAAATGCTGCTCTGTGGGGCTACGCCAGCAGATCTTCTAGCTATAGCTTTCTGTGGTAATGTTGGGAGCTCCAGTGGAGGGAAGGTTTCAGGGGTTTAATTGCATAATTTAATTTTTCACTTGATAACAATGGACCTGCCCTATCTGCAATATAATCTGCACTAATACTCTCACTCGTGAAGCCCTCTGCTGTTGCTGAGACTTTGAATGAGACAGAAAGCTGTCCAGAAGTCCCTTTCTCGGATGTCAACAAAAGCCTGAAAACTTTCAGGATTTGAATCAGGCCCCTGAGATGTGATTTTGAGAAAACTGAAGCATGACAGAGGCATACAGAGACTCACCTAACAGTGTAATACTGCCCTACACAGAACTGTGGTTTTGCAAAAAAAGGGCCTTCTCTCTGCAAAGCAACTAAACCTGAGTCACCACTGAACTGCACCCAGAGTAGCTTTAGAGATATGGAAAATATCTGGGGTTTTGGCATTATTACAATAAATAATCAGAGCAAGTTTTGTGGAAATCCTGAAAATCTAATGTCTTATGCACCTTTTTTTTCCTCTTCCCCTTTTAGCTAGGCATCATTATGTCCCAGCCTATCGCTGGAAATACAGAGGAGTGGACTATCGCAAGGAAGAATCAGTTTCTGTTCTCTGGCACTAAGCCTGCTTGCTGCAACTTCCACCTCACCACTACAGATCTGGTATGTGTTTTCCCGGATAAGCCAAACCAAAAAGGAAAGATATGTGTAAATGTGAGAATCGATCACAGGTTTGACACTTGTGTCACTCTAACTGATGCAATTTAGATGTTCTTCCACCGAAATCCTACACTAGTACTGCCAATGTCAGATAAAGAGTTCACATTACTTTCAAATGTAGGAACATAGTTTACAATAAAATACACTTTGGACTGAAAAACTGCACTTACGTCCAGTCTGAACCATGCAGAAATCAGTTTCTTAATGCTCTATCTCTGATTTGAATGTCAGCTCCCTACACGAGTTATCACCATTTAAGTCAATACATTTACCACAATAAAAGAGAAGTGCCATCCCAGAGGCTCCACTATGTTTATGTACATAAAGACAGAGAAAGACTGAATGAGCATGCTTTTCTCATCCGTTTCATACCCGCTCACTAATATGCAGAGGCATACAGAATCTTTCAAATTCATTTTACAGTCCTGGCAAACAAGGCAGATGTCTGGAGTCTGGACACAGGGAGAGGTGGAGCTGGCTCTGTACCCTACAGCAAATCCAGGACGGGTACAAAACATCTGCAGTCTTACGGGACACTCGGAACCTTTTTAAAAATGAATATGCCTCCTAACTCAAAAGAAGCAATTTACATACAGATATATTTCCCAAATATCTCCCTGCTTCCTGAAAGCAGAGGATACAATTATTTCAATCGATGCGTTGCCGCATGCCTTATTCATAACCTGATTTACGGAAGTGAAGCTGGAATTTAAAAGCAATCTAGATGCACTTGACTATCTACAAAGACAATGAAGTTTTTTTTTTATTGTTAACAGTGCTGCTAAAAATGAGGTGTTTGGTTATTCAGACCTTCTATATAAAAAGCCTATAGCTCAGTCATGTAAAACTGGCTCTATTTAAGTAGTCCTGAAGTATTTAGCTGCTTTGATGGCTTTAGTTCTCAAAATGCAGAGACATGGAACACCTTGAAATGAATCTTTATTTTTTTTGTTGTTGTTCCTTGGCAGGACTGCTATCTTTTCATGTTCAGTGCCAGGCACAAAACTTCTTGTACCTCTGTTGCTGAGGAGAACAAGAACAAATGATGACAAGCTGATATGAAAGAAATTGTTTCTAGCACTTCAGGACAGTTCACTTGGCTTAATGTCACGACATGTATATCGAAAATTCATGATTTACAGTAAGAAAGCAGGTTTTTGGCTCTTTAGTGAAGGGAAGAGAGCTATGCGTATGTTACCAGTAAGAAGTTTTAATCATTACCATCGTAAGGGATGAAGTGTCCCTACAAAGAAAACCTGAAGCGGTGAAAGAAAGTTTCTAAGTGGGATCTCCTGCACTTTCTCTTGCTAATTGCTTGGAGAGCCTCTTCTTTCAGCTGCATAAATGTTCTGCCCCAGGAAGGTATAGCTCAGCATTATGGCTAAAGAGATTGAGGCCTGTGTAACAGTTTAATAGCAAAACATAAGATTTTTAAAAAATCATTAAAGCAAACACAGTTTCCTCAAAAATGCAAGTTTTTGAAACATGCTCATAAAAACAAACAAACAACAAAAAAACTTTTTCCAGCATTTTATATGTAGAATTATATGTTTATGTGCATAATACACACATATACGCACACATATACATGTATCACAAACATGCATATATATGCATGCTTTTTATACTTGCTAATAACAATTGTATAGGATCTCAGTCTGAGGTCAAAACTTCATTATGCCAGGCATCACACGAACACAAAACACTTCCAAGAGTGCTTGTACCTGAAATGTAGGGCAAGGCACAGTGTGTGGTTACAGACAACAAACCCAGTGTGATAACACCGGTCAGCTTGGTGGGCAGAAGCTTCAGCAAGCCATCAGCCTGGCTGCTGCAATGTTTATACATAATACTGTCTCAACAGAGTTTTAAGAGGGGACTAAAAGGAGATAATAGAATAGCCCTACAAGCATCTAAGAAGGACTCTTCTTCACCATGATATAAATTCCATACGTCAGCCCTTAAAAGCCCAGAAACAGTCTTCATCTACTTACAGCTCCCATCTAAATACAGAAAATCATTCAACCTCAGAGAACCAACTTTATAGAAGTACTAAGATGCTGGACACTTCAGAGATTAAATGCTAAATGCCAACAAAGACAACAAAATGACAACGTACCACACAACTGACAACTGGTCCTTACTACTGCCATTGTTAGTTGATGATGGCCTTGCCATTCGCAAATATGTGAAGTCTATTCTCACTGACTTATGCACTGATAATGTTTAACAAGTGATTTCTGAAAGCTGTCATTGAGAATATTTGGGGAAAACCTCACAAAATAAAAGGAAAAGGAAAAGGAAAAGGAAAAGGAAAAGGAAAAGGAAAAGGAAAAGGAAAAGGAAAAGGAAACACCAATTCTGCTTGAAACAGTGTTGTCACACTGCCAAGGTGTTGTCACAGCAAAACATTCCCCCTTCCCAGGAAGGAAGGGGACATTCCTCTGGGAGAGTTTTATGAGCAGTAACAAGAGGACTTTGCCAAGTGAGTGCATGTGATGGCATTTGCTTAGAAAGAAAATCGTAAAGAAAAGTGGGCTGATGAGTTTCTTGGTTCAGCTCATGCAGAGAAGAAGGAAGTGGCGAGTTCGAACCATGCCCAAGAAAGCAGCTCGCAGCAGAAGCAGAAGCCGAATGTGGGCATCCAGAAGACAGAAAAGCTACGACAGGCTCCCAGCGCAGCTGGGCCGGGGAAGGAGGGCGATGTCAGTGACACTTTACAGTTAAGCATGCACCACCGGGAGCGGTGGCTCGAAAGCTGCCTCATTTCAGCATGCCAGAGGGTGAACCGCTGAGCTGGGAAGCATCAGGCATTAGTTCATGCAAATTCACTGCATGAGCTGCTGCTGCACTGCGCCTCTCTGCCCAGTAATTGAGAGCCCTTGGAAACACTTTTAACTTCATCCACTGCTGACTCACTCCAAGCTTAAAAAATTTCCTTTGGCCAAGGCTGCTGCCCAGAGCAGATGACTCCAGAACTGCTTGGCAGCATCCCCAGCGCACAAACCACCTCTCCGCCAGTACGCACGGGTGCCTTCCTGAGATAGCCAAAGGAAAGGTTATCATTTATTTCTTCCCAGCCTCATCTTTGGAAAGAGATGGATCACTTCAGCCAGAACTTTCCAAAAATCCCAGCTTAAGGGAGACAGCTGGAGTAGACAACTGCTCAAGTAGTTCAGGTTTGGCAATGCTGCAAGCCGCTGACAACAGGTCGCCTCTCCACTCTCCCCTCTGGCAGTGGGGGCATCATCCACACGCACCTGGTGCTCACAGCACTCATCCTTTCCTGCTCATTTGATAAAAATCAAGGGTAATGAATGATCTAAAAAGTAGTAGGCAGATGTGAACATCAGCTTGAAATGCAGCTCATAAGAAATGAGAACATTGGTTTATACATCAACTAACTTTAATCAAAGCATGGAAACTTTTCAGCTCTGTTTAAATATGGGAAGATTTCCCTTTGCTGGCCAGCTAACCTACCTATGCCTGAACTCCTGGGTCTTCTATAAGCCTTCTATATGATCCCATTCATTTCTATTTGTTCCTTTTGCTAATGTTGGCCTTTTAAATCTCTCTTCATTTGGAAGCACCATCCCTCCCAATACCTTTAACCATCCTCATTGCACTTTCATTGAAATCAATGGGGCTTTGCAAATTACCGTTGTACAGCTGACTCCATTATGCCCATTACAGATTTAAAAACATGATGACAAGGAGCTAATCTGTACGCACAACTCCCTCTCTTCTGCTGTAAATAACTCAGCCATATAATTTTTTAAATACTGAAGTGCCTAAATTATAGACTAACAATATGCAAAATTTCATCTTCAAGTAAGTCTATGTGTTTTGTTTTTTTTTTTGTAGCTAAGATAATACAGCATTTTTCACAGACTCAGCTAAACTGTGAAAGCTTGTTTGTTTTGTCTCACTCCTTGTTTAAAAATGGATAAAGGCATGTTGGGCCAATTTTATTTAAATAGGATGCTTGGAGACTAAGAAGTGAAGTGACAGAGTTTCGGTCCCACATAACAACAGTGATAGAGTTAATAGTCCTGCTTGCTAGCACAGCCCTTCAAAACGGGATCCGACAAACTCCTGATCCCATTAAAAACCCCATTCCCCTCATTAGCACCACGCCAGCAAGGAGGGAAGTGTCAGACTCAGCAGCTGCCTGGACATCACCCAGCAGAAGCTGTTTTCACCATGGAATGCCCCTCAGGCTCCAGGTGACCTCTCGACTTTTGGGCTTAGGCTTCCTCCAGGCACCATCATCCAGCTTACAAGGGGAATGCACAGCACCTTGCACCCACCCGACCCCACCATAGAAGCCCTAAGTGCCTCAAGCCTGTGTAATTCTTCCTGCTGTACCTTCCAGGCCCCTTGCTACTGAGCCACAGCAAGCAGACGCCTGCTTGATGAAGGGGAAATGAAGCCCTGCAGCTGCTGCACCCCATGCCAGTGCTTTCAGGGACCTTCTGTTGCCAACAGTCTGTGGTAGAGCTTTTCTTTGTGCCCTGGAGCCAGCGCAAAGAAGCGGGGGACAAAATGCCCCAACCGTGGTGACAGGGAGAATATGGGGGCACAGACAAGACGCTGTACCATCTTCTGTGGTTCTTCAGCAGGGAGCTGAAAGAAACCCAGCAGAGCTCAAAGCTGGGACAGCCAAATATGTCTGGTGCCAGAAAAGCAGGAGAAATCCCAGAGCTGGCTCCTGCTGGCACAGCCAGCCTCACATCATTGTCTCTGGGGCCAGGCAAAGTGGCAGCGTGCTGGTGGCACCGCTGAGCCTTGAGGTGGCTCTTCTTGCCGGGGGCTGGGGCACTGTGGACACGTCCCACGTCCCAGCAAGGAGCCTCGCAGCACGCCCTTGAGATCAAGGCAAGACGCCACGGAAGGAATTAAAGCAGTTTTCCCCAAATAACTTTCCTCCTCCTGTGGGTGGGGATGATTTAGCCCATTGTGCCATCTCCGCCGCTGTGCAATTTATATTCACTGGGGTGCCAGAACCGCACAGTCTCCTCTAAATATAAGCAATTAACTCCCATTAGCATTAGCGGGAATCACTCAGGAGGCTATCCCCCATTATTGATTTTCTCGTTTTTGTACCAACTCAAAAAAATGTACAAAGAGAAGAAAATCACATAGTTAGTGGCTTTGGCTAAGTTAAGGCAGGCAAATTAGATTCATTATCATTCTCAAGCTAAACAGCGGGGCTTATTAGAATGTAGTTCATTTACATACTTTGATCTGATGGGTGTAGATACCTAATTATACAGCAGCCAGCAACTTATTTTTGATGTTTTTTATTAATTAATATTCAGTATTATAATTAAATGCACAGGCTGCTCTTCTGCAGATCCTTTTTTAGTTGTTTCTAAAACAAAAATTATTTTAGAAACATACCTGGAAAGCAGATGATCAGCAGCGGATTCTTCCACTGCACAACAGAACCATGCACTGCCCTTACTACAAGCGTGGCCCACAGCTTTGCCTGGGGTCCTGCACCTCCTGGACCCAACCAGGACAGCTAGCAATGCCCCTGATGTTAACCCTGATACCTGAAATATGCTCCTTTAGGAGATCTATACCTTTAAATAATGAAACAGCTGATATAGGCATCCTCTCTTTAATGTAAATATTGTATTTTATATACTTACTTTTAAAACACCATTAAAGAAAAAAATCAAGTATTGATGTGACTATCAGATTTGACTCTCAGTAGCTCCTGATACTGTATCATAACGTAAAATTTTTAAGTCTATTATGAAGAGGGGAAAAATAAGGCTAGTTGTACTCAGTCCTCTATATTTTTTATGACAATCTTACATAAAACAGAGAGAAACACAGGAAATCCCCCACGGACACACAGGTAGTTTACATAAACACAGAAGGCCATGTTGTGTTCTCCGCATGGCCTCAAGAAGTAGGACTAACTTCTGCTGTTACCTGCACTGCTCCGTTCCCACAGGACGGGGAGCACTTGCATGCACGCTTAATATGAAGCACATGCCTTCAAGCATCTCTTGTGACGCTCTGTGTTTTAAAGAGGAGTACAGGATGTACATTTTGATGGAAAGCAGACTGCTCAGCGAATGACAAAGGTACATCCTTCTAGCAGTCACTACAACGGGACAGATACATGCCAATGAACCTGAGCACAGAATTCAGCCATATGAAAATGTATGGACATAAGACTAGAGGACACAAGTGGAGGCAGGACTTGGCTCAGGATTTCCAGATTAAATGCTTATATTATTTACTATGGTTGTGACTTGTGACGGCAAAGCTGTACGTAGGGATGCATGCAGACTTTGAGAGCCTCACTGTGGCCCAGTGCCACAGGGTAGCAGCTTCAGATTTTAGAAGACATTCAAGTTACGCACCAATCTGCACCTGTTGGAGGTCTCTTGGTCTGCATAACTCAGAAGCCTCCTTTGCAAAGCAGGCATTTCTGCAAGAAAAGGCATATCCATCCTGTTACAACTCCAGGAACTGCCTGCTGATTAGGTCATTAAAGAAACCAGCCGCGAGGGGTGGCATTATGTACGGATCACTATAAAGGAAATAATAGAAGAATAAATACAGCAAGCAAAGCTCACTAAGCCTTCAAATACAATGAACTTTTTCTCTAAGCAGACAGTGCCAAGCAAGCTGAAAAATTAATTTGCTATTTATTACCATTTTTGTTACGATTGGTATCTTTACAAGTCTGAGTCATTAGCATGTACGTTTACAATTATCCTCTGAGCCTTGTAATGTCCTGTCATTTACCTCCAGGGATTTATGTCAGAATCCAACTTGGTTTGTAAGCGATCTTCCAGCAGGACAGAATGACAGCACCATTAGAGCTCCCACCAGCAGATGATGGTAATGATATTATTATTCCCCTGATCAGCTTGGTGATGATTGTTTGAACTTTATCAGTATTAATAGAGAAAATAATAAAGGTATTAATATTTGAAAGCTCTCTGTATTGTGTTTAGTATCATATTATTGCTACATTTTATGGCAAGTACTTTGACATTTCAGTGAATTTCCATTTACAATATTACCACTATAATCTACTCATTTTATAATTGCTTCTGGATACTTGTAAGGTTTAATTTCTGATATTTCCTCTCAATAAGGGGACCTGCACTGAAACTGATATACAATTATCTTCGGAAATTTGCATTGTTAGTCTAGAGCTGTAGGGGCCTAGAACAGCCAAAAATACTCTGTGGCTCCTGGCCCAAATGAGACCTCCCTGACTTCTTGGGTTTCACAGTCACCAAGATTACTTCTACAGCAGAAGCATCCTTCTTGTTGTGGCTGCTGAAAACATCTGTGCTAATTGCATGCAAGGACAAAAGGTGCTGAACAACACAGCCTGACAGGCACACAGGAAGACGGGACAGCCATAGGAAGGCTGGGAAGACAGCCTCAGCTCAGTGTTTACCTCTTCTTAGGAAAACAGCAGATAATCCAATACATCAAGGATTCATGGCTCTGAACGTCTGCCATTTCCAATTCATAACCTTTCCGAAGTGCCCAAGTTCGTATTTCTGCTTTCAGCCTTTCCCAATACCTCAGCTCCCTGCCCTACCTGTCCTTGTCCACAGCACTGAAGAGCAGCTTCACGTTTGCCATTGAGTTTTACTGCCTAATAACAGTAGCTCAAATTTCCACCCACAAAAGCAGAACTTGGGCAGGTTTCCTCATTAGTAGAGGGTCTCTTCTCTTCCCTCTCATTTATCTCGTGCTTTTCCCTATCTTGACATACACATGCATCATCAGTGTAGTAAGTCCTTTGTCAGCTGGCTGTAGATCTGCCTGCCTAAGTGGGAAAAAAGAGCTAAAAGCACTGACTCTCACTATGGACTGTGAAATATATTATATTTAAACAAAGGAAATGAATAAAATCTGAATATGTGACATGGGAGAGGGAGATTATTGTTTCAGAAAGATCTGGGGAAAAGTAAAATACTTTTAAAGGTAAATTGGTATCGAAAGATATTGCAGTGAGTCTTGAAGATGGACTCTAAGGAGCTCCAGCACCTCCAGGTACTGTCTGCTATGCCAAACCATAGATGTTTTGTCATCAACTAATTTAAAAAAGAACTTCAGGAAATTAATTGATGGAGAGAAACAAGCCATCAGACTAAGAGTTGTGGAATAAGCTTTCTGAATTGGGTCTTCGCAAGAGACTGATAAGAAGAAATGCAGAAAGGGGTACACTGCAGATAGATTTACTAAAGCTGTAGCTTGTGAGCGTGTGTGGAAGACAGAAAAGGTGAGGAGCATATGAACCAGAATTTGCACTTCATTTCTGCCTTGTCATTATTTTTTTAAAGCATTTTTGCAAACACTTGTGCTGTGCCACACTAACTTCCTTACATTGATGTAGTTGTTCCTGCAGAAGTACAAATTTCATTCCAGTATCTGCATAGAACTTCGAATTTTCTAAACTATTTTTAACAACTTACATTAAGTTAATAAAGCTACAGTTTTGTACAGTTATGAGACCATATGTTCTGACTGCTCCAAACCCATTTTTCTAAAGCAAAAAACGTAAAAGAAAACTCTGACATTAAGGAAAACGCAAAGTGTAGTCTGTCACCTCCTTAGCTTTTTGAGTGAGGCATCAAAAATGTAACCCAGTTGGTACCACCAGAGGCATCAACTATTTCTTAGTCTGAGGCCCATCTTAAGCTAGCTATTTTCTCTACTCTCTAGCTCCAGAGCAGCTGCATATTAATATATCAATAGTTTGTAAATCAATGTCAGACATGTTATGTGACAGGTCCTATATGGGATATTGAGAGCACTATGTGATACCAAAGGAAATGCACTCTTAAGAGCTACCTCTAATATTTCACAGAATCATGTTCTCAGCAGCTCTCATGAAAGCTGCCCCCCCAGTCTTCACAGCTGAAAATGGGGTGCCGTGGAGGGAGAGCAGAACTGAAAGGGAAGGTGCTTAAACAGCACCCTGTTCACTAGGCAATTCATGGCACAGTATTCTTCTAGCTCTTCGGAGCCCTGTTCACCCATGACTCCCTGAAAAGATGCTTTTAAACAGAAAAGATAAATGGTGTTCATAGGAAAGCCAGGCCTATTAAATAGTGCCCAGACCCAGGCATTTATTTCAGATGAAGGGCTAAATCCCAACACTTAAGAAACAATTTCAGTTTTAAAATTTTGCTGTTAAAATTCTGACTGTATAAGATGTGAGATCAAGAGATGTGATCTAAGGATCTACTATCCAAACAGACAGAATACACTTGCATTAGGAAGACGACTTAGTTACCAGACAATGCACAGAAAGAAAGAACTGTGGTTGTTTTAAGAACCAAGGCTTCTTCACTTCCATTTTCATACTTACCTAAGCAGCACACAGAAATGCCATCATCCAAGACCACAATATTTCCTGTCTCTCCAATGCCATTTGTTCAAGTTTCTTCCCAGTCTTCAACCTGACCACAGATTTGCATCTTTGCTTTGCATCCTAGAGCTGGAAGCCTTGACATTCCCCGTGAACTCAGCAAGCGGTGCTAAGAGCACTCTCATTAGCCCAGGATCTCATGTAGCTCTCAAGAGCTCAAGCCTGCATCGGGTCTGAATTTGTGCCAATGTCTGATTGCAGCAGAAGTAACATTAAAGGAAACCCCTAGGCTAGTCGGCTGGCTTACAATTGTATTAGCCTCACTGTCTTTGTCAGGCTTGTTCTCCATGGAATTGTATATCCACTTAAGGTTATGAATTTGATTTATCTTCAAGATTTTAGGTGAGTTTCAATCTTTGTGGCAGCAAAAGAACAATAGTGTGGAGCAGAAGATACAGGGAAGATATATGTGTGTGAATTTACCACACACAGCTTTGTCAAGGCGCTCCAGTCCTGATTTGCAGACTTTTGCAGCATGCATTTCTTGTGTAGGGATACTAAATTAGTTCTGATTTACACCATTGTGGGGAGCATGAAAAAATACTAATCTGAGCCAACAAAACAAACACACATTTGAACTGAGGTGTCAGGAGGTACAGACATATTGCACCACCTGCACTACTTGTGGGATGCTCCTTCCAGTCAATTCTACAGCAAATTCACTTTGAGCTAACTTGTGTGGTGTTAAATTACAATTGTATTGATTTTTCACGGCATTAATTTCATGGTGACGCTTCAAACTCCTTAAGGCTTTATCCAGAATAGTGCTGAACTCTGAACAAGAACAGAATAGAGGAATATTTAATGAATCAGAAAAGGTCACTGTAAGATACCATGTAAGCTGCTCCTGATCAGCACCATGTACCACAAGCTATGTTCTTCTGTCGGTCCCATGGAAGCAACTGCTCCAGAACCAGAGAACTGTCTTTTATAGCAGATTTCAACACGCTGTTTGTTGTAAACATGGAATTTGCTTCAGAGTTTTTTCTAATTGATACTCACAAGTATAACCAAAAACACGTTTTGGATCTTACTAACATCCTCTGACCACCTGGCAAAGAACCATGATACCTCCAAGTTGAAGGTTAACAAGGTACAACCCATGCCTGAATTTTAGATGACACCAAAATATTATATCCATCTACATTGCTGTTCATACGCATCTTTCACTTTGCTGCAAGAGACCTAAACCTTGCATTTTTCAAACCAGTGGGAGTTTTGCTTGAGGAAGAAATGAAAGATTATTGCCGCAGAAAACACAAAGTCAGTAATTTGGCAGCCTGATTTTATAATAATCTTTGTCTAATGATTATTTAATATTGTACTAGGCTATTTAAAAGAGTATTCTACAAAGTGTTGGAGCTTTCCTTTCAAAGCTTATGTAAAATGTGATTTGTAATTAGAAGCCTTAGATATGTAATGTGTGTGAGAGAATATTAGTATTCCATAAAAGCTGCTGTCAGTATAAGTTATATGGAG
Organism: Aythya ferina; assembly: GCF_964211825.1. Taxonomy (NCBI): domain Eukaryota; kingdom Metazoa; phylum Chordata; class Aves; order Anseriformes; family Anatidae; genus Aythya; species Aythya ferina. The sequence continues at coordinate 2,914,347 of NC_140298.1, forward strand.
GAGCACAAAATAATATGAATACTTACTAGCTAAAATAATTTGTTAGAAATAGATTTGTGAGATTTCGTACACCCTCCAACTTGGAAATTTAAAATATTTTTCTTCCTTTAAATTCTACCCTAAACAAATGGGTTTGGAACTATGACCAGAAGTGACCTTAGCACTAAGGGAATATATTAAAATTTACTTTTAAGTTCTTCAAAGCATTTCACCTTATTCGAGTAGAGACACTGGAATTATTTACAGAGCCTGTTACCGCAGCACTGAAAATGACTCACGAGGGCAAACACCGATGGGAACAGGATGGCAACCCCCCCTGCCTCAGTTCCAAAAATCCCAACCACTGCTGCCTCTCCGGCTCCAGCCGAGCCCACCCCCACCACCTCTGGCGCAACCGCGGCTCGTCCTCTGTGCATGGTCAGGGCAATAAAATAAAACACGGCGCTGTGGATCGTTTTGGACTGCCTTCCCCCGGTGAGGATGGGGAGGAAGGCAGCGTGCGGGCCTGCAGAGCTCGGCAGGCAGCGGCAGAGGGCAGCCGCACCGCGCCGCTGCGCTCCCCGAGTGGCCGAGCCCCGCGCAGCGCAAAGCGCCCCTCCGGCTGCTCCGCCCCCCCGGCAATTCTTGGGGCGCTCAGGGAGAGAGCGAAAGGAAAAAAATAAAAGGAAAAAAAAAAAAAAAAAAGAAAAAAAAAAAAGAAAAAAAAAAAAAGAAAAGCAAGCCATCACCGTTTCCTGCTCAGACCATTGAATCCTGCGCACGGCTGCATCACCCAGCAAAGGGTGCCAATGGTGCGAGCTGGATACGGCCACTAGGCACCAGAGAAGCAAGGGACCAGCAGTTCTCAAATTGCCTAAAGCTGGGGTGAGATTTTTAAAAGCCAGGCATAATTGCATCGTCTGTTACACGATCCTGACACACTGCTGCTAAAATCGCTAATACGAAGAGAATATCTAAATAGACCTGTCTGTGTGCTTCCTGGCTTTGTGGTGCCTTGAGTTCTCCCTTTGCAAAGCAGTTCTCTCAGCATATTCCTTTTCTGACCTAGATAAAATAATTTCTTATTCTTCATCTACTTCTGTAAGGTAATGGCATGGTGAAGAATGTGACGTGCACGCTACAGATGGCACTGAAGGAATCTAAAAATACAGCAAGTTTTACAGGAGAGGTTTTGTAAGGTGGCTCTCTCCTCCTTGACATCACTATTCAGCTGGCTATTGGAATGGGACTAATTTAATTAAGAGAACAGCTCAGATAAAACACTTTTGTCAGATTCTCCAAGTCCTATTCACCTTGCTTGAGAACTCAAGCAAGTCTTCTTTCCTGCAGTCCAGGATCACACCCCCTGGCACGCCAGCTTAGCTGAGCACAGCAACAATTGGAGCAATTGGCACAAAGCAAGCTACTGAAGTTAATGTAAAGATTATCATATTATTTTTCCAACGGTGACCCAATGGTCAAGGCAACTGCTGGCAAGAAATTGTTCACTGCAATCTTGATCTTCCACTCCTCAAAAGCTTCAGGTGAATTTTATTTGCAGTATTTGGTCCCAAACTCCTCACAGCTTGCCACTAGTGCATTTCAATCCTCTGATTTCCAAATGATCTGAAGCAAAAGTAGCTATTTCTAAGCAACTGTGGCTTTTTTTTTTTTTTTTTTTTTTTTTTAAAAGGATCAACACTATTGTTTTCCCTTTTTGTGAGAAACGTAAGCAGAATGGTGAGACCCTAACACAGTTAAGGTACAGGCCTGGATGTTAATTTGACTGTACTTCAGTCTTTCCTAGCATTTCCTTATAGCAAATTTCTGTAGCTGATTTCAGTAAGTGACCAACTACTGCACATCCGCTTTGCATGTTAAAACAAAGAGCATTTTTTAAGGAAAGAAAAAGCTGGGGATGATGGTTTTGTGGCTAAACAATGCAGTTCTTCATATCCTAAACAGAAATGCTGGGGAGGTGGCTGATGAGGAAAGAAAAGGGAAGAAAGTGAGCCAAAAAGAAGGGGTTAACAGAAGTTTTCCAATCTAACATTCTCAAACACACAAACAACAACAAAAAAGCTCCTATCTGACCAAGGTAGAAGAGTGTTAGAAGGATGTAATGCACTCCCTGCAGCATTTCAAACTCAACTTCAAATCTAGGTCTCTTTCCGCATAGCATGTTCATTGCTTGCAGCAAAAACGGGTTCTTTTAAAGAGGATGTTCCTTTATCATCATAGAACCAGCAGTTTCAGATTTCATACTTGTGATCTCAATGGCTTGAAGGAATTTATATTCAGAACACAACTTTCGTGTATAAAACTGGAGAAGAAAAAATGTTGGACAATATATTTACGTATCACTCAGCAATCAGTGAGAGGGGACTGGAATATCTTAGCTGCCCCAACATTGTTTTTCAGACTTTGGGAAACAAGAAAGGGGAAGACCAAACATTTTTTTTGCTTTATATGCAGTTTGAGAAGTGGCAAGTTTGAGTTGTGCCTCTATTAATTATTTATTGCCTTATTGTTAAGAAACTGTTTCCTAAGGAAACGAGCAGTTTGTAGGCCTTCAGATTTCCCTGTTAAAGCCTGCAATGACGAAATGGCTATTTTAGCACATCTGAGTGTATGTACAAAGGCTCGCGCTATTCATTTACCCTAGCTAGCACTCCTAATTATTCTCTCATCTGAGATCTGCATTTCCCTGGTTTGATAAATTATAAGGTAGTCTGCTCAAACATCAGTCTTCCTCAAGCACAGATTTTCGTGCAGTCATGTACACAGAGGGTAAGTGATACTACAATGTTCTTGGTACTTTGCAGGATTAAGAGCTCAGAATGGTTTGCTCATTCAAGACCCTTTAAAAGTCTTGATGACACCTTTTCCATACAACACGTTTCAAAAATAGACATATGATACAGCATTCGAGGCTTACAATACCTCTTCTAAGTGGTCCAAATCTTCCTCTAGCGCCTTAGCAAACTCATATTAATAAAAACCAGAAGCAAGCCAGATTTCCATTATTTTTTTCCTAGCCAATCTGGTCCAAACAGCCATTGCAAAAATGCACACATGAGACCAAAGGCGGAGGCTGGAGATGCCACAGCCCTCGACCCACATGGTGATCTTCAAGAAGAACCTTGGGCCTGCTGCCCTGGTGGCCAGAGTAGAGACTTCATGCTGCAGAGAGTTCCTGCAACGAAAGACCTCCCACCCACAAGATCCTCGCTCACGGATATGTCTCACTGGTATACTAACTTTTGCAACATGGCGTGAGAGCTAACTCAACATGAATTTCCTGGTGTTTGAGACATTATAGGCATTATTTATTCTTTCTTTTTTTTTACCTACCACATTTTTAATTAAATTAAATTCCCCATGCATGGTTAGCTATAAAGCGTGTATTACTTACCTGCATCTTCAGATCTTTTACAGTCCCATGGGTAAATCCATAATTAGTTGGTTTTGTAAAATGAGTATTATTTACTCGACAGGCCAGAATGGCTCTAAAGGAATTGTCCTCATGTCTTGGTTAAGTGCATAATTAGGCAGGTTTTTAAAACCCATATTAAGTTCCCTACATCGAAGCCCTTACACTTCATTTGTTAAATATTCATTTTTTTTATTTCTTTATTTTTTAATATGTATTATTTACTCAATCAGCCAAGACAGCATGTAATTATGTATTTAGGATGTGTGCAATGCATAATAAAAAACACTCATGAAAATGTATGGAAAAAATTACTGTGCACAATTAGTTACGTTTTAAGTCACCATGTCCTCACCACTTCCACCATTTCCTCTCAAATATCGAGTATGTTCAGAAGAGCAACATTTCATTAAAAAGTGTTTAATCAAGCACTGCATAATGTTATACATACACATTTACCTAAACTTACTTAAACTTTCAGACTCATTTCATATACAAAGAGAGTATTTGTCCTCTTTTCCAAAGACTAATGTTACTAAATACCTTTGAATAAAACTTTATTTTACATTCCTACTTACCTTAACCTCTGGGACAGATATTCATTCTCGTTCCACTGAAGAAGGCAGAGGCATATTAATCTGAAAATCAGGGGGTCTGAATCATTTCATCCTAGATATCACGCACTATTGTTTCCAGCGGATATTTTGACGCATAAAGGTTAGGAATTGGACAAGTACCTGTAAGTACATTCACAACATAGCAAGGGAGCACTTCCAGGGTGATGATATCTTCTGGGAATAAAAAACTGCAAAAAGCCCATGTGTCATTTTAATGTATTTCTGAGATCATATGCAGGATGAGAGTTGGGCCTAGGCTTTGAGGGCTCTGAACAGCAACGCTGAAGTCAGTTTACGTGGCAATGTTTTGGTAGAAGAGGGAAATAACACTGCTTTCTGAGAAATTATACAAGAAACATCATGTTAAATAACACACATCAATGTCTATAAATACCTGAGATATTTATGTGGGAGACACAGGGATATGGCCAACCGCTTTTCAGAGGTCTGTGGGGACAGGACAAGGGGCAATGGCCACAAAATGGAGCACAGGAAGTTCCACACCACTATGCGAAAGAACTTCATGGTGAGGGTGACGGAGCACAGGGACAGGCCGCCCAGGGAGGCTGTGGAGTCTCTGCAGATATTCAAGCCCCGTCTGGACGCCTACTTGTACAACCTGCTCTAGGAAACCTGCTTTGGCAGGGGAGTTGGACCCGATGATCTCTGGAGGTCCCTTCCAACCCCTACAATTCTGGGAAACGAGCCCCACAACGCCTAGCTTTCTCTATCTTCTGTTTAACCTATTGGAGTAACAGCTCCATTAATACAATGTTTCCACAGGCTTCTCACACTTGGATTACCCCTAACAATTGCAAACAGTCTTTCTAGACCTGGCTTGCATCGATAAGAACCCCTGCTTTTGAAGACGACATCGAACGGCGAGTTGCGTAGCGGGGCCTTGGTCCTTCCACAGTCCACAGACTCAAAAGTTTGCAGAGCGGAAGCTTTGCAGAGCTGCACGAACACTGAAGATCCAGTTCTGCAAGAAGCTGATGCCAAAGCTACCTGGCACTGGGCAGTTTGGGTGAGGAAGAAAGAGACTGGCATTCTCACAGAGCATGGTTTAACTGAGTTTAGTCCTGTGGGCTGTGTCAACAGAACTGGCTTTGGTTTGTACCCTTGCAGGACACTGAGGACCCAATTTCAGGTCTGTGGGCAGCACGGCTAAGCGGGCAGTGTACTCTGTGTCACCGGCAGCACGGCTAAGCGGGCAGTGTACTCTGTGTCACCGGGGACAGAGGAGGGATCGACTGATGGGCAATGTCAGTGTGCCCTGCACAATGCTGCCGCCACCTTGCTGGAGCAGTTGGCGTGCTCCTAGCGCCAAAACGTGCCTCTTGGAGGGCCGGGGGCAAGGCGAGGCAGAGCTCCAAGAGGAGGTGGTGTCAGGAAAGCCTCATGGCTCCTGCCAGGCACTGCGCCAGGCCTCAGCCCTGGGAGGCCAGCCCCGCCCTGCGGCCTCCTGGCGCCCATCGGCTGCCACAGCTCCATGCTGCCTAGCAACAAGCGCCAGCGGCCTCGCTACTGGCTGCGCCCAGAGGCGCCAAGGCAGGTGGCCAATGGGGCGGCGCCTGGCCGTGATGGAGCAGAGATGTCACAGGGCAGGGTGGCTGACATGGTGCTGGGTGTGCTGGGGCTGCGGCACTCCGGCGATGGTGGCGCACAGGCGAGGCGCGGCCTTTGCGCTGCTCGTGGCCCCTGAGGAGTGCTGCTGTGTGCAGCTCTCGGTGTTGTCTTCACTGGGTGACCCTGCAGGAGGGTGTCGTCGTGCACCTTTTGGTGTTCTTATTGCGGCAGCCCTGAGGAGATCTGCACCATCCAGCCTTTGGGGTTCTTCGCCATGTTTTCCCTGAGGAGAGCTTCAACAATCAGCTTTTTGTATTTTCTTCACTGTGGCGCTTGAGGAGTAATTCTTCATGGAGCTTTTTGGGGTTTCTTCACCTTGTGGTCCCTGAGGAGTTCTTCATCGTTCAGCTTTTCGGGATCTCTTCACCACGTTTCCTCTAAGGAGAGCTTCATCGTCCAGCTTTTGGTGTTTCTCCATTGCAGCCTCTGAGGAGTGCCTTCTTGAGCAGCTTTTGCTATTTTCTTCACTACATCGCTGAGGAGCTCTTCATCGTGCAGCTTTTGGGGGTTTTCCCCACACCACGTTTCCCCAGAGGAGTGCTTCATCAATCAGCTTTTTGCATTTTCTTCATTGTGGCGCTTGAGGAGTAATTCTTCGTGGAGCTTTTTGGGGTTTCTTCACCTTGTGGTCCCTGAGGAGTTCTTCATCGCGCAGCTTTTGGGCTTCTCTTCACTTTGCGACTCCGGAGGAATGCGTCATCGTGCAGCTTGTGGTCTTTTCTTCACTACAGCCCTGAGGAGTTCATCGTGCAGCTTGTGTTTTCTTGTTCTACTCGGCCCTGAGGAGCTCTGCACCATCCAGCCTTTGGGGTTCTTCGCCGTGTTTTCCCTGAGGAGAGCTTCATCACGACAATTTTGGTGTTGTTTTCCCCTCCCAGCCCCTGAGGAGTGCTTCATCTTCTAACATTTGGTGCTTTTTTTTTTTCATTCTAGGTCCTGAGGAGTGCTTCTGCGTGCAGCTTCTGGCGTATTCTTCATTGCGGCCCATGAGGACTTCTTCATTGTTCAGCTTCTTGGGATCTCTTCACCATGTTTCCTCTAAGGAGAGCTTCATCGTCCAGCTTTTCGTGTTTCTCCATTGCAGCCTCTGAGGAGTGCCTTCTTGAGCAGCTTTTGCTATTTTCTTCACTACATCGCTGAGGAGCTCTTCATCGTGCAGCTTTTGGGGGTTTTCCCCACACCACGTTTCCCCAGAGGAGTGCTTCATCAATCAGCTTTTTGCATTTTCTTCACTGCGGCGCTTGAGGAGTAATTCTTCGTGGAGCTTTTTGGGGTTTCTTCACCTTGTGGTCCCTGAGGAGTTCTTCATCGCGCAGCTTTTGGGCTTCTCTTCACTTTGCGACTCCGGAGGAATGCGTCATCGTGCAGCTTGTGGTCTTTTCTTCACTACGGCCCTGAGGAGTTCATCGTGCAGCTTGTGTTTTCTTGTTCTACTCGGCCTTGAGGAGCTCTGCACCATCCAGCCTTTGGGGTTCTTCGCCGTGTTTTCCCTGAGGAGAGCTTCATCACGACAATTTTGGTGTTGTTTTCCCCTTCCAGCCCCTGAGGAGTGCTTCATCTTCTAACATTTGGTGCTTTTTTTTTTTCATTCTAGGTCCTGAGGAGTGCTTCTGCGTGCAGCTTTTGGCGTATTCTTCATTGCGGCCCACGAGGAGTTCTTCATCGTTCAGCTTTTCGGGATCTCTTCACCACGTTTCCACTTTAGGAAAGCTTCATCGTCCAGCTTTTGGTGTTTCTCCACTGTAGCCTCTGAGGAGTGCCTTCTTGAGCAGTTTTTGGTGTGTTCTTCGCTACGGCCCTGAGGAGCTCTTCATCATGCAGCTTTTCTGGTTCTCTTCACTTTGGCCCTTGAGGATTGCTTTGTCGAGCAGCATTTGGTGTTTTCTTCACTGCGGCCCTGAGGAGTTCTGCACCATCCAGCCTTTGGGGTTCTTCTCCGCGTTTTCCCTGAGGAGTTCTTCATCATGCCAATGTTGGTGTTGTTTTCACCTTCCAGCCCTTGAGAAGTGCTTCGTCTTCTAACATTTGGTGTTTTTGTTCTCTCATTCCAGGCCCTGAGAAGTTTTTCATCGTGCAGCTTTGGGTGCTTTCTTCACTACGGCCCTTGAGGAGTTCTTCATCGTGCAGCTTTTGGTGTTTTCTACAGTGAGGCGCTTTTTGGCATCTCCCATGTCTGCAGCCAGACCGACAGCTCCGTGCCTGACGTATGAAGAAGCACATTCTTCTGTTTGTTTTCAATCTGCCAACCGATCATTTCCTGTAGAGCTGTCTTTTTTCTACTGGGAGGTGCCATGTTCTGTCATGCTGCTATAAATCTCTTTCAAACCATTTCCGAGTTCTCTTGCCTCATGTACTGGGTTTACGTGGCAAGGTTTTGGGAGCGGGGGGGCCATCAGGGTGGGTTCTGCGAGAAGAATCCAGAAACTGCGCCATGGTAGAGAAGGGCCCGCTGCTGGCCACAGCCAGCCCAAGAAGCGCTGTTGTTTGTGCGCGCCTCTGAGAGGCCAGATTTAAGAAAGGTTAAAAAGATAAATAAAAAATTGCTGCGGAAGAGCAGCTGGGAGAGAGGGAGGAATGAGAAACAGCCTTGCAGACGCCAAGGTCAGTGAAGAGGGAGGGGGAGAGGTGCTCCAGGCGCCGGAGCCTGCAGCCTGTGCTGAGGACCACGGTGAAGCAGGCTGTCCCCCTGCAGCCCATGGTGTACCACGGTGGAGCAGGGTTCCACGCTGCAGCCCGCGGAGGAGACCCCGGTGGAGCAGGGGCAGAGAGCGACCGAGAAGGAGCGGCGGAGACAAAGCGCTACAGACTGACCGCAGCCCCCATTGCTCCGCTCCCCTGAGCCGCTCGGGGGAGGAGGTGGGAGAGGGTGCACCGGGGGGGAAAAATCTTACTGTCTCCCTACTCTGAGTCTGCTTTGCCCATCACGATACCTGCTGAGTGATCGCCCCGTCCTTATCTCAGCCCTTGAGCCCTTGGCATCGGATTTTCTCTCCCTTTCCCTTTCAGGAGGGGGAGTGAGAGAGCGGCCGGGCTGGAACTCGGCTGCCCACCCAAGTAAAAGCACCACACAGTAACATCTAAACTAAAGTCCCTTTGCTGCAACAGAAGTCCTTTCTTCCTTGTCCCACATCTATGGCCTGGGGAGAGGTTTGCTCGCTTTTTATTTGCAGCAGCCTTCTCCACAGCTCGGTTCTGCCTGCTCTTGACATTAAAGCCTTAGTCCAGTAATCCAATGGTTAATCCTTCCTTAGAGATCATGTTTCCTAAAAGTCTGATCCTAAGAAGGGTCGTTCTTAGCATCGCTTCCTGGGTTCCTTGGGTGCTTTCTGCTTGGTGTGTGTGTTCCTTGAAATACAATCCTCAGAAACGGACACAATCTCAGTGGAAAATTTCACAGTAGACCCCACGCTCTGGATAGTGCAGTCTTCCGTCAGCCGCTCCCTCTCACCTTCTTCAATCTGCTGATGGGAGCACGAGGTGGAGGGTGTCGAAGGCTTTCTGAAGGCGACACGTGGGGGTCTTCCCTGAGCGAGGTGTCCCGCTGTCAGAGAAGGAAATGGCTTTGTTGTTTGTTTCTCACCATCGGCACTTTGTTGCAGTTTCACCTGTGATTGCCTAACTACACATAACCTATTGGATTATTTCTTTGAGTGTTTTTGCAGGAGTGGACATTTAACTCATTACTTCAAATAGTGAGATCACGTTCATGCCATTCACTTACTTTTCAGCCAAATGCAACTTTTCATAGCATTTGCTAGATCAAGGCCATTTGGTCAAGGGCCCAGCCATGACCGCTCTCCTCTTAAGGCACCCCCAGTGCTAAGGAGACGGGGAAAGACTTTGGGAGTGCATTTTGTGTCTTCCCAGTGGGATGCCGATGCGCTAAACTTCTCTATCACGGAGCGTGATGTGAATCTCCAAACCAAGCAACAACAACACAACAAAATCCAAAGGCTCTTGCTACTGTCTCCCATGATATCCTGCTAACAAAGCTGACAAAGCCTGGGACAGAAGAGCGGACAGTAAGGTGGGTTGAGAACTGGCTGACTGGCCGAGCTCGGAGGGTGGTGATCGGCGGCGCAGAGTCCGGTTGGAGACCTGTGACAAGCTCAGGGGTCGGTGCTGGGTCCCGTCTTGTTCGACAGCTTCATCAACGACTCTGATGAGGGAACAGCGTCCGCCCTCAGCAAGTATATGATACATATACGCTGTATCAGACGCTGGTGATACAAAGCTGGGAGGAGTGGCCGGCACGCCAGAAGGCTGTGCTGCCATTCAGCGAGACCTGGACAGGCTGGAGAGCTGGGCAGGAAGAAACCAGAGGAGGCTTAACAAAAGCAAATTGCACCTGGGAAGTGTTATATATGGAGTGGTAATTTGTGTCCAGAAGATGGTTGATATTAATAAAGAAGGGGGAGATGTGGGAGTGTGGCCATGGGGGTCAGCAAACCCCGTGGTTAATGATAACAGTAGACTCTTAACGATGAGGCCATCAGGAATGTAAAAGAGCTTAGAGGGAACAAAGAAGGCTGATTCAGGAGACTCCATGCAGTCTCAGGGTTGCTTGTTCTCCAGCCCTTAAGGCATGGAAGTTTCTGGGTGTTTGCTGCTGTTGTTATTTGCAAAGGTGTTTGACCAAGGAAAAGTTGTTTTTCAAAAGGACTGCTGTGGGGTGAAGGGTATAAGAGGGGAGCCTGTCCTCAAGATTAAAAAAAAAAAAAAAAAAAAAAGGCAACACGATGCGATGAAGTTACGTCACCAATAAAAATGCAGAAAGAAGGAATGAAAAGGAACAGGCTAGCAGAATGCAGACCAGGACCGGCAACAGGCACATTGATCGCCTCATGAAGATCGGTTCGGCCAAACTCAGCAAACTGTTCTGAGAAGCTCGTACTGAAAGTCGCTGGAAACGGGCGCACCAGAGCTGGAGAGAAGCTCAAGCTGAGAGAAGCAGAGCCTCACACACAGCTGCCCCTCGCTGGTAAGCAGTTGCGCATTATGGGGAATCATACGTCCTTAGGAACAAAGACTGTCCTGGTAACCTTACGGCTTATTCTCCTTCTGAACAATCAGACGGTTTATGATCCTGAAATATGGCACCAAATTGAGGTCAAGGCGTGGGACTCTGCAACTAAAAACGACAAGGTTGCAGTGGGATTGCTCAGCACCTGGCGAGCAGTCTCTGAGGCCTTAAAGAGCCCTGTGGGACCACAGTCAGACACGTGTGGTTTGCCAGACAGCGAGGGAGCTGCGGGCTCCTTCACTGATCCGACTGCTACGCCATCGGCCCCTCTGCTGCTACAGCCGTCAAAGGCCTTTGCTGTTCCGCCCCCTGGTGAACTGGACGTGCCTTTGGACCCAGGCCCTATTGGCCTTGCAAAGGAGATGGATATGCTTTTCTTCGATGCGGGAAGCACGGGAAACATAAGGCCCGAAGACCGAGTTGCTTAACAACTTAAAGCGAGACATATTGCTACCACGACTAGCCCTGGAATTCTCTGGTGTTTGTAATCGAGAAAAGGAATGGAAAACGGAGACTCTTACCTCATGGAACTTAAAGGATTGTTTGTTACCTTTTCTGATTGTACCTATGTATAGGTGTACTCAAGTTCAGTAAGTCGTGGAACTTAAAAGATTGTTTGTTACCTTTCCTGATTGTACGTATGTATAGCATACTCGGGTTTCGTATGTAAAAGCAGTGTTCTGTATATTTAGAATGTTGGATGTTTGTGCGTGCGTGTTGGTGGAGCACAGACTCCCCGCACACCCAGCACTGTTTACTTGCCTTTTATACCTTTTATAAATATTCCTTTTATAACTATTACTAAATACAGATTGAGTTGAGACTTCACTTATAACAGAAGGAACAACCGCATGCATCAGCACAGGCTGGGGGATGACCTGCTGGAGAGGAGCTCTGCGGAGAAGGACCTGGGGGCCCTGGTGGATGACAGGTTGGCCATGAGCCAGCAGTGTGCCCTGGTGGCCAAGAAGGCCAACGGGATCCTGGGCTGCATTAAAAGGAGCACGGACAGCACGTCAAGGGAGGTGATGCTGCCCCTCTACTCTGCCCTGGTCAGGCCTCACCTGGAGTACTGTAGCCAGTTCTGGGCTCCCCGGTACAAAAAAGACAGGGATCTCCTGGAAAGAGTCCAGCGGAGGGCCACACAAAGGATACGGGACCTGGAGCATCTCCCCTAGGAGGAAAGGCTGAGAGACCTGGCTCTGTTCAGCCTGCAGAAAAGAAGACTGAGAAGGGATCTTATCTAGAAACACCTGAGGTGTGGGAGACACAGGGATATGGCCAACCGCTTTTCAGAGGTCTGTGGGGACAGGACAAGGGGCAATGGCCACAAAATGGAGCACAGGAAGTTCCGCACCACTACGCGAAAGAACTTCTTCACGGTGAGGGTGACGCAGCACAGGGACAGGCTGCCCAGGGAGGCTGTGGAGTCTCCTTCTCTGGAGATATTCAAGGCCCGTCTGGACGCCCACCTGGGCAGCCTGCTATAAGGAAACCTGCTTTGGCAGGGCGGTTGGACCCGATGATCTCTGGAGGTCCCTTCCAACCCCTACAATTCTGGGAAAGGAGCCCCACAACGCTTAGCTTTCTCTATCTTCTGTTTAACCTATTGGAGTAACAGCTCCATTAATACAATGTTTCCACAGGCTTCTCACACTTGGATTACCCCTAACAATTGCAAACAGGAAGATGCAGTCTTTCTAGACCTGGCTTGCATCGATAAGAACCCCTGCTTTTGAAGACGACATCGAACGGCGAGTTGCGTAGCGGGGCCTTGGTCCTTCCACAGTCCACAGACTCAAAAGTTTGCAGAGCGGAAGCTTTGCAGAGCTGCACGAACACTGAAGATCCAGTTCTGCAAGAAGCTGATGCCAGAGCTACGTGGCACTGGGCAGTTTGGGTGAGGAAGAAAGAGACTGGCATTCTCACGGTGCATGGTTTAACCGAGTTTAGTCCTGTGGGCTGTGTCAACAGAACTGGCTTTGGTTTGTACCCTTGCAGGACACTGAGGACCCAGTTTCAGGTCTGTGGGCAGCACGGCTAAGCGGGCAGTGTACTCTGTGTCACCGGGGACAGAGGAGGGATCGACTGATGGGCAATGTCAGTGTGCCCTGCACAATGCTGCCGCCACCTTGCTGGAGCAGTTGGCGTGCTCCTAGCGCCAAAACGTGCCTCTTGGAGGGCCGGGGGCAAGGCGAGGCAGAGCTCCAAGAGGAGGTGGTGTCAGGAAAGCCTCATGGCTCCTGCCAGGCACTGCGCCAGGCCTCAGCCCTGGGAGGCCAGCCCCGCCCTGCGGCCTCCTGGCGCCCATCGGCTGCCACAGCTCCATGCTGCCTAGCAACAAGCGCCAGCGGCCTCGCTACTGGCTGCGCCCAGAGGCGCCAAGGCAGGCGGCCAATGGGGCGGCGCCTGGCCGTGATGGAGCAGAGATGTCACAGGGCAGGGTGGCTGACATGGTGCTGGGTGTGCTGGGGCTGCGGCACTCCGGCGATGGTGGCGCACAGGCGAGGCGCGGCCTTTGCGCTGCTCGTGGCCCCTGAGGAGTGCTGCTGTGTGCAGCTCTCGGTGTTGTCTTCACTGGGTGACCCTGCAGGAGGGTGTCGTCGTGCACCTTTCGGTGTTCTTATTGCGGCAGCCCTGAGGAGATCTGCACCATCCAGCCTTTGGGGTTCTTCGCCGTGTTTTCCCTGAGGAGAGCTTCATCACGACAATTTTGGTGTTGTTTTCCCCTCCCAGCCCCTGAGGAGTGCTTCATCTTCTAACATTTGGTGCTTTTTTTTTTTCATTCTAGGTCCTGAGGAGTGCTTCTGCGTGCAGCTTCTGGCGTATTCTTCATTGCGGCCCATGAGGACTTCTTCATCGTTCAGCTTCTTGGGATCTCTTCACCATGTTTCCTCTAAGGAGAGCTTCATCGTCCAGCTTTTCGTGTTTCTCCATTGCAGCCTCTGAGGAGTGCCTTCTTGAGCAGCTTTTGCTATTTTCTTCACTACATCGCTGAGGAGCTCTTCATCGTGCAGCTTTTGGGGGTTTTCCCCACACCACGTTTCCCCAGAGGAGTGCTTCATCAATCAGCTTTTTGCATTTTCTTCACTGTGGCGCTTGAGGAGTAATTCTTCGTGGAGCTTTTTGGCGTTTCTTCACCTTGTCGTCCCTGAGGAGTTCTTCATCGCGCAGCTTTTGGGCTTCTCTTCACTTTGCGACTCCGGAGGAATGCGTCATCGTGCAGCTTGTGGTCTTTTCTTCACTACGGCCCTGAGGAGTTCATCGTGCAGCTTGTGTTTTCTTGTTCTACTCGGCCTTGAGGAGCTCTGCACCATCCAGCCTTTGGGGTTCTTCGCCGTGTTTTCCCTGAGGAGAGCTTCATCACGACAATTTTGGTGTTGTTTTCCCCTCCCAGCCCCTGAGGAGTGCTTCATCTTCTAACATTTGGTGCTTTTTTTTTTTCATTCTAGGTCCTGAGGAGTGCTTCTGCGTGCAGCTTTTGGCGTATTCTTCATTGCGGCCCACGAGGAGTTCTTCATCGTTCAGCTTTTCGGGATCTCTTCACCACGTTTCCACTTTAGGAAAGCTTCATCGTCCAGCTTTTGGTGTTTCTCCACTGTAGCCTCTGAGGAGTGCCTTCTTGAGCAGTTTTTGGTGTGTTCTTCGCTACGGCCCTGAGGAGCTCTTCATCATGCAGCTTTTCTGGTTCTCTTCACTTTGGCCCTTGAGGATTGCTTTGTCGAGCAGCATTTGGTGTTTTCTTCACTGCGGCCCTGAGGAGTTCTGCACCATCCAGCCTTTGGGGTTCTTCTCCGCGTTTTCCCTGAGGAGTTCTTCATCATGCCAATGTTGGTGTTGTTTTCACCTTCCAGCCCTTGAGAAGTGCTTCGTCTTCTAACATTTGGTGTTTTTGTTCTCTCATTCCAGGCCCTGAGAAGTTTTTCATCGTGCAGCTTTTGGTGTTTTCTACAGTGAGGCGCTTTTTGGCATCTCCCATGTCTGCAGCCAGACCGACAGCTCCGTGCCTGACGTATGAAGAAGCACATTCTTCTGTTTGTTTTCAATCTGCCAACCGATCATTTCCTGTAGAGCTGTCTTTTTTCTACTGGGAGGTGCCATGTTCTGTCATGCTGCTATAAATCTCTTTCAAACCATTTCCGAGTTCTCTTGCCTCATGTACTGGGTTTACGTGGCAAGGTTTTGGGAGCGGGGGGGCCATCAGGGTGGGTTCTGCGAGAAGAATCCAGAAACTGCGCCATGGTAGAGAAGGGCCCGCTGCTGGCCACAGCCAGCCCAAGAAGCGCTGTTGTTTGTGCGCGCCTCTGAGAGGCCAGATTTAAGAAAGGTTAAAAAGATAAATAAAAAATTGCTGCGGAAGAGCAGCTGGGAGAGAGGGAGGAATGAGAAACAGCCTTGCAGACGCCAAGGTCAGTGAAGAGGGAGGGGGAGAGGTGCTCCAGGCGCCGGAGCCTGCAGCCTGTGCTGAGGACCACGGTGAAGCAGGCTGTCCACCTGCAGCCCATGGTGTACCACGGTGGAGCAGGGTTCCACGCTGCAGCCCGCGGAGGAGACCCCGGTGGAGCAGGGGCAGAGAGCGACCGAGAAGGAGCGGCGGAGACAAAGCGCTACAGACTGACCGCAGCCCCCATTGCTCCGCTCCCCTGAGCCGCTCGGGGGGAGGAGGTGGGAGAGGGTGCACCGGGGGGGAAAAATCTTACTGTCTCCCTACTCTGAGTCTGCTTTGCCCATCACGATACCTGCTGAGTGATCGCCCCGTCCTTATCTCAGCCCTTGAGCCCTTGGCATCGGATTTTCTCTCCCTTTCCCTTTCAGGAGGGGGAGTGAGAGAGCGGCCGGGCTGGAACTCGGCTGCCCACCCAAGTAAAAGCACCACACAGTAACACCTAAACTAAAGTCCCTTTGCTGCAACAGAAGTCCTTTCTTCCTTGTCCCACATCTATGGCCTGGGGAGAGGTTTGCTCGCTTTTTATTTGCAGCAGCCTTCTCCACAGCTCGGTTCTGCCTGCTCTTGACATTAAAGCCTTAGTCCAGTAATCCAATGGTTAATCCTTCCTTAGAGACCATGTTTCCTAAAAGTCTGATCCTGAGAAGGGTCGTTCTTAGCATCGCTTCCTGGGTTCCTTGGGTGCTTTCTGCTTGGTGTGTGTGTTCCTTGAAATACAATCCTCAGAAACGGACACAATCTCAGTGGAAAATTTCACAGTAGACCCCACGCTCTGGATAGAGCAGTCTTCCGTCAGCCGCTCCCTCTCACCTTCTTCAATCTGCTGATGGGAGCATGAGGTGGAGGGTGTCGAAGGCTTTCTGAAGGCGACACGTGGGGGTCTTCCCTGAGCGAGGTGTCCCGCTGTCAGAGAAGGAAATGGCTTTGTTGTTTGTTTCTCACCATCGGCACTTTGTTGCAGTTTCACCTGTGATTGCCTAACTACACATAACCTATTGGATTATTTCTTTGAGTGTTTTTGCAGGAGTGGACATTTAACTCATTACTTCAAATAGTGAGATCACGTTCATGCCATTCACTTACTTTTCAGCCAAATGCAACTTTTCATAGCATTTGCTAGCGTTGCAAGGGCCCAGCCATGACCGCTCTCCTCTTAAGGCACCCCCAGTGCTAAGGAGACGGGGAAAGACTTTGGGAGTGCATTTTGTGTCTTCCCAGTGGGATGCCGATGCGCTAAACTTCTCTATCACGGAGCGTGATGTGAATCTCCAAACCAAGCAACAACAACACAACAAAATCCAAAGGCTCTTGCTACTGTCTCCCATGATATCCTGCTAACAAAGCTGACAAAGCCTGGGACAGAAGAGCGGACAGTAAGGTGGGTTGAGAACTGGCTGACTGGCCGAGCTCGGAGGGTGGTGATCGGCGGCGCAGAGTCCGGTTGGAGACCTGTGACAAGCTCAGGGGTCGGTGCTGGGTCCCGTCTTGTTCGACAGCTTCATCAACGACTCTGATGAGGGAACAGCGTCCGCCCTCAGCAAGTATATGGTACATATACGCTGTATCAGACGCTGGTGATACAAAGCTGGGAGGAGTGGCCGGCACGCCAGAAGGCTGTGCTGCCATTCAGCGAGACCTGGACAGGCTGGAGAGCTGGGCAGGAAGAAACCAGAGGAGGCTTAACAAAAGCAAATTGCACCTGGGAAGTGTTATATATGGAGTGGTAATTTGTGTCCAGAAGATGGTTGATATTAATAAAGAAGGGGGAGATGTGGGAGTGTGGCCATGGGGGTCAGCAAACCCCGTGGTTAATGACAACAGTAGACTCTTAACGATGAGGCCATCAGGAATGTAAAAGAGCTTAGAGGGAACAAAGAAGGCTGATTCAGGAGACTCCATGCAGTCTCAGGGTTGCTTGTTCTCCAGCCCTTAAGGCATGGAAGTTTCTGGGTGTTTGCTGCTGTTGTTATTTGCAAAGGTGTTTGACCAAGGAAAAGTTGTTTTTCAAAAGGACTGCTGTGGGGTGAAGGGTATAAGAGGGGAGCCTGTCCTCAAGATTAAAAAAAAAAAAAGAAAAAAAAGGCAACACGATGCGATGAAGTTACGTCACCAATAAAAATGCAGAAAGAAGGAATGAAAAGGAACAGGCTAGCAGAATGCAGACCAGGACCGGCAACAGGCACATTGATCACCTCATGAAGATCGGTTCGGCCAAACTCAGCAAACTGTTCTGAGAAGCTCGTACTGAAAGTCGCTGGAAACGGGCGCACCAGAGCTGGAGAGAAGCTCAAGCTGAGAGAAGCAGAGCCTCACACACAGCTGCCCCTCGCTGGTAAGCAGTTGCGCATTATGGGGAATCATACGTCCTTAGGAACAAAGACTGTCCTGGTAACCTTACGGCTTATTCTCCTTCTGAACAATCAGACGGTTTATGATCCTGAAATATGGCACCAAATTGAGGTCAAGGCGTGGGACTCTGCAACTAAAAACGACAAGGTTGCAGTGGGATTGCTCAGCACCTGGCGAGCAGTCTCTGAGGCCTTAAAGAGCCCTGTGGGACCACAGTCAGACACGTGTGGTTTGCCAGACCGTGAGGGAGCTGCGGGCTCCTTCACTGATCTGACTGCTACGCCATCGGCCCCTCTGCTGCTACAGCCATCGAAGGCCTTTGCTGTTCCGCCCCCTGGTGAACTGGACGTGCCTTTGGACCCAGGCCCTATTGGCCTTGCAAAGGAGATGGATATGCTTTTCTTCGATGCGGGAAGCACGGGAAACATAAGGCCCGAAGACCGAGTTGCTTAACAACTTAAAGCGAGACATATTGCTACCACGACTAGCCCTGGAATTCTCTGGTGTTTGTAATCGAGAAAAGGAATGGAAAACGGAGACTGTTGTTTGTAATCAAGAAAAGGAATGGAAAACGGAGACTCTTACCTCATGGAACTTAAAGGATTGTTTGTTACCTTTTCTGATTGTACCTATGTATAGGTGTACTCAAGTTCAGTAAGTCGTGGAACTTAAAAGATTGTTTGTTACCTTTCCTGATTGTACGTATGTATAGCATACTCGGGTTTCGTATGTAAAAGCAGTGTTCTGTATATTTAGAATGTTGGATGTTTGTGCGTGCGTGTTGGTGGAGCACAGACTCCCCGCACACCCAGCGCTGTTTACTTGCCTTTTATACCTTTTATAAATATTCCTTTTATAACTATTACTAAATACAGATTGAGTTGAGACTTCACTTATAACAGAAGGAACAACCGCATGCATCAGCACAGGCTGGGGGATGACCTGCTGGAGAGGAGCTCTGCGGAGAAGGACCTGGGGGTCCTGGTGGATGACAGGTTGGCCATGAGCCAGCAGTGTGCCCTGGTGGCCAAGAAGGCCAACGGGATCCTGGGCTGCATTAAAAGGAGCACGGACAGCACGTCAAGGGAGGTGATGCTGCCCCTCTACTCTGCCCTGGTCAGGCCTCACCTGGAGTACTGTGTCCAGTTCTGGGCTCCCCGGTACAAAAAAGACAGGGATCTCCTGGAAAGAGTCCAGCGGAGGGCCACACAAACGATACGGGACCTGGAGCATCTCCCCTAGGAGGAAAGGCTGAGAGACCTGGCTCTGTTCAGCCTGCAGAAAAGAAGACTGAGAAGGGATCTTATCTAGAAACACCTGAGGTGTGGGAGACACAGGGATATGGCCAACCGCTTTTCAGAGGTCTGTGGGGACAGGACAAGGGGCAATGGCCACAAAATGGAGCACAGGAAGTTCCGCACCACTACGCGAAAGAACTTCTTCACGGTGAGGGTGACGCAGCACAGGGACAGGCTGCCCAGGGAGGCTGTGGAGTCTCCTTCTCTGGAGATATTCAAGGCCCGTCTGGACGCCCACCTGGGCAGCCTGCTATAAGGAAACCTGCTTTGGCAGGGCGGTTGGACCCGATGATCTCTGGAGGTCCCTTCCAACCCCTACAATTCTGGGAAACGAGCCCCACAACGCTTAGCTTTCTCTATCTTCTGTTTAACCTATTGGAGTAACAGCTCCATTAATACACTGTTTCCACAGGCTTCTCACACTTGGATTACCCCTAACAATTGCAAACAGGAAGATGCAGTCTTTCTAGACCTGGCTTGCATCGATAAGAACCCCTGCTTTTGAAGACGACATCGAACGGCGAGTTGCGTAGCGGGGCCTTGGTCCTTCCACAGTCCACAGACTCAAAAGTTTGCAGAGCGGAAGCTTTGCAGAGCTGCACGAACACTGAAGATCCAGTTCTGCAAGAAGCTGATGCCAGAGCTACGTGGCACTGGGCAGTTTGGGTGAGGAAGAAAGAGACTGGCATTCTCACGGTGCATGGTTTAACCGAGTTTAGTCCTGTGGGCTGTGTCAACAGAACTGGCTTTGGTTTGTACCCTTGCAGGACACTGAGGACCCAGTTTCAGGTCTGTGGGCAGCACGGCTAAGCGGGCAGTGTACTCTGTGTCACCGGGGACAGAGGAGGGATCGACTGATGGGCAATGTCAGTGTGCCCTGCACAATGCTGCCGCCACCTTGCTGGAGCAGTTGGCGTGCTCCTAGCGCCAAAACGTGCCTCTTGGAGGGCCGGGGGCAAGGCGAGGCAGAGCTCCAAGAGGAGGTGGTGTCAGGAAAGCCTCATGGCTCCTGCCAGGCACTGCGCCAGGCCTCAGCCCTGGGAGGCCAGCCCCGCCCTGCGGCCTCCTGGCGCCCATCGGCTGCCACAGCTCCATGCTGCCTAGCAACAAGCGCCAGCGGCCTCGCTACTGGCTGCGCCCAGAGGCGCCAAGGCAGGCGGCCAATGGGGCGGCGCCTGGCCGTGATGGAGCAGAGATGTCACAGGGCAGGGTGGCTGACATGGTGCTGGGTGTGCTGGGGCTGCGGCACTCCGGCGATGGTGGCGCACAGGCGAGGCGCGGCCTTTGCGCTGCTCGTGGCCCCTGAGGAGTGCTGCTGTGTGCAGCTCTCGGTGTTGTCTTCACTGGGTGACCCTGCAGGAGGGTGTCGTCGTGCACCTTTTGGTGTTCTTATTGCGGCAGCCCTGAGGAGATCTGCACCATCCAGCCTTTGGGGTTCTTCGCCATGTTTTCCCTGAGGAGAGCTTCAACAATCAGCTTTTTGTATTTTCTTCACTGTGGCGCTTGAGGAGTAATTCTTCATGGAGCTTTTTGGGGTTTCTTCACCTTGTGGTCCCTGAGGAGTTCTTCATCGCGCAGCTTTTGCTATTTTCTTCACTACATCGCTGAGGAGCTCTTCATCGTGCAGCTTTTGGGGGTTTTCCCCACACCACGTTTCCCCAGAGGAGTGCTTCATCAATCAGCTTTTTGCATTTTCTTCACTGTGGCGCTTGAGGAGTAATTCTTCGTGGAGCTTTTTGGCGTTTCTTCACCTTGTCGTCCCTGAGGAGTTCTTCATCGCGCAGCTTTTGGGCTTCTCTTCACTTTGCGACTCCGGAGGAATGCGTCATCGTGCAGCTTGTGGTCTTTTCTTCACTACGGCCCTGAGGAGTTCATCGTGCAGCTTGTGTTTTCTTGTTCTACTCGGCCCTGAGGAGCTCTGCACCATCCAGCCTTTGGGGTTCTTCGCCGTGTTTTCCCTGAGGAGAGCTTCATCACGACAATTTTGGTGTTGTTTTCCCCTTCCAGCCCCTGAGGAGTGCTTCATCTTCTAACATTTGGTGCTTTTTTTTTTTTCATTCTAGGTCCTGAGGAGTGCTTCTGCGTGCAGCTTTTGGCGTATTCTTCATTGCGGCCCACGAGGAGTTCTTCATCGTTCAGCTTTTCGGGATCTCTTCACCACGTTTCCACTTTAGGAAAGCTTCATCGTCCAGCTTTTGGTGTTTCTCCACTGTAGCCTCTGAGGAGTGCCTTCTTGAGCAGTTTTTGGTGTGTTCTTCGCTACGGCCCTGAGGAGCTCTTCATCATGCAGCTTTTCTGGTTCTCTTCACTTTGGCCCTTGAGGATTGCTTTGTCGAGCAGCATTTGGTGTTTTCTTCACTGCGGCCCTGAGGAGTTCTGCACCATCCAGCCTTTGGGGTTCTTCTCCGCGTTTTCCCTGAGGAGTTCTTCATCATGCCAATGTTGGTGTTGTTTTCACCTTCCAGCCCTTGAGAAGTGCTTCGTCTTCTAACATTTGGTGTTTCTGTTCTCTCATTCCAGGCCCTGAGAAGTTTTTCATCGTGCAGCTTTGGGTGCTTTCTTCACTACGGCCCTTGAGGAGTTCTTCATCGTGCAGCTTTTGGTGTTTTCTACAGTGAGGCGCTTTTTG
Organism: Aythya ferina; assembly: GCF_964211825.1. Lineage (NCBI taxonomy): Eukaryota > Metazoa > Chordata > Aves > Anseriformes > Anatidae > Aythya > Aythya ferina. The sequence continues at coordinate 2,935,751 of NC_140298.1, forward strand.
GCATCTCCCATGTCTGCAGCCAGACCGACAGCTCCGTGCCTGACGTATGAAGAAGCACATTCTTCTGTTTGTTTTCAATCTGCCAACCGATCATTTCCTGTAGAGCTGTCTTTTTTCTACTGGGAGGTGCCATGTTCTGTCATGCTGCTATAAATCTCTTTCAAACCATTTCCGAGTTCTCTTGCCTCATGTACTGGGTTTACGTGGCAAGGTTTTGGGAGCGGGGGGGCCATCAGGGTGGGTTCTGCGAGAAGAATCCAGAAACTGCGCCATGGTAGAGAAGGGCCCGCTGCTGGCCACAGCCAGCCCAAGAAGCGCTGTTGTTTGTGCGCGCCTCTGAGAGGCCAGATTTAAGAAAGGTTAAAAAGATAAATAAAAAATTGCTGCGGAAGAGCAGCTGGGAGAGAGGGAGGAATGAGAAACAGCCTTGCAGACGCCAAGGTCAGTGAAGAGGGAGGGGGAGAGGTGCTCCAGGCGCCGGAGCCTGCAGCCTGTGCTGAGGACCACGGTGAAGCAGGCTGTCCCCCTGCAGCCCATGGTGTACCACGGTGGAGCAGGGTTCCACGCTGCAGCCCGCGGAGGAGACCCCGGTGGAGCAGGGGCAGAGAGCGACCGAGAAGGAGCGGCGGAGACAAAGCGCTACAGACTGACCGCAGCCCCCATTGCCCCGCTCCCCTGAGCCGCTCGGGGGGAGGAGGTGGGAGAGGGTGCACCGGGGGGGAAAAATCTTACTGTCTCCCTACTCTTGAGTCTGCTTTGCCCATCACGATACCTGCTGAGTGATCGCCCCGTCCTTATCTCAGCCCTTGAGCCCTTGGCATCGGATTTTCTCTCCCTTTCCCTTTCAGGAGGGGGAGTGAGAGAGCGGCCGGGCTGGAACTCGGCTGCCCACCCAAGTAAAAGCACCACACAGTAACACCTAAACTAAAGTCCCTTTGCTGCAACAGAAGTCCTTTCTTCCTTGTCCCACATCTATGGCCTGGGGAGAGGTTTGCTCGCTTTTTATTTGCAGCAGCCTTCTCCACAGCTCGGTTCTGCCTGCTCTTGACATTAAAGCCTTAGTCCAGTAATCCAATGGTTAATCCTTCCTTAGAGACCATGTTTCCTAAAAGTCTGATCCTGAGAAGGGTCGTTCTTAGCATCGCTTCCTGGGTTCCTTGGGTGCTTTCTGCTTGGTGTGTGTGTTCCTTGAAATACAATCCTCAGAAACGGACACAATCTCAGTGGAAAATTTCACAGTAGACCCCACGCTCTGGATAGAGCAGTCTTTCGTCAGCCGCTCCCTCTCACCTTCTTCAATCTGCTGATGGGAGCACGAGGTGGAGGGTGTCGAAGGCTTTCTGAAGGCGACACGTGGGGGTCTTCCCTGAGCGAGGTGTCCCGCTGTCAGAGAAGGAAACGGCTTTGTTGTTTGTTTCTCACCATCGGCACTTTGTTGCAGTTTCACCTGTGATTGCCTAACTACACATAACCTATTGGATTATTTCTTTGAGTGTTTTTGCAGGAGTGGACATTTAACTCATTACTTCAAATAGTGAGATCACGTTCATGCCATTCACTTACTTTTCAGCCAAATGCAACTTTTCATAGCATTTGCTAGCGTTGCAAGGGCCCAGCCATGACCGCTCTCCTCTTAAGGCACCCCCAGTGCTAAGGAGACGGGGAAAGACTTTGGGAGTGCATTTTGTGTCTTCCCAGTGGGATGCCGATGCGCTAAACTTCTCTATCACGGAGCGTGATGTGAATCTCCAAACCAAGCAACAACAACACAACAAAATCCAAAGGCTCTTGCTACTGTCTCCCATGATATTCTGCTAACAAAGCTGACAAAGCCTGGGACAGAAGAGCGGACAGTAAGGTGGGTTGAGAACTGGCTGACTGGCCGAGCTCGGAGGGTGGTGATCGGCGGCGCAGAGTCCGGTTGGAGACCTGTGACAAGCTCAGGGGTCGATGCTGGGTCCCGTCTTGTTCGACAGCTTCATCAACGACTCTGATGAGGGAACAGCGTCCGCCCTCAGCAAGTATATGATACATATACGCTGTATCAGACGCTGGTGATACAAAGCTGGGAGGAGTGGCCGGCACGCCAGAAGGCTGTGCTGCCATTCAGCGAGACCTGGACAGGCTGGAGAGCTGGGCAGGAAGAAACCAGAGGAGGCTTAACAAAAGCAAATTGCACCTGGGAAGTGTTATATATGGAGTGGTAATTTGTGTCCAGAAGATGGTTGATATTAATAAAGAAGGAGGAGATGTGGGAGTGTGGCCATGGGGGTCAGCAAACCCCGTGGTTAATGATAACAGTAGACTCTTAATGATGAGGCCATCAGGAATGTAAAAGAGCTTAGAGGGAACAAAGAAGGTTGATTCAGGAGACTCCATGCAGTCTCAGGGTTGCTTGTTCTCCAGCCCTTAAGGCATGGAAGTTTCTGGGTGTTTGCTGCTGTTGTTATTTGCAAAGGTGTTTGACCAAGGAAAAGTTGTTTTTCAAAAGGACTGCTGTGGGGTGAAGGGTATAAGAGGGGAGCCTGTCCTCAAGATTAAAAAAAAAAAAAAAAAAAAAGGCAACACGATGCGATGAAGTTACGTCACCAATAAAAATGCAGAAAGAAGGAATGAAAAGGAACAGGCTAGCAGAATGCAGACCAGGACCGGCAACAGGCACATTGATCACCTCATGAAGATCGGTTCGGCCAAACTCAGCAAACTGTTCTGAGAAGCTCGTACTGAAAGTCGCTGGAAACGGGCGCACCAGAGCTGGAGAGAAGCTCAAGCTGAGAGAAGCAGAGCCTCACACACAGCTGCCCCTCGCTGGTAAGCAGTTGCGCATTATGGGGAATCATACGTCCTTAGGAACAAAGACTGTCCTGGTAACCTTACGGCTTATTCTCCTTCTGAACAATCAGACGGTTTATGATCCTGAAATATGGCACCAAATTGAGGTCAAGGCGTGGGACTCTGCAACTAAAAACGACAAGGTTGCAGTGGGATTGCTCAGCACCTGGCGAGCAGTCTCTGAGGCCTTAAAGAGCCCTGTGGGACCACAGTCAGACACGTGTGGTTTGCCAGACAGCGAGGGAGCTGCAGGCTCCTTCACTGATCTGACTGCTACGCCATCGGCCCCTCTTCTGCTACAGCCATCGAAGGCCTTTGCTGTTCCGCCCCCTGGTGAACTGGACGTGCCTTTGGACCCAGGCCCTATTGGCCTTGCAAAGGAGATGGATATGCTTTTCTTCGATGCGGGAAGCACGGGAAACATAAGGCCCGAAGACCGAGTTGCTTAACAACTTAAAGCGAGACATATTGCTACCACGACTAGCCCTGGAATTCTCTGGTGTTTGTAATCGAGAAAAGGAATGGAAAACGGAGACTGTTGTTTGTAATCAAGAAAAGGAATGGAAAACGGAGACTCTTACCTCATGGAACTTAAAGGATTGTTTGTTACCTTTTCTGATTGTACCTATGTATAGGTGTACTCAAGTTCAGTAAGTCGTGGAACTTAAAAGATTGTTTGTTACCTTTCCTGATTGTACGTATGTATAGCATACTCGGGTTTCGTATGTAAAAGCAGTGTTCTGTATATTTAGAATGTTGGATGTTTGTGCGTGCGTGTTGGTGGAGCACAGACTCCCCGCACACCCAGCGCTGTTTACTTGCCTTTTATACCTTTTATAAATATTCCTTTTATAACTATTACTAAATACAGATTGAGTTGAGACTTCACTTATAACAGAAGGAACAACCGCATGCATCAGCACAGGCTGGGGGATGACCTGCTGGAGAGGAGCTCTGCGGAGAAGGACCTGGGGGCCCTGGTGGATGACAGGTTGGCCATGAGCCAGCAGTGTGCCCTGGTGGCCAAGAAGGCCAACGGGATCCTGGGCTGCATTAAAAGGAGCACGGACAGCAGGTCAAGGGAGGTGATGCTGCCCCTCTACTCTGCCCTGGTCAGGCCTCACCTGGAGTACTGTGTCCAGTTCTGGGCTCCCCGGTACAAAAAAGACAGGGATCTCCTGGAAAGAGTCCAGCGGAGGGCCACACAAACGATACGGGACCTGGAGCATCTTTCCTAGGAGGAAAGGCTGAGAGACCTGGCTCTGTTCAGCCTGCAGAAAAGAAGACTGAGAAGGGATCTTATCTAGAAATACCTGAGGTGTGGGAGACACAGGGATATGGCCAACCGCTTTTCAGAGGTCTGTGGGGACAGGACAAGGGGCAATGGCCACAAAATGGAGCACAGGAAGTTCCGCACCACTACGCGAAAGAACTTCTTCACGGTGAGGGTGACGCAGCACAGGGACAGGCTGCCCAGGGAGGCTGTGGAGTCTCCTTCTCTGGAGATATTCAAGGCCCGTCTGGACGCCCACCTGGGCAGCCTGCTATAAGGAAACCTGCTTTGGCAGGGGAGTTGGACCCGATGATCTCTGGAGGTCCCTTCCAACCCCTACAATTCTGGGAAACGAGCCCCACAACGCCTAGCTTTCTCTATCTTCTGTTTAACCTATTGGAGTAACAGCTCCATTAATACAATGTTTCCACAGGCTTCTCACACTTGGATTACCCCTAACAATTGCAAACAGGAAGATGCAGTCTTTCTAGACCTGGCTTGCATCGATAAGAACCCCTGCTTTTGAAGACGACATCGAACGGCGAGTTGCGTAGCGGGGCCTTGGTCCTTCCACAGTCCACAGACTCAAAAGTTTGCAGAGCGGAAGCTTTGCAGAGCTGCACGAACACTGAAGATCCAGTTCTGCAAGAAGCTGATGCCAGAGCTACGTGGCACCGGGCAGTTTGGGTGAGGAAGAAAGAGACTGGCATTCTCACGGTGCATGGTTTAACCGAGTTTAGTCCTGTGGGCTGTGTCAACAGAACTGGCTTTGGTTTGTACCCTTGCAGGACACTGAGGACCCAGTTTCAGGTCTGTGGGCAGCACGGCTAAGCGGGCAGTGTACTCTGTGTCACCGGGGACAGAGGAGGGATCGACTGATGGGCAATGTCAGTGTGCCCTGCACAATGCTGCCGCCACCTTGCTGGAGCAGTTGGCGTGCTCCTAGCGCCAAAACGTGCCTCTTGGAGGGCCGGGGGCAAGGCGAGGCAGAGCTCCAAGAGGAGGTGGTGTCGGGAAAGCCTCATGGCTCCTGCCAGGCACTGCGCCAGGCCTCAGCCCTGGGAGGCCAGCCCCGCCCTGCGGCCTCCTGGCGCCCATCGGCTGCCACAGCTCCATGCTGCCTAGCAACAAGCGCCAGCGGCCTCGCTACTGGCTGCGCCCAGAGGCGCCAAGGCAGGCGGCCAATGGGGCGGCGCCTGGCCGTGATGGAGCAGAGATGTCACAGGGCAGGGTGGCTGACATGGTGCTGGGTGTGCTGGGGCTGCGGCACTCCGGCGATGGTGGCGCACAGGCGAGGCGCGGCCTTTGCGCTGCTCGTGGCCCCTGAGGAGTGCTGCTGTGTGCAGCTCTCGGTGTTGTCTTCACTGGGTGACCCTGCAGGAGGGTGTCGTCGTGCACCTTTCGGTGTTCTTATTGCGGCAGCCCTGAGGAGATCTGCACCATCCAGCCTTTGGGGTTCTTCGCCATGTTTTCCCTGAGGAGAGCTTCAACAATCAGCTTTTTGTATTTTCTTCACTGTGGCGCTTGAGGAGTAATTCTTCATGGAGCTTTTTGGGGTTTCTTCACCTTGTGGTCCCTGAGGAGTTCTTCATCGCGCAGCTTTTGCTATTTTCTTCACTACATCGCTGAGGAGCTCTTCATCGTGCAGCTTTTGGGGGTTTTCCCCACACCACGTTTCCCCAGAGGAGTGCTTCATCAATCAGCTTTTTGCATTTTCTTCACTGTGGCGCTTGAGGAGTAATTCTTCGTGGAGCTTTTTGGCGTTTCTTCACCTTGTCGTCCCTGAGGAGTTCTTCATCGCGCAGCTTTTGGGCTTCTCTTCACTTTGCGACTCCGGAGGAATGCGTCATCGTGCAGCTTGTGGTCTTTTCTTCACTACGGCCCTGAGGAGTTCATCGTGCAGCTTGTGTTTTCTTGTTCTACTCGGCCCTGAGGAGCTCTGCACCATCCAGCCTTTGGGGTTCTTCGCCGTGTTTTCCCTGAGGAGAGCTTCATCACGACAATTTTGGTGTTGTTTTCCCCTCCCGGCCCCTGAGGAGTGCTTCATCTTCTAACATTTGGTGCTTTTTTTTTTTCATTCTAGGTCCTGAGGAGTGCTTCTGCGTGCAGCTTCTGGCGTATTCTTCATTGCGGCCCATGAGGACTTCTTCATCGTTCAGCTTCTTGGGATCTCTTCACCATGTTTCCTCTAAGGAGAGCTTCATCGTCCAGCTTTTCGTGTTTCTCCATTGCAGCCTCTGAGGAGTGCCTTCTTGAGCAGCTTTTGCTATTTTCTTCACTACATCGCTGAGGAGCTCTTCATCGTGCAGCTTTTGGGGGTTTTCCCCACACCACGTTTCCCCAGAGGAGTGCTTCATCAATCAGCTTTTTGCATTTTCTTCACTGTGGCGCTTGAGGAGTAATTCTTCGTGGAGCTTTTTGGCGTTTCTTCACCTTGTGGTCCCTGAGGAGTTCTTCATCGCGCAGCTTTTGGGCTTCTCTTCACTTTGCGACTCCGGAGGAATGCGTCATCGTGCAGCTTGTGGTCTTTTCTTCACTACGGCCCTGAGGAGTTCATCGTGCAGCTTGTGTTTTCTTGTTCTACTCGGCCCTGAGGAGCTCTGCACCATCCAGCCTTTGGGGTTCTTCGCCGTGTTTTCCCTGAGGAGAGCTTCATCACGACAATTTTGGTGTTGTTTTCCCCTTCCAGCCCCTGAGGAGTGCTTCATCTTCTAACATTTGGTGCTTTTTTTTTTTCATTCTAGGTCCTGAGGAGTGCTTCTGCGTGCAGCTTTTGGCGTATTCTTCATTGCGGCCCACGAGGAGTTCTTCATCGTTCAGCTTTTCGGGATCTCTTCACCACGTTTCCACTTTAGGAAAGCTTCATCGTCCAGCTTTTGGTGTTTCTCCACTGTAGCCTCTGAGGAGTGCCTTCTTGAGCAGTTTTTGGTGTGTTCTTCGCTACGGCCCTGAGGAGCTCTTCATCATGCAGCTTTTCTGGTTCTCTTCACTTTGGCCCTTGAGGATTGCTTTGTCGAGCAGCATTTGGTGTTTTCTTCACTGCGGCCCTGAGGAGTTCTGCACCATCCAGCCTTTGGGGTTCTTCTCCGCGTTTTCCCTGAGGAGTTCTTCATCATGCCAATGTTGGTGTTGTTTTCACCTTCCAGCCCTTGAGAAGTGCTTCGTCTTCTAACATTTGGTGTTTCTGTTCTCTCATTCCAGGCCCTGAGAAGTTTTTCATCGTGCAGCTTTGGGTGCTTTCTTCACTACGGCCCTTGAGGAGTTCTTCATCGTGCAGCTTTTGGTGTTTTCTACAGTGAGGCGCTTTTTGGCATCTCCCATGTCTGCAGCCAGACCGACAGCTCCGTGCCTGACGTATGAAGAAGCACATTCTTCTGTTTGTTTTCAATCTGCCAACCGATCATTTCCTGTAGAGCTGTCTTTTTTCTACTGGGAGGTGCCATGTTCTGTCATGCTGCTATAAATCTCTTTCAAACCATTTCCGAGTTCTCTTGCCTCATGTACTGGGTTTACGTGGCAAGGTTTTGGGAGCGGGGGGGCCATCAGGGTGGGTTCTGCGAGAAGAATCCAGAAACTGCGCCATGGTAGAGAAGGGCCCGCTGCTGGCCACAGCCAGCCCAAGAAGCGCTGTTGTTTGTGCGCGCCTCTGAGAGGCCAGATTTAAGAAAGGTTAAAAAGATAAATAAAAAATTGCTGCGGAAGAGCAGCTGGGAGAGAGGGAGGAATGAGAAACAGCCTTGCAGACGCCAAGGTCAGTGAAGAGGGAGGGGGAGAGGTGCTCCAGGCGCCGGAGCCTGCAGCCTGTGCTGAGGACCACGGTGAAGCAGGCTGTCCCCCTGCAGCCCATGGTGTACCACGGTGGAGCAGGGTTCCACGCTGCAGCCCGCGGAGGAGACCCCGGTGGAGCAGGGGCAGAGAGCGACCGAGAAGGAGCGGCGGAGACAAAGCGCTACAGACTGACCGCAGCCCCCATTGCCCCGCTCCCCTGAGCCGCTCGGGGGGAGGAGGTGGGAGAGGGTGCACCGGGGGGGAAAAATCTTACTGTCTCCCTACTCTTGAGTCTGCTTTGCCCATCACGATACCTGCTGAGTGATCGCCCCGTCCTTATCTCAGCCCTTGAGCCCTTGGCATCGGATTTTCTCTCCCTTTCCCTTTCAGGAGGGGGAGTGAGAGAGCGGCCGGGCTGGAACTCGGCTGCCCACCCAAGTAAAAGCACCACACAGTAACACCTAAACTAAAGTCCCTTTGCTGCAACAGAAGTCCTTTCTTCCTTGTCCCACATCTATGGCCTGGGGAGAGGTTTGCTCGCTTTTTATTTGCAGCAGCCTTCTCCACAGCTCGGTTCTGCCTGCTCTTGACATTAAAGCCTTAGTCCAGTAATCCAATGGTTAATCCTTCCTTAGAGACCATGTTTCCTAAAAGTCTGATCCTGAGAAGGGTCGTTCTTAGCATCGCTTCCTGGGTTCCTTGGGTGCTTTCTGCTTGGTGTGTGTGTTCCTTGAAATACAATCCTCAGAAACGGACACAATCTCAGTGGAAAATTTCACAGTAGACCCCACGCTCTGGATAGAGCAGTCTTCCGTCAGCCGCTCCCTCTCACCTTCTTCAATCTGCTGATGGGAGCACGAGGTGGAGGGTGTCGAAGGCTTTCTGAAGGCGACACGTGGGGGTCTTCCCTGAGCGAGGTGTCCCGCTGTCAGAGAAGGAAACGGCTTTGTTGTTTGTTTCTCACCATCGGCACTTTGTTGCAGTTTCACCTGTGATTGCCTAACTACACATAACCTATTGGATTATTTCTTTGAGTGTTTTTGCAGGAGTGGACATTTAACTCATTACTTCAAATAGTGAGATCACGTTCATGCCATTCACTTACTTTTCAGCCAAATGCAACTTTTCATAGCATTTGCTAGCGTTGCAAGGGCCCAGCCATGACCGCTCTCCTCTTAAGGCACCCCCAGTGCTAAGGAGACGGGGAAAGACTTTGGGAGTGCATTTTGTGTCTTCCCAGTGGGATGCCGATGCGCTAAACTTCTCTATCACGGAGCGTGATGTGAATCTCCAAACCAAGCAACAACAACACAACAAAATCCAAAGGCTCTTGCTACTGTCTCCCATGATATTCTGCTAACAAAGCTGACAAAGCCTGGGACAGAAGAGCGGACAGTAAGGTGGGTTGAGAACTGGCTGACTGGCCGAGCTCGGAGGGTGGTGATCGGCGGCGCAGAGTCCGGTTGGAGACCTGTGACAAGCTCAGGGGTCGATGCTGGGTCCCGTCTTGTTCGACAGCTTCATCAACGACTCTGATGAGGGAACAGCGTCCGCCCTCAGCAAGTATATGATACATATACGCTGTATCAGACGCTGGTGATACAAAGCTGGGAGGAGTGGCCGGCACGCCAGAAGGCTGTGCTGCCATTCAGCGAGACCTGGACAGGCTGGAGAGCTGGGCAGGAAGAAACCAGAGGAGGCTTAACAAAAGCAAATTGCACCTGGGAAGTGTTATATATGGAGTGGTAATTTGTGTCCAGAAGATGGTTGATATTAATAAAGAAGGAGGAGATGTGGGAGTGTGGCCATGGGGGTCAGCAAACCCCGTGGTTAATGATAACAGTAGACTCTTAAGGATGAGGCCATCAGGAATGTAAAAGAGCTTAGAGGGAACAAAGAAGGTTGATTCAGGAGACTCCATGCAGTCTCAGGGTTGCTTGTTCTCCAGCCCTTAAGGCATGGAAGTTTCTGGGTGTTTGCTGCTGTTGTTATTTGCAAAGGTGTTTGACCAAGGAAAAGTTGTTTTTCAAAAGGACTGCTGTGGGGTGAAGGGTATAAGAGGGGAGCCTGTCCTCAAGATTAAAAAAAAAAAAAAAAAAAAAGGCAACACGATGCGATGAAGTTACGTCACCAATAAAAATGCAGAAAGAAGGAATGAAAAGGAACAGGCTAGCAGAATGCAGACCAGGACCGGCAACAGGCACATTGATCACCTCATGAAGATCGGTTCGGCCAAACTCAGCAAACTGTTCTGAGAAGCTCGTACTGAAAGTCGCTGGAAACGGGCGCACCAGAGCTGGAGAGAAGCTCAAGCTGAGAGAAGCAGAGCCTCACACACAGCTGCCCCTCGCTGGTAAGCAGTTGCGCATTATGGGGAATCATACGTCCTTAGGAACAAAGACTGTCCTGGTAACCTTACGGCTTATTCTCCTTCTGAACAATCAGACGGTTTATGATCCTGAAATATGGCACCAAATTGAGGTCAAGGCGTGGGACTCTGCAACTAAAAACGACAAGGTTGCAGTGGGATTGCTCAGCACCTGGCGAGCAGTCTCTGAGGCCTTAAAGAGCCCTGTGGGACCACAGTCAGACACGTGTGGTTTGCCAGACAGCGAGGGAGCTGCAGGCTCCTTCACTGATCTGACTGCTACGCCATCGGCCCCTCTTCTGCTACAGCCATCGAAGGCCTTTGCTGTTCCGCCCCCTGGTGAACTGGACGTGCCTTTGGACCCAGGCCCTATTGGCCTTGCAAAGGAGATGGATATGCTTTTCTTCGATGCGGGAAGCACGGGAAACATAAGGCCCGAAGACCGAGTTGCTTAACAACTTAAAGCGAGACATATTGCTACCACGACTAGCCCTGGAATTCTCTGGTGTTTGTAATCGAGAAAAGGAATGGAAAACGGAGACTGTTGTTTGTAATCAAGAAAAGGAATGGAAAACGGAGACTCTTACCTCATGGAACTTAAAGGATTGTTTGTTACCTTTTCTGATTGTACCTATGTATAGGTGTACTCAAGTTCAGTAAGTCGTGGAACTTAAAAGATTGTTTGTTACCTTTCCTGATTGTACGTATGTATAGCATACTCGGGTTTCGTATGTAAAAGCAGTGTTCTGTATATTTAGAATGTTGGATGTTTGTGCGTGCGTGTTGGTGGAGCACAGACTCCCCGCACACCCAGCGCTGTTTACTTGCCTTTTATACCTTTTATAAATATTCCTTTTATAACTATTACTAAATACAGATTGAGTTGAGACTTCACTTATAACAGAAGGAACAACCGCATGCATCAGCACAGGCTGGGGGATGACCTGCTGGAGAGGAGCTCTGCGGAGAAGGACCTGGGGGTCCTGGTGGATGACAGGTTGGCCATGAGCCAGCAGTGTGCCCTGGTGGCCAAGAAGGCCAACGGGATCCTGGGCTGCATTAAAAGGAGCACGGACAGCACGTCAAGGGAGGTGATGCTGCCCCTCTACTCTGCCCTGGTCAGGCCTCACCTGGAGTACTGTGTCCAGTTCTGGGCTCCCCGGTACAAAAAAGACAGGGATCTCCTGGAAAGAGTCCAGCGGAGGGGCACACAAAGGATACGGGACCTGGAGCATCTCCCCTAGGAGGAAAGGCTGAGAGACCTGGCTCTGTTCAGCCTGCAGAAAAGAAGACTGAGAAGGGATCTTATCTAGAAACACCTGAGGTGTGGGAGACACAGGGATATGGCCAACCGCTTTTCAGAGGTCTGTGGGGACAGGACAAGGGGCAATGGCCACAAAATGGAGCACAGGAAGTTCCGCACCACTACGCGAAAGAACTTCTTCACGGTGAGGGTGACGCAGCACAGGGACAGGCTGCCCAGGGAGGCTGTGGAGTCTCCTTCTCTGGAGATATTCAAGGCCCGTCTGGACGCCCACCTGGGCAGCCTGCTATAAGGAAACCTGCTTTGGCAGGGCGGTTGGACCCGATGATCTCTGGAGGTCCCTTCCAACCCCTACAATTCTGGGAAAGGAGCCCCACAACGCTTAGCTTTCTCTATCTTCTGTTTAACCTATTGGAGTAACAGCTCCATTAATACAATGTTTCCACAGGCTTCTCACACTTGGATTACCCCTAACAATTGCAAACAGGAAGATGCAGTCTTTCTAGACCTGGCTTGCATCGATAAGAACCCCTGCTTTTGAAGACGACATCGAACGGCGAGTTGCGTAGCGGGGCCTTGGTCCTTCCACAGTCCACAGACTCAAAAGTTTGCAGAGCGGAAGCTTTGCAGAGCTGCACGAACACTGAAGATCCAGTTCTGCAAGAAGCTGATGCCAGAGCTACGTGGCACTGGGCAGTTTGGGTGAGGAAGAAAGAGACTGGCATTCTCACGGTGCATGGTTTAACCGAGTTTAGTCCTGTGGGCTGTGTCAACAGAACTGGCTTTGGTTTGTACCCTTGCAGGACACTGAGGACCCAGTTTCAGGTCTGTGGGCAGCACGGCTAAGCGGGCAGTGTACTCTGTGTCACCGGGGACAGAGGAGGGATCGACTGATGGGCAATGTCAGTGTGCCCTGCACAATGCTGCCGCCACCTTGCTGGAGCAGTTGGCGTGCTCCTAGCGCCAAAACGTGCCTCTTGGAGGGCCGGGGGCAAGGCGAGGCAGAGCTCCAAGAGGAGGTGGTGTCAGGAAAGCCTCATGGCTCCTGCCAGGCACTGCGCCAGGCCTCAGCCCTGGGAGGCCAGCCCCGCCCTGCGGCCTCCTGGCGCCCATCGGCTGCCACAGCTCCATGCTGCCTAGCAACAAGCGCCAGCGGCCTCGCTACTGGCTGCGCCCAGAGGCGCCAAGGCAGGCGGCCAATGGGGCGGCGCCTGGCCGTGATGGAGCAGAGATGTCACAGGGCAGGGTGGCTGACATGGTGCTGGGTGTGCTGGGGCTGCGGCACTCCGGCGATGGTGGCGCACAGGCGAGGCGCGGCCTTTGCGCTGCTCGTGGCCCCTGAGGAGTGCTGCTGTGTGCAGCTCTCGGTGTTGTCTTCACTGGGTGACCCTGCAGGAGGGTGTCGTCGTGCACCTTTTGGTGTTCTTATTGCGGCAGCCCTGAGGAGATCTGCACCATCCAGCCTTTGGGGTTCTTCGCCATGTTTTCCCTGAGGAGAGCTTCAACAATCAGCTTTTTGTATTTTCTTCACTGTGGCGCTTGAGGAGTAATTCTTCATGGAGCTTTTTGGGGTTTCTTCACCTTGTGGTCCCTGAGGAGTTCTTCATCGTTCAGCTTTTCGGGATCTCTTCACCACGTTTCCTCTAAGGAGAGCTTCATCGTCCAGCTTTTGGTGTTTCTCCACTGCAGCCTCTGAGGAGTGCCTTCTTGAGCAGCTTTTGCTATTTTCTTCACTACATCGCTGAGGAGCTCTTCATCGTGCAGCTTTTGGGGGTTTTCCCCACACCACGTTTCCCCAGAGGAGTGCTTCATCAATCAGCTTTTTGCATTTTCTTCACTGTGGCGCTTGAGGAGTAATTCTTCGTGGAGCTTTTTGGCGTTTCTTCACCTTGTGGTCCCTGAGGAGTTCTTCATCGCGCAGCTTTTGGGCTTCTCTTCACTTTGCGACTCCGGAGGAATGCGTCATCGTGCAGCTTGTGGTCTTTTCTTCACTACGGCCCTGAGGAGTTCATCGTGCAGCTTGTGTTTTCTTGTTCTACTCGGCCTTGAGGAGCTCTGCACCATCCAGCCTTTGGGGTTCTTCGCCGTGTTTTCCCTGAGGAGAGCTTCATCACGACAATTTTGGTGTTGTTTTCCCCTTCCAGCCCCTGAGGAGTGCTTCATCTTCTAACATTTGGTGCTTTTTTTTTTTCATTCTAGGTCCTGAGGAGTGCTTCTGCGTGCAGCTTTTGGCGTATTCTTCATTGCGGCCCACGAGGAGTTCTTCATCGTTCAGCTTTTCGGGATCTCTTCACCACGTTTCCACTTTAGGAAAGCTTCATCGTCCAGCTTTTGGTGTTTCTCCACTGTAGCCTCTGAGGAGTGCCTTCTTGAGCAGTTTTTGGTGTGTTCTTCGCTACGGCCCTGAGGAGCTCTTCATCATGCAGCTTTTCTGGTTCTCTTCACTTTGGCCCTTGAGGATTGCTTTGTCGAGCAGCATTTGGTGTTTTCTTCACTGCGGCCCTGAGGAGTTCTGCACCATCCAGCCTTTGGGGTTCTTCTCCGCGTTTTCCCTGAGGAGTTCTTCATCATGCCAATGTTGGTGTTGTTTTCACCTTCCAGCCCTTGAGAAGTGCTTCGTCTTCTAACATTTGGTGTTTCTGTTCTCTCATTCCAGGCCCTGAGAAGTTTTTCATCGTGCAGCTTTGGGTGCTTTCTTCACTACGGCCCTTGAGGAGTTCTTCATCGTGCAGCTTTTGGTGTTTTCTACAGTGAGGCGCTTTTTGGCATCTCCCATGTCTGCAGCCAGACCGACAGCTCCGTGCCTGACGTATGAAGAAGCACATTCTTCTGTTTGTTTTCAATCTGCCAACCGATCATTTCCTGTAGAGCTGTCTTTTTTCTACTGGGAGGTGCCATGTTCTGTCATGCTGCTATAAATCTCTTTCAAACCATTTCCGAGTTCTCTTGCCTCATGTACTGGGTTTACGTGGCAAGGTTTTGGGAGCGGGGGGGCCATCAGGGTGGGTTCTGCGAGAAGAATCCAGAAACTGCGCCATGGTAGAGAAGGGCCCGCTGCTGGCCACAGCCAGCCCAAGAAGCGCTGTTGTTTGTGCGCGCCTCTGAGAGGCCAGATTTAAGAAAGGTTAAAAAGATAAATAAAAAATTGCTGCGGAAGAGCAGCTGGGAGAGAGGGAGGAATGAGAAACAGCCTTGCAGACGCCAAGGTCAGTGAAGAGGGAGGGGGAGAGGTGCTCCAGGCGCCGGAGCCTGCAGCCTGTGCTGAGGACCACGGTGAAGCAGGCTGTCCCCCTGCAGCCCATGGTGTACCACGGTGGAGCAGGGTTCCACGCTGCAGCCCGCGGAGGAGACCCCGGTGGAGCAGGGGCAGAGAGCGACCGAGAAGGAGCGGCGGAGACAAAGCGCTACAGACTGACCGCAGCCCCATTGCTCCGCTCCCCTGAGCCGCTCGGGGGGAGGAGGTGGGAGAGGGTGCACCGGGGGGGAAAAATCTTACTGTCTCCCTACTCTGAGTCTGCTTTGCCCATCACGATACCTGCTGAGTGATCGCCCCGTCCTTATCTCAGCCCTTGAGCCCTTGGCATCGGATTGTCTCTCCCTTTCCCTTTCAGGAGGGGGAGTGAGAGAGCGGCCGGGCTGGAACTCGGCTGCCCACCCAAGTAAAAGCACCACACAGTAACACCTAAACTAAAGTCCCTTTGCTGCAACAGAAGTCCTTTCTTCCTTGTCCCACATCTATGGCCTGGGGAGAGGTTTGCTCGCTTTTTATTTGCAGCAGCCTTCTCCACAGCTCGGTTCTGCCTGCTCTTGACATTAAAGCCTTAGTCCAGTAATCCAATGGTTAATCCTTCCTTAGAGACCATGTTTCCTAAAAGTCTGATCCTGAGAAGGGTCGTTCTTAGCATCGCTTCCTGGGTTCCTTGGGTGCTTTCTGCTTGGTGTGTGTGTTCCTTGAAATACAATCCTCAGAAACGGACACAATCTCAGTGGAAAATTTCACAGTAGACCCCACGCTCTGGATAGAGCAGTCTTCCGTCAGCCGCTCCCTCTCACCTTCTTCAATCTGCTGATGGGAGCACGAGGTGGAGGGTGTCGAAGGCTTTCTGAAGGCGACACGTGGGGGTCTTCCCTGAGCGAGGTGTCCCGCTGTCAGAGAAGGAAACGGCTTTGTTGTTTGTTTCTCACCATCGGCACTTTGTTGCAGTTTCACCTGTGATTGCCTAACTACACATAACCTATTGGATTATTTCTTTGAGTGTTTTTGCAGGAGTGGACATTTAACTCATTACTTCAAATAGTGAGATCACGTTCATGCCATTCACTTACTTTTCAGCCAAATGCAACTTTTCATAGCATTTGCTAGCGTTGCAAGGGCCCAGCCATGACCGCTCTCCTCTTAAGGCACCCCCAGTGCTAAGGAGACGGGGAAAGACTTTGGGAGTGCATTTTGTGTCTTCCCAGTGGGATGCCGATGCGCTAAACTTCTCTATCACGGAGCGTGATGTGAATCTCCAAACCAAGCAACAACAACACAACAAAATCCAAAGGCTCTTGCTACTGTCTCCCATGATATTCTGCTAACAAAGCTGACAAAGCCTGGGACAGAAGAGCGGACAGTAAGGTGGGTTGAGAACTGGCTGACTGGCCGAGCTCGGAGGGTGGTGATCGGCGGCGCAGAGTCCGGTTGGAGACCTGTGACAAGCTCAGGGGTCGATGCTGGGTCCCGTCTTGTTCGACAGCTTCATCAACGACTCTGATGAGGGAACAGCGTCCGCCCTCAGCAAGTATATGATACATATACGCTGTATCAGACGCTGGTGATACAAAGCTGGGAGGAGTGGCCGGCACGCCAGAAGGCTGTGCTGCCATTCAGCGAGACCTGGACAGGCTGGAGAGCTGGGCAGGAAGAAACCAGAGGAGGCTTAACAAAAGCAAATTGCACCTGGGAAGTGTTATATATGGAGTGGTAATTTGTGTCCAGAAGATGGTTGATATTAATAAAGAAGGAGGAGATGTGGGAGTGTGGCCATGGGGGTCAGCAAACCCCGTGGTTAATGATAACAGTAGACTCTTAAGGATGAGGCCATCAGGAATGTAAAAGAGCTTAGAGGGAACAAAGAAGGTTGATTCAGGAGACTCCATGCAGTCTCAGGGTTGCTTGTTCTCCAGCCCTTAAGGCATGGAAGTTTCTGGGTGTTTGCTGCTGTTGTTATTTGCAAAGGTGTTTGACCAAGGAAAAGTTGTTTTTCAAAAGGACTGCTGTGGGGTGAAGGGTATAAGAGGGGAGCCTGTCCTCAAGATTAAAAAAAAAAAAAAAAAAAAAGGCAACACGATGCGATGAAGTTACGTCACCAATAAAAATGCAGAAAGAAGGAATGAAAAGGAACAGGCTAGCAGAATGCAGACCAGGACCGGCAACAGGCACATTGATCACCTCATGAAGATCGGTTCGGCCAAACTCAGCAAACTGTTCTGAGAAGCTCGTACTGAAAGTCGCTGGAAACGGGCGCACCAGAGCTGGAGAGAAGCTCAAGCTGAGAGAAGCAGAGCCTCACACACAGCTGCCCCTCGCTGGTAAGCAGTTGCGCATTATGGGGAATCATACGTCCTTAGGAACAAAGACTGTCCTGGTAACCTTACGGCTTATTCTCCTTCTGAACAATCAGACGGTTTATGATCCTGAAATATGGCACCAAATTGAGGTCAAGGCGTGGGACTCTGCAACTAAAAACGACAAGGTTGCAGTGGGATTGCTCAGCACCTGGCGAGCAGTCTCTGAGGCCTTAAAGAGCCCTGTGGGACCACAGTCAGACACGTGTGGTTTGCCAGACAGCGAGGGAGCTGCAGGCTCCTTCACTGATCTGACTGCTACGCCATCGGCCCCTCTTCTGCTACAGCCATCGAAGGCCTTTGCTGTTCCGCCCCCTGGTGAACTGGACGTGCCTTTGGACCCAGGCCCTATTGGCCTTGCAAAGGAGATGGATATGCTTTTCTTCGATGCGGGAAGCACGGGAAACATAAGGCCCGAAGACCGAGTTGCTTAACAACTTAAAGCGAGACATATTGCTACCACGACTAGCCCTGGAATTCTCTGGTGTTTGTAATCGAGAAAAGGAATGGAAAACGGAGACTGTTGTTTGTAATCAAGAAAAGGAATGGAAAACGGAGACTCTTACCTCATGGAACTTAAAGGATTGTTTGTTACCTTTTCTGATTGTACCTATGTATAGGTGTACTCAAGTTCAGTAAGTCGTGGAACTTAAAAGATTGTTTGTTACCTTTCCTGATTGTACGTATGTATAGCATACTCGGGTTTCGTATGTAAAAGCAGTGTTCTGTATATTTAGAATGTTGGATGTTTGTGCGTGCGTGTTGGTGGAGCACAGACTCCCCGCACACCCAGCGCTGTTTACTTGCCTTTTATACCTTTTATAAATATTCCTTTTATAACTATTACTAAATACAGATTGAGTTGAGACTTCACTTATAACAGAAGGAACAACCGCATGCATCAGCACAGGCTGGGGGATGACCTGCTGGAGAGGAGCTCTGCGGAGAAGGACCTGGGGGTCCTGGTGGATGACAGGTTGGCCATGAGCCAGCAGTGTGCCCTGGTGGCCAAGAAGGCCAACGGGATCCTGGGCTGCATTAAAAGGAGCACGGACAGCACGTCAAGGGAGGTGATGCTGCCCCTCTACTCTGCCCTGGTCAGGCCTCACCTGGAGTACTGTGTCCAGTTCTGGGCTCCCCGGTACAAAAAAGACAGGGATCTCCTGGAAAGAGTCCAGCGGAGGGGCACACAAAGGATACGGGACCTGGAGCATCTCCCCTAGGAGGAAAGGCTGAGAGACCTGGCTCTGTTCAGCCTGCAGAAAAGAAGACTGAGAAGGGATCTTATCTAGAAACACCTGAGGTGTGGGAGACACAGGGATATGGCCAACCGCTTTTCAGAGGTCTGTGGGGACAGGACAAGGGGCAATGGCCACAAAATGGAGCACAGGAAGTTCCGCACCACTACGCGAAAGAACTTCTTCACGGTGAGGGTGACGCAGCACAGGGACAGGCTGCCCAGGGAGGCTGTGGAGTCTCCTTCTCTGGAGATATTCAAGGCCCGTCTGGACGCCCACCTGGGCAGCCTGCTATAAGGAAACCTGCTTTGGCAGGGCGGTTGGACCCGATGATCTCTGGAGGTCCCTTCCAACCCCTACAATTCTGGGAAAGGAGCCCCACAACGCTTAGCTTTCTCTATCTTCTGTTTAACCTATTGGAGTAACAGCTCCATTAATACAATGTTTCCACAGGCTTCTCACACTTGGATTACCCCTAACAATTGCAAACAGGAAGATGCAGTCTTTCTAGACCTGGCTTGCATCGATAAGAACCCCTGCTTTTGAAGACGACATCGAACGGCGAGTTGCGTAGCGGGGCCTTGGTCCTTCCACAGTCCACAGACTCAAAAGTTTGCAGAGCGGAAGCTTTGCAGAGCTGCACGAACACTGAAGATCCAGTTCTGCAAGAAGCTGATGCCAGAGCTACGTGGCACTGGGCAGTTTGGGTGAGGAAGAAAGAGACTGGCATTCTCACGGTGCATGGTTTAACCGAGTTTAGTCCTGTGGGCTGTGTCAACAGAACTGGCTTTGGTTTGTACCCTTGCAGGACACTGAGGACCCAGTTTCAGGTCTGTGGGCAGCACGGCTAAGCGGGCAGTGTACTCTGTGTCACCGGGGACAGAGGAGGGATCGACTGATGGGCAATGTCAGTGTGCCCTGCACAATGCTGCCGCCACCTTGCTGGAGCAGTTGGCGTGCTCCTAGCGCCAAAACGTGCCTCTTGGAGGGCCGGGGGCAAGGCGAGGCAGAGCTCCAAGAGGAGGTGGTGTCAGGAAAGCCTCATGGCTCCTGCCAGGCACTGCGCCAGGCCTCAGCCCTGGGAGGCCAGCCCCGCCCTGCGGCCTCCTGGCGCCCATCGGCTGCCACAGCTCCATGCTGCCTAGCAACAAGCGCCAGCGGCCTCGCTACTGGCTGCGCCCAGAGGCGCCAAGGCAGGCGGCCAATGGGGCGGCGCCTGGCCGTGATGGAGCAGAGATGTCACAGGGCAGGGTGGCTGACATGGTGCTGGGTGTGCTGGGGCTGCGGCACTCCGGCGATGGTGGCGCACAGGCGAGGCGCGGCCTTTGCGCTGCTCGTGGCCCCTGAGGAGTGCTGCTGTGTGCAGCTCTCGGTGTTGTCTTCACTGGGTGACCCTGCAGGAGGGTGTCGTCGTGCACCTTTTGGTGTTCTTATTGCGGCAGCCCTGAGGAGATCTGCACCATCCAGCCTTTGGGGTTCTTCGCCATGTTTTCCCTGAGGAGAGCTTCAACAATCAGCTTTTTGTATTTTCTTCACTGTGGCGCTTGAGGAGTAATTCTTCATGGAGCTTTTTGGGGTTTCTTCACCTTGTGGTCCCTGAGGAGTTCTTCATCGTTCAGCTTTTCGGGATCTCTTCACCACGTTTCCTCTAAGGAGAGCTTCATCGTCCAGCTTTTGGTGTTTCTCCACTGCAGCCTCTGAGGAGTGCCTTCTTGAGCAGCTTTTGCTATTTTCTTCACTACATCGCTGAGGAGCTCTTCATCGTGCAGCTTTTGGGGGTTTTCCCCACACCACGTTTCCCCAGAGGAGTGCTTCATCAATCAGCTTTTTGCATTTTCTTCACTGTGGCGCTTGAGGAGTAATTCTTCGTGGAGCTTTTTGGCGTTTCTTCACCTTGTGGTCCCTGAGGAGTTCTTCATCGCGCAGCTTTTGGGCTTCTCTTCACTTTGCGACTCCGGAGGAATGCGTCATCGTGCAGCTTGTGGTCTTTTCTTCACTACGGCCCTGAGGAGTTCATCGTGCAGCTTGTGTTTTCTTGTTCTACTCGGCCTTGAGGAGCTCTGCACCATCCAGCCTTTGGGGTTCTTCGCCGTGTTTTCCCTGAGGAGAGCTTCATCACGACAATTTTGGTGTTGTTTTCCCCTTCCAGCCCCTGAGGAGTGCTTCATCTTCTAACATTTGGTGCTTTTTTTTTTTCATTCTAGGTCCTGAGGAGTGCTTCTGCGTGCAGCTTTTGGCGTATTCTTCATTGCGGCCCACGAGGAGTTCTTCATCGTTCAGCTTTTCGGGATCTCTTCACCACGTTTCCACTTTAGGAAAGCTTCATCGTCCAGCTTTTGGTGTTTCTCCACTGTAGCCTCTGAGGAGTGCCTTCTTGAGCAGTTTTTGGTGTGTTCTTCGCTACGGCCCTGAGGAGCTCTTCATCATGCAGCTTTTCTGGTTCTCTTCACTTTGGCCCTTGAGGATTGCTTTGTCGAGCAGCATTTGGTGTTTTCTTCACTGCGGCCCTGAGGAGTTCTGCACCATCCAGCCTTTGGGGTTCTTCTCCGCGTTTTCCCTGAGGAGTTCTTCATCATGCCAATGTTGGTGTTGTTTTCACCTTCCAGCCCTTGAGAAGTGCTTCGTCTTCTAACATTTGGTGTTTCTGTTCTCTCATTCCAGGCCCTGAGAAGTTTTTCATCGTGCAGCTTTGGGTGCTTTCTTCACTACGGCCCTTGAGGAGTTCTTCATCGTGCAGCTTTTGGTGTTTTCTACAGTGAGGCGCTTTTTGGCATCTCCCATGTCTGCAGCCAGACCGACAGCTCCGTGCCTGACGTATGAAGAAGCACATTCTTCTGTTTGTTTTCAATCTGCCAACCGATCATTTCCTGTAGAGCTGTCTTTTTTCTACTGGGAGGTGCCATGTTCTGTCATGCTGCTATAAATCTCTTTCAAACCATTTCCGAGTTCTCTTGCCTCATGTACTGGGTTTACGTGGCAAGGTTTTGGGAGCGGGGGGGCCATCAGGGTGGGTTCTGCGAGAAGAATCCAGAAACTGCGCCATGGTAGAGAAGGGCCCGCTGCTGGCCACAGCCAGCCCAAGAAGCGCTGTTGTTTGTGCGCGCCTCTGAGAGGCCAGATTTAAGAAAGGTTAAAAAGATAAATAAAAAATTGCTGCGGAAGAGCAGCTGGGAGAGAGGGAGGAATGAGAAACAGCCTTGCAGACGCCAAGGTCAGTGAAGAGGGAGGGGGAGAGGTGCTCCAGGCGCCGGAGCCTGCAGCCTGTGCTGAGGACCACGGTGAAGCAGGCTGTCCCCCTGCAGCCCATGGTGTACCACGGTGGAGCAGGGTTCCACGCTGCAGCCCGCGGAGGAGACCCCGGTGGAGCAGGGGCAGAGAGCGACCGAGAAGGAGCGGCGGAGACAAAGCGCTACAGACTGACCGCAGCCCCATTGCTCCGCTCCCCTGAGCCGCTCGGGGGGAGGAGGTGGGAGAGGGTGCACCGGGGGGGAAAAATCTTACTGTCTCCCTACTCTGAGTCTGCTTTGCCCATCACGATACCTGCTGAGTGATCGCCCCGTCCTTATCTCAGCCCTTGAGCCCTTGGCATCGGATTGTCTCTCCCTTTCCCTTTCAGGAGGGGGAGTGAGAGAGCGGCCGGGCTGGAACTCGGCTGCCCACCCAAGTAAAAGCACCACACAGTAACACCTAAACTAAAGTCCCTTTGCTGCAACAGAAGTCCTTTCTTCCTTGTCCCACATCTATGGCCTGGGGAGAGGTTTGCTCGCTTTTTATTTGCAGCAGCCTTCTCCACAGCTCGGTTCTGCCTGCTCTTGACATTAAAGCCTTAGTCCAGTAATCCAATGGTTAATCCTTCCTTAGAGACCATGTTTCCTAAAAGTCTGATCCTGAGAAGGGTCGTTCTTAGCATCGCTTCCTGGGTTCCTTGGGTGCTTTCTGCTTGGTGTGTGTGTTCCTTGAAATACAATCCTCAGAAACGGACACAATCTCAGTGGAAAATTTCACAGTAGACCCCACGCTCTGGATAGAGCAGTCTTCCGTCAGCCGCTCCCTCTCACCTTCTTCAATCTGCTGATGGGAGCACGAGGTGGAGGGTGTCGAAGGCTTTCTGAAGGCGACACGTGGGGGTCTTCCCTGAGCGAGGTGTCCCGCTGTCAGAGAAGGAAACGGCTTTGTTGTTTGTTTCTCACCATCGGCACTTTGTTGCAGTTTCACCTGTGATTGCCTAACTACACATAACCTATTGGATTATTTCTTTGAGTGTTTTTGCAGGAGTGGACATTTAACTCATTACTTCAAATAGTGAGATCACGTTCATGCCATTCACTTACTTTTCAGCCAAATGCAACTTTTCATAGCATTTGCTAGCGTTGCAAGGGCCCAGCCATGACCGCTCTCCTCTTAAGGCACCCCCAGTGCTAAGGAGACGGGGAAAGACTTTGGGAGTGCATTTTGTGTCTTCCCAGTGGGATGCCGATGCGCTAAACTTCTCTATCACGGAGCGTGATGTGAATCTCCAAACCAAGCAACAACAACACAACAAAATCCAAAGGCTCTTGCTACTGTCTCCCATCATATTCTGCTAACAAAGCTGACAAAGCCTGGGACAGAAGAGCGGACAGTAAGGTGGGTTGAGAACTGGCTGACTGGCCGAGCTCGGAGGGTGGTGATCGGCGGCGCAGAGTCCGGTTGGAGACCTGTGACAAGCTCAGGGGTCGGTGCTGGGTCCCGTCTTGTTCGACAGCTTCATCAACGACTCTGATGAGGGAACAGCGTCCGCCCTCAGCAAGTATATGGTACATATACGCTGTATCAGACGCTGGTGATACAAAGCTGGGAGGAGTGGCCGGCACGCCAGAAGGCTGTGCTGCCATTCAGCGAGACCTGGACAGGCTGGAGAGCTGGGCAGGAAGAAACCAGAGGAGGCTTAACAAAAGCAAATTGCACCTGGGAAGTGTTATATATGGAGTGGTAATTTGTGTCCAGAAGATGGTTGATATTAATAAAGAAGGAGGAGATGTGGGAGTGTGGCCATGGGGGTCAGCAAACCCCGTGGTTAATGATAACAGTAGACTCTTAATGATGAGGCCATCAGGAATGTAAAAGAGCTTAGAGGGAACAAAGAAGGTTGATTCAGGAGACTCCATGCAGTCTCAGGGTTGCTTGTTCTCCAGCCATTAAGGCATGGAAGTTTCTGGGTGTTTGCTGCTGTTGTTATTTGCAAAGGTGTTTGACCAAGGAAAAGTTGTTTTTCAAAAGGACTGCTGTGGGGTGAAGGGTATAAGAGGGGAGCCTGTCCTCAAGATTAAAAAAAAAAAAAAAAAAAAAGGCAACACGATGCGATGAAGTTACGTCACCAATAAAAATGCAGAAAGAAGGAATGAAAAGGAACAGGCTAGCAGAATGCAGACCAGGACCGGCAACAGGCACATTGATCACCTCATGAAGATCGGTTCGGCCAAACTCAGCAAACTGTTCTGAGAAGCTCGTACTGAAAGTCGCTGGAAACGGGCGCACCAGAGCTGGAGAGAAGCTCAAGCTGAGAGAAGCAGAGCCTCACACACAGCTGCCCCTCGCTGGTAAGCAGTTGCGCATTATGGGGAATCATACGTCCTTAGGAACAAAGACTGTCCTGGTAACCTTACGGCTTATTCTCCTTCTGAACAATCAGACGGTTTATGATCCTGAAATATGGCACCAAATTGAGGTCAAGGCGTGGGACTCTGCAACTAAAAACGACAAGGTTGCAGTGGGATTGCTCAGCACCTGGCGAGCAGTCTCTGAGGCCTTAAAGAGCCCTGTGGGACCACAGTCAGACACGTGTGGTTTGCCAGACCGTGAGGGAGCTGCGGGCTCCTTCACTGATCTGACTGCTACGCCATCGGCCCCTCTGCTGCTACAGCCATCGAAGGCCTTTGCTGTTCCGCCCCCTGGTGAACTGGACGTGCCTTTGGACCCAGGCCCTATTGGCCTTGCAAAGGAGATGGATATGCTTTTCTTCGATGCGGGAAGCACGGGAAACATAAGGCCCGAAGACCGAGTTGCTTAACAACTTAAAGCGAGACATATTGCTACCACGACTAGCCCTGGAATTCTCTGGTGTTTGTAATCGAGAAAAGGAATGGAAAACGGAGACTGTTGTTTGTAATCAAGAAAAGGAATGGAAAACGGAGACTCTTACCTCATGGAACTTAAAGGATTGTTTGTTACCTTTTCTGATTGTACCTATGTATAGGTGTACTCAAGTTCAGTAAGTCGTGGAACTTAAAAGATTGTTTGTTACCTTTCCTGATTGTACGTATGTATAGCATACTCGGGTTTCGTATGTAAAAGCAGTGTTCTGTATATTTAGAATGTTGGATGTTTGTGCGTGCGTGTTGGTGGAGCACAGACTCCCCGCACACCCAGCGCTGTTTACTTGCCTTTTATACCTTTTATAAATATTCCTTTTATAACTATTACTAAATACAGATTGAGTTGAGACTTCACTTATAACAGAAGGAACAACCGCATGCATCAGCACAGGCTGGGGGATGACCTGCTGGAGAGGAGCTCTGCGGAGAAGGACCTGGGGGTCCTGGTGGATGACAGGTTGGCCATGAGCCAGCAGTGTGCCCTGGTGGCCAAGAAGGCCAACGGGATCCTGGGCTGCATTAAAAGGAGCACGGACAGCAGGTCAAGGGAGGTGATGCTGCCCCTCTACTCTGCCCTGGTCAGGCCTCACCTGGAGTACTGTGTCCAGTTCTGGGCTCCCCGGTACAAAAAAGACAGGGATCTCCTGGAAAGAGTCCAGCGGAGGGCCACACAAAGGATACGGGACCTGGAGCATCTCCCCTAGGAGGAAAGGCTGAGAGACCTGGCTCTGTTCAGCCTGCAGAAAAGAAGACTGAGAAGGGATCTTATCTAGAAACACCTGAGGTGTGGGAGACACAGGGATATGGCCAACCGCTTTTCAGAGGTCTGTGGGGACAGGACAAGGGGCAATGGCCACAAAATGGAGCACAGGAAGTTCCGCACCACTACGCGAAAGAACTTCTTCACGGTGAGGGTGACGCAGCACAGGGACAGGCTGCCCAGGGAGGCTGTGGAGTCTCCTTCTCTGGAGATATTCAAGGCCCGTCTGGACGCCCACCTGGGCAGCCTGCTATAAGGAAACCTGCTTTGGCAGGGCGGTTGGACCCGATGATCTCTGGAGGTCCCTTCCAACCCCTACAATTCTGGGAAAGGAGCCCCACAACGCTTAGCTTTCTCTATCTTCTGTTTAACCTATTGGAGTAACAGCTCCATTAATACAATGTTTCCACAGGCTTCTCACACTTGGATTACCCCTAACAATTGCAAACAGGAAGATGCAGTCTTTCTAGACCTGGCTTGCATCGATAAGAACCCCTGCTTTTGAAGACGACATCGAACGGCGAGTTGCGTAGCGGGGCCTTGGCCCTTCCACAGTCCACAGACTCAAAAGTTTGCAGAGCGGAAGCTTTGCAGAGCTGCACGAACACTGAAGATCCAGTTCTGCAAGAAGCTGATGCCAGAGCTACGTGGCACTGGGCAGTTTGGGTGAGGAAGAAAGAGACTGGCATTCTCACGGTGCATGGTTTAACCGAGTTTAGTCCTGTGGGCTGTGTCAACAGAACTGGCTTTGGTTTGTACCCTTGCAGGACACTGAGGACCCAGT
Organism: Aythya ferina; assembly: GCF_964211825.1. Classification (NCBI taxonomy): domain Eukaryota; kingdom Metazoa; phylum Chordata; class Aves; order Anseriformes; family Anatidae; genus Aythya; species Aythya ferina. The sequence goes on from NC_140298.1 coordinate 2,961,782, forward strand.
TTCAGGTCTGTGGGCAGCACGGCTAAGCGGGCAGTGTACTCTGTGTCACCGGGGACAGAGGAGGGATCGACTGATGGGCAATGTCAGTGTGCCCTGCACAATGCTGCCGCCACCTTGCTGGAGCAGTTGGCGTGCTCCTAGCGCCAAAACGTGCCTCTTGGAGGGCCGGGGGCAAGGCGAGGCAGAGCTCCAAGAGGAGGTGGTGTCAGGAAAGCCTCATGGCTCCTGCCAGGCACTGCGCCAGGCCTCAGCCCTGGGAGGCCAGCCCCGCCCTGCGGCCTCCTGGCGCCCATCGGCTGCCACAGCTCCATGCTGCCTAGCAACAAGCGCCAGCGGCCTCGCTACTGGCTGCGCCCAGAGGCGCCAAGGCAGGCGGCCAATGGGGCGGCGCCTGGCCGTGATGGAGCAGAGATGTCACAGGGCAGGGTGGCTGACATGGTGCTGGGTGTGCTGGGGCTGCGGCACTCCGGCGATGGTGGCGCACAGGCGAGGTGCGGCCTTTGCGCTGCTCGTGGCCCCTGAGGAGTGCTGCTGTGTGCAGCTCTCGGTGTTGTCTTCACTGGGTGACCCTGCAGGAGGGTGTCGTCGTGCACCTTTTGGTGTTCTTATTGCGGCAGCCCTGAGGAGATCTGCACCATCCAGCCTTTGGGGTTCTTCGCCATGTTTTCCCTGAGGAGAGCTTCAACAATCAGCTTTTTGTATTTTCTTCACTGTGGCGCTTGAGGAGTAATTCTTCATGGAGCTTTTTGGGGTTTCTTCACCTTGTGGTCCCTGAGGAGTTCTTCATCGTTCAGCTTTTCGGGATCTCTTCACCACGTTTCCTCTAAGGAGAGCTTCATCGTCCAGCTTTTGGTGTTTCTCCACTGCAGCCTCTGAGGAGTGCCTTCTTGAGCAGCTTTTGCTATTTTCTTCACTACATCGCTGAGGAGCTCTTCATCGTGCAGCTTTTGGGGGTTTTCCCCACACCACGTTTCCCCAGAGGAGTGCTTCATCAATCAGCTTTTTGCATTTTCTTCACTGTGGCGCTTGAGGAGTAATTCTTCGTGGAGCTTTGTGGCGTTTCTTCACCTTGTGGTCCCTGAGGAGTTCTTCATCGCTCAGCTTTTGGGCTTCTCTTCACTTTGCGACTCCGGAGGAATGCGTCATCGTGCAGCTTGTGGTCTTTTCTTCACTACGGCCCTGAGGAGTTCATCGTGCAGCTTGTGTTTTTTTGTTCTACTCGGCCTTGAGGAGCTCTGCACCATCCAGCCTTTGGGGTTCTTCGCCATGTTTTCCTTGAGGAGAGCTTCATCACGACAATTTTGGTGTTGTTTTCCCCTCCCAGCCCCTGAGGAGTGCTTCATCTTCTAACATTTGGTGCTTTTTTTTTTTCATTCTAGGTCCTGAGGAGTGCATCTGCGTGCAGCTTCTGGCGTATTCTTCATTGCGGCCCATGAGGACTTCTTCATCGTTCAGCTTCTTGGGATCTCTTCACCACGTTTCCTCTAAGGGGAGCTTCATCGTCCAGCTTTTCGTGTTTCTCCATTGCAGCCTCTGAGGAGTGCCTTCTTGAGCAGCTTTTGCTATTTTCTTCACTACATCGCTGAGGAGCTCTTCATCGTGCAGCTTTTGGGGGTTTTCCCCACACCACGTTTCCCCAGAGGAGTGCTTCATCAATCAGCTTTTTGCATTTTCTTCACTGTGGCGCTTGAGGAGTAATTCTTCGTGGAGCTTTTTGGCGTTTCTTCACCTTGTCGTCCCTGAGGAGTTCTTCATCGCGCAGCTTTTGGGCTTCTCTTCACTTTGCGACTCCGGAGGAATGCGTCATCGTGCAGCTTGTGGTCTTTTCTTCACTACGGCCCTGAGGAGTTCATCGTGCAGCTTGTGTTTTCTTGTTCTACTCGGCCCTGAGGAGCTCTGCACCATCCAGCCTTTGGGGTTCTTCGCCGTGTTTTCCCTGAGGAGAGCTTCATCACGACAATTTTGGTGTTGTTTTCCCCTTCCAGCCCCTGAGGAGTGCTTCATCTTCTAACATTTGGTGCTTTTTTTTTTTCATTCTAGGTCCTGAGGAGTGCTTCTGCGTGCAGCTTTTGGCGTATTCTTCATTGCGGCCCACGAGGAGTTCTTCATCGTTCAGCTTTTCGGGATCTCTTCACCACGTTTCCACTTTAGGAAAGCTTCATCGTCCAGCTTTTGGTGTTTCTCCACTGTAGCCTCTGAGGAGTGCCTTCTTGAGCAGTTTTTGGTGTGTTCTTCGCTACGGCCCTGAGGAGCTCTTCATCATGCAGCTTTTCTGGTTCTCTTCACTTTGGCCCTTGAGGATTGCTTTGTCGAGCAGCATTTGGTGTTTTCTTCACTGCGGCCCTGAGGAGTTCTGCACCATCCAGCCTTTGGGGTTCTTCTCCGCGTTTTCCCTGAGGAGTTCTTCATCATGCCAATGTTGGTGTTGTTTTCACCTTCCAGCCCTTGAGAAGTGCTTCGTCTTCTAACATTTGGTGTTTCTGTTCTCTCATTCCAGGCCCTGAGAAGTTTTTCATCGTGCAGCTTTGGGTGCTTTCTTCACTACGGCCCTTGAGGAGTTCTTCATCGTGCAGCTTTTGGTGTTTTCTACAGTGAGGCGCTTTTTGGCATCTCCCATGTCTGCAGCCAGACCGACAGCTCCGTGCCTGACGTATGAAGAAGCACATTCTTCTGTTTGTTTTCAATCTGCCAACCGATCATTTCCTGTAGAGCTGTCTTTTTTCTACTGGGAGGTGCCATGTTCTGTCATGCTGCTATAAATCTCTTTCAAACCATTTCCGAGTTCTCTTGCCTCATGTACTGGGTTTACGTGGCAAGGTTTTGGGAGCGGGGGGGCCATCAGGGTGGGTTCTGCGAGAAGAATCCAGAAACTGCGCCATGGTAGAGAAGGGCCCGCTGCTGGCCACAGCCAGCCCAAGAAGCGCTGTTGTTTGTGCGCGCCTCTGAGAGGCCAGATTTAAGAAAGGTTAAAAAGATAAATAAAAAATTGCTGCGGAAGAGCAGCTGGGAGAGAGGGAGGAATGAGAAACAGCCTTGCAGACGCCAAGGTCAGTGAAGAGGGAGGGGGAGAGGTGCTCCAGGCGCCGGAGCCTGCAGCCTGTGCTGAGGACCACGGTGAAGCAGGCTGTCCCCCTGCAGCCCATGGTGTACCACGGTGGAGCAGGGTTCCACGCTGCAGCCCGCGGAGGAGACCCCGGTGGAGCAGGGGCAGAGAGCGACCGAGAAGGAGCGGCGGAGACAAAGCGCTACAGACTGACCGCAGCCCCCATTGCTCCGCTCCCCTGAGCCGCTCGGGGGGAGGAGGTGGGAGAGGGTGCACCGGGGGGGAAAAATCTTACTGTCTCCCTACTCTGAGTCTGCTTTGCCCATCACGATACCTGCTGAGTGATCGCCCCGTCCTTATCTCAGCCCTTGAGCCCTTGGCATCGGATTTTCTCTCCCTTTCCCTTTCAGGAGGGGGAGTGAGAGAGCGGCCGGGCTGGAACTCGGCTGCCCACCCAAGTAAAAGCACCACACAGTAACACCTAAACTAAAGTCCCTTTGCTGCAACAGAAGTCCTTTCTTCCTTGTCCCACATCTATGGCCTGGGGAGAGGTTTGCTCGCTTTTTATTTGCAGCAGCCTTCTCCACAGCTCGGTTCTGCCTGCTCTTGACATTAAAGCCTTAGTCCAGTAATCCAATGGTTAATCCTTCCTTAGAGACCATGTTTCCTAAAAGTCTGATCCTGAGAAGGGTCGTTCTTAGCATCGCTTCCTGGGTTCCTTGGGTGCTTTCTGCTTGGTGTGTGTGTTCCTTGAAATACAATCCTCAGAAACGGACACAATCTCAGTGGAAAATTTCACAGTAGACCCCACGCTCTGGATAGAGCAGTCTTCCGTCAGCCGCTCCCTCTCACCTTCTTCAATCTGCTGATGGGAGCATGAGGTGGAGGGTGTCGAAGGCTTTCTGAAGGCGACACGTGGGGGTCTTCCCTGAGCGAGGTGTCCCGCTGTCAGAGAAGGAAATGGCTTTGTTGTTTGTTTCTCACCATCGGCACTTTGTTGCAGTTTCACCTGTGATTGCCTAACTACACATAACCTATTGGATTATTTCTTTGAGTGTTTTTGCAGGAGTGGACATTTAACTCATTACTTCAAATAGTGAGATCACGTTCATGCCATTCACTTACTTTTCAGCCAAATGCAACTTTTCATAGCATTTGCTAGCGTTGCAAGGGCCCAGCCATGACCGCTCTCCTCTTAAGGCACCCCCAGTGCTAAGGAGACGGGGAAAGACTTTGGGAGTGCATTTTGTGTCTTCCCAGTGGGATGCCGATGCGCTAAACTTCTCTATCACGGAGCGTGATGTGAATCTCCAAACCAAGCAACAACAACACAACAAAATCCAAAGGCTCTTGCTACTGTCTCCCATGATATCCTGCTAACAAAGCTGACAAAGCCTGGGACAGAAGAGCGGACAGTAAGGTGGGTTGAGAACTGGCTGACTGGCCGAGCTCGGAGGGTGGTGATCGGCGGCGCAGAGTCCGGTTGGAGACCTGTGACAAGCTCAGGGGTCGGTGCTGGGTCCCGTCTTGTTCGACAGCTTCATCAACGACTCTGATGAGGGAACAGCGTCCGCCCTCAGCAAGTATATGGTACATATACGCTGTATCAGACGCTGGTGATACAAAGCTGGGAGGAGTGGCCGGCACGCCAGAAGGCTGTGCTGCCATTCAGCGAGACCTGGACAGGCTGGAGAGCTGGGCAGGAAGAAACCAGAGGAGGCTTAACAAAAGCAAATTGCACCTGGGAAGTGTTATATATGGAGTGGTAATTTGTGTCCAGAAGATGGTTGATATTAATAAAGAAGGGGGAGATGTGGGAGTGTGGCCATGGGGGTCAGCAAACCCCGTGGTTAATGACAACAGTAGACTCTTAACGATGAGGCCATCAGGAATGTAAAAGAGCTTAGAGGGAACAAAGAAGGCTGATTCAGGAGACTCCATGCAGTCTCAGGGTTGCTTGTTCTCCAGCCCTTAAGGCATGGAAGTTTCTGGGTGTTTGCTGCTGTTGTTATTTGCAAAGGTGTTTGACCAAGGAAAAGTTGTTTTTCAAAAGGACTGCTGTGGGGTGAAGGGTATAAGAGGGGAGCCTGTCCTCAAGATTAAAAAAAAAAAAAGAAAAAAAAGGCAACACGATGCGATGAAGTTACGTCACCAATAAAAATGCAGAAAGAAGGAATGAAAAGGAACAGGCTAGCAGAATGCAGACCAGGACCGGCAACAGGCACATTGATCACCTCATGAAGATCGGTTCGGCCAAACTCAGCAAACTGTTCTGAGAAGCTCGTACTGAAAGTCGCTGGAAACGGGCGCACCAGAGCTGGAGAGAAGCTCAAGCTGAGAGAAGCAGAGCCTCACACACAGCTGCCCCTCGCTGGTAAGCAGTTGCGCATTATGGGGAATCATACGTCCTTAGGAACAAAGACTGTCCTGGTAACCTTACGGCTTATTCTCCTTCTGAACAATCAGACGGTTTATGATCCTGAAATATGGCACCAAATTGAGGTCAAGGCGTGGGACTCTGCAACTAAAAACGACAAGGTTGCAGTGGGATTGCTCAGCACCTGGCGAGCAGTCTCTGAGGCCTTAAAGAGCCCTGTGGGACCACAGTCAGACACGTGTGGTTTGCCAGACCGTGAGGGAGCTGCGGGCTCCTTCACTGATCTGACTGCTACGCCATCGGCCCCTCTGCTGCTACAGCCATCGAAGGCCTTTGCTGTTCCGCCCCCTGGTGAACTGGACGTGCCTTTGGACCCAGGCCCTATTGGCCTTGCAAAGGAGATGGATATGCTTTTCTTCGATGCGGGAAGCACGGGAAACATAAGGCCCGAAGACCGAGTTGCTTAACAACTTAAAGCGAGACATATTGCTACCACGACTAGCCCTGGAATTCTCTGGTGTTTGTAATCGAGAAAAGGAATGGAAAACGGAGACTGTTGTTTGTAATCAAGAAAAGGAATGGAAAACGGAGACTCTTACCTCATGGAACTTAAAGGATTGTTTGTTACCTTTTCTGATTGTACCTATGTATAGGTGTACTCAAGTTCAGTAAGTCGTGGAACTTAAAAGATTGTTTGTTACCTTTCCTGATTGTACGTATGTATAGCATACTCGGGTTTCGTATGTAAAAGCAGTGTTCTGTATATTTAGAATGTTGGATGTTTGTGCGTGCGTGTTGGTGGAGCACAGACTCCCCGCACACCCAGCGCTGTTTACTTGCCTTTTATACCTTTTATAAATATTCCTTTTATAACTATTACTAAATACAGATTGAGTTGAGACTTCACTTATAACAGAAGGAACAACCGCATGCATCAGCACAGGCTGGGGGATGACCTGCTGGAGAGGAGCTCTGCGGAGAAGGACCTGGGGGTCCTGGTGGATGACAGGTTGGCCATGAGCCAGCAGTGTGCCCTGGTGGCCAAGAAGGCCAACGGGATCCTGGGCTGCATTAAAAGGAGCACGGACAGCACGTCAAGGGAGGTGATGCTGCCCCTCTACTCTGCCCTGGTCAGGCCTCACCTGGAGTACTGTGTCCAGTTCTGGGCTCCCCGGTACAAAAAAGACAGGGATCTCCTGGAAAGAGTCCAGCGGAGGGCCACACAAACGATACGGGACCTGGAGCATCTCCCCTAGGAGGAAAGGCTGAGAGACCTGGCTCTGTTCAGCCTGCAGAAAAGAAGACTGAGAAGGGATCTTATCTAGAAACACCTGAGGTGTGGGAGACACAGGGATATGGCCAACCGCTTTTCAGAGGTCTGTGGGGACAGGACAAGGGGCAATGGCCACAAAATGGAGCACAGGAAGTTCCGCACCACTACGCGAAAGAACTTCTTCACGGTGAGGGTGACGCAGCACAGGGACAGGCTGCCCAGGGAGGCTGTGGAGTCTCCTTCTCTGGAGATATTCAAGGCCCGTCTGGACGCCCACCTGGGCAGCCTGCTATAAGGAAACCTGCTTTGGCAGGGCGGTTGGACCCGATGATCTCTGGAGGTCCCTTCCAACCCCTACAATTCTGGGAAACGAGCCCCACAACGCTTAGCTTTCTCTATCTTCTGTTTAACCTATTGGAGTAACAGCTCCATTAATACACTGTTTCCACAGGCTTCTCACACTTGGATTACCCCTAACAATTGCAAACAGGAAGATGCAGTCTTTCTAGACCTGGCTTGCATCGATAAGAACCCCTGCTTTTGAAGACGACATCGAACGGCGAGTTGCGTAGCGGGGCCTTGGTCCTTCCACAGTCCACAGACTCAAAAGTTTGCAGAGCGGAAGCTTTGCAGAGCTGCACGAACACTGAAGATCCAGTTCTGCAAGAAGCTGATGCCAGAGCTACGTGGCACTGGGCAGTTTGGGTGAGGAAGAAAGAGACTGGCATTCTCACGGTGCATGGTTTAACCGAGTTTAGTCCTGTGGGCTGTGTCAACAGAACTGGCTTTGGTTTGTACCCTTGCAGGACACTGAGGACCCAGTTTCAGGTCTGTGGGCAGCACGGCTAAGCGGGCAGTGTACTCTGTGTCACCGGGGACAGAGGAGGGATCGACTGATGGGCAATGTCAGTGTGCCCTGCACAATGCTGCCGCCACCTTGCTGGAGCAGTTGGCGTGCTCCTAGCGCCAAAACGTGCCTCTTGGAGGGCCGGGGGCAAGGCGAGGCAGAGCTCCAAGAGGAGGTGGTGTCAGGAAAGCCTCATGGCTCCTGCCAGGCACTGCGCCAGGCCTCAGCCCTGGGAGGCCAGCCCCGCCCTGCGGCCTCCTGGCGCCCATCGGCTGCCACAGCTCCATGCTGCCTAGCAACAAGCGCCAGCGGCCTCGCTACTGGCTGCGCCCAGAGGCGCCAAGGCAGGCGGCCAATGGGGCGGCGCCTGGCCGTGATGGAGCAGAGATGTCACAGGGCAGGGTGGCTGACATGGTGCTGGGTGTGCTGGGGCTGCGGCACTCCGGCGATGGTGGCGCACAGGCGAGGCGCGGCCTTTGCGCTGCTCGTGGCCCCTGAGGAGTGCTGCTGTGTGCAGCTCTCGGTGTTGTCTTCACTGGGTGACCCTGCAGGAGGGTGTCGTCGTGCACCTTTTGGTGTTCTTATTGCGGCAGCCCTGAGGAGATCTGCACCATCCAGCCTTTGGGGTTCTTCGCCATGTTTTCCCTGAGGAGAGCTTCAACAATCAGCTTTTTGTATTTTCTTCACTGTGGCGCTTGAGGAGTAATTCTTCATGGAGCTTTTTGGGGTTTCTTCACCTTGTGGTCCCTGAGGAGTTCTTCATCGCGCAGCTTTTGCTATTTTCTTCACTACATCGCTGAGGAGCTCTTCATCGTGCAGCTTTTGGGGGTTTTCCCCACACCACGTTTCCCCAGAGGAGTGCTTCATCAATCAGCTTTTTGCATTTTCTTCACTGTGGCGCTTGAGGAGTAATTCTTCGTGGAGCTTTTTGGCGTTTCTTCACCTTGTCGTCCCTGAGGAGTTCTTCATCGCGCAGCTTTTGGGCTTCTCTTCACTTTGCGACTCCGGAGGAATGCGTCATCGTGCAGCTTGTGGTCTTTTCTTCACTACGGCCCTGAGGAGTTCATCGTGCAGCTTGTGTTTTCTTGTTCTACTCGGCCCTGAGGAGCTCTGCACCATCCAGCCTTTGGGGTTCTTCGCCGTGTTTTCCCTGAGGAGAGCTTCATCACGACAATTTTGGTGTTGTTTTCCCCTTCCAGCCCCTGAGGAGTGCTTCATCTTCTAACATTTGGTGCTTTTTTTTTTTTCATTCTAGGTCCTGAGGAGTGCTTCTGCGTGCAGCTTTTGGCGTATTCTTCATTGCGGCCCACGAGGAGTTCTTCATCGTTCAGCTTTTCGGGATCTCTTCACCACGTTTCCACTTTAGGAAAGCTTCATCGTCCAGCTTTTGGTGTTTCTCCACTGTAGCCTCTGAGGAGTGCCTTCTTGAGCAGTTTTTGGTGTGTTCTTCGCTACGGCCCTGAGGAGCTCTTCATCATGCAGCTTTTCTGGTTCTCTTCACTTTGGCCCTTGAGGATTGCTTTGTCGAGCAGCATTTGGTGTTTTCTTCACTGCGGCCCTGAGGAGTTCTGCACCATCCAGCCTTTGGGGTTCTTCTCCGCGTTTTCCCTGAGGAGTTCTTCATCATGCCAATGTTGGTGTTGTTTTCACCTTCCAGCCCTTGAGAAGTGCTTCGTCTTCTAACATTTGGTGTTTCTGTTCTCTCATTCCAGGCCCTGAGAAGTTTTTCATCGTGCAGCTTTGGGTGCTTTCTTCACTACGGCCCTTGAGGAGTTCTTCATCGTGCAGCTTTTGGTGTTTTCTACAGTGAGGCGCTTTTTGGCATCTCCCATGTCTGCAGCCAGACCGACAGCTCCGTGCCTGACGTATGAAGAAGCACATTCTTCTGTTTGTTTTCAATCTGCCAACCGATCATTTCCTGTAGAGCTGTCTTTTTTCTACTGGGAGGTGCCATGTTCTGTCATGCTGCTATAAATCTCTTTCAAACCATTTCCGAGTTCTCTTGCCTCATGTACTGGGTTTACGTGGCAAGGTTTTGGGAGCGGGGGGGCCATCAGGGTGGGTTCTGCGAGAAGAATCCAGAAACTGCGCCATGGTAGAGAAGGGCCCGCTGCTGGCCACAGCCAGCCCAAGAAGCGCTGTTGTTTGTGCGCGCCTCTGAGAGGCCAGATTTAAGAAAGGTTAAAAAGATAAATAAAAAATTGCTGCGGAAGAGCAGCTGGGAGAGAGGGAGGAATGAGAAACAGCCTTGCAGACGCCAAGGTCAGTGAAGAGGGAGGGGGAGAGGTGCTCCAGGCGCCGGAGCCTGCAGCCTGTGCTGAGGACCACGGTGAAGCAGGCTGTCCCCCTGCAGCCCATGGTGTACCACGGTGGAGCAGGGTTCCACGCTGCAGCCCGCGGAGGAGACCCCGGTGGAGCAGGGGCAGAGAGCGACCGAGAAGGAGCGGCGGAGACAAAGCGCTACAGACTGACCGCAGCCCCCATTGCCCCGCTCCCCTGAGCCGCTCGGGGGGAGGAGGTGGGAGAGGGTGCACCGGGGGGGAAAAATCTTACTGTCTCCCTACTCTTGAGTCTGCTTTGCCCATCACGATACCTGCTGAGTGATCGCCCCGTCCTTATCTCAGCCCTTGAGCCCTTGGCATCGGATTTTCTCTCCCTTTCCCTTTCAGGAGGGGGAGTGAGAGAGCGGCCGGGCTGGAACTCGGCTGCCCACCCAAGTAAAAGCACCACACAGTAACACCTAAACTAAAGTCCCTTTGCTGCAACAGAAGTCCTTTCTTCCTTGTCCCACATCTATGGCCTGGGGAGAGGTTTGCTCGCTTTTTATTTGCAGCAGCCTTCTCCACAGCTCGGTTCTGCCTGCTCTTGACATTAAAGCCTTAGTCCAGTAATCCAATGGTTAATCCTTCCTTAGAGACCATGTTTCCTAAAAGTCTGATCCTGAGAAGGGTCGTTCTTAGCATCGCTTCCTGGGTTCCTTGGGTGCTTTCTGCTTGGTGTGTGTGTTCCTTGAAATACAATCCTCAGAAACGGACACAATCTCAGTGGAAAATTTCACAGTAGACCCCACGCTCTGGATAGAGCAGTCTTCCGTCAGCCGCTCCCTCTCACCTTCTTCAATCTGCTGATGGGAGCACGAGGTGGAGGGTGTCGAAGGCTTTCTGAAGGCGACACGTGGGGGTCTTCCCTGAGCGAGGTGTCCCGCTGTCAGAGAAGGAAACGGCTTTGTTGTTTGTTTCTCACCATCGGCACTTTGTTGCAGTTTCACCTGTGATTGCCTAACTACACATAACCTATTGGATTATTTCTTTGAGTGTTTTTGCAGGAGTGGACATTTAACTCATTACTTCAAATAGTGAGATCACGTTCATGCCATTCACTTACTTTTCAGCCAAATGCAACTTTTCATAGCATTTGCTAGCGTTGCAAGGGCCCAGCCATGACCGCTCTCCTCTTAAGGCACCCCCAGTGCTAAGGAGACGGGGAAAGACTTTGGGAGTGCATTTTGTGTCTTCCCAGTGGGATGCCGATGCGCTAAACTTCTCTATCACGGAGCGTGATGTGAATCTCCAAACCAAGCAACAACAACACAACAAAATCCAAAGGCTCTTGCTACTGTCTCCCATGATATTCTGCTAACAAAGCTGACAAAGCCTGGGACAGAAGAGCGGACAGTAAGGTGGGTTGAGAACTGGCTGACTGGCCGAGCTCGGAGGGTGGTGATCGGCGGCGCAGAGTCCGGTTGGAGACCTGTGACAAGCTCAGGGGTCGATGCTGGGTCCCGTCTTGTTCGACAGCTTCATCAACGACTCTGATGAGGGAACAGCGTCCGCCCTCAGCAAGTATATGATACATATACGCTGTATCAGACGCTGGTGATACAAAGCTGGGAGGAGTGGCCGGCACGCCAGAAGGCTGTGCTGCCATTCAGCGAGACCTGGACAGGCTGGAGAGCTGGGCAGGAAGAAACCAGAGGAGGCTTAACAAAAGCAAATTGCACCTGGGAAGTGTTATATATGGAGTGGTAATTTGTGTCCAGAAGATGGTTGATATTAATAAAGAAGGAGGAGATGTGGGAGTGTGGCCATGGGGGTCAGCAAACCCCGTGGTTAATGATAACAGTAGACTCTTAAGGATGAGGCCATCAGGAATGTAAAAGAGCTTAGAGGGAACAAAGAAGGTTGATTCAGGAGACTCCATGCAGTCTCAGGGTTGCTTGTTCTCCAGCCCTTAAGGCATGGAAGTTTCTGGGTGTTTGCTGCTGTTGTTATTTGCAAAGGTGTTTGACCAAGGAAAAGTTGTTTTTCAAAAGGACTGCTGTGGGGTGAAGGGTATAAGAGGGGAGCCTGTCCTCAAGATTAAAAAAAAAAAAAAAAAAAAAGGCAACACGATGCGATGAAGTTACGTCACCAATAAAAATGCAGAAAGAAGGAATGAAAAGGAACAGGCTAGCAGAATGCAGACCAGGACCGGCAACAGGCACATTGATCACCTCATGAAGATCGGTTCGGCCAAACTCAGCAAACTGTTCTGAGAAGCTCGTACTGAAAGTCGCTGGAAACGGGCGCACCAGAGCTGGAGAGAAGCTCAAGCTGAGAGAAGCAGAGCCTCACACACAGCTGCCCCTCGCTGGTAAGCAGTTGCGCATTATGGGGAATCATACGTCCTTAGGAACAAAGACTGTCCTGGTAACCTTACGGCTTATTCTCCTTCTGAACAATCAGACGGTTTATGATCCTGAAATATGGCACCAAATTGAGGTCAAGGCGTGGGACTCTGCAACTAAAAACGACAAGGTTGCAGTGGGATTGCTCAGCACCTGGCGAGCAGTCTCTGAGGCCTTAAAGAGCCCTGTGGGACCACAGTCAGACACGTGTGGTTTGCCAGACAGCGAGGGAGCTGCAGGCTCCTTCACTGATCTGACTGCTACGCCATCGGCCCCTCTTCTGCTACAGCCATCGAAGGCCTTTGCTGTTCCGCCCCCTGGTGAACTGGACGTGCCTTTGGACCCAGGCCCTATTGGCCTTGCAAAGGAGATGGATATGCTTTTCTTCGATGCGGGAAGCACGGGAAACATAAGGCCCGAAGACCGAGTTGCTTAACAACTTAAAGCGAGACATATTGCTACCACGACTAGCCCTGGAATTCTCTGGTGTTTGTAATCGAGAAAAGGAATGGAAAACGGAGACTGTTGTTTGTAATCAAGAAAAGGAATGGAAAACGGAGACTCTTACCTCATGGAACTTAAAGGATTGTTTGTTACCTTTTCTGATTGTACCTATGTATAGGTGTACTCAAGTTCAGTAAGTCGTGGAACTTAAAAGATTGTTTGTTACCTTTCCTGATTGTACGTATGTATAGCATACTCGGGTTTCGTATGTAAAAGCAGTGTTCTGTATATTTAGAATGTTGGATGTTTGTGCGTGCGTGTTGGTGGAGCACAGACTCCCCGCACACCCAGCGCTGTTTACTTGCCTTTTATACCTTTTATAAATATTCCTTTTATAACTATTACTAAATACAGATTGAGTTGAGACTTCACTTATAACAGAAGGAACAACCGCATGCATCAGCACAGGCTGGGGGATGACCTGCTGGAGAGGAGCTCTGCGGAGAAGGACCTGGGGGCCCTGGTGGATGACAGGTTGGCCATGAGCCAGCAGTGTGCCCTGGTGGCCAAGAAGGCCAACGGGATCCTGGGCTGCATTAAAAGGAGCACGGACAGCACGTCAAGGGAGGTGATGCTGCCCCTCTACTCTGCCCTGGTCAGGCCTCACCTGGAGTACTGTGTCCAGTTCTGGGCTCCCCGGTACAAAAAAGACAGGGATCTCCTGGAAAGAGTCCAGCGGAGGGCCACACAAACGATACGGGACCTGGAGCATCTTTCCTAGGAGGAAAGGCTGAGAGACCTGGCTCTGTTCAGCCTGCAGAAAAGAAGACTGAGAAGGGATCTTATCTAGAAATACCTGAGGTGTGGGAGACACAGGGATATGGCCAACCGCTTTTCAGAGGTCTGTGGGGACAGGACAAGGGGCAATGGCCACAAAATGGAGCACAGGAAGTTCCGCACCACTACGCGAAAGAACTTCTTCACGGTGAGGGTGACGCAGCACAGGGACAGGCTGCCCAGGGAGGCTGTGGAGTCTCCTTCTCTGGAGATATTCAAGGCCCGTCTGGACGCCCACCTGGGCAGCCTGCTATAAGGAAACCTGCTTTGGCAGGGGAGTTGGACCCGATGATCTCTGGAGGTCCCTTCCAACCCCTACAATTCTGGGAAACGAGCCCCACAACGCCTAGCTTTCTCTATCTTCTGTTTAACCTATTGGAGTAACAGCTCCATTAATACAATGTTTCCACAGGCTTCTCACACTTGGATTACCCCTAACAATTGCAAACAGGAAGATGCAGTCTTTCTAGACCTGGCTTGCATCGATAAGAACCCCTGCTTTTGAAGACGACATCGAACGGCGAGTTGCGTAGCGGGGCCTTGGTCCTTCCACAGTCCACAGACTCAAAAGTTTGCAGAGCGGAAGCTTTGCAGAGCTGCACGAACACTGAAGATCCAGTTCTGCAAGAAGCTGATGCCAGAGCTACGTGGCACCGGGCAGTTTGGGTGAGGAAGAAAGAGACTGGCATTCTCACGGTGCATGGTTTAACCGAGTTTAGTCCCGTGGGCTGTGTCAACAGAACTGGCTTTGGTTTGTACCCTTGCAGGACACTGAGGACCCAGTTTCAGGTCTGTGGGCAGCACGGCTAAGCGGGCAGTGTACTCTGTGTCACCGGGGACAGAGGAGGGATCGACTGATGGGCAATGTCAGTGTGCCCTGCACAATGCTGCCGCCACCTTGCTGGAGCAGTTGGCGTGCTCCTAGCGCCAAAACGTGCCTCTTGGAGGGCTGGGGGCAACGCGAGGCAGAGCTCCAAGAGGAGGTGGTGTCAGGAAAGCCTCATGGCTCCTGCCAGGCACTGCGCCAGGCCTCAGCCCTGGGAGGCCAGCCCCGCCCTGCGGCCTCCTGGCGCCCATCGGCTGCCACAGCTCCATGCTGCCTAGCAACAAGCGCCAGCGGCCTCGCTACTGGCTGCGCCCAGAGGCGCCAAGGCAGGCGGCCAATGGGGCGGCGCCTGGCCGTGATGGAGCAGAGATGTCACAGGGCAGGGTGGCTGACATGGTGCTGGGTGTGCTGGGGCTGCGGCACTCCGGCGATGGTGGCGCACAGGCGAGGCGCGGCCTTTGCGCTGCTCGTGGCCCCTGAGGAGTGCTGCTGTGTGCAGCTCTCGGTGTTGTCTTCACTGGGTGACCCTGCAGGAGGGTGTCGTCGTGCACCTTTCGGTGTTCTTATTGCGGCAGCCCTGAGGAGATCTGCACCATCCAGCCTTTGGGGTTCTTCGCCATGTTTTCCCTGAGGAGAGCTTCAACAATCAGCTTTTTGTATTTTCTTCACTGTGGCGCTTGAGGAGTAATTCTTCATGGAGCTTTTTGGGGTTTCTTCACCTTGTGGTCCCTGAGGAGTTCTTCATCGCGCAGCTTTTGCTATTTTCTTCACTACATCGCTGAGGAGCTCTTCATCGTGCAGCTTTTGGGGGTTTTCCCCACACCACGTTTCCCCAGAGGAGTGCTTCATCAATCAGCTTTTTGCATTTTCTTCACTGTGGCGCTTGAGGAGTAATTCTTCGTGGAGCTTTTTGGCGTTTCTTCACCTTGTCGTCCCTGAGGAGTTCTTCATCGCGCAGCTTTTGGGCTTCTCTTCACTTTGCGACTCCGGAGGAATGCGTCATCGTGCAGCTTGTGGTCTTTTCTTCACTACGGCCCTGAGGAGTTCATCGTGCAGCTTGTGTTTTCTTGTTCTACTCGGCCCTGAGGAGCTCTGCACCATCCAGCCTTTGGGGTTCTTCGCCGTGTTTTCCCTGAGGAGAGCTTCATCACGACAATTTTGGTGTTGTTTTCCCCTCCCGGCCCCTGAGGAGTGCTTCATCTTCTAACATTTGGTGCTTTTTTTTTTTCATTCTAGGTCCTGAGGAGTGCTTCTGCGTGCAGCTTCTGGCGTATTCTTCATTGCGGCCCATGAGGACTTCTTCATCGTTCAGCTTCTTGGGATCTCTTCACCATGTTTCCTCTAAGGAGAGCTTCATCGTCCAGCTTTTCGTGTTTCTCCATTGCAGCCTCTGAGGAGTGCCTTCTTGAGCAGCTTTTGCTATTTTCTTCACTACATCGCTGAGGAGCTCTTCATCGTGCAGCTTTTGGGGGTTTTCCCCACACCACGTTTCCCCAGAGGAGTGCTTCATCAATCAGCTTTTTGCATTTTCTTCACTGTGGCGCTTGAGGAGTAATTCTTCGTGGAGCTTTTTGGCGTTTCTTCACCTTGTGGTCCCTGAGGAGTTCTTCATCGCGCAGCTTTTGGGCTTCTCTTCACTTTGCGACTCCGGAGGAATGCGTCATCGTGCAGCTTGTGGTCTTTTCTTCACTACGGCCCTGAGGAGTTCATCGTGCAGCTTGTGTTTTCTTGTTCTACTCGGCCCTGAGGAGCTCTGCACCATCCAGCCTTTGGGGTTCTTCGCCGTGTTTTCCCTGAGGAGAGCTTCATCACGACAATTTTGGTGTTGTTTTCCCCTTCCAGCCCCTGAGGAGTGCTTCATCTTCTAACATTTGGTGCTTTTTTTTTTTCATTCTAGGTCCTGAGGAGTGCTTCTGCGTGCAGCTTTTGGCGTATTCTTCATTGCGGCCCACGAGGAGTTCTTCATCGTTCAGCTTTTCGGGATCTCTTCACCACGTTTCCACTTTAGGAAAGCTTCATCGTCCAGCTTTTGGTGTTTCTCCACTGTAGCCTCTGAGGAGTGCCTTCTTGAGCAGTTTTTGGTGTGTTCTTCGCTACGGCCCTGAGGAGCTCTTCATCATGCAGCTTTTCTGGTTCTCTTCACTTTGGCCCTTGAGGATTGCTTTGTCGAGCAGCATTTGGTGTTTTCTTCACTGCGGCCCTGAGGAGTTCTGCACCATCCAGCCTTTGGGGTTCTTCTCCGCGTTTTCCCTGAGGAGTTCTTCATCATGCCAATGTTGGTGTTGTTTTCACCTTCCAGCCCTTGAGAAGTGCTTCGTCTTCTAACATTTGGTGTTTCTGTTCTCTCATTCCAGGCCCTGAGAAGTTTTTCATCGTGCAGCTTTGGGTGCTTTCTTCACTACGGCCCTTGAGGAGTTCTTCATCGTGCAGCTTTTGGTGTTTTCTACAGTGAGGCGCTTTTTGGCATCTCCCATGTCTGCAGCCAGACCGACAGCTCCGTGCCTGACGTATGAAGAAGCACATTCTTCTGTTTGTTTTCAATCTGCCAACCGATCATTTCCTGTAGAGCTGTCTTTTTTCTACTGGGAGGTGCCATGTTCTGTCATGCTGCTATAAATCTCTTTCAAACCATTTCCGAGTTCTCTTGCCTCATGTACTGGGTTTACGTGGCAAGGTTTTGGGAGCGGGGGGGCCATCAGGGTGGGTTCTGCGAGAAGAATCCAGAAACTGCGCCATGGTAGAGAAGGGCCCGCTGCTGGCCACAGCCAGCCCAAGAAGCGCTGTTGTTTGCGCGCGCCTCTGAGAGGCCAGATTTAAGAAAGGTTAAAAAGATAAATAAAAAATTGCTGCGGAAGAGCAGCTGGGAGAGAGGGAGGAATGAGAAACAGCCTTGCAGACGCCAAGGTCAGTGAAGAGGGAGGGGGAGAGGTGCTCCAGGCGCCGGAGCCTGCAGCCTGTGCTGAGGACCACGGTGAAGCAGGCTGTCCCCCTGCAGCCCATGGTGTACCACGGTGGAGCAGGGTTCCACGCTGCAGCCCGCGGAGGAGACCCCGGTGGAGCAGGGGCAGAGAGCGACCGAGAAGGAGCGGCGGAGACAAAGCGCTACAGACTGACCGCAGCCCCCATTGCTCCGCTCCCCTGAGCCGCTCGGGGGGAGGAGGTGGGAGAGGGTGCACCGGGGGGGAAAAATCTTACTGTCTCCCTACTCTGAGTCTGCTTTGCCCATCACGATACCTGCTGAGTGATCGCCCCGTCCTTATCTCAGCCCTTGAGCCCTTGGCATCGGATTTTCTCTCCCTTTCCCTTTCAGGAGGGGGAGTGAGAGAGCGGCCGGGCTGGAACTCGGCTGCCCACCCAAGTAAAAGCACCACACAGTAACACCTAAACTAAAGTCCCTTTGCTGCAACAGAAGTCCTTTCTTCCTTGTCCCACATCTATGGCCTGGGGAGAGGTTTGCTCGCTTTTTATTTGCAGCAGCCTTCTCCACAGCTCGGTTCTGCCTGCTCTTGACATTAAAGCCTTAGTCCAGTAATCCAATGGTTAATCCTTCCTTAGAGACCATGTTTCCTAAAAGTCTGATCCTGAGAAGGGTCGTTCTTAGCATCGCTTCCTGGGTTCCTTGGGTGCTTTCTGCTTGGTGTGTGTGTTCCTTGAAATACAATCCTCAGAAACGGACACAATCTCAGTGGAAAATTTCACAGTAGACCCCACGCTCTGGATAGAGCAGTCTTCCGTCAGCCGCTCCCTCTCACCTTCTTCAATCTGCTGATGGGAGCACGAGGTGGAGGGTGTCGAAGGCTTTCTGAAGGCGACACGTGGGGGTCTTCCCTGAGCGAGGTGTCCCGCTGTCAGAGAAGGAAACGGCTTTGTTGTTTGTTTCTCACCATCGGCACTTTGTTGCAGTTTCACCTGTGATTGCCTAACTACACATAACCTTTTGGTTTATTTCTTTGAGTGTTTTTGCAGGAGTGGACATTTAACTCATTACTTCAAAGTGAGATCACGTTCATGCCATTCACTTACTTTTCAGCCAAATGCAACTTTTCATAGCATTTGCTAGCGTTGCAAGGGCCCAGCCATGACCGCTCTCCTCTTAAGGCACCCCCAGTGCTAAGGAGACGGGGAAAGACTTTGGGAGTGCATTTTGTGTCTTCCCAGTGGGATGCCGATGCGCTAAACTTCTCTATCACGGAGCGTGATGTGAATCTCCAAACCAAGCAACAACAACACAACAAAATCCAAAGGCTCTTGCTACTGTCTCCCATGATATCCTGCTAACAAAGCTGACAAAGCCTGGGACAGAAGAGCGGACAGTAAGGTGGGTTGAGAACTGGCTGACTGGCCGAGCTCGGAGGGTGGTGATCGGCGGCGCAGAGTCCGGTTGGAGACCTGTGACAAGCTCAGGGGTCGGTGCTGGGTCCCGTCTTGTTCGACAGCTTCATCAACGACTCTGATGAGGGAACAGCGTCCGCCCTCAGCAAGTATATGGTACATATACGCTGTATCAGACGCTGGTGATACAAAGCTGGGAGGAGTGGCCGGCACGCCAGAAGGCTGTGCTGCCATTCAGCGAGACCTGGACAGGCTGGAGAGCTGGGCAGGAAGAAACCAGAGGAGGCTTAACAAAAGCAAATTGCACCTGGGAAGTGTTATATATGGAGTGGTAATTTGTGTCCAGAAGATGGTTGATATTAATAAAGAAGGGGGAGATGTGGGAGTGTGGCCATGGGGGTCAGCAAACCCCGTGGTTAATGACAACAGTAGACTCTTAACGATGAGGCCATCAGGAATGTAAAAGAGCTTAGAGGGAACAAAGAAGGCTGATTCAGGAGACTCCATGCAGTCTCAGGGTTGCTTGTTCTCCAGCCCTTAAGGCATGGAAGTTTCTGGGTGTTTGCTGCTGTTGTTATTTGCAAAGGTGTTTGACCAAGGAAAAGTTGTTTTTCAAAAGGACTGCTGTGGGGTGAAGGGTATAAGCGGGGAGCCTGTCCTCAAGATTAAAAAAAAAAAAAAAAAAAAAAAGGCAACACGATGCGATGAAGTTACGTCACCAATAAAAATGCAGAAAGAAGGAATGAAAAGGAACAGGCTAGCAGAATGCAGACCAGGACCGGCAACAGGCACATTGATCACCTCATGAAGATCGGTTCGGCCAAACTCAGCAAACTGTTCTGAGAAGCTCGTACTGAAAGTCGCTGGAAACGGGCGCACCAGAGCTGGAGAGAAGCTCAAGCTGAGAGAAGCAGAGCCTCACACACAGCTGCCCCTCGCTGGTAAGCAGTTGCGCATTATGGGGAATCATACGTCCTTAGGAACAAAGACTGTCCTGGTAACCTTACGGCTTATTCTCCTTCTGAACAATCAGACGGTTTATGATCCTGAAATATGGCACCAAATTGAGGTCAAGGCGTGGGACTCTGCAACTAAAAACGACAAGGTTGCAGTGGGATTGCTCAGCACCTGGCGAGCAGTCTCTGAGGCCTTAAAGAGCCCTGTGGGACCACAGTCAGACACGTGTGGTTTGCCAGACAGCGAGGGAGCTGCAGGCTCCTTCACTGATCTGACTGCTACGCCATCGGCCCCTCTTCTGCTACAGCCATCGAAGGCCTTTGCTGTTCCGCCCCCTGGTGAACTGGACATGCCTTTGGACCCAGGCCCTATTGGCCTTGCAAAGGAGATGGATATGCTTTTCTTCGATGCGGGAAGCACGGGAAACATAAGGCCCGAAGACCGAGTTGCTTAACAACTTAAAGCGAGACATATTGCTACCACGACTAGCCCTGGAATTCTCTGGTGTTTGTAATCAAGAAAAGGAATGGAAAACGGAGACTGTTGTTTGTAATCAAGAAAAGGAATGGAAAACGGAGACTCTTACCTCATGGAACTTAAAGGATTGTTTGTTACCTTTTCTGATTGTACCTATGTATAGGTGTACTCAAGTTCAGTAAGTCGTGGAACTTAAAAGATTGTTTGTTACCTTTCCTGATTGTACGTATGTATAGCATACTCGGGTTTCGTATGTAAAAGCAGTGTTCTGTATATTTAGAATGTTGGATGTTTGTGCGTGCGTGTTGGTGGAGCACAGACTCCCCGCACACCCAGCGCTGTTTACTTGCCTTTTATACCTTTTATAAATATTCCTTTTATAACTATTACTAAATACAGATTGAGTTGAGACTTCACTTATAACAGAAGGAACAACCGCATGCATCAGCACAGGCTGGGGGATGACCTGCTGGAGAGGAGCTCTGCGGAGAAGGACCTGGGGGCCCTGGTGGATGACAGGTTGGCCATGAGCCAGCAGTGTGCCCTGGTGGCCAAGAAGGCCAACGGGATCCTGGGCTGCATTAAAAGGAGCACGGACAGCACGTCAAGGGAGGTGATGCTGCCCCTCTACTCTGCCCTGGTCAGGCCTCACCTGGAGTACTGTAGCCAGTTCTGGGCTCCCCGGTACAAAAAAGACAGGGATCTCCTGGAAAGAGTCCAGCGGAGGGCCACACAAAGGATACGGGACCTGGAGCATCTCCCCTAGGAGGAAAGGCTGAGAGACCTGGCTCTGTTCAGCCTGCAGAAAAGAAGACTGAGAAGGGACCTTATCTAGAAATACCTGAGGTGTGGGAGACACAGGGATATGGCCAGCCGCTTTTCAGAGGTCTGTGGGGACAGGACAAGGGGCAATGGCCACAAAATGGAGCACAGGAAGTTCCGCACCACTACGCGAAAGAACTTCTTCACGGTGAGGGTGACGCAGCACAGGGACAGGCTGCCCAGGGAGGCTGTGGAGTCTCCTTCTCTGGAGATATTCAAGGCCCGTCTGGACGCCCACCTGGGCAGCCTGCTATAAGGAAACCTGCTTTGGCAGGGGAGTTGGACCCGATGATCTCTGGAGGTCCCTTCCAACCCCTACAATTCTGGGAAACGAGCCCCACAACGCCTAGCTTTCTCTATCTTCTGTTTAACCTATTGGAGTAACAGCTCCATTAATACAATGTTTCCACAGGCTTCTCACACTTGGATTACCCCTAACAATTGCAAACAGGAAGATGCAGTCTTTCTAGACCTGGCTTGCATCGATAAGAACCCCTGCTTTTGAAGACGACATCGAACGGCGAGTTGCGTAGCGGGGCCTTGGTCCTTCCACAGTCCACAGACTCAAAAGTTTGCAGAGCGGAAGCTTTGCAGAGCTGCACGAACACTGAAGATCCAGTTCTGCAAGAAGCTGATGCCAGAGCTACGTGGCACCGGGCAGTTTGGGTGAGGAAGAAAGAGACTGGCATTCTCACGGTGCATGGTTTAACCGAGTTTAGTCCTGTGGGCTGTGTCAACAGAACTGGCTTTGGTTTGTACCCTTGCAGGACACTGAGGACCCAGTTTCAGGTCTGTGGGCAGCACGGCTAAGCGGGCAGTGTACTCTGTGTCACCGGGGACAGAGGAGGGATCGACTGATGGGCAATGTCAGTGTGCCCTGCACAATGCTGCCGCCACCTTGCTGGAGCAGTTGGCGTGCTCCTAGCGCCAAAACGTGCCTCTTGGAGGGCCGGGGGCAAGGCGAGGCAGAGCTCCAAGAGGAGGTGGTGTCAGGAAAGCCTCATGGCTCCTGCCAGGCACTGCGCCAGGCCTCAGCCCTGGGAGGCCAGCCCCGCCCTGCGGCCTCCTGGCGCCCATCGGCTGCCACAGCTCCATGCTGCCTAGCAACAAGCGCCAGCGGCCTCGCTACTGGCTGCGCCCAGAGGCGCCAAGGCAGGCGGCCAATGGGGCGGCGCCTGGCCGTGATGGAGCAGAGATGTCACAGGGCAGGGTGGCTGACATGGTGCTGGGTGTGCTGGGGCTGCGGCACTCCGGCGATGGTGGCGCACAGGCGAGGCGCGGCCTTTGCGCTGCTCGTGGCCCCTGAGGAGTGCTGCTGTGTGCAGCTCTCGGTGTTGTCTTCACTGGGTGACCCTGCAGGAGGGTGTCGTCGTGCACCTTTCGGTGTTCTTATTGCGGCAGCCCTGAGGAGATCTGCACCATCCAGCCTTTGGGGTTCTTCGCCATGTTTTCCCTGAGGAGAGCTTCAACAATCAGCTTTTTGTATTTTCTTCACTGTGGCGCTTGAGGAGTAATTCTTCATGGAGCTTTTTGGGGTTTCTTCACCTTGTGGTCCCTGAGGAGTTCTTCATTGTTCAGCTTTTCGGGATCTCTTCACCACGTTTCCTCTAAGGAGAGCTTCATCGTCCAGCTTTTGGTGTTTCTCCACTGCAGCCTCTGAGGAGTGCCTTCTTGAGCAGCTTTTGCTATTTTCTTCACTACATCGCTGAGGAGCTCTTCATCGTGCAGCTTTTGGGGGTTTTCCCCACACCACGTTTCCCCAGAGGAGTGCTTCATCAATCAGCTTTTTGCATTTTCTTCACTGTGGCGCTTGAGGAGTAATTCTTCGTGGAGCTTTTTGGGGTTTCTTCACCTTGTGGTCCCTGAGGAGTTCTTCATCGCGCAGCTTTTGGGCTTCTCTTCACTTTGCGACTCCAGAGGAATGCATCATCGTGCAGCTTGTGGTCTTTTCTTCACTACGGCCCTGAGGAGTTCATCGTGAGGCTTGTGGTTTTTTGTTCTACTCGGCCTTGAGGAGCTCTGCACCATCCAGCCTTTGGGGTTCTTCGCCGTGTTTTCCCTGAGGAGAGCTTCATCACGACAATTTTGGTGTTGTTTTCCCCTCCCAGAGCCTGAGAAGTGCTTCATCTTCTAACATTTGGTGTTTTTTTCATTCTAGGTCCTGAGGAGTGCTTCTGCGTGCAGCTTTTGGCGTATTCTTCATTGCGGCCCACGAGGAGTTCTTCATCGTTCAGCTTTTCGGGATCTCTTCACCACGTTTCCACTTTAGGAAAGCTTCATCGTCCAGCTTTTGGTGTTTCTCCACTGTAGCCTCTGAGGAGTGCCTTCTTGAGCAGTTTTTGGTGTGCTCTTCGCTACGGCCCTGAGGAGCTCTTCATCATGCAGCTTTTCTGGTTCTCTTCACTTTGGCCCTTGAGGATTGCTTTGTCGAGCAGCATTTGGTGTTTTCTTCACTGCGGCCCTGAGGAGTTCTGCACCATCCAGCCTTTGGGGTTCTTCACCGCGTTTTCCCTGAGGAGTTCTTCATCATGACAATGTTGGTGTTGTTTTCACCTTCCAGCCCCTGAGACGTGCTTCGTCTTCTAACATTTGGTGTTTTTTTTCCATTCTAGGCCCTGAGGAGTTTTTCATCGTGCAGCTTTGGGTGCTTTCTTCACTACGGCCCTTGAGGAGTTCTTCATCGTGCAGCTTTTGGTGTTTTCTACAGTGAGGCGCTTTTTGGCATCTCCCATGTCTGCAGCCAGACCGACAGCTCCGTGCCTGACGTATGAAGAAGCACATTCTTCTGTTTGTTTTCAATCTGCCAACCGATCATTTCCTGTAGAGCTGTCTTTTTTCTACTGGGAGGTGCCATGTTCTGTCATGCTGCTATAAATCTCTTTCAAACCATTTCCGAGTTCTCTTGCCTCATGTACTGGGTTTACGTGGCAAGGTTTTGGGAGCGGGGGGGCCATCAGGGTGGGTTCTGCGAGAAGAATCCAGAAACTGCGCCATGGTAGAGAAGGGCCCGCTGCTGGCCACAGCCAGCCCAAGAAGCGCTGTTGTTTGCGCGCGCCTCTGAGAGGCCAGATTTAAGAAAGGTTAAAAAGATAAATAAAAAATTGCTGCGGAAGAGCAGCTGGGAGAGAGGGAGGAATGAGAAACAGCCTTGCAGACGCCAAGGTCAGTGAAGAGGGAGGGGGAGAGGTGCTCCAGGCGCCGGAGCCTGCAGCCTGTGCTGAGGACCACGGTGAAGCAGGCTGTCCCCCTGCAGCCCATGGTGTACCACGGTGGAGCAGGGTTCCACGCTGCAGCCCGCGGAGGAGACCCCGGTGGAGCAGGGGCAGAGAGCGACCGAGAAGGAGCGGCAGAGACAAAGCGCTACAGACTGACCGCAGCCCCCATTGCTCCGCTCCCCTGAGCCGCTCGGGGGGAGGAGGTGGGAGAGGGTGCACCGGGGGGGAAAAATCTTACTGTCTCCCTACTCTGAGTCTGCTTTGCCCATCACGATACCTGCTGAGTGATCGCCCCGTCCTTATCTCAGCCCTTGAGCCCTTGGCATCGGATTTTCTCTCCCTTTCCCTTTCAGGAGGGGGAGTGAGAGAGCGGCCGGGCTGGAACTCGGCTGCCCACCCAAGTAAAAGCACCACACAGTAACACCTAAACTAAAGTCCCTTTGCTGCAACAGAAGTCCTTTCTTCCTTGTCCCACATCTATGGCCTGGGGAGAGGTTTGCTCGCTTTTTATTTGCAGCAGCCTTCTCCACAGCTCGGTTCTGCCTGCTCTTGACATTAAAGCCTTAGTCCAGTAATCCAATGGTTAATCCTTCCTTAGAGACCATGTTTCCTAAAAGTCTGATCCTGAGAAGGGTCGTTCTTAGCATCGCTTCCTGGGTTCCTTGGGTGCTTTCTGCTTGGTGTGTGTGTTCCTTGAAATACAATCCTCAGAAACGGACACAATCTCAGTGGAAAATTTCACAGTAGACCCCACGCTCTGGATAGAGCAGTCTTCCGTCAGCCGCTCCCTCTCACCTTCTTCAATCTGCTGATGGGAGCACGAGGTGGAGGGTGTCGAAGGCTTTCTGAAGGCGACACGTGGGGGTCTTCCCTGAGCGAGGTGTCCCGCTGTCAGAGAAGGAAACGGCTTTGTTGTTTGTTTCTCACCATCGGCACTTTGTTGCAGTTTCACCTGTGATTGCCTAACTACACATAACCTATTGGTTTATTTCTTTGAGTGTTTTTGCAGGAGTGGACATTTAACTCATTACTTCAAATAGTGAGATCACGTTCATGCCATTCACTTACTTTTCAGCCAAATGCAACTTTTCATAGCATTTGCTAGCGTTGCAAGGGCCCAGCCATGACCGCTCTCCTCTTAAGGCACCCCCAGTGCTAAGGAGACGGGGAAAGACTTTGGGAGTGCATTTTGTGTCTTCCCAGTGGGATGCCGATGCGCTAAACTTCTCTATCACGGAGCGTGATGTGAATCTCCAAACCAAGCAACAACAACACAACAAAATCCAAAGGCTCTTGCTACTGTCTCCCATGATATCCTGCTAACAAAGCTGACAAAGCCTGGGACAGAAGAGCGGACAGTAAGGTGGGTTGAGAACTGGCTGACTGGCCGAGCTCGGAGGGTGGTGATCGGCGGCGCAGAGTCCGGTTGGAGACCTGTGACAAGCTCAGGGGTCGGTGCTGGGTCCCGTCTTGTTCGACAGCTTCATCGACGACTCTGATGAGGGAACAGCGTCCGCCCTCAGCAAGTATATGGTACATATACGCTGTATCAGACGCTGGTGATACAAAGCTGGGAGGAGTGGCCGGCACGCCAGAAGGCTGTGCTGCCATTCAGCGAGACCTGGACAGGCTGGAGAGCTGGGCAGGAAGAAACCAGAGGAGGCTTAACAAAAGCAAATTGCACCTGGGAAGTGTTATATATGGAGTGGTAATTTGTGTCCAGAAGATGGTTGATATTAATAAAGAAGGGGGAGATGTGGGAGTGTGGCCATGGGGGTCAGCAAACCCCGTGGTTAATGACAACAGTAGACTCTTAACGATGAGGCCATCAGGAATGTAAAAGAGCTTAGAGGGAACAAAGAAGGCTGATTCAGGAGACTCCATGCAGTCTCAGGGTTGCTTGTTCTCCAGCCCTTAAGGCATGGAAGTTTCTGGGTGTTTGCTGCTGTTGTTATTTGCAAAGGTGTTTGACCAAGGAAAAGTTGTTTTTCAAAAGGACTGCTGTGGGGTGAAGGGTATAAGCGGGGAGCCTGTCCTCAAGATTAAAAAAAAAAAAAAAAAAAAAAAGGCAACACGATGCGATGAAGTTACGTCACCAATAAAAATGCAGAAAGAAGGAATGAAAAGGAACAGGCTAGCAGAATGCAGACCAGGACCGGCAACAGGCACATTGATCACCTCATGAAGATCGGTTCGGCCAAACTCAGCAAACTGTTCTGAGAAGCTCGTACTGAAAGTCGCTGGAAACGGGCGCACCAGAGCTGGAGAGAAGCTCAAGCTGAGAGAAGCAGAGCCTCACACACAGCTGCCCCTCGCTGGTAAGCAGTTGCGCATTATGGGGAATCATACGTCCTTAGGAACAAAGACTGTCCTGGTAACCTTACGGCTTATTCTCCTTCTGAACAATCAGACGGTTTATGATCCTGAAATATGGCACCAAATTGAGGTCAAGGCGTGGGACTCTGCAACTAAAAACGACAAGGTTGCAGTGGGATTGCTCAGCACCTGGCGAGCAGTCTCTGAGGCCTTAAAGAGCCCTGTGGGACCACAGTCAGACACGTGTGGTTTGCCAGACAGCGAGGGAGCTGCAGGCTCCTTCACTGATCTGACTGCTACGCCATCGGCCCCTCTTCTGCTACAGCCATCGAAGGCCTTTGCTGTTCCGCCCCCTGGTGAACTGGACATGCCTTTGGACCCAGGCCCTATTGGCCTTGCAAAGGAGATGGATATGCTTTTCTTCGATGCGGGAAGCACGGGAAACATAAGGCCCGAAGACCGAGTTGCTTAACAACTTAAAGCGAGACATATTGCTACCACGACTAGCCCTGGAATTCTCTGGTGTTTGTAATCAAGAAAAGGAATGGAAAACGGAGACTGTTGTTTGTAATCAAGAAAAGGAATGGAAAACGGAGACTCTTACCTCATGGAACTTAAAGGATTGTTTGTTACCTTTTCTGATTGTACCTATGTATAGGTGTACTCAAGTTCAGTAAGTCGTGGAACTTAAAAGATTGTTTGTTACCTTTCCTGATTGTACGTATGTATAGCATACTCGGGTTTCGTATGTAAAAGCAGTGTTCTGTATATTTAGAATGTTGGATGTTTGTGCGTGCGTGTTGGTGGAGCACAGACTCCCCGCACACCCAGCGCTGTTTACTTGCCTTTTATACCTTTTATAAATATTCCTTTTATAACTATTACTAAATACAGATTGAGTTGAGACTTCACTTATAACAGAAGGAACAACCGCATGCATCAGCACAGGCTGGGGGATGACCTGCTGGAGAGGAGCTCTGCGGAGAAGGACCTGGGGGCCCTGGTGGATGACAGGTTGGCCATGAGCCAGCAGTGTGCCCTGGTGGCCAAGAAGGCCAACGGGATCCTGGGCTGCATTAAAAGGAGCACGGACAGCACGTCAAGGGAGGTGATGCTGCCCCTCTACTCTGCCCTGGTCAGGCCTCACCTGGAGTACTGTAGCCAGTTCTGGGCTCCCCGGTACAAAAAAGACAGGGATCTCCTGGAAAGAGTCCAGCGGAGGGCCACACAAAGGATACGGGACCTGGAGCATCTCCCCTAGGAGGAAAGGCTGAGAGACCTGGCTCTGTTCAGCCTGCAGAAAAGAAGACTGAGAAGGGACCTTATCTAGAAATACCTGAGGTGTGGGAGACACAGGGATATGGCCAGCCGCTTTTCAGAGGTCTGTGGGGACAGGACAAGGGGCAATGGCCACAAAATGGAGCACAGGAAGTTCCGCACCACTACGCGAAAGAACTTCTTCACGGTGAGGGTGACGCAGCACAGGGACAGGCTGCCCAGGGAGGCTGTGGAGTCTCCTTCTCTGGAGATATTCAAGGCCCGTCTGGACGCCCACCTGGGCAGCCTGCTATAAGGAAACCTGCTTTGGCAGGGGAGTTGGACCCGATGATCTCTGGAGGTCCCTTCCAACCCCTACAATTCTGGGAAACGAGCCCCACAACGCCTAGCTTTCTCTATCTTCTGTTTAACCTATTGGAGTAACAGCTCCATTAATACAATGTTTCCACAGGCTTCTCACACTTGGATTACCCCTAACAATTGCAAACAGGAAGATGCAGTCTTTCTAGACCTGGCTTGCATCGATAAGAACCCCTGCTTTTGAAGACGACATCGAACGGCGAGTTGCGTAGCGGGGCCTTGGTCCTTCCACAGTCCACAGACTCAAAAGTTTGCAGAGCGGAAGCTTTGCAGAGCTGCACGAACACTGAAGATCCAGTTCTGCAAGAAGCTGATGCCAGAGCTACGTGGCACCGGGCAGTTTGGGTGAGGAAGAAAGAGACTGGCATTCTCACGGTGCATGGTTTAACCGAGTTTAGTCCTGTGGGCTGTGTCAACAGAACTGGCTTTGGTTTGTACCCTTGCAGGACACTGAGGACCCAGTTTCAGGTCTGTGGGCAGCACGGCTAAGCGGGCAGTGTACTCTGTGTCACCGGGGACAGAGGAGGGATCGACTGATGGGCAATGTCAGTGTGCCCTGCACAATGCTGCCGCCACCTTGCTGGAGCAGTTGGCGTGCTCCTAGCGCCAAAACGTGCCTCTTGGAGGGCCGGGGGCAAGGCGAGGCAGAGCTCCAAGAGGAGGTGGTGTCAGGAAAGCCTCATGGCTCCTGCCAGGCACTGCGCCAGGCCTCAGCCCTGGGAGGCCAGCCCCGCCCTGCGGCCTCCTGGCGCCCATCGGCTGCCACAGCTCCATGCTGCCTAGCAACAAGCGCCAGCGGCCTCGCTACTGGCTGCGCCCAGAGGCGCCAAGGCAGGCGGCCAATGGGGCGGCGCCTGGCCGTGATGGAGCAGAGATGTCACAGGGCAGGGTGGCTGACATGGTGCTGGGTGTGCTGGGGCTGCGGCACTCCGGCGATGGTGGCGCACAGGCGAGGCGCGGCCTTTGCGCTGCTCGTGGCCCCTGAGGAGTGCTGCTGTGTGCAGCTCTCGGTGTTGTCTTCACTGGGTGACCCTGCAGGAGGGTGTCGTCGTGCACCTTTCGGTGTTCTTATTGCGGCAGCCCTGAGGAGATCTGCACCATCCAGCCTTTGGGGTTCTTCGCCATGTTTTCCCTGAGGAGAGCTTCAACAATCAGCTTTTTGTATTTTCTTCACTGTGGCGCTTGAGGAGTAATTCTTCATGGAGCTTTTTGGGGTTTCTTCACCTTGTGGTCCCTGAGGAGTTCTTCATCGTTCAGCTTTTCGGGATCTCTTCACCACGTTTCCTCTAAGGAGAGCTTCATCGTCCAGCTTTTGGTGTTTCTCCACTGCAGCCTCTGAGGAGTGCCTTCTTGAGCAGCTTTTGCTATTTTCTTCACTACATCGCTGAGGAGCTCTTCATCGTGCAGCTTTTGGGGGTTTTCCCCACACCACGTTTCCCCAGAGGAGTGCTTCATCAATCAGCTTTTTGCATTTTCTTCACTGTGGCGCTTGAGGAGTAATTCTTCGTGGAGCTTTTTGGGGTTTCTTCACCTTGTGGTCCCTGAGGAGTTCTTCATCGCGCAGCTTTTGGGCTTCTCTTCACTTTGCGACTCCAGAGGAATGCATCATCGTGCAGCTTGTGGTCTTTTCTTCACTACGGCCCTGAGGAGTTCATCGTGAGGCTTGTGGTTTTTTGTTCTACTCGGCCTTGAGGAGCTCTGCACCATCCAGCCTTTGGGGTTCTTCGCCGTGTTTTCCCTGAGGAGAGCTTCATCACGACAATTTTGGTGTTGTTTTCCCCTCCCAGAGCCTGAGAAGTGCTTCATCTTCTAACATTTGGTGTTTTTTTCATTCTAGGTCCTGAGGAGTGCTTCTGCGTGCAGCTTTTGGCGTATTCTTCATTGCGGCCCACGAGGAGTTCTTCATCGTTCAGCTTTTCGGGATCTCTTCACCACGTTTCCACTTTAGGAAAGCTTCATCGTCCAGCTTTTGGTGTTTCTCCACTGTAGCCTCTGAGGAGTGCCTTCTTGAGCAGTTTTTGGTGTGCTCTTCGCTACGGCCCTGAGGAGCTCTTCATCATGCAGCTTTTCTGGTTCTCTTCACTTTGGCCCTTGAGGATTGCTTTGTCGAGCAGCATTTGGTGTTTTCTTCACTGCGGCCCTGAGGAGTTCTGCACCATCCAGCCTTTGGGGTTCTTCACCGCGTTTTCCCTGAGGAGTTCTTCATCATGACAATGTTGGTGTTGTTTTCACCTTCCAGCCCCTGAGACGTGCTTCGTCTTCTAACATTTGGTGTTTTTTTTCCATTCTAGGCCCTGAGGAGTTTTTCATCGTGCAGCTTTGGGTGCTTTCTTCACTACGGCCCTTGAGGAGTTCTTCATCGTGCAGCTTTTGGTGTTTTCTACAGTGAGGCGCTTTTTGGCATCTCCCATGTCTGCAGCCAGACCGACAGCTCCGTGCCTGACGTATGAAGAAGCACATTCTTCTGTTTGTTTTCAATCTGCCAACCGATCATTTCCTGTAGAGCTGTCTTTTTTCTACTGGGAGGTGCCATGTTCTGTCATGCTGCTATAAATCTCTTTCAAACCATTTCCGAGTTCTCTTGCCTCATGTACTGGGTTTACGTGGCAAGGTTTTGGGAGCGGGGGGGCCATCAGGGTGGGTTCTGCGAGAAGAATCCAGAAACTGCGCCATGGTAGAGAAGGGCCTGCTGCTGGCCACAGCCAGCCCAAGAAGCGCTGTTGTTTGCGCGCGCCTCTGAGAGGCCAGATTTAAGAAAGGTTAAAAAGATAAATAAAAAATTGCTGCGGAAGAGCAGCTGGGAGAGAGGGAGGAATGAGAAACAGCCTTGCAGACGCCAAGGTCAGTGAAGAGGGAGGGGGAGAGGTGCTCCAGGCGCCGGAGCCTGCAGCCTGTGCTGAGGACCACGGTGAAGCAGGCTGTCCCCCTGCAGCCCATGGTGTACCACGGTGGAGCAGGGTTCCACGCTGCAGCCCGCGGAGGAGACCCCGGTGGAGCAGGGGCAGAGAGCGACCGAGAAGGAGCGGCAGAGACAAAGCGCTACAGACTGACCGCAGCCCCCATTGCTCCGCTCCCCTGAGCCGCTCGGGGGGAGGAGGTGGGAGAGGGTGCACCGGGGGGGAAAAATCTTACTGTCTCCCTACTCTGAGTCTGCTTTGCCCATCACGATACCTGCTGAGTGATCGCCCCGTCCTTATCTCAGCCCTTGAGCCCTTGGCATCGGATTTTCTCTCCCTTTCCCTTTCAGGAGGGGGAGTGAGAGAGCGGCCGGGCTGGAACTCGGCTGCCCACCCAAGTAAAAGCACCACACAGTAACACCTAAACTAAAGTCCCTTTGCTGCAACAGAAGTCCTTTCTTCCTTGTCCCACATCTATGGCCTGGGGAGAGGTTTGCTCGCTTTTTATTTGCAGCAGCCTTCTCCACAGCTCGGTTCTGCCTGCTCTTGACATTAAAGCCTTAGTCCAGTAATCCAATGGTTAATCCTTCCTTAGAGACCATGTTTCCTAAAAGTCTGATCCTGAGAAGGGTCGTTCTTAGCATCGCTTCCTGGGTTCCTTGGGTGCTTTCTGCTTGGTGTGTGTGTTCCTTGAAATACAATCCTCAGAAACGGACACAATCTCAGTGGAAAATTTCACAGTAGACCCCACGCTCTGGATAGAGCAGTCTTCCGTCAGCCGCTCCCTCTCACCTTCTTCAATCTGCTGATGGGAGCACGAGGTGGAGGGTGTCGAAGGCTTTCTGAAGGCGACACGTGGGGGTCTTCCCTGAGCGAGGTGTCCCGCTGTCAGAGAAGGAAACGGCTTTGTTGTTTGTTTCTCACCATCGGCACTTTGTTGCAGTTTCACCTGTGATTGCCTAACTACACATAACCTATTGGTTTATTTCTTTGAGTGTTTTTGCAGGAGTGGACATTTAACTCATTACTTCAAATAGTGAGATCACGTTCATGCCATTCACTTACTTTTCAGCCAAATGCAACTTTTCATAGCATTTGCTAGCGTTGCAAGGGCCCAGCCATGACCGCTCTCCTCTTAAGGCACCCCCAGTGCTAAGGAGACGGGGAAAGACTTTGGGAGTGCATTTTGTGTCTTCCCAGTGGGATGCCGATGCGCTAAACTTCTCTATCACGGAGCGTGATGTGAATCTCCAAACCAAGCAACAACAACACAACAAAATCCAAAGGCTCTTGCTACTGTCTCCCATGATATCCTGCTAACAAAGCTGACAAAGCCTGGGACAGAAGAGCGGACAGTAAGGTGGGTTGAGAACTGGCTGACTGGCCGAGCTCGGAGGGTGGTGATCGGCGGCGCAGAGTCCGGTTGGAGACCTGTGACAAGCTCAGGGGTCGGTGCTGGGTCCCGTCTTGTTCGACAGCTTCATCGACGACTCTGATGAGGGAACAGCGTCCGCCCTCAGCAAGTATATGGTACATATACGCTGTATCAGACGCTGGTGATACAAAGCTGGGAGGAGTGGCCGGCACGCCAGAAGGCTGTGCTGCCATTCAGCGAGACCTGGACAGGCTGGAGAGCTGGGCAGGAAGAAACCAGAGGAGGCTTAACAAAAGCAAATTGCACCTGGGAAGTGTTATATATGGAGTGGTAATTTGTGTCCAGAAGATGGTTGATATTAATAAAGAAGGGGGAGATGTGGGAGTGTGGCCATGGGGGTCAGCAAACCCCGTGGTTAATGACAACAGTAGACTCTTAACGATGAGGCCATCAGGAATGTAAAAGAGCTTAGAGGGAACAAAGAAGGCTGATTCAGGAGACTCCATGCAGTCTCAGGGTTGCTTGTTCTCCAGCCCTTAAGGCATGGAAGTTTCTGGGTGTTTGCTGCTGTTGTTATTTGCAAAGGTGTTTGACCAAGGAAAAGTTGTTTTTCAAAAGGACTGCTGTGGGGTGAAGGGTATAAGCGGGGAGCCTGTCCTCAAGATTAAAAAAAAAAAAAAAAAAAAAAAGGCAACACGATGCGATGAAGTTACGTCACCAATAAAAATGCAGAAAGAAGGAATGAAAAGGAACAGGCTAGCAGAATGCAGACCAGGACCGGCAACAGGCACATTGATCACCTCATGAAGATCGGTTCGGCCAAACTCAGCAAACTGTTCTGAGAAGCTCGTACTGAAAGTCGCTGGAAACGGGCGCACCAGAGCTGGAGAGAAGCTCAAGCTGAGAGAAGCAGAGCCTCACACACAGCTGCCCCTCGCTGGTAAGCAGTTGCGCATTATGGGGAATCATACGTCCTTAGGAACAAAGACTGTCCTGGTAACCTTACGGCTTATTCTCCTTCTGAACAATCAGACGGTTTATGATCCTGAAATATGGCACCAAATTGAGGTCAAGGCGTGGGACTCTGCAACTAAAAACGACAAGGTTGCAGTGGGATTGCTCAGCACCTGGCGAGCAGTCTCTGAGGCCTTAAAGAGCCCTGTGGGACCACAGTCAGACACGTGTGGTTTGCCAGACAGCGAGGGAGCTGCAGGCTCCTTCACTGATCTGACTGCTACGCCATCGGCCCCTCTTCTGCTACAGCCATCGAAGGCCTTTGCTGTTCCGCCCCCTGGTGAACTGGACATGCCTTTGGACCCAGGCCCTATTGGCCTTGCAAAGGAGATGGATATGCTTTTCTTCGATGCGGGAAGCACGGGAAACATAAGGCCCGAAGACCGAGTTGCTTAACAACTTAAAGCGAGACATATTGCTACCACGACTAGCCCTGGAATTCTCTGGTGTTTGTAATCAAGAAAAGGAATGGAAAACGGAGACTGTTGTTTGTAATCAAGAAAAGGAATGGAAAACGGAGACTCTTACCTCATGGAACTTAAAGGATTGTTTGTTACCTTTTCTGATTGTACCTATGTATAGGTGTACTCAAGTTCAGTAAGTCGTGGAACTTAAAAGATTGTTTGTTACCTTTCCTGATTGTACGTATGTATAGCATACTCGGGTTTCGTATGTAAAAGCAGTGTTCTGTATATTTAGAATGTTGGATGTTTGTGCGTGCGTGTTGGTGGAGCACAGACTCCCCGCACACCCAGCGCTGTTTACTTGCCTTTTATACCTTTTATAAATATTCCTTTTATAACTATTACTAAATACAGATTGAGTTGAGACTTCACTTATAACAGAAGGAACAACCGCATGCATCAGCACAGGCTGGGGGATGACCTGCTGGAGAGGAGCTCTGCGGAGAAGGACCTGGGGGCCCTGGTGGATGACAGGTTGGCCATGAGCCAGCAGTGTGCCCTGGTGGCCAAGAAGGCCAACGGGATCCTGGGCTGCATTAAAAGGAGCACGGACAGCACGTCAAGGGAGGTGATGCTGCCCCTCTACTCTGCCCTGGTCAGGCCTCACCTGGAGTACTGTGTCCAGTTCTGGGCTCCCCGGTACAAAAAAGACAGGGATCTCCTGGAAAGAGTCCAGCGGAGGGCCACACAAAGGATACGGGACCTGGAGCATCTCCCCTAGGAGGAAAGGCTGAGAGACCTGGCTCTGTTCAGCCTGCAGAAAAGAAGACTGAGAAGGGACCTTATCTAGAAATACCTGAGGTGTGGGAGACACAGGGATATGGCCAGCCGCTTTTCAGAGGTCTGTGGGGACAGGACAAGGGGCAATGGCCACAAAATGGAGCACAGGAAGTTCCGCACCACTACGCGAAAGAACTTCTTCACGGTGAGGGTGACGCAGCACAGGGACAGGCTGCCCAGGGAGGCTGTGGAGTCTCCTTCTCTGGAGATATTCAAGGCCCGTCTGGACGCCCACCTGGGCAGCCTGCTATAAGGAAACCTGCTTTGGCAGGGGAGTTGGACCCGATGATCTCTGGAGGTCCCTTCCAACCCCTACAATTCTGGGAAACGAGCCCCACAACGCCTAGCTTTCTCTATCTTCTGTTTAACCTATTGGAGTAACAGCTCCATTAATACAATGTTTCCACAGGCTTCTCACACTTGGATTACCCCTAACAATTGCAAACAGGAAGATGCAGTCTTTCTAGACCTGGCTTGCATCGATAAGAACCCCTGCTTTTGAAGACGACATCGAACGGCGAGTTGCGTAGCGGGGCCTTGGTCCTTCCACAGTCCACAGACTCAAAAGTTTGCAGAGCGGAAGCTTTGCAGAGCTGCACGAACACTGAAGATCCAGTTCTGCAAGAAGCTGATGCCAGAGCTACGTGGCACCGGGCAGTTTGGGTGAGGAAGAAAGAGACTGGCATTCTCACGGTGCATGGTTTAACCGAGTTTAGTCCTGTGGGCTGTGTCAACAGAACTGGCTTTGGTTTGTACCCTTGCAGGACACTGAGGACCCAGTTTCAGGTCTGTGGGCAGCACGGCTAAGCGGGCAGTGTACTCTGTGTCACCGGGGACAGAGGAGGGATCGACTGATGGGCAATGTCAGTGTGCCCTGCACAATGCTGCCGCCACCTTGCTGGAGCAGTTGGCGTGCTCCTAGCGCCAAAACGTGCCTCTTGGAGGGCCGGGGGCAAGGCGAGGCAGAGCTCCAAGAGGAGGTGGTGTCAGGAAAGCCTCATGGCTCCTGCCAGGCACTGCGCCAGGCCTCAGCCCTGGGAGGCCAGCCCCGCCCTGCGGCCTCCTGGCGCCCATCGGCTGCCACAGCTCCATGCTGCCTAGCAACAAGCGCCAGCGGCCTCGCTACTGGCTGCGCCCAGAGGCGCCAAGGCAGGCGGCCAATGGGGCGGCGCCTGGCCGTGGTGGAGCAGAGATGTCACAGGGCAGGGTGGCTGACATGGTGCTGGGTGTGCTGGGGCTGCGGCACTCCGGCGATGGTGGCGCACAGGCGAGGCGCGGCCTTTGCGCTGCTCGTGGCCCCTGAGGAGTGCTGCTGTGTGCAGCTCTCGGTGTTGTCTTCACTGGGTGACCCTGCAGGAGGGTGTCGTCGTGCACCTTTCGGTGTTCTTATTGCGGCAGCCCTGAGGAGATCTGCACCATCCAGCCTTTGGGGTTCTTCGCCATGTTTTCCCTGAGGAGAGCTTCAACAATCAGCTTTTTGTATTTTCTTCACTGTGGCGCTTGAGGAGTAATTCTTCATGGAGCTTTTTGGGGTTTCTTCACCTTGTGGTCCCTGAGGAGTTCTTCATTGTTCAGCTTTTCGGGATCTCTTCACCACGTTTCCTCTAAGGAGAGCTTCATCGTCCAGCTTTTGGTGTTTCTCCACTGCAGCCTCTGAGGAGTGCCTTCTTGAGCAGCTTTTGCTATTTTCTTCACTACATCGCTGAGGAGCTCTTCATCGTGCAGCTTTTGGGGGTTTTCCCCACACCACGTTTCCCCAGAGGAGTGCTTCATCAATCAGCTTTTTGCATTTTCTTCACTGTGGCGCTTGAGGAGTAATTCTTCGTGGAGCTTTTTGGGGTTTCTTCACCTTGTGGTCCCTGAGGAGTTCTTCATCGCGCAGCTTTTGGGCTTCTCTTCACTTTGCGACTCCAGAGGAATGCATCATCGTGCAGCTTGTGGTCTTTTCTTCACTACGGCCCTGAGGAGTTCATCGTGAGGCTTGTGGTTTTTTGTTCTACTCGGCCTTGAGGAGCTCTGCACCATCCAGCCTTTGGGGTTCTTCGCCGTGTTTTCCCTGAGGAGAGCTTCATCACGACAATTTTGGTGTTGTTTTCCCCTCCCAGAGCCTGAGAAGTGCTTCATCTTCTAACATTTGGTGTTTTTTTCATTCTAGGTCCTGAGGAGTGCTTCTGCGTGCAGCTTTTGGCGTATTCTTCATTGCGGCCCACGAGGAGTTCTTCATCGTTCAGCTTTTCGGGATCTCTTCACCACGTTTCCACTTTAGGAAAGCTTCATCGTCCAGCTTTTGGTGTTTCTCCACTGTAGCCTCTGAGGAGTGCCTTCTTGAGCAGTTTTTGGTGTGCTCTTCGCTACGGCCCTGAGGAGCTCTTCATCATGCAGCTTTTCTGGTTCTCTTCACTTTGGCCCTTGAGGATTGCTTTGTCGAGCAGCATTTGGTGTTTTCTTCACTGCGGCCCTGAGGAGTTCTGCACCATCCAGCCTTTGGGGTTCTTCACCGCGTTTTCCCTGAGGAGTTCTTCATCATGACAATGTTGGTGTTGTTTTCACCTTCCAGCCCCTGAGACGTGCTTCGTCTTCTAACATTTGGTGTTTTTTTTCCATTCTAGGCCCTGAGGAGTTTTTCATCGTGCAGCTTTGGGTGCTTTCTTCACTACGGCCCTTGAGGAGTTCTTCATCGTGCAGCTTTTGGTGTTTTCTACAGTGAGGCGCTTTTTGGCATCTCCCATGTCTGCAGCCAGACCGACAGCTCCGTGCCTGACGTATGAAGAAGCACATTCTTCTGTTTGTTTTCAATCTGCCAACCGATCATTTCCTGTAGAGCTGTCTTTTTTCTACTGGGAGGTGCCATGTTCTGTCATGCTGCTATAAATCTCTTTCAAACCATTTCCGAGTTCTCTTGCCTCATGTACTGGGTTTACGTGGCAAGGTTTTGGGAGCGGGGGGGCCATCAGGGTGGGTTCTGCGAGAAGAATCCAGAAACTGCGCCATGGTAGAGAAGGGCCTGCTGCTGGCCACAGCCAGCCCAAGAAGCGCTGTTGTTTGTGCGCGCCTCTGAGAGGCCAGATTTAAGAAAGGTTAAAAAGATAAATAAAAAATTGCTGCGGAAGAGCAGCTGGGAGAGAGGGAGGAATGAGAAACAGCCTTGCAGACGCCAAGGTCAGTGAAGAGGGAGGGGGAGAGGTGCTCCAGGCGCCGGAGCCTGCAGCCTGTGCTGAGGACCACGGTGAAGCAGGCTGTCCCCCTGCAGCCCATGGTGTACCACGGTGGAGCAGGGTTCCACGCTGCAGCCCGCGGAGGAGACCCCGGTGGAGCAGGGGCAGAGAGCGACCGAGAAGGAGCGGCGGAGACAAAGCGCTACAGACTGACCGCAGCCCCCATTGCTCCGCTCCCCTGAGCCGCTCGGGGGGAGGAGGTGGGAGAGGGTGCACCGGGGGGGAAAAATCTTACTGTCTCCCTACTCTGAGTCTGCTTTGCCCATCACGATACCTGCTGAGTGATCGCCCCGTCCTTATCTCAGCCCTTGAGCCCTTGGCATCGGATTTTCTCTCCCTTTCCCTTTCAGGAGGGGGAGTGAGAGAGCGGCCGGGCTGGAACTCGGCTGCCCACCCAAGTAAAAGCACCACACAGTAACACCTAAACTAAAGTCCCTTTGCTGCAACAGAAGTCCTTTCTTCCTTGTCCCACATCTATGGCCTGGGGAGAGGTTTGCTCGCTTTTTATTTGCAGCAGCCTTCTCCACAGCTCGGTTCTGCCTGCTCTTGACATTAAAGCCTTAGTCCAGTAATCCAATGGTTAATCCTTCCTTAGAGACCATGTTTCCTAAAAGTCTGATCCTGAGAAGGGTCGTTCTTAGCATCGCTTCCTGGGTTCCTTGGGTGCTTTCTGCTTGGTGTGTGTGTTCCTTGAAATACAATCCTCAGAAACGGACACAATCTCAGTGGAAAATTTCACAGTAGACCCCACGCTCTGGATAGAGCAGTCTTCCGTCAGCCGCTCCCTCTCACCTTCTTCAATCTGCTGATGGGAGCACGAGGTGGAGGGTGTCGAAGGCTTTCTGAAGGCGACACGTGGGGGTCTTCCCTGAGCGAGGTGTCCCGCTGTCAGAGAAGGAAACGGCTTTGTTGTTTGTTTCTCACCATCGGCACTTTGTTGCAGTTTCACCTGTGATTGCCTAACTACACATAACCTATTGGTTTATTTCTTTGAGTGTTTTTGCAGGAGTGGACATTTAACTCATTACTTCAAATAGTGAGATCACGTTCATGCCATTCACTTACTTTTCAGCCAAATGCAACTTTTCATAGCATTTGCTAGCGTTGCAAGGGCCCAGCCATGACCGCTCTCCTCTTAAGGCACCCCCAGTGCTAAGGAGACGGGGAAAGACTTTGGGAGTGCATTTTGTGTCTTCCCAGTGGGATGCCGATGCGCTAAACTTCTCTATCACGGAGCGTGATGTGAATCTCCAAACCAAGCAACAACAACACAACAAAATCCAAAGGCTCTTGCTACTGTCTCCCATGATATCCTGCTAACAAAGCTGACAAAGCCTGGGACAGAAGAGCGGACAGTAAGGTGGGTTGAGAACTGGCTGACTGGCCGAGCTCGGAGGGTGGTGATCGGCGGCGCAGAGTCCGGTTGGAGACCTGTGACAAGCTCAGGGGTCGGTGCTGGGTCCCGTCTTGTTCGACAGCTTCATCAACGACTCTGATGAGGGAACAGCGTCCGCCCTCAGCAAGTATATGGTACATATACGCTGTATCAGACGCTGGTGATACAAAGCTGGGAGGAGTGGCCGGCACGCCAGAAGGCTGTGCTGCCATTCAGCGAGACCTGGACAGGCTGGAGAGCTGGGCAGGAAGAAACCAGAGGAGGCTTAACAAAAGCAAATTGCACCTGGGAAGTGTTATATATGGAGTGGTAATTTGTGTCCAGAAGATGGTTGATATTAATAAAGAAGGGGGAGATGTGGGAGTGTGGCCATGGGGGTCAGCAAACCCCGTGGTTAATGACAACAGTAGACTCTTAACGATGAGGCCATCAGGAATGTAAAAGAGCTTAGAGGGAACAAAGAAGGCTGATTCAGGAGACTCCATGCAGTCTCAGGGTTGCTTGTTCTCCAGCCCTTAAGGCATGGAAGTTTCTGGGTGTTTGCTGCTGTTGTTATTTGCAAAGGTGTTTGACCAAGGAAAAGTTGTTTTTCAAAAGGACTGCTGTGGGGTGAAGGGTATAAGAGGGGAGCCTGTCCTCAAGATTAAAAAAAAAAAAAGAAAAAAAAGGCAACACGATGCGATGAAGTTACGTCACCAATAAAAATGCAGAAAGAAGGAATGAAAAGGAACAGGCTAGCAGAATGCAGACCAGGACCGGCAACAGGCACATTGATCACCTCATGAAGATCGGTTCGGCCAAACTCAGCAAACTGTTCTGAGAAGCTCGTACTGAAAGTCGCTGGAAACGGGCGCACCAGAGCTGGAGAGAAGCTCAAGCTGAGAGAAGCAGAGCCTCACACACAGCTGCCCCTCGCTGGTAAGCAGTTGCGCATTATGGGGAATCATACGTCCTTAGGAACAAAGACTGTCCTGGTAACCTTACGGCTTATTCTCCTTCTGAACAATCAGACGGTTTATGATCCTGAAATATGGCACCAAATTGAGGTCAAGGCGTGGGACTCTGCAACTAAAAACGACAAGGTTGCAGTGGGATTGCTCAGCACCTGGCGAGCAGTCTCTGAGGCCTTAAAGAGCCCTGTGGGACCACAGTCAGACACATGTGGTTTGCCAGACAGCGAGGGAGCTGCAGGCTCCTTCACTGATCTGACTGCTACGCCATCGGCCCCTCTTCTGCTACAGCCATCGAAGGCCTTTGCTGTTCCGCCCCCTGGTGAACTGGGCGTGCCTTTGGACCCAGGCCCTATTGGCCTTGCAAAGGAGATGGATATGCTTTTCTTCGATGCGGGAAGCACGGGAAACATAAGGCCCGAAGACCGAGTTGCTTAACAACTTAAAGCGAGACATATTGCTACCACGACTAGCCCTGGAATTCTCTGGTGTTTGTAATCAAGAAAAGGAATGGAAAACGGAGACTGTTGTTTGTAATCAAGAAAAGGAATGGAAAACGGAGACTCTTACCTCATGGAACTTAAAGGATTGTTTGTTACCTTTTCTGATTGTACCTATGTATAGGTGTACTCAAGTTCAGTAAGTCGTGGAACTTAAAAGATTGTTTGTTACCTTTCCTGATTGTACGTATGTATAGCATACTCGGGTTTCGTATGTAAAAGCAGTGTTCTGTATATTTAGAATGTTGGATGTTTGTGCGTGCGTGTTGGTGGAGCACAGACTCCCCGCACACCCAGCGCTGTTTACTTGCCTTTTATACCTTTTATAAATATTCCTTTTATAACTATTACTAAATACAGATTGAGTTGAGACTTCACTTATAACAGAAGGAACAACCGCATGCATCGGCACAGGCTGGGGGATGACCTGCTGGAGAGGAGCTCTGCGGAGAAGGACCTGGGGGCCCTGGTGGATGACAGGTTGGCCATGAGCCAGCAGTGTGCCCTGGTGGCCAAGAAGGCCAACGGGATCCTGGGCTGCATTAAAAGGAGCACGGACAGCACGTCAAGGGAGGTGATGCTGCCCCTCTACTCTGCCCTGGTCAGGCCTCACCTGGAGTACTGTAGCCAGTTCTGGGCTCCCCGGTACAAAAAAGACAGGGATCTCCTGGAAAGAGTCCAGCGGAGGGCCACACAAAGGATACGGGACCTGGAGCATCTCCCCTAGGAGGAAAGGCTGAGAGACCTGGCTCTGTTCAGCCTGCAGAAAAGAAGACTGAGAAGGGACCTTATCTAGAAATACCTGAGGTGTGGGAGACACAGGGATATGGCCAGCCGCTTTTCAGAGGTCTGTGGGGACAGGACAAGGGGCAATGGCCACAAAATGGAGCACAGGAAGTTCCGCACCACTACGCGAAAGAACTTCTTCACGGTGAGGGTGACGCAGCACAGGGACAGGCTGCCCAGGGAGGCTGTGGAGTCTCCTTCTCTGGAGATATTCAAGGCCCGTCTGGACGCCCACCTGGGCAGCCTGCTATAAGGAAACCTGCTTTGGCAGGGGAGTTGGACCCGATGATCTCTGGAGGTCCCTTCCAACCCCTACAATTCT
The DNA here is from genome assembly GCF_964211825.1 of Aythya ferina. Classification (NCBI taxonomy): domain Eukaryota; kingdom Metazoa; phylum Chordata; class Aves; order Anseriformes; family Anatidae; genus Aythya; species Aythya ferina. The sequence continues at coordinate 3,003,551 of NC_140298.1, forward strand.
GGGAAATGAGCCCCACAACGCCTAGCTTTCTCTATCTTCTGTTTAACCTATTGGAGTAACAGCTCCATTAATACAATGTTTCCACAGGCTTCTCACACTTGGATTACCCCTAACAATTGCAAACAGGAAGATGCAGTCTTTCTAGACCTGGCTTGCATCGATAAGAACCCCTGCTTTTGAAGACGACATCGAACGGCGAGTTGCGTAGCGGGGCCTTGGTCCTTCCACAGTCCACAGACTCAAAAGTTTGCAGAGCGGAAGCTTTGCAGAGCTGCACGAACACTGAAGATCCAGTTCTGCAAGAAGCTGATGCCAGAGCTACGTGGCACTGGGCAGTTTGGGTGAGGAAGAAAGAGACTGGCATTCTCACGGTGCATGGTTTAACCGAGTTTAGTCCTGTGGGCTGTGTCAACAGAACTGGCTTTGGTTTGTACCCTTGCAGGACACTGAGGACCCAGTTTCAGGTCTGTGGGCAGCACGGCTAAGCGGGCAGTGTACTCTGTGTCACCGGGGACAGAGGAGGGATCGACTGATGGGCAATGTCAGTGTGCCCTGCACAATGCTGCCGCCACCTTGCTGGAGCAGTTGGCGTGCTCCTAGCGCCAAAACGTGCCTCTTGGAGGGCCGGGGGCAAGGCGAGGCAGAGCTCCAAGAGGAGGTGGTGTCAGGAAAGCCTCATGGCTCCTGCCAGGCACTGCGCCAGGCCTCAGCCCTGGGAGGCCAGCCCCGCCCTGCGGCCTCCTGGCGCCCATCGGCTGCCACAGCTCCATGCTGCCTAGCAACAAGCGCCAGCGGCCTCGCTACTGGCTGCGCCCAGAGGCGCCAAGGCAGGCGGCCAATGGGGCGGCGCCTGGCCGTGATGGAGCAGAGATGTCACAGGGCAGGGTGGCTGACATGGTGCTGGGTGTGCTGGGGCTGCGGCACTCCGGCGATGGTGGCGCACAGGCGAGGCGCGGCCTTTGCGCTGCTCGTGGCCCCTGAGGAGTGCTGCTGTGTGCAGCTCTCGGTGTTGTCTTCACTGGGTGACCCTGCAGGAGGGTGTCGTCGTGCACCTTTCGGTGTTCTTATTGCGGCAGCCCTGAGGAGATCTGCACCATCCAGCCTTTGGGGTTCTTCGCCATGTTTTCCCTGAGGAGAGCTTCAACAATCAGCTTTTTGTATTTTCTTCACTGTGGCGCTTGAGGAGTAATTCTTCATGGAGCTTTTTGGGGTTTCTTCACCTTGTGGTCCCTGAGGAGTTCTTCATTGTTCAGCTTTTCGGGATCTCTTCACCACGTTTCCTCTAAGGAGAGCTTCATCGTCCAGCTTTTGGTGTTTCTCCACTGCAGCCTCTGAGGAGTGCCTTCTTGAGCAGCTTTTGCTATTTTCTTCACTACATCGCTGAGGAGCTCTTCATCGTGCAGCTTTTGGGGGTTTTCCCCACACCACGTTTCCCCAGAGGAGTGCTTCATCAATCAGCTTTTTGCATTTTCTTCACTGTGGCGCTTGAGGAGTAATTCTTCGTGGAGCTTTTTGGGGTTTCTTCACCTTGTGGTCCCTGAGGAGTTCTTCATCGCGCAGCTTTTGGGCTTCTCTTCACTTTGCGACTCCGGAGGAATGCGTCATCGTGCAGCTTGTGGTCTTTTCTTCACTACGGCCCTGAGGAGTTCATCGTGCAGCTTGTGTTTTCTTGTTCTACTCGGCCCTGAGGAGCTCTGCACCATCCAGCCTTTGGGGTTCTTCGCCGTGTTTTCCCTGAGGAGAGCTTCATCACGACAATTTTGGTGTTGTTTTCCCCTCCCAGCCCCTGAGGAGTGCTTCATCTTCTAACATTTGGTGCTTTTTTTTTTTTCATTCTAGGTCCTGAGGAGTGCTTCTGCGTGCAGCTTTTGGCGTATTCTTCATTGCGGCCCATGAGGACTTCTTCATCGTTCAGCTTCTTGGGATCTCTTCACCATGTTTCCTCTAAGGAGAGCTTCATCGTCCAGCTTTTGGTGTTTCTCCATTGCAGCCTCTGAGGAGTGCCTTCTTGAGCAGCTTTTGCTATTTTCTTCACTACATCGCTGAGGAGCTCTTCATCGTGCAGCTTTTGGGGGTTTTCCCCACACCACGTTTCCCCAGAGGAGTGCTTCATCAATCAGCTTTTTGCATTTTCTTCACTGTGGCGCTTGAGGAGTAATTCTTCGTGGAGCTTTTTGGGGTTTCTTCACCTTGTGGTCCCTGAGGAGTTCTTCATCGCGCAGCTTTTGGGCTTCTCTTCACTTTGCGACTCCAGAGGAATGCATCATCGTGCAGCTTGTGGTCTTTTCTTCACTACGGCCCTGAGGAGTTCATCGTGAGGCTTGTGGTTTTTTGTTCTACTCGGCCTTGAGGAGCTCTGCACCATCCAGCCTTTGGGGTTCTTCGCCGTGTTTTCCCTGAGGAGAGCTTCATCACGACAATTTTGGTGTTGTTTTCCCCTCCCAGAGCCTGAGAAGTGCTTCATCTTCTAACATTTGGTGTTTTTTTCATTCTAGGTCCTGAGGAGTGCTTCTGCGTGCAGCTTTTGGCGTATTCTTCATTGCGGCCCACGAGGAGTTCTTCATCGTTCAGCTTTTCGGGATCTCTTCACCACGTTTCCACTTTAGGAAAGCTTCATTGTCCAGCTTTTGGTGTTTCTCCACTGTAGCCTCTGAGGAGTGCCTTCTTGAGCAGTTTTTGGTGTGTTCTTCGCTACGGCCCTGAGGAGCTCTTCATCATGCAGCTTTTCTGGTTCTCTTCACTTTGGCCCTTGAGGATTGCTTTGTCGAGCAGCATTTGGTGTTTTCTTCACTGCAGCCCTGAGGAGTTCTGCACCATCCAGCCTTTGGGGTTCTTCTCCGCGTTTTCCCTGAGGAGTTCTTCATCATGCCAATGTTGGTGTTGTTTTCACCTTCCAGCCCTTGAGAAGTGCTTCGTCTTCTAACATTTGGTGTTTTTGTTCTCTCATTCCAGGCCCTGAGAAGTTTTTCATCGTGCAGCTTTGGGTGCTTTCTTCACTACGGCCCTTGAGGAGTTCTTCATCGTGCAGCTTTTGGTGTTTTCTACAGTGAGGCGCTTTTTGGCATCTCCCATGTCTGCAGCCAGACCGACAGCTCCGTGCCTGACGTATGAAGAAGCACATTCTTCTGTTTGTTTTCAATCTGCCAACCGATCATTTCCTGTAGAGCTGTCTTTTTTCTACTGGGAGGTGCCATGTTCTGTCATGCTGCTATAAATCTCTTTCAAACCATTTCCGAGTTCTCTTGCCTCATGTACTGGGTTTACGTGGCAAGGTTTTGGGAGCGGGGGGGCCATCAGGGTGGGTTCTGCGAGAAGAATCCAGAAACTGCGCCATGGTAGAGAAGGGCCCGCTGCTGGCCACAGCCAGCCCAAGAAGCGCTGTTGTTTGTGCGCGCCTCTGAGAGGCCAGATTTAAGAAAGGTTAAAAAGATAAATAAAAAATTGCTGCGGAAGAGCAGCTGGGAGAGAGGGAGGAATGAGAAACAGCCTTGCAGACGCCAAGGTCAGTGAAGAGGGAGGGGGAGAGGTGCTCCAGGCGCCGGAGCCTGCAGCCTGTGCTGAGGACCACGGTGAAGCAGGCTGTCCCCCTGCAGCCCATGGTGTACCACGGTGGAGCAGGGTTCCACGCTGCAGCCCGCGGAGGAGACCCCGGTGGAGCAGGGGCAGAGAGCGACCGAGAAGGAGCGGCGGAGACAAAGCGCTACAGACTGACCGCAGCCCCCATTGCTCCGCTCCCCTGAGCCGCTCGGGGGGAGGAGGTGGGAGAGGGTGCACCGGGGGGGAAAAATCTTACTGTCTCCCTACTCTGAGTCTGCTTTGCCCATCACGATACCTGCTGAGTGATCGCCCCGTCCTTATCTCAGCCCTTGAGCCCTTGGCATCGGATTTTCTCTCCCTTTCCCTTTCAGGAGGGGGAGTGAGAGAGCGGCCGGGCTGGAACTCGGCTGCCCACCCAAGTAAAAGCACCACACAGTAACACCTAAACTAAAGTCCCTTTGCTGCAACAGAAGTCCTTTCTTCCTTGTCCCACATCTATGGCCTGGGGAGAGGTTTGCTCGCTTTTTATTTGCAGCAGCCTTCTCCACAGCTCGGTTCTGCCTGCTCTTGACATTAAAGCCTTAGTCCAGTAATCCAATGGTTAATCCTTCCTTAGAGACCATGTTTCCTAAAAGTCTGATCCTAAGAAGGGTCGTTCTTAGCATTGCTTCCTGGGTTCCTTGGGTGCTTTCTGCTTGGTGTGTGTGTTCCTTGAAATACAATCCTCAGAAACGGACACAATCTCAGTGGAAAATTTCACAGTAGACCCCACGCTCTGGATAGAGCAGTCTTCCGTCAGCCGCTCCCTCTCACCTTCTTCAATCTGCTGATGGGAGCACGAGGTGGAGGGTGTCGAAGGCTTTCTGAAGGCGACACATGGGGGTCTTCCCTGAGCGAGGTGTCCCGCTGTCAGAGAAGGAAACGGCTTTGTTGTTTGTTTCTCACCATCGGCACTTTGTTGCAGTTTCACCTGTGATTGCCTAACTACACATAACCTATTGGATTATTTCTTTGAGTGTTTTTGCAGGAGTGGACATTTAACTCATTACTTCAAATAGTGAGATCACGTTCATGCCATTCACTTACTTTTCAGCCAAATGCAACTTTTCATAGCATTTGCTAGCAGAAAGTGTTCAGCAGATGGGCACAGACAGGATACGGGGCCTAGAGCATCTCCCCTAGGAGGAACTGTACTGTATGTTCTCACCCTTTCCCTTTGAGGAGGGGGAGTGACAAAGTGGCTGTGGTGGAGCTCCGCTGCCCATCCAAATAAAAGCACCACAGATGTGCATTGCACTGTTTCATTGGCAACAGAGCAAAAGCAAGCAGTCATAACTCACACAAATATAATTCTAAAAAAACACCTAAGCATCATTCCCTCACACTGAATGCATTAAATATCTTCAGATGTAATGCACATTGCTACATATAGTGGCCAGGTTCCTGAAGTACTAAAAGGTTCCTAAGTACTGAAACACCAGTTCTCATGTGTTTTACTGGGTGAGATACCCAGGTAAATGAAGGGCTGTTCCCTCGTGCTCTCGGATCTAGTAGCCAAGCCATTATGGAGCTGATGTTACTGGACACCAGGTTATCAGCAGCATGGAATCTGGAGATCTGAAACTTTTTGGCAAGGTTTAATGTTAAACAACCAGAGCCAAGTTTGACCTCCCTAATTTTATTTCATACTTAGCACTTCCAACCTGAATGAGAACAATGTGTTGTTTAGTAACTTTCAACATGACAGCCTTGTAGTGTAGTTTAACCCGGCCGGCAGCTAAGCACTACACAGCCGTTCCCCACCCCCCCTCCCTCTCTGGGATGGGGTGGAGAATTAGAAAGAAATGAAAGCCTGTGTGCTGACATAAAGGCAGTTTACTAGGACAGAAAAGAAAGGATAATAATAATAATAATAATTATGATAATAGTACGACTACTAATAATGTGTACAAACAAGTGATGCACAATGCAATTGCTCACCATCTGCTGACCGATGCCCTGCCTATCCCTGAGCAGCCGGTCCCCCTGCCGTGGACAGCCCCTCCATATTAATTTTTCAGCATGACCCCAGATGTGTGGACTACCCCTTTGGCCAGTTTGGGTCAGCTGTCCTGGGTCTGTTCCGTCCCAGCTGCTGCTACTCTCCCACCATGCCTACTTGCAGGACAGAGCGAGAAGCTGAAAAGCCCTTGGCTTGGTGTCAGCACTGCTCTGCAACAATTAAAACATTAGTGCGCTATCAGCATTATTCTCATCCTAAATGCCAAACACAGCACTATATCAGCTACTAGGAGGAAAATTAACTCTATCCTATAGCCTAACCTTGCTATTCTGATAGGGTGATCTACATCAGCTTCTGCTTGAGTAGGAAGGGCACTGCCACCCCACTGTGGGCGGTTAAACAAGAACTGAGCTCTCATTTGTTCTCAGCTCCCAGTCTTTTCCCACAGCACTACTATTGCACCCTTGGAAGCAAGACACCGGGACATCTCTGTAGCTCCTCAGTACCATGCCCAAGTGGAGAGAGAAATGCTACATGTATAATGCCGTGCTATGGGGGGTGGTCCAAATCACAGCCCAACGCCAAAAGTACAACTGCTATCACACAACCAAAACAATGGTATGTCCCCTCACACTGCCCAGGTCAGGCAGGAAGGCACCAGCTCCCCTCAAAGCCTCATCCACATTCATTTGAGTCATCTCCTTCCCCCAGGCACAGCACCAAGGCCAAGCCACATGCCAAAGGCATAATATATTGTGGAGGGAACTTGCCAGAAGTAGAATACGACTCCCTTCTGGAATCTGCTCAGGTTGCAGGCACACAATAATCAAATGCAATCAAGGCACAGCAGCTAAACAAGTTAGCACCTGTCAGCTGGGCCTCTAAGCCTACCTCTGGAAGCACCTTTATGTTCTACCCAGAAGCTTATTTCAGAAAGGGCCATGCAGTGAAAGCTGCTGCCTTCACCCCGGTTTGTTCAGCTTTTCACCACCCCTCTGCTGCAAGCTATCACCTTAATTTTAGCTGGCAAATCCAACTCTGAGTGCTCTCTTTTGCTTAACTGCAAAAAATAAAATAAAAATATAAATCAGATGGGTTAGTTAAAACAGAGCTCGGAAGAAATTTGGCTCCCCAAGCACTGAAGCACAGAACTCACTGCACGTTTTATTCTCCTCAGACAGCTGCTTAGGGTGATAACCTCTAGGACATTGGCGCTAACAAATAGCTGGGAGCAAATTCAGCCCCTTTTGCAGCACTCCTCTGGAACAGCTCCAGCCCACTCCAGCTGCAAAGGAAAGCATGCTACCTTAAATCCTGGGGGAAAAGGTCTCAATTTCAGGCAGTATTCCCAGTAAATATGAAAAAAGAACAAGCTAGGCAAAACCAGACAGGTTCCTTAAACAAAGACTGTGACTAATTTTAAACTATATTGTCCAATCATATTGATCATTATAGCCACTTACATTTACTGTAAATCTGCTAGAGCTTTCCTGGTTTGTTTCTTTACTTCAATATAAAAACAAGAACTCTCTCCCACAGTAGGCTTGATATTTCCTGAAATAACATGAGTGGTGGCTATTTTACCCAGCAGGTTCCTTTATCACCACGGAGCAGGAAAGTTGACAGGCTTTGTGTCTGAAATGTAATTAGCTTGTGGGAGTACAGTCATAATGAAAGTAAAATTTAAATTATTGCAGGCAAGTGACTGCTCTTCCGATGAGAGTAAGACGTGAATTCCAAAGCATGGTTTTGGGGGACTTATTCAACTGATATCCTCAAACTTCCCACATCTGTTAAGGGGAAGGGAGGCAATAGGAGGTTTAGATCAGGTTTCTGTGTGAAAGCTTTTTAAGACCTCAAAAGAAGAAATGAATGATGGAAAATGACCAACACCACTGGGCCATAGTCCCATTTCAGTCCCTGTCAGGACTCACCCTGATCAACAACGGAGAAACTCTCTTTTAGAAGCAGATATAGAGGTTTACAAACCCTTTTAAAGCACAAAAAGTAGCTATTCTTCACTAAATGTAAATACATATATATAGTTTCCTAAGGTGAATTCTCTAAGCAAATATATTTGTAGAGCAAGCCTCAAACACACTGCAATGTAAAACACCGCCTCTCTATTAATTTCTGAAAGGCTGAAACACAAGAAAACAAAGTGTTTAGGACACAATTACACCATGGCCTCATGTTGGTACAGGCAAAAGAAAAAAAAAAAAAGTGCAGTTTGTTCCAGGGAACGGCAGTTTGCACTGCAAACAGCTGTAGCCCCATGTGACAGAGACAAGACTTAGCAATCACATTGGAACATACTCTATATTCGCAAACAAGTCCTGCACTCCCATCCTTGGGATCTTCCTTCTCTAGATGCTTTTGAATTTGTTGGCCCTGCCTCTACAAAACTCCCAGGAAACAAATAACCTTTTCTCAGGCCAAATATTTTGTAACGAGGTTCTGCACCTATTGATAGCGTCTTTCCAGGAAAAGGAGAGGAAGTAGGAAGCTCTCCTTCATTTAACCAGCTGCTTAGAGGAATAACATAGGGATCTGTAACAACAGCTCTTTTAGGAACTGCATGAAGATAGACAGAATCATAGGGTGATAGATGACAGGATCATAGAGACAAATGGTATTTCCTTTTCACATCCTTTCAATGCAGTCCCAAGCAGGGCACAGTAAAAGAGACTTGCATCCTGTTCCAGTGGTGCTACACCTCCTTGACCAGGGAAGTCTTTTTTAAAATCCAGCCTGAGTCTTGACAAAGACACCAATCACACTCCATTCCAGCCATCAATGCTCTAGGCTCTGTAACCCACTTCTTCTTCTATTTTATTTTTTTTTTTCTTTGTGGGCCACATTTTCTGGAGTTCTGATTATTGTGTTCTCCTCTAAACTGTTTCTGACTGATCCAAACCTGTCACAAATCACATTGCCCCAAGGAGGATGACAGGCTCCAGCTAGGACCTTATAAGAAATCAGAATTCAAGGCGACTTCTTGCAAACATTCTCTAAGAGCTGAAAACTCTGCAAGAGTTTTACGTCCCGTGCAGTAAAACAAAAGAGGGCTATAAACAAGGTTGTTTCTACAAAATGTGGTGTTAAGCAAGTTACTGCATTGTCCTGAAAACAACAGAGGAGTGAACAGTGGTCCTTACTAGCGTGAGGTGGCCGGCACTCACCCTGCTCCTATCATGTTCTCCTTTTCCTTGCCCCCCATTTCCTACCACCACACTGTAATCTTCTGTAGCAAACTGTGATTGCTCACCGTTAATGGCACAGGACCAACCCTTATTTCTAACAGAAGGATGTCTGGCTCCCAGATGAAATGTTCCTCTCATGAGCCTTGAGGACTGCTTAAGCCTCTGGATGCAGGCATAGCTCGTACAACAACAACGTACAATAACAATTACTGGTGACTGGTGACCAAAAGGCATCGCAGTACGTATAGAAACCAAATGCAGGGGTCATCACATTGAAGTTTGATAATTTTTGTCATCACCCTATCCAATTAATTTAGAATTATTTCTTAATGAGTGGACTTACAAATTGGTATTACGATATCCTTTGAAGTAAAAGTAGGTCTCAATCTGCCTATTTAATTTTTATTTTTTCCTTTTCCTTAAATCAGCAAATCCTCTACATAGCCTCTTGCTGATTTTAAGAGGCATATGGTTCTTAATCCAGCGGTGTATGAATTATGGCAGTAAATGGCTTTGAAAGTGCCTCGAAAGCAAAAATATGGAAATTTCCCCCCCCAGGAGACTAGGATGAGCAGTCATTATTTTTGCGATTGCAGAGAACACTGCCCAAGTGTTCCAAGACTGCATGCATATAATTGTTTGTCTCTTTCTCCCTCTGAAGTATTTTTTAAAAACTGTAAAACCTCAGACACACTCAAGGACAGCTTCCACAGCTTGGTCAAGAACACCAGCACATCTACATATTCACTAAGTCATAAATCTTCGATGCTTTGGCTATGCATATATGACACATGACCCTTATTTCTCCCTTGTGGTTGCCCTCTGAGAGACAATAGAGGTCCACTAAAGCACACCGCTTCCCTCTTAGGTAATATTTCATATATATCTCTTTACAACTACCAACACATCAAGGTAACTGAGCTGCAGCCTGGGATGGGAATTTAACCATAATTGTCTTAAATTGTCTAATTTGGATAAAATGAGCAAAAAAAATCCCTCAGCTATTTGTTAGTATAATAATGTCATCTATATGTTCCTTGCCTTGTGGTATTCTGCTATGCAAAGGGGAATGAACTATACTCTGAATCCTTTGGATATTTGGTTCGATCTGTCTGTCAGACATTAATTAGTTTCATAGCAATCTCTCGCTGCTGTCTTGTGGAAAGACAGCAAGACTGAAAAATAAGCCAGGATGACAAAGGAAGAGCTTGACTTGCTGCTGACCAAAGAAATCTGTCATTAAGAAAAGGTTCAGAACTCAGATCTGAAGCTGCTTTACCTGCCTTATGGGAGTACAGACGACTGGATTAAAACATTAACACGTTATTATACACAAAATCATCTTTTCAAAGAATGGTCTGTTTGCTCATTTATTTCTGTGTACAAAACGAAGAGAGGGAGATTTTCAGAGCAAAGCACTGGAACTCAACCATGCGACTCTCGCTAATGATAGTGGCCGTTAGGCAGCCAAAACACTGAACGAGGTTTCCAAATTAACCTTAAAATAACATTACGGGGGCCTCGGTAGCAGCTCTGCAGTTAAATCCATATTAAAATTTGCACTTGGAGCACAGCTAATGTCCCAGGATTTCCTACTGAAATTACTCTGCATCATCTCCCTATTTTACATTCTGAGGTCTAATTCTCTTCTTCCTAACAGCATTTTGTAACACTTGTACAAAGCTTATTTGCAGCACCAGCAGAAAAGTGCTACAACAGAGTAGAGAGCCATATCCCAGCTCTCCAGGCGACAAGGAAATTTACTCACATAAATTTAAATATAGTAACTTTCACTCAAAAGAGAAATTTGAACTTGTCCTACTCAAAAATCTGGAGCTCAGACTCCCACCTTGTTTAGGCTAGTAGCCATAAAGAATCACGATCTTTAAATCACAAATACAAATTTTTGTAGGTATTTTAAAGAGAGACCTTTTAATTTATTTTCTAATGTAAATGAATCCATTGTATTGTTCCATCATCAGCCTTCTCCAGCTCGAGCAGACAGAACTGTACACTTGGCTCAAGCCACAGCACTATTTTTCCATCAGTGCCCAGTAGCCTCACTGCTCACCTCTGAATTTCAGCAATGAAGTGGAAAGCAACTCCCCATTTTTGTGTCTCTGTACGCAGGAAAATTCACTTTCCATGCCACACGATGCTACATCGCTTCTTGAAACATGTGGTGATCCCTTCCTTCTTTTTCTCAACCCTCAATTTCCTGAATCTCTTCAAATAAAGCCAATTTTATTTAGATTGCTAAATACAGGGAAAGTTTTAAAATATTGATTGATAGGCTATGTTTTTATATGAGAAATATGTATCAAGGCTACACTGCAACACTGCTTTGCAGAAGTAGGCATGTCAATAAATTCCTGGTCTGTAAAAAAAAAAACAGGACAAAGGGAAAGGGACAAAACTAATCAAGTCTTCTCCAAGGCATTTCATCCCCAGGTTGTTTTAAAGGATTACAGATAGCAAGACCAGAGTATTTTCAATCTACTGAAAAATAAATAAATAAATTATAATGGCAAAATGTGGGGGCAGAGACAGGCTCGTTGATTCCTTCCCTGTACTTAAAACAATTCAGGAGAGGGCTGTGTAGAGACGTGAGGCTGTTTGGAGTCAGGGCTGGCAGCTCCTGTGGGGAGCGGGCAGGCACGCGAGCGCTGGAGCATCGCCGCTCAGCTGCTCTCCAGCGGCACATCGATGCCCAGGGGAAGGCAGCTCCACAGCTCGCCGGCCTCAGGAAGCACCCGATGAATTCATATCATGTTTTAATGGGTAACCAAACTCCAAAGCTTTTTTAAGTTAGTACATTACTGGTGCCTACCAGTGAGAAGACAGAAATGAAAGTGACACCAAACAGAATTTTCCATCTACTGTCCTAACATCTGCTGCTAAAACCGCAACAGGCAACCAACACTCACACCAGCAAGTTAGATTGGTTAGCTTACTGTACCAGCCAATTATTTTTAATGTAGACACAGCTAATGTAGGTGCTGGTACAGTTTATTCTAGAATCCCAGGATGAAACACACCGTCCTAGCAAAGATGCAGATCTTGATATTAAAATAGCCAAACTTGATAGAGAAGATTTGGGCACTGGTGCTCTCAGATCCAGGGCAGAAAGGATGTGTTACACTTCAGGGATCTGTCCCTGAGCAGCTGAAACATCAGACAAAAGTGGACAAAAGCAACATGATTCTTCAAAATACATGATTTAGTTGGAAGACCTTCCTCACGTCTCACCAAAGATCCTATATATATATATATATATCTCTACAGGAGTTTTGAAACACTCACTAAAGGCTGCTTCCTCCCCTACAAATGCCTTGTATAAGCTTCCCTCGTTCTCCAACATAACACTGCAATGAAGCCCATAAGCCTTTCTGTTTAACCTTAACTGCAGAATGATGGTAAAATCATTAAAAGCCAAACCACTAAAATGTGAAGAACGCACCAGATTCCTTACTCACTTTTTATAGCATCTTATTCAGGTTCTAGTGATTTCAGTGTAAGTTCCTCTGAGATATTAATGAGACACTTTAAGACACCTTGCTATAACCCAGCCACACCAACAACTTTAAGTGCCTCCCCCTAGAGATGAAGCAACTGGGGAAGAGCTTCCACATCAGAAGGATGTTGGCCCTTCCTTCAAAACATTTCAGACACTCTCAACTAATCTAATGCAGGTTTGTGGGGCAAGCACATTTGGGTATTTTTCAGAATTCCTAGTTTTATTCTAGTTAAATATGCCGTGGAAAAAAAAAAATCCCTTTACTTGATTTCCACTGCCTCTACTTTAAATTAAGTTTAAATCTCATGAATCTGGAAAAAAAAAAAAAATCACAGACAACTACACTACTGCTAGAATTTTCTCAGAAGGAATACTTAAAGAGAGGTTTCTGAATGCATAAATGCTGCGGTGTGAGCCCAGTGTATACACCAGAGCATCTCTTGGGCCAAAACACATCAGGCCACATTTCAGAGGGTCACCTTCTGATATTGCTAATTGTACCAGGAGTTGCAGGAGGAATATCAGGACTATATGAAAGACAAATTTTGTTAGTCTTTCCAAATCTCCAGCAGACTGTTTTGTGGTCTAGGTAAAGATGCATTCGATTTCATCCAAACCACTTCACACATTTTTTTATTACGTACTTGTGTCAAAATGTTTCAGTTGTCAAAATATTCACCTCTGAGCCTGAGCATGTAAGTACAAGTCCACGTATTAGTTTATCCATCAATGTCCTGTCTGCATTTTTGTCTGCATTCCTGGAGTGCCCATCACCCTGATGCATAGGTGCCAGTTTGAATTCTCACCCTGTGTTAGTTTGACAGCTCTGTCAACAGGGATGACAGAGCTGTACTGTGCTTCTGCTAAAATACAAAACCGTGGCTACTTCTGTCCAGCTCTGGTAGCTACTCAGGTGGAAGCTGGTGGCTCCATTTCAAGAGGAGTAGCAGGTGCAGTCCCACATTCGGGTCAGTGTTCCCTTCTGCAGTGAAACAGGCTATAAATCCCGAGCCTGGACAAAAATCTCCCTGCTCACAGATTGGCAGATGGTTCATGCAGTGAGCACACTACCAAGGTCTAAGGGAGACTGTTAAGCATGAGAGAAACAACATATATAAACAAAGTATATTTTGTTCTTTATTCTACACAAATCCTAAGCAAGGAGAATTCCTCCTTCACACACACACAAAAGTCCATCCTTGTGTTTAGATACCCAGAAGAGAGTTAAAATAGCAGTTCCTGTAGTACCCAGCACCATTTTAAAGGCTGAAAGCAGAATTAAAAAACGGGGTTTGCTTCCAGGTGCAGACAGATGTCTGATGTGAAGATATTGGCTGTCTCTTACCAAAACTGACAGACATTTTTGGTGAGGCTTTTCCTAACAGATGGCAGAACTTGGGTCCTACCGATCGTAGCAGGATCTGAGGGCATTCAGCACAACAGCAGGATCCGACCCAAAGCATGGCTCTGAGCACCAGGTTCCCTCCACATTGTTAAGAAAAGGTATCAGCGTGAAAAGGATGCGAAAGAAGATGTTCAGACACTAAGCATCGGATTCAGCAAAAAAGACCAACAAACCTTTACAGTATATTGTGATGTTTTCTTTTGTATACTGTATCAATGACCGTGTAGTATGCTCGCTGAAAAACCAGCCCTTGGTAATTGTCAGGGAACTTCATTCTGAGTGCAGGCTCTACTGGAAATTAATTGCTTCAGTGCAATCTGAACCACATCATAAATGTCATGTAGAAGTTGCAGGGAGTGAGGAGGCAATGACAGCTCTATCCGCACTGTTTCATTTAAAGGTGGGTAAAACACACTGCGACAGAAGTGCTCTTCATCAATAATTTAGTCCGCAGTGTAAAGCCAAGCCTTGCCAAAGATGCCAGGGGAGCAGCTACCTCCCTGGTTTTAATGACACCAGCAGGGAGGGGTTGAGGGGCCAGCTCAAATCAACATTCATTGCACATCTGGGCATGTCGGCAGATGAAGATATCTAGGACTGAGCTGACAGGACAAAGGGTTGAAAAAAGAAGTGTAACCTAGAAAACCTTTACTTTGAATTCTTTGTATAAATTCAAGGGGGATGACAGTTCCTAAGGTCATCTTACATAATAAAACTACAGCTATCTACATAGAGAATTTTAACTCTTTCCAACACGCAATCAAAGAAACTGCAAGTTCAGTTTATATTATTCACTTTATGAATGTAAAATGCAGAATTCTTAATTCTCTGAGAAGAGCTATTTTAATGAGCAGGATGTTAACATTTATATGCCTGACTTCATCGTAATAACCCTAATTACAGTGCCATAGAAGCCCCACTGTAGTGGAGGGTCACTGGAGCTCCTATTATAGCCCTGATCTTAGGGGAGTTGAGTGTCTTTGCCATTTCGCAGCGCATCGGCTGAAGCTCTCCGTGCAGCTTAGCACCGTTTTCCTTCTCCTCAAAATTAGTGGTTTACAGCTGCTTAGTTTGGTTCTTACATAGCTTCTGCTTGCTTGAAACAAGTGCTTTTGTTGCTTTTGTGGCAGTCTCTACACTAAAGCCCACTTACTTTCTCTGCAGAGAATATAGCTTTCAGGTGCAAGGAGACCATGCATCATCATACCAGGCTCCTGTATTCTCGCTCTGGGAGGTTGCAAATCCTCGCAGGTACCACACTGCTGAAGCTGTCCTGGTTTGCAGGGCCACTGCAATTCTGGCAGAGCTTTTGTGCAGTAATCTCACACTCCAGGTTAAACGTCAGAAGCCTGGTTTTCGGCCGAGTGGGTGATGACTCACGTAATCGTTCCATGGTGGCATGTAACGCCAAGGCAGGGGAAGACAAATGGGGGCAGACGGCCTCAATCTTAGTGATGTATTAGTTACAGGTTATAAAACATCAAAGTGTTCAGCTGTCATCTAAATCTGTAAAGCGAATTCCTTTTGTCCAGATAAGAGAACCATCAAAAACCGACCGCTTTCACCTCCAGTGTGGCCAGAGAAATTTTCTGACAAATTTTGCCTCTGCCATAGTAATAATCCCCACCTCTGGCAAGTTAGGACTGAATTATTTAACCTTGCAGCACCTAGAGCTATGACTCAGTGCTACTGAAGGATACAATTGGTTTTGCCTTGTCTGGCAAAACTACATAATTCTTTTGCTTCTTATTTTCTGTTCACATTTTTTTAATGAAATATTAGGTGCTTTCCATGATCTCCCAAGGCCCCAAGTAATCTAGACCACACCAGAGCTGTGCTCACAACAGAAGTTTCACCCGTGATAGCTTCACTGAGGGCCCCGGCATGTTTTATTCCCGACAGGGACCATACGGGAAGGAGACAAGTGAAGGAGCTGGGGGAATACAGTGGGTGGCATCTCCCCTAATTGCATCTGACATTTCACTTTCATTTTGCAGTGAGCAATCCAGTTCTTAATAATAATAATAATAACGTTAAAATGCTAATGCCACCAGAAGTGGCCCCTGAAAGCACTGCAGAAGAGGTATAACATTTACATTCTGGAAAAACTGAACTGAATAGGCAGATCATCACCAGCCCAGGTGATGATTTCCAGGAGGGGACTTGTACAACAGTAGGTAATGATTGTATTTGCTGACTGTGAGCGGAAATTACAACCTAATCCTTCCTGTATCCATCTTTTGCCAAGGAAGGTGCTTGTGAAGCCATCTTGCAGTGGCTTTCCATTAGAGAAGATGCAGTGATGCTAACACCAAGACAGATGTCTTCCAGGCCACTGCTGTACTCTGCCCTCCACACAGTGCCACAGGCACCAGCCCACTGCAAACGGCCTAACCAAATCCCATATTGTTACAGCAAGTCCTGCCCCAAGCGTCGCCAAAAGGAACCCATCCTCCTACGTACTCGTTACCTGCTCCCCGACACCAGGCGAACGGATGATGCTGTGCTGCCAGTGGTTCTTCTCCGTGCTACTGTACATGCTGACGGGTTAAAGGCAAAGACAGTAAGTATCTGAAAATCAAATCAGGAGTTTGGCTAGCTCCCTGAAAGCTTCCAAGTTATTCTGTTCACTGTAAATGTGAGATTTATTAGAAAGGTCATTTAAAAACCTATTGCAGTGTTGTTTCTTTGCTTAGTACCTCACTTTGGGGAAGAAGCCTGAATTTTAGAGCAATAGAAAACTGAAGCTGCATTTCTGTCCCTGCTGAATTGCAGAAAAGCAGGAGCCCTAATTATAATAAACTCAGACAATAATAGAAGCCTGCACTACTAATGTACATGCAGACAGATTAAAATAAGGGTGTGCATGTGCACTAGAAAAGGATAAGCACAAAGCCATATGTGACAGACTTTTCTTCCGAAGTGCCAGGCTAAGCAGAGCAATCTAACAAACAGGAACAGAACAATGTCAGCTCAGAAAAGCAAAGGAGCAATCCGCACCCACAAACACTTGGTGCATCTTTAAAGACCAGTTCTCTTCCACCAAGCCCCACCATCACCATTTACCCCTCGCCCAAAGCAAGGCTGTGAAACGGGGATGCAACGGCAGTGAGCTGCCCAGGCAGGCGTGAACAACTTCCCAATAGGCAAAGCAGCAGAGGTCCAGGACCTCTTAACTGCAGCAGTCAAGTGCATTAACTTGTTTAATTTTAAACGGCTATTGCCAGGCTCCCAGCTGGTGCAGCCTGGCACAGCTCCACGCATTTCAGCGGAGCTACTACAACTGACACTAGCTGGGGATCTGGCCCAGTTTCTCAATTTGTCAAAAAGACGGCAATTCTTTGGGCGCTCTCCTGTCCTATGCATATTGTCATAAGACATCTCAGGCTTCAGAAGTTACAGCGTGGTGACAATTCACACCGGACACGCTTCTGAACCTTCACTCTCCTGGCATACACGGCAGGATTCCTCCAGAAGTAACCTCACTGCGTACCCTGAGTGCTGAGCCCCATAACGAGCCACCCCCTCTCAGGACAACAAAACGATTAGGCTAAGCTAGAACTTCTGACTTTAGGAAAATATTTATTTATTTATTTATTTTTGTGCATGGAACATTGGAGAAATTAATTGTGAAAGCAGAACAAAAAGTCTAAGGGATAAGACATCAGAAAGAGCTGGAGAGTTGAGAATACCAACACAAATCCCTTCAGCTCTGCTCCTTCCTCCTCAACCTGTGAAATGGGTCTGGGGAAGATGCACCTGCCAGGAGTCCTGCAAACACCGAGCAGGACTCATCTTTTTATTAACAGAATTTGAAAGGACCAAAGTTTAGTAAGTACCTAACAAAAGAGACCGTCCAAGTAAAAGTGACAAAGTGTGACTTTGCTAAGCGGGCAAAGAACTATTTTATCCAGCATGAAAATCAGCAATGAGATGAAATTACTGTGAAATAGCAGAAATATTTAATAGTTGTACTCATAACCAAAAAAAAAAATCCAAGGCCTGAATCTCCCCCCAAACAAATGCCTGTCATATAGCCCAATAGGCTTAATCTGTCATAAAGCCAAATACTTCCCAGAGGAGGTGATCGTTAGTTTGAACATTAATTTCCCTTCCCCTCTTCCTGTGTATCCATTAAGTGGAATAACAAGAAATGTTCATGACCATAAGGTGCGTTTGATGGCAAGGAGTAAAAGAAAATGTGCAATTAAAAGATGTAAATGATAAACTGTATAGTTTCTCAGCTGGCTTGACCAATATGTGGGACTTCTGGGACACACGGGTTTTCTGCTCCCGTGCTGAGGTCGCTGAACTGCAGAGACACACGGATGGAGAAAGTTGGAGGGGAAGAGAGAATAAATTAATACTCCATCTTTTTCTTGTTCACTTAGATTTGCAAAACATGTTTCCTGAATGAGTTTGAAGCCCAACATATAAAAAGCTGACTATTTATATATTTGATTCTTTAAAAGCAATTAGGAATACAAAGCAGATGGTACAGCATTGTAGATTTCCCTTTTCATATTGCTTAAACACTAGAGATCAATAAGTCTAATATAAACAGATGATTTCCATAGCAGGGTTTATAATTAGCTGGCACTGAATGTGTCCAAACTCTAAAATAATTAGCAGAAGCATGTGGCACACCATTAAAACCTTGTGGCTTGTCTGCATTTACATTTATAATTATTAAAGTTAATTATGATGCTTGTGGTGTGGTTCCAAGCTCCTTTACAACTTAGATTAAATATTTTTTCAGTCCTACTTTTTCTTTCAGTCCACCAAATGCCAGCACTTTCAACAAACTTCATTTCATCAAAAAGAAAAAAAAGGGGGGGGGGAGGGAGGGTATTTTTACAGGAGTGACCTGAATATTTTCCTACCAGTTTTATTTTTCTGAAGGGACATGCCACAGGAATTGAGTAACTCATCATTTTGAGGGGGGGAAAAACAAAAAAACATTCCCAATTAGACGTAATAATTTTAAGGTTTAAGAAAACCGTTATACTTAAACCTGATGTAAGGTTTTAACTGAAATTCCAAGAAAGATAAACAACTCTAGCTTAGCAGAACATCTCAGTGACATTCAAGACCTTACACCAAAGTAAATCTTACTCTTACATGCTCTAATCCTGTACTATGTCTGAAAAAAAAAAAAAAAAAAAAAAAGAAAAAAAAAACACTGAAAAGGCAGCTGGACTGGGTATAAACATCACGTATTGGGCAAGGACTTCTGAAGGTCTGATTTGGGTTTACATGTCTCCCCACAACCTGAGCTACGGAAATGTGCAGTCAATCTGTTTGGTCGCTTATGAGAACTATTTTCCTAAACATTCATCATTAAGACATTCCATGCCACGTCCAGAACCCCAAAGAAGTTGCATTGTTTGCATAATACCTTTTCTTCAGTTACTCATTTTTCTGAAATTTTCTATAACGTAAACTAAACAAAATTCAGCCCTGCCCCAAATGTTGTTGGGTCGGGGCGGGTGCCCTGCAGAACACAGACCCTCTGCAAGATGATGCTTCTGCAGTACAGACCCCATCATTCATGAACCCCGTGCTTTCACCCAGACACAAGCAGCACTCTCCTGGTAGGCATGTAAAAATGAATTTAATCCACGCATCTGCCTTCTGGTGTGAACCATCTCATACCCTAAGTTCGCAGGAGCACAGCTTAGAAGCGCACAGTGACCCTTATACCATGTGTCATTTTGCCAATATGAAGCTCCCCACCAGTCTGTATTCTTCCAGCCCTCCAAATGCTCGACACCACTCAGCCACCCAGCTGAGTGACTGATATCTGCTGTCCTGCTGCAACGCTTTGTATGAAATGTCCATTCTTGACATGGTTCAACTCCAACGTTACCTGGCGAGAACTTGATTTTTTTTTCCAGCCAGTTTTCACCATTAAAAATGTGCAGCAAAAGGCAGAGCTTCTCTACTCCCTCTTCCTGTTTAACCACCATGGAAATTGTGGCAGATAAGCAGCTCCTGTAGCAGAAAATGCCACAAGTACCCAATTCCTGCAGTGGGAACTGTTCTGGCACACCACTCCCAGAGAGAGCAAAACCTAATCTTTTGCATACAAGTTACATGACTTTGATCAGCTGCTGGATATAGCAGGATACCTAAATATAGGGCTAGACCCTATGCCTTGACAGTATGTAAGTGTTTTTTTTTTTTGTTTGTTCCCCCCCCTCACTAAAAGGAAATCAATTATTTCTCCAAAGTCAGCGAGAATTGAGGATAGCTTTTACAGAAACAGAGCCTTCCAACTCCAAGTGCTAATATTTCACATGCATAAGTGCTCCCATTTCTGAATTCACAAGGAATACCTGATTACTAGTATAGAAAACCCTCACCTCCCCCCCCCCCTTTTTTTTTTCTTCCCCCAAATGCATTTCTGTTCTTTATATAACATGTCCATCATGAACTTCTTGGCCCTCACTCTTGTTTCCTCTAGCTCAGGCCAGACCTGGAGATGTCTGGAATGTGACAAGGCAGTATTAGCCTGCCAACTATATTCTGTTAGCAAATTTATTTTCTTCTCCTAGACTGATGATAAAAATGTCATGGTGTGATGCTTTAGCAGGCCCAAGAGCTGCCCACCTACAGCTGCAGGGCTTGAAGAGAGCTCAGAGCCAAGAACGCCATAAGGAGAGCAGACAGCAGCTCCACCAACTTTGCTCCTTCTGCATTGCTTATTCTCCTGCTAAATGATGCAATGTGACCCCCTCAGGGATTCCAAGTCTGATCATGTTTTTCTCACTATTTTTTCTTTCCTACTTCCTCCTTCTCCTTGACTAAAGCAGCCCAAACTGCTGAATTTTTCATGAAAGAGATAATATCATTGTACATAAGATAATGGCATTCAAATACATCCATCTGCTTGTTAGCTCTGACTACATCGATTGTGTTTCTTCTGAAAGAATATTTTACCAAAAAGGGAAAAAAAAAAGGAATAATAAAAAAAAAAGGTTCTCTTTTGTGGTATAAAATATTCACATTTTCATAACGGGAATACAGAAACCCTTTTACATACTTTAGATAAGAGAATAAAATGAACTGAGAAATTAAGAAAAGTACCCTTGAGGTCTTGCCAGGAAAAAGTATTTCCTCCCTCCAATATTTCATTAAAAATCTAGACAGGTTTTACAATAAAACACTGTTGATTCCCCCCCTCCTTTCTTTCAGTAAACAATATCTCGTTGCAGAGATGAAATACTGCATGCCAATGACGGGGCCTTTTACTAGCCTGAAAGTTTTCAAACATTCTAGGTCTGGAGGATTATTCCTACAGCATCCCGTCTATTTTCCTTCCCCATAAAAACTGGCCAGCCTAAAGTAATTCAGTTTATCATTTTACTCTTTTTTGGCTACATGGAATAAGACCATAAAATATGTGATATCCAATTACTGAAAATCTGATGAAAAATTACTCTCAGAAGTAGAGCAAGTGAATATATTTACTGAATTTCGGATGCTTTAGATAAAAAGGAGAGCGCGATAAAACCCTGCCTATCAATTTTACACACACTGAACTGCTTTCACTTCATTTCCTATAGGCTGCGTACAACCACCCCTGGTTTTGAAGTTTCATTTCAGCAAACAATATATTCTAATTGGGTTGTTTACATTTATTACAGACACCTCCCAAGATCTGAGATGTGCTTTGTGCTCTTCCTTTGACCTGCTTAGCAGAGCAACTGCTCTGGAGTGCCTGCCATCTTAGGCTCTTATTTGAATAACTCTTGTTTAAAGAGCAGCTACAGAACCAAATGCAACATTTCTCAGACTTTCTTGAGCACATTTCAATGCTTAGTGCTGCAATGGCAGGCGCAGCAATTAAATGTAAATGACAGCAGTTGATCTGATTATTTCCTTCCCTCCAATCTCCTTTTCATTATAAGCTTGCATATTAAGGAAGCAGGAGGGGAACAACACCCATGAACGTCTGTCCCTTTGTTTGCTGGGGAGGCCTGTGCAGAAGCGTGCCTCTTGCAGCATTCCCTAAACCAAGGGAAATGAGAAGCAATCCTGATCCACAGGGAGCTTGCACATCTCAAAGCCTGCAGCCCAGTCCCCTGCGTGCTCCACAGCGGGATCCCAGAAGTCACTGACTGCAGCTACCCATTGCCTATGAACTGATGCCTTCTTGGAGAGCTGTGAAAATTAAAATGCATTTTTTACTGGAGCCGGACTCAATCATCTGCAGCATTTCCAGATAGGAAGCTGAGCTCGTGCCTTCTCTTTTCAGCCACGGCAGCGCTTGTTCAGCACCGCGTGAGGGTTTCTTCTCTTTCAGCCCAATTCACTCTCAACCCACTTCCACTCCACTAGGAGAGCTACACTGGCCAGCGACCTAGCACGTAGGTAAGCCCACAGGCTGGGCAGGGAGCAGCAGCAACCAGTCTCTAACACCACTCTCTGCAACCGTTTCCTGAAGCACAACTTAAGTCTTCCCGTGGTCATGGAGAGAATGATGCCTAAATCGCTCCTCAACTACGACTTGGTTTCTTCCAAAACTGATTTTAGTCCAACTGCATACAGATACCGTGATTCAATTGCAGATGTTCAGCAAGGGCAGAATTATTCACAAGTTCTCAGTTGTGAATTATTTTTCGGCTCCATTGACCAACATGTCTCACTTCATACTGTAGTACTCTATATTAATAGCTGATGCTGAGTTTCCCAAATGATGGCATCTGTGTAGCAACCAGGGAGCGAATTTTTCTGGACAAATGCCTCTCCTTTTCTCTGACTTCTCATCTGCTTGCTGCCTGTTGTAAATTTACTATGCAACATATACTGTGGGAGCTTTATGTCCTAAACAGGGAGGACATGTCCAGTCCAGTAAAATAATGCTTTTATAATGATTGCTTCAATACTGTTTGTGCAATCTCTTTGCAAAATCTTGTTATTTCTGATTCTTATCCTACAGCTTGATATGCATAATAGCTTGAAGGTGCTGTTGATGGAATTTTTCCAGCTCTTTGATGCGCCAGCAATGACTTGTCCATATTTCACAGCCACAGACTAATGTGTAAATTAGTACAGCAAAATAAACACTAACTCTGGTATTCTGTGGGATCCCATGCAGGTGTCAATTTATGATGCAATCTCACATGCAAAACATGCATTTTTAATTCAGCATGTGATTTCTTAGACTTCTGATAATCTCTTAAAAAATAAATGAAATCCATTACCCACACTGGTATGTTGATTCTGATACCGTATCTTGCATATGCTTTTCTGGCTCTGGACTGGAGCATAACCTTGCTTTTCTTCCGACTGGCGATAAATCTGTAGACTTTAGCTGCCACAGCAAATTTGTTGGTCGTGAACTAGAGGTCTTCTATAGTGTGTGCAACGAAAGCAGAACCACCTGCGCAAAGAAGTTCACATATAACCTTCTCCTTCAGTGCTGTGGAGGCCTTCAATCTGCTCAGGTTAAAGAGCTTGCCAGATGTTCAAAATTTAATAAATATTCCTGGCATCATGTCTCTAGTGGCATCATCAATCATTACTACAAAGAACAGTCCAAAGAACAGTCTGTGCCAAAATATACCTTTGCTTGACTCCTTTTGCTATTACAAATGGATCCAACAGAGTGCCAGCCACAGCCTCCATCCAGCACACCGTTGTGCAGATGACGGATAATTTCACAAACTTTTCTGGACATCCAGGAGTTCGGAAACAGTGCCAACAATTTTCACAGAGCTAGAAGTCTAACAGCATCAAAAGCACTGGTAAGGTCAATGAAGACTTGTTACATGGGCATGTTTTTCCCCCTCTATTTTGATATATATATATATATATATACTAAAAAAATACAGAGCAAACAGCTCATATTACATTCTAGCAGCCTCTTAGATAACACGTATCACCTTAATACCTGCAGCACTCTGCTCACATTCAGTTAGCATTCCGTCCTTTTCCTGAAATTAGAATTGCTATAGAAACATCTTTATTTGTATACCATGCTGCTGAAAGATTAAAGTCTCTTTGAAATTCCTAGCCTAAGGGCACATAATTTGGGCATGTGAAGGTGACAATAGGCATCAATTCCTGGTGGAATTACCGATCCCAAATTCTTACAAATTATTTTGAAAATTCAGTTTTAATTATTATTTTTCTATACTCCTACATAGATAGATTTACAGTCAACTTTCCTATGTTATAAGAGGGCTGAAATAAGCTGAGTGAGATTTTACTGAGGTATGCTTCATCTTTTTTTCAGAGTATATAGGATAGTTGCTTTCCCAAGGCACATGGAGTGACTATTAATATGGCCTCGCAGTATTTGATGCCTTAATTCCCTATACTTTTTCCTCCTTAATTTGAGATTTTTTCTGTTTCTGAGATCATTATGTGGACTATTTTAGATTCTTAAGAAATCTTGCCCCTACTTTTGATGAACTTACGCATCTGAAAAACAATCAACAACAGGAATTACGTTTAACAGGTAACAAAAAGAGAAAGGAAATTGCCTTATTTATCACTTAATTTTAAAGAATATAAAAGTATCAGGTCAGTGGAAGCAGAGGTGGAAAAAGCACTTCAACCAGTTCAGAATCTGACATGTTGTGTGTTGTCAGCTTCAGTCAAGAATTGTTTAAAAAGGAGCAAAACAAACTGAAGATAGTTCTGTCCTAACAGATTATAGTCTTTCCCTTCTTGTTTGTGTCACAACAGTGCTAGGTAACTGTAATTTGTTCTTGCGCCTGTTCATTCAGCACAAAGCAGAATTCGCATTTAGGATTGCTGACTGCAGGGACAATTGGCCTACACACACAAAACTTTCCAAAAGCTGTTTCCCCAGCTGGAAATGGGGTGCTTTGCACACTGCTGCAGGACATTCTGTAGCTCTGTAACGGAACTATCTAATAGTTTGCTTTCTATTCTTGCATTTCTTAAACACCATTATTGCTGAGCATCAAGCTTGCTATATGCTTACACCAAAAGTAAGGGACGGTTTCTGAGGAAAAAAGTGTTTTCTTTTTAGTGTTTAATAAAAATTAGACGTACTTTAAGGAAAGGTAATGAGGGCTTTAGATCCTTCAACACACAACAGCAGGGAGCTGAATTAGCACTGTAAGTGGGACAGACCCATTGCTTAAGACACAAACTCGTCAGAACATGGCACAGAAGAATGTATCGCACGAAGCAATCTCACGTTTGCATGGCAATGGATCAGAGCCAGAACAACAAAACTTGTATAACCTTAGAAAAAAATAAAAACTATCATTAGAAACACATCCATTTTTACATAACTGACCTAATTATAAGAGGTGTTATAAGGTAGGTGACTGAAAATACAGCCTCTTGAAAAATCAAGCATGAATTCATTGCAATAGTACTGCCCTCACCTTCACTTTACTCTCCATGATCAGCACTCAGAGATAGAAGCAGTTACCCCCAGTTACTCCACAGGACAAGCTACAGCAGAAAATCCCAAAGCTTTTTTTGCCTGGCAGGCAAAACTGAATGTTACATTTTCCACATGGCTGTCAGAGAGAAAAGAATTTGGAAAGGAAAATGGAGAGAGGGAGAGAAGAGAGGAAGGACACAGGGAAATTAGCAGGGCTTCCTTTAAAAGGTAAGTTCATAAGAACCTAGCACTGCTGTAAGGAAAGCTGGTACTTTGCCGCATAGGAGAACTTTGGTGAACTAGCCTGTATAAAATTATAGAGGTTATTATGTTTGTAGCCTCCTTGCTGTGCATTCTTCCACAGAAGTGCTTGCACCTGCTGTGTGTGGCCAAATAACATGAATTAAAAATGCTGCACAGCGACGAAGTTCAGTTTCAGATGAAAATACCTCAGAACTGGCTGGCTATTAACACCTCAGTATCTCCAGTGGACACCATCTCAGCTTCTCGCTGGGCTGCTGATAACTTAATGTAACCAGGAAAAATATCGTTAGCTCCATGGTGCACCAAAAACCTGGCTAGAACCATCAGCTTCCAAAGGCCAAGGAGGAAACAGCCCAGGCCACTGCCCGAAGGAATAACCTAGGGCTGTAATTTCCCCACACTGGCCCCCAAAGTACAGCACGTACACCCGTCTGCCTTACCTATAAAGCACATGGTACAAGGACATGCTTGCCACAATGGCCACAAGATCCTAAGCCATTGTGCAGGAGCCACTGGCCTTAGGGATAATAAAACTTGGTTAGACAACAAGCACAGGAGGTAACCGACGCCAGGTCAGAACAGAGCTGTTTTATGGGTAGCTGTATATTAGTTTTAGGACAGGTCTACTGGCAGGTAGTGCCCTAAATTATGTCCAGGAGACAGGTGAAGTGAGACAAGTGGAACGGACAATAAATGCCAACTGCTGCAGGAGAGGTTTATGGGGCCAGCAGTGGTTTAACATTTGGGCAAATGTCTCAGACATGCTAATTTTCTCCTCCTTGCTCTGCCTGGGATGACCAATTAGCTGTAACCAACACAGCGCAAATTTAAAATACCAGGTATCAAATCCTTCTGGAGCCCGGCTCACAATCAGTTCTGCAGGTAAACACGTTCAAAAAATGCCACGTAACGCTGAACAATGAGTAAATACAAGGAAATTGCAATCTGCTCACAGACATTCTGTCAAGTAAATTAATTGCTCAGTTCTACTTTATTAGGGGACCTTTATGGTTGTGGGCCAGCCTGCCTTGCTAAAATCCTTTGATCACTCTTAATACTGGAAGCCCTCTTTTGTGAGGCTAACTTAATACTGTTGTATTCATGCAGCCTAATCTGAGTAGGTGCTAAGTGCTTTGCCAGCAGAGTTGTTGCCGAGTGTGGAGGAGAGATCATTCTATTTATTCAATTTTATACCCTTCAATAGGGTAGACTTCTTTGTTTACATGATAAATTTCTTAGCTGTCATTTTTTTTTTCCCTCTCGGTTTTATGTATTATACTGTGTTCTGTCATTTTGTTTTTCTGTTTCTCTTTATCAGAAATTGAAGTCGTTTCAGAAAAAAAGCTGATCTTAAATCTTTTGGGCTTCAAAATTAGCTGTTGCCTAAGCTATCACACATGCAGGTCAAAGTTTAAAGGCTGATCCTACATCCAGAGAATTCAATACCAGAAGTCCATTTGAGACCAAAGAGGCAAAAAAAAAATGCAGATTCAAGCCTGCAACTTGCCTCTTCAATTTTATCTGCTGCAACACAAATTGTAAACAAGACACTACATGCATTAGAAGTAAAAGGAAGCTGTGGTCTTGCCACGAGACACCGCCCAGTGCCAGCAGCCACAGAAAGGCGGCCACTCTTCATGGGAAATCCAGGACACGGTGAAGTCCCTGAACTACCACTGTAGGGCCAAGATTTCGCCAGGTGACCTCTTTTATTGCTTTCAATCCATCACTTCAAAATGAATTGGAAAGGCGCTTTAGAAAAAACAACAGAAGGAGCAAAACAGGGAAGGGAACCAAATGTTTCCTTCACCCAGAATGCTAACTAAAGCTTGTAATCAGGAAAAATCCAAGGGTCAGCCCTGCAGCTTCGCTTTAATTGTGCTCCTCTTCAGATAAGGATCTCTTATGGGTGTAAATTGCCTCGCACTCCCTGCATGTATAATGGCCAACGGAGTTCGAGAAAGGGCTTGCAGTGTTACTGGAAGAAGAAAACGTGCAGAAGATAATTTTTATCCACATCATAAACTTACTCTGAGCCTTCCACAAATCAGGCTAAGCAGAAATTGAAGTTGTAATTACAAACCAGTGTGAATATTTAAGAAGAACCAAGATAAGTCTCATATCCCAAAAAGGAAGGTTTCACCTTTGTTCAAATAAATTTGAAGTATTCTTTGTTATCCTCGGAAATAAGATCAAATGAACCACAACTGCCACATGTGGGTGGCAAAGAGAGGCAGTCTCTAACTAAGGGGATTACTGAGTTCATACAAACGATGTGAGCGCTTTAAGTACATCTTTCTCAGGAGTCACAGTGACATTCCTCGCTTTTTTTAATTTTATCTTACCGGATTTGCTATTTTCCCTTCCTTATACCAGCCCTAATCAATGCTGCAGGTCAGGTTGAAAGAATGG
Source organism: Aythya ferina (assembly GCF_964211825.1). Taxonomy (NCBI): domain Eukaryota; kingdom Metazoa; phylum Chordata; class Aves; order Anseriformes; family Anatidae; genus Aythya; species Aythya ferina. Next base: position 3,031,265 of record NC_140298.1, read on the forward strand.
ACAGCCCTAGAGCCACATACATTTAAACCACTTTGATGCAAATATTGATCCAAAGAGCATAGACATGTGGAGGTGCTGCTTTTTTTAATGGACAAGCTTTCCCCCTCCCTTTCTCCCTCCCTCTCTCCAAGGTTTGCACTTCATGAGATAAAGCAGAACTGTCTGCCCAAGAGCAGGAATGAATACATGAATTAACAGATCCAAAGATAGACCAGCCTCAACGATAAATTCTGTTAAATCCAGAAAGCAAGATGCCATCTGCATGAAATGCAAGTGAGTTTCATGGCCTTGCTTTCTCAAGCGTTTCCATTTTTTCATTCACACTTTCTAGTGAGGGTACGTTGGCAGACAACATATGCAGTGGTGGGAGAGAAGCAGTGCTTCATGTCGGCGTGATCGGTGCTGCTGACACAATGTCCACCACGGCTCTGTGCTTAATTCCCATGTACACAAGGCTATCAAAGCGTTTTATTAGAAAGCCACTGTCCATGGCTTATATTTAGAAACAGAGAGCGAGTCCAAGCCGCAATCCAAAGACGAGATCAAGGGAAGGAAGGAATTCTAAGGACCGCTTTGAAATTCAACACTAAAAAGATCTGACATTCTTCTATCTGTAGGCATTTTTAGGCTGGACTGAAAATAAAAAGAAAACCTGTTTGTACAGAGAAAGCTTGCCTGGCCCTGTGCCAAGACAGGAAGTCTATCAAAGCTGGGCAGTGTTTGAAAGCAACAGAATACTAGAACCAAAAAAAGAAAAGGGGGGGGTGAGAGAAACTAGAGTGAAAAGAGTTACTTCTACATTTACTTTTTTTTTTTTTTTTTTCCCTCGGATTGTTGCATGCCCCTCGTGCACAGGGCTGTTGCCAGCTTTACCTCTGCTCCCCGTCCGCTGGGCTCAGGCTGCTGGCCTCCATCGTGTGCGAGGAGGATGTGGGCGCGAGCCTCCACATCTGCAATGACACAGGAGGAATCGGTGCACTTCTGGGCACAACTGCCGGATCGCTAAGGTATAAATCAGGTTGGGTGGTCAACAGCAAACGTAAAATAGCCCCCATGTAGGTTTATCAGAAACACTAAGGCCTGAAGATATCTCCGACGTGTCAGGGGAGGATTTCTTTTGTGGTGAAGCGCTGGGACACATCCACAACACACGGGCACATGCTTATAGCAACACAGGGAATGTTGTCATTCAGCCTTTGACCTTGGAAGACCATTAATACCTAACAGATGCTGTCTGTTTTTTAAATTCCTTTTTTTTTTTTTTTTGAATTTCTGGCTGTAGTATATTCAGGTACAAATGGTGCTGTCATCTTGAGCTACAAGTTAGAAAGTTATTACTTTTAATATGCCACTACCTTAGGCCTCCACTGTTATGTAAAAGAAAAATAACCTTGTGTGACAGTTTAACATTGATCGATGTGCCTGCCAAATGCAAAGAGATAAATAAGCAGGTGATGAATAAACAGCACTTCAAGTAAAGACATTACGCCGCATGCATAAAACGACGCCAGGCACCTAGGAGCTGTGGGTGGCCGAAGGTTAGCCATTTCATGCCCACTCAGTAAAGCAGACTTAATCGCTTCCAATATTTTCTGTTAAAAAGCACGCTTAATGAGCCAATTTCACAAGCCCAGAGAAACTGATTATTATCTCCGAGTTCCAACTGAGTTGGTTGTTTTCCAAGAGCCAGTTTTTCCTTGACGGGATAAAAACCTTTCAGAAAAAAAGAAAGGGGAAGGCTCGGGGCCGAGCCGGCGCGGCACTAGATGGCAGCGTTGCTCTGCCGGGAAGCGAGGCCGGGGCTCCTGGGAGCCTCCATCCAGCTCCTCGCCCTTCCCTCTGCCTCCCCGGCTGCCAGGCCCTCCTGGGCAGCACCTGCTGGGACGGTGGCCTCGCTGCCCTTGTCCCCGGGGAGCAGGGGTGTTTACCAAAACCCAAATTCACGCGGTTGGCCACAGGGCGAGAGCAGTGAGGGCAGCGAGGCCGCGGCCCTCAGGGCCTCCATCCTCCTTGTGCCTTCTGGCCTCCTTGATGCCGGCCGGTTTCGGGGCAGCGGGCATCTCGCCACAGGGCGAATCTGAATTTGGCTCCACCAGGGACCTGTCTCTCACTAACTGAGCAATCCCAATTTCCCGGGGCACTCCTGCTTTTGGGAAAGGAAAGCCAGGCCAGACTCATCCGTGCAAAGGCAAAGGGACGCTGCACTGGGGCAACCGTGTCCCTTGCAGGGGGATGGCGATGTGCCACCCTCCAGCTGCACAGCACCACTGGAAAAGCCCCAAAAAAGGCCCAAAGCAAAAAAGAGAGCGAGCCCCCAAACCGGGATTGTTGTCACCAGCAGCAGTTAGTCAATCGCCGCGTAGGAAAGAAAGCCCAGCAACTAGACCCCGGCATATAATTAACTCATCTATCAAAAAAAAAAAAAAAAATCAAATTGAAGTGAACTGTTGTTGGGCTCTAAATCAGAAGCCAAGTTAATTATTTTTTATGAATATTCATAGGAAACTTGTACAATTTCCAAACTAGGCTTCAATTACTAATCAGTTAACTAAATAACTGGTATTTCTCCTACTTCTCAGGAAAAACTGATTTTTAAAGGAAACAGACAAGCAGATAGAAATGTTTTAAAGAGCGGGAGATATTGTTGGAAGCCATATGGTAGAAATCCGCTGTTTATATTGCAGATGCAGCTGTAACTCATCTTGTTTGGGCTTTACCTTCCCTATGCCCTTGTTCAAATTTGCTGCTTACTATAAGGGCTGACAACTGACCCCCAAAGCAAGGGATCACGGAGTATTTTGTTCCCACCATGGGAGGAACAGCCCTTGCCACGTGCACACCCCTCTCGCAAAACGCAGGGACAGAGGTGTATGTCTCTGGCAATTCACCTTGCCCAGTCTCACAGATAACACGAATTACCCAGGGGCTGAGACACAACTGGGACACCCTGTGATTATGCTGTAGATATGCCCACACAACACATTTTGGTCAGGAATATTAAAAATAATTAGTAAATAAGTATGCAATTAGAAATAAGTCACCAGGTCTTCAGTGAACAGTTTTGCAGAAAAGCACATCTTTGAGGTGTTAAAGATGGAGCTAAAGATGGAGGCTAAGGGTGTCTGGGCAGCCTCTACCACTCCTGCACAGCACGGCCAGCAATGCAGGGCTCAAAAACTCAATACCACGTCATGCACGCCTCGTGCATCTCACTGCATAAAGGTCATTTTTATGCCCTCCTCATTTGGTGATAAGGTGGTGAGAAACCATAGGCAAATACTTTAAAACATTAATCAATAAATTACAATGGTGCAAGCCCACATTGTGCATTCCCCAAACACAGAGAGCTGGGTGCTCACACTGACAAAGCTCCAGCTCTTAGGAGGGAACAGCGACTTGTTCCTTCCTTCGCTCCAGGCTGGTGCTGACTTGGAAATGGGCACATCCCAGATGACAGAGCCTAAAAAACACAAGCTACTTCTGGCAGTATAATATATGGCAGATATATGCATCTGGGCTTAAATCTGTGGAAGATTCTTAGGCATCTAGTATCTACTAAAATAATTTACCCCATGGGTAGCAAAGTGCTTAAATACCTTTGAGGATCAGGGCACTGGTAAGCGGGGCCATTCTGCTAAAGAAAATATGCTCCAGGAATATTTGTGTGGTCTACGTTAGCCCTATGAATTGAGGAGGTCTCCCATGCATTTTGCCAATTTAAGGCAGATTGTGATTGGTTTCTGACCCAACAAAGAGATAGATTTGATGAAATAAGACTGGTAAAACTCACTTTAGGACAAAGGTTGATTTGATAATCATAATTACATTTCCACTATATCTATTTTCTTAAGTGTTAGTAGATTTATTAGACTTTTCCTGTATAACCTATGGCTGATTTGCAGCTTCCTTGGCAATTTCTTAGTAGGCAGTAGCAATTTCTTATATCTTCAGTAATGTCTTGAATGTACATTTTTTATATTAATGATCTCACCAGGAGAAAAAGTGTACCATGAATGCATGATGGCCATATGGAAAAGACAATGAAGTTTAGTAATTAAAACTGAAAAGGGAAAGAACTATGCAGTAATTAGAACACTGATTAATCAGCTGATAATTTTATCTTGATTAATGCTGCTGATTTTCCTCTTCTTATTGACCTAGGAAAGGTAGGTTTAGACCAATTAAATATAAATTATTCCCTTTTTTCACATTCCAGGCAGATTCTAGTGTTCTAAGTCATACTATGTTTAAGATGTAGCACTGAATTGCTCTTACTAAATTGGGCAGCTCAACAAAAGGTAAAATAAGGTTTATGTTCCAAACATGCTGATGCTTTCATCTAAAGCAGAATTGGACAGAATTGGTTATTTCACTATTATCTAGGGAATATTAAAATTAGATTAAATTGCAGTGGAAAAAAATAAAAAGACTTTGCCTGTTTTAAAGCCATAACTGTAGGAAAACTAAAAGGATTCATTCATTTTATTAGGCCCAAGATATGGATGCATAATGTAGTCCTGAAACTTAAAGGAAGGGTTCCGTATTAATGCTCAGATTTCTCTTCATATGCAGAACTTTATTGTTCAAGGGGGAAAAGTGTTGCCAGCACCAATCCCAGTCCCAAATCTGTTCACAAACCGTAAACAACAACACCTATTCTTGTTTTCCCATACACATTTAGGGGATTAAAGCTACTTATTTCAAGTCCTGCAACAATGGAAGGAATTTTATGTACAGTCGCATTCCATTGCATTCATATGTGAATCAGGGTATTTCAGGTGGAAGACAACTGTTTTACAGGCACCAAATCTATCCTTTTGCAGCTGCAGAATGCAGACACCAATGTTAAAGATACTACACCTTCTCAAAGATAAGTATAGAAAAGCTTTCATGAAAAATACAGGTCTCTTAGTATGAAAATTCAGACAAAAACAGCGCTTGCTAGCCATGTGCTTTGACTTGCTATGGCAGGAAAACACGGCAGTCCATAGAAAACAAAGCCATGGCCATTTCTTTAGAGACCACTTTCAATGATAGTGTGCACTGTGATTCCACACTTGCCAGCCAACTTTGGTTTCATAAGCTGACGTAGGACTTCAAGATCAGCGAAAGTGTGAAAAGGTAAAGGTACAAAACACACGTCTCTAGTGCATTGCTTCTTGGCTGCTTTCTCTTCGCTGGATTTTCAGGTAGCAGAGAACAGGCGTACCCATGTGTGATGCCAAAAATGCTGCTGTTTAGCCAACATTTTAGAGAGAAAGGGGAATTCCACAGACCCTGAGTGAAGAATTTCATCTGACAAGAGGCTCCTTTTCTGTCCACCATCTTAAACACTTTATCCAGTTTTGTCCCTACTGTATAACAAAAGGGCAAGCAGAATTACATATTGCAAGTAAGTTATCCAATTGATTAACACTTCCTTGCTTTTCCTGTACCTTTCATAAAGCAACCCTTTTCCACTCTTTGTGGAATGTGAATCTAATTCTGCAATCAAGTTTTCAAGTGTTTGACCACTCATAAAAATCATGTAATGTTGTTTTCTCTCTTGGATGGAATTACTCAGCAGGTCATAATGAATGACAAAAAAAAAAAAAAAAAAAGACCAAGCAATACAAAATGTTTTGTTTGAATATAACTAACTTGTTAACAAGCACATACAGGTGTGCATAAGAAACATATCTTCCTGAAGCAGAAGTAGCCAAAAGAATATATTAAAAAAAAAAAAACAAAAAACAAAAAACAGAGTTGGTGAGTTTTCATGTTATTAGATCAACTCTGTTCATTACCGTGTCTTTCTGTGTCAACAGAAAAAGCACTTCTGTGTTCTCTAGCAAGGGTGTGAAATAAATGATCCCCTGGTTTGGATCAAATCAAATGAGTGAAAATGGATGGATGAGCCATGACGTAGCCAGCATTTCACCACTGTATCACTCATCCAAACCCAAAGTAGGCTGATTGTGCAAAAAAAAGAGGGGCAGGGGGGCTTCTGTAGTAATTGATTGCCTTACGCCAGCAATAATCCAAACCTCACTAGTTTGCAGCTTTTTGGGTATGTTACTAAGGTTAATTAGGCCAAAAGATTGCCTCACTTTGTAGGTCAGGCATACCAGTAGATAAACCAGGCATCAAGCGAAATCATATTCTGCAACTATACATATTTGCTCTACAGCTAACAAAACTTTCCATTTTCCTTTTCAGGATCAAAATTTTATAGACACAAAATTAAGAAATGAGGTACAGGTGAACATAAGCCTGGTGTGAATTTTCAGAACTAAATAATTACAAGAAAAATAAATACCCCATTAATTCCCTATTCCATGTGTCCCAGTACATCCAAGCTATGCTTTGACTATTTTGCTCAGACTATAAGGTCTTTGGGGGAAAGGGGTCTGCAATGCCATACACAGCCTGCGCTTACTTACAAAGAAACAAAGGCTAATGTTTTCAAATTAAGGTGCCTAAATACAGCTCAAAGTTGCATTCACAGTTAAAAAAGAGTGATGTCATGTTGAATCACAGTCATCCACCAGTTCTTTGGCATCTCAAAGTTCAGATTTTTAAAAAACTTTTATTTTTAATCGGACGACTCCACCTAAGTATGGATTTCTCAGCTAAACTTTAGGCATCACAGTTTGAAATTGAACTGGAGAGCGTTTAGCTAGCTGGAAGCCTGTCTCTCTGGGAACATGATGTTTGTTCAGCCACAGAATTTCCAAAACAAAAGGAAGCCAAGAATGAGAAAAACAGATAATATAAATCATTATCAACTATAGCCATGCAACTACTGTCCAAGGACAATTTTCTTCAAAAAACTATTAGGTCAGGAGATGTATAATATTAATTCAATTAAAAGTAAGGCAGAATACATTAGAAGAAAACCTCCCATCTCCACTCTGTGTAATCCCATTTGTGCATTAATGCATAAAACGGAGGAGAAGAAACAATAAGCTAAATCCTTCACATTTTCTCACTTGTTGGTAATCTTTCATATGTGACTGAGAGCGGGATATAGTTACACACAATTAAGTATAACTAGTATACTCATTACTAAGTACAACTGTAAACAATACACCAGCAATATCACAAATTGCTAAAAATTCATGAGGAAAATGGAAAAAGTACAACAAATAGACAAACTATTTCTAATAATTTGGAAAAAATACATAGGATTGTGCACAGTGAACTGTTAGTTTATATAACTATTTCAATAAATATTTTCAATACAATGACCAAATACTGTAGTTTTAATATAAATGAAATTTGTAAGACTGATTTTGAATGCTGTCTCATATTCATCTTCATCTAACGTAAGCATATGTTTCATGATCAAAAATTAAAAGGAAACTGAAACATTCCTATTTCAAATAGCTTTAGATTCCTAAAAAACTAGTAATATATAAATAGGCAGAGGGATAAAATGTGTATATATATATATACACACACACCAACAACAAGCAAGGAAGATGTAAATTAACAGGGTTTATCCTGTTAATTTTCTTAAATAGTTGAAGATTTGCCTAAAGGTTTCACACCTTTGTTATAGAAAAATCAAGACTATTCAAAAGCTTATGCAGTGGTTTTGCTTTGGATAATTTTATTATAATAATGATTGTGATTAATTTATGTCATTAGCAAGCTTTTAGATAGAGAAGTTAGTCAGATGTTCATTGCAATAGCCTTCAATAATCACTATGCTGTGTTATGGGCAAGAAAATAAACTGAAGACAAAGTTTTATGGGTATTATACTGAAGTTGATGATGGGATCGGTTGACACAAGTTAACGTGGCATTCCACTTAAAATTAACAGGGAAAAGTGGGAAAACAAAGGGAATGCTGCACACTGGAAAGGATGGAGGAAGAAGCTCATAGAAGAAAAAAAGAAGATAAATAGAAATAGAGCAGCAACCACTCTGAATTGTAATATAAAATTATCAAAAATCATCAAATCACACAGAGCTACAGTTGATAATGCTCAATAAAAACTTCATTACCAGTAAAATGAAAGAGAGAGGTTACTGAAGATCAAGGAAATTATTATATGTGGTATTGCAATTAAGATGGTAGTGCACCATATATACTACCAAAATTATGAGAGGAAATTCCTGCCTAAAGTCAGGATTGAACACTGCTCCAAAACCATATAAAAGCCCAGCACAGGGGCCTGGCATTGGAGCACTGACCATCCAGCTGAGCAACTCCAGAATTTCACCAGATATGGCACAGAGAGAAGCACGAGCAACTTTGCTTCATCTAAGAAAACGCTTCAAGGCACTCAGAAGTTTGCGTAATCTGCAAAGAAAATGCTGAAGTTAATTTCACGAGGTGCTTGGTAAACTAAAGGAGGTAAAAACAATGGTATAAATCAAACAAACATAACAAATATTCTAAAATAGGAAAGAGAAGTGCCTGGAAGAAATGCACAATACTAGCAATTTGTCACAAACAGCATCAATCAGATTCATTCAGTGCTTGTTATTGTACAGAAATTAAAAATCACTAACTGCAAACCTTCACAGGGAGCCAAGTCATGAACAGTTACTCAACTCTCTGTAATATACCACACTTTTTTGTGTTTGTTTTAATAATTTCATCAACTTGTGTAATTCTGTACAAAACAATGTTTAGTGTTAGCAACTCAGATGATAAAAAAGACAGATCTGAATGAATAATCACCAGAACAGAGGTGTCAGTTCTAGAGAAATTAAAAGGTGATGATTCAGTCAGAGAGGGATTCAACACTATAAACAAAATAATCTTTGATCTCAAAGAAGTTTAACATCCTGCTACAGTTTATCTGAGATATAGACTCACATATCCCAATCTTGTGCCAAGAATTCAATCTGATAAATGTTGAACAGATATGGTAGAGAAGCACACATGCTAAGAGAGTAACTACCAGGTCTACCTTCTAATGACTGAAAGATTATCAGATCTGGTGGGACTTCCAGAGAGTCTCCAAGACAATGAACAATCATCAATGCTGAAGGAAGCTCCAAGTCGGGATGAGAGTGAAAGGGAGAAGTCCTCCAGGTGCGCAGAACTACAAAACATCTCTGTTGAACAAAGTGTTCCCAAATCACCGTTAACAATGAACAGAAGCCATCCATCTGTGCTCCGCCAATAACAAATCGGTTCCATTTGGAGAACATCCAGTTAGCTGCATTGTATGAACCTCTAACATTCAACCAATATTCAAGTTCATAGAGTAGGATATTGCTTGGTCACACAAAAAACAATGTTTAGATAAATTAAAGCATTCTCCCTTCTACCACCAAACAGTCCTTGACTTCCCAGTCCCAGATCGACTCTTGGTCAGTTTTTAGACTCAAAAATTACATTCTTAAATAATGTTACAGAACATTTCTCTTCCAGAAGGAACAAACCATACCTTGCATCTTTCATGTACATTCAACATTTACTTCCTAGCAGTTTCAACAGTTCACAGCTTACAACAAATGGCACCATTTACACCTCTCCCCAACCATCCAAACAGCTCAAGTTCTTCATTCCCAGCATCTTTGAAAGCTTTTCTACAGCCCCATCAGATTTTTTTTAAACTCTCCGCTCCTGGCTAACACAACACACTGTCAAAAGTCCAACTACAAAACTCCAAATCTCTTTCCAGCAATATTTTTTTTCCCTCCCAGTCCCAGCAACTCACAAATTCGACACCTGGGTGTACTTGGATTTCTTTTAAAAGCAGACATGATTGCCCTTGGTCAAAATTATTCTGTACTTTTCTGCAGCCCCAAAAGCACTTTTCACAGCCAGGATTATTCTCCACATTGTTGTCTGCAGTCAAAGTCACTCAAAAATTCCTATGGTCCCAGCAGCACTAAAAATACATAACAGCCTCCTTACAATAATGGCTGTGAATCACAGCATTCCTCAGCTGACATAAGTAGTTAAAATAGTTTAAAAAAAAGTTAAAATAAAACTTTTTAAAAGTTCAAGTGAAAAATGAAAAAAGGTTGAAAAGGACTCCCCTACCGTCTAACAATATTAAAGTCTGCCTCAAATTTACAAACGTACTCAGCAACATCAAACGCGCCGGCTTCAAACACACGCGGCAGCTTCAAACCTGGCAGCTTCAAATGCGGCAGCTTCAAACACACGCGGCAGCTTCAAACGCGGCAGCTTCAAACACTTTTGTGGCAGCCATCTTGCACACGCTCAAAAGAGCACAACCTTAGAAACCTTAGGCAGGCACCTTATCCACTAGGCTACACAGAGGCTTTGTTACAAAAAAGAATTATTGGAATTTGCAGACGTTAAATTAGCCCGTAGAGGGAGCTCACACCGTCCCACAAATGTACAATAATTGGAACATACTGTAATTTAAAACATTTATCTATTAAGCTCTCTGTAGAGAGGCTACAGAGGTCAAAATAGAGCATTCCTTACTTCACACCAACCTCTGCGTGCCCATAAAATTTCATTCAAATTAGACTCCATTGACCACGTATTTTGTAGCTCCAACAAACAGAAGAAGAGATGTTCGGCTACGTTTTCTCCACAACAAGCACAACTTCTTGTAATCATCATTTGCACCTGATGTTGGAAGAAGAAAGTACGCCAGAAGGCGACAAGAACAAAGTTCCGTCAATCGGGATTGTCATGGCAATGCCCTCGATCTCCCCACACGTTCCTCCTGTGCAGGCAGCTATGGTAGTGCTCTTTTTATAACTTGACTAGAGCTGCTCTTGCGTCTCTCAGGTTTCTGCACTACATGCAGTGCTTTCAAAGAGTATTATAATAGCGTGCTTGATATTCAAAGGTTGATGATGGAAATTGTTAGCTACTGGACGTTCTTTAATGAAGCCACAAGTAAACAAAGACCCAGACTCCTCTGGAAACGTAGAGCAGAAAGACTGCTCTATAGAACAAAACATGCAATAAATGTGAGGAGAAAGGGAAATTGCTCATTCCATAGTGTAAAAGGTACACCAGAAAGAAAAATGGAAAGGTTCTGAACACTTATATTGATTTACATCATACAAACTGAAACAGCAGAGAGCCCTTAGTCTGTATAAAGGAGGTTGCCTTCCCTGAGCCTGAATGCACAATAGAGCAAGCCAGCGTGCAAGGAAGTAAGAAAAAATGTTAGCAAAGATAGATTTTATTTGACTTAACATCATTCGGGACACTCTAAGCATTACACAGATTGATCAGAATTCAATATTAAGTTGTATTTTCTATACCATAACAATGCCAGCAAACATTTCATTATAGTGTTGTCTTCGGAAATCCAAGTGCCTACATCTTTTAGAGATTTGGTGCCTCTCACTTTGCAACAATAATTTTTAATGTTATTTTACTTTTTTAGAGAAGAAATAATTGTTCTGAGAACCTCATACTCAAATTATCAAGAACCACGAAGGAAAAGAACGTTAGTATGACACATCAGAGAAAGAACAGCCTTTTTGGTTAAAGCTTCCACTATATAAACCTTGCTAGACTATGTCATTTCACGAGCAGTCAGTCAAATTTTATGCACTGTTTTCACCCCCTTCTGTCTCATCTACCCCAAAGCCAGAAGTTAACCTTAAATACTCTAAGTGAACAAAACTAAAGCATCTATCTGCACATTTTTCCCCTAAGTATTATATGATATTGACATACAGAAATATGTTGTATTTAGAATATAAATTGCAGCATCTTCAACTCTCAAAAACTAAAATTGAAGATGCTATGTTATACCCTTACTCTCTCTAGTCTTTGCTCACCCAGTTACTTCATGTACTCTTTGAGGCTCTGACCCAGCAATGCGTGTTCTTCACATTTAAACAAGAGATTAATCCTGCTGAATGCAGTCAGTTAAGCATGTACTTTAGTGGTTTCCTGGAGCAGGGCTGAAATGAGGAAGAGTGAAGTCCGTAAGTGAGAGCTGCAAAATATAAATCCTTTTAAAAATAAAATATTTAATAAAGCTGTGACAAATATGTTGAGGGCCATATCACAACACTGATTACTAGCAAGGTCTACAGCAACAAAGAAAGCTCAGTAGTTATCTCAAAGCCTGAAAACCGCAAGTCCTTCTCCCAAGCAAGGATATTTATCCACAGAGTCCTATACTTGTGTGTGCCTGCAAATCGGGGCTGAAAATACAGAAAGAACGGGAATTCCAATGCAAACAAAAGTATTTCCATAGTATAAAATCAGTATTTCCTGCTGTGTTTTCAAGGTTTCTGCCTCCACTCCTATTTGACATCATGAGGTGCTGAACTAAGAAAATATATTTTAAAAATGAATTTTTTTCCTGCTTTTGAAAAGCTCTAATTAAGGATTAGCTCCAGCTTTAGCTGCAGGTCTAGGTCAATACTTACTACACAACCAGCTAATTCATTGCTACTGATCTAGTGCAGATTTTCAGCCACAGGTGCCAATATAAAAATGTTGGGAGCTACTTCTCTCCTCCTCTTCTCACAACTCATGCATGTGGTTAAACTTGAGTTTAATGCACTAAATGAGAATCTTTCATTTTTTATACATTTAAACATCTGTAATAAGAAATAAAATTATGTAAAATAGTAATTAATAGCCAATAAACTTCACAGAATCCCAAAGAAGCCTGAAAGAAAGAGCCCCCAGATAAGACCACAAGTCAATGTCTTTTGTGTGAAAGCTCTGTTCTCCACCACTGCATCCATTACCTCCCGTGATGCTGACTGAATAGAAGACTAATGCCTATGGGGAGATGGGGACTGGCTATGGTTACGGCTATAGTTAAAGCAAAGAATAACACGCCTGCATCTGCTACCCTTTTTTGAGTCGTCCCAGACACAGTGCTTGTATACTCACGCAAGTCTAATAAACAGCCAGTAGCTCAGCAGAGTTAACTTTGGGAAGAGTATGAGAATGAGGCAGATGCACGGGGTTATTTTCCCAACAAGTTCTCCAAGCCTCCAGGAATTTGCTGCTGAGGAATTTCCTGAGCCAAAGGTGTGCCTGTGTTAAACAGCTCCCACCACTCTTTTTAATTACTTTGTGAACTTCTGTAAGCTGTTAGCATTCACAAAGTTATGTTCTGAGGTGAAAGGTACCCCAGAACACAGAGACTTTTCAAGAGACCCCAGACAAAATGCAGTCATCTGCTATTGCTTATAGTAGATTAACAGGTTCTGCATTTCCTTGTGATCACCTATGCCTGCCTGGGACAGGCTTGGAAAAGTACTTCATAAATGTCTCCAAGAAATCAGAGTAATTATTTAGGGGCATCTGATTAGCATAAAATTACAAGAACTGGTGGGAAGAAGAGCAGAAACATGCCTTCCTGGCCATCAGTCTCTAGAGCTGCAAACAGCACATTGCATGAGGTCCCTGACCTCTGTCAGATATCTTGCTGGCCTGCACAAGCTAAAGTGAACTGCCTAATAAAAGAAATTTTAAAATCATGCATAATTTTAAATTTGCCACAAAGCTTTTATTAAGGCAGCTACATTTCCCTACAAAGCCTTGGGAGCTGAGGAGTCAGACAGCAGCACTGGAGTCACAGCTGCACACAAAGGATCACTTGGGCTGTAGCACCTGAATGTTGTGAATTTTTTTTTCTGGCGTCTTCTGCCCCCCCTCCCCCCTAAATATGAAAACCCAGAGAAACTAAATAATGACTTTTCTTGTATACACATTGTGTGCTGTTTATGTTTAGGCACCATCTGTGAATGTATTTCATGCAACGCTCATTCCTCATGTAATAACAATGATCTGAAGACTGAAATTTGTGTTTTGTTTTGTTTTGTTTTTTCTTCCTTAAAAGTAAATAAATAAAAAAAAAATCCATTTTAGTTGCAGTGCTAGAAGCCTGGAGGTCAGTTTATTCTAAGTAGGCATCACTGATGGCAGTAAAGAGATATTTTAAGAAAGCTTATTTGTGTACAATATCCACAGGCCATCCACCTCAACTATTTATATGAATTCTTCAGTTAGTACATTTTTGCTAGCCTAGCTATAAAAAGTCATATTACCATTTATCATACACTAAGTATTCAATTTTTCAAAAATCAGAACCAATGTGTTGTTTTTATAGGGATTTTTTTTTTTTTTTTTTTTGAAATGTGTCATTGTGGTCTTCTCAAAAGCAAATATTTATACACAAACTTTTTTATATATACACACACATAGGTTCGACTCACTTTTAGGACACATGCAAGAATAAAATAACTTTCCTGTTAAATATCATTACGACGTAGTAGTAATGTTTCTAGAATGCAGTTTAAACACTACTTTCAGTGTATGATTCCGTTGTCCTGACTCCGTAATCTCATTTCAGATGTTGTATGGAATTTGTAGTGCTTTTGTCTACAAATTGTCTGTTTGCGTTTGTCTCTTACCCAGTGTTTTGACTCTACTTCCAAGCAATTTTTTTCATTTTCAGTTTTATTAGATGGCTGCAGTGAATTTGTTTGTTTTCCTCTTCTCCTTTGCACTGCAAAGCCTGCATTTTGGAATGAAATGGTTGATACTGGAATGATTTTTTTTTCTTTGTCAATGTTTCCTGAAATCTACTTGACCATTTTTCTTTTTAATTCAATTTATAATGGTCTGCACAAATAGAAAATGGGAACTTGTCCACACCTTCCAACTCCTGATTGGGTGCTGACAATTTCTTACAGTTCAGCATGCCTGTAACAGGTCTCAATATTCAAAGAATTACTTCTGTATTAAAATCAATGCAGGTTTGTAAAGGTGGCAAGCCAATGGGTGTAATTGCAATTCTGTATGCACGTATTATACAGCACTGCATTTTCTGTGCTCTTAAATACAAGGAAATTTCTCAATGCTATGAAGATCCCTTGTTTCACTGAAGAGCAGTGGGGGAGCAAAAAACAGGTCAAAAAAAAAGGATTTGACACTGATGCATCACACACTTGGGTTACTGCAGATCCCACTCACAACTACACTTCCAGGTGATGAGAGGACAGGAACAGCGGACAAATTCTACCTACATAATGCCTGCAATGTCAAAACAAGACTGCAGCAGCCCACGACCATTTCTGCAGGAAAAAATGTCTAGTGTCTGTATTTACAGTGTGCCTAGAGCTATAAATGCATACAAATAAACACTAGTTCTTATTCTTATCACTGTCAGTCCATCTTCACGCGTGCAGATCACTTTTTCCAATGCCCAGTATCTATTATTATACTTCTTGACTAAATGGATACTGCAAATCAACCTGCATGCCATTTACATGTATCTGTAGACCAGTAATTGCAGCTGGAGACATTGATCCTATAGCAGAAAAAAAAAATGGAGAAAAAATTTGACCACTAACTCAACTAATACAACAAAAATATAGTATCGGAGCATCTCATTCATAGTTATGCTAAAGCAAATAATCTAGCCATTGATAATGGAAAATTTTACTATTTATATTAGAAGTGGTATAAGCCGTAGATAAAAATGAGAAACTGAGATGCCAACTTGTTTCCCTCATAACAAATTTCTTCTTGGGCTCCAAGTAACTTGTGTGAGAAAGTAGGTTAAATGTAGAGAGTGTTCATAACAGGATTATATGAAAGAGGAAGGCATGTCGTATCTGAGATGGCCTAATAAGAGGAAAGCCTGGAATATAAATGGCTTGTGCAATATAATGAAGATTTTCTGACAAAATTAGATTGTCATTCTAGAACCAAACGCTGAATTACTGACAGCTAACGTCAAACAGGATTACGCAATGTGCCTGGGGATCGTAGGTATGAAAGTCACAGAGAGGATCCTGTAATCACAAGAAGAAAAGCTCTATGGATAAGCAAACAGCTTCCTGTCAACCACATTTGGCAACTCTTCTGGCGCAAAGTTCAGACAGGGAAAACTCAGGATCAGAACCTTCTGTCGATGCTGCTCTTTCCCTTGGTAACAGCACCACTGAAATCAGTACAATTACCCTGGGGGAAAGATGAATCTGCCTTCTAGTGTTTCATGAAGCTGGAAGACAAAATTAATGGAAATTCCTAATATAATATAATTGACGTGAATGCTACTGAGTCTGTCCTGCACACAGATCCGTCAGCTTTGGTCTGCTGGCATAATGAATTGTTTTCAGAGCCCAAAGTTAGCTACTAAAGGCAAGGAAGTGAGAACACAATTTAATATGAATGACAGAAAGAGGAAAGAAAACTAAGAGTTACACTAATAATATCAGGAAAATGTTAATCATATGATGATTGTTGTAACAGTAACTAGATGTTTGGTCTATCTCCAGTATCAATTCAGAACATTTGTAACCATGGAAGCTGATTCCAAAATGAGATATTCTGTTTTCTCATATTACATTTGATATTATGAGTTCAGATTCATGAGAATCAAATGCTTTCGGCAGCTTTTGTTGTTGTTAAAAAGCAGCTAACTCGCATGCTTTGCTTATCCGGCAACACCTTTTTAAAAATCAAATCAGACCTTAAGGTCAGGTCTCACTGAACATCCTTGTTAGAAGAGTGGGGGGGCATCCTTAAGACAATTACCACTGATCACCTCTTAATGGTGCTTCAAAACTACTTGAACATTAAAAGAATGGTTGAACACAGCCCCTGGATGACATCTTCCAGGGCACCAGGCCTATAATGGAATCATATATATTAGCTTGGGCATCTAAATTGTTCTTGTTGATGTTCCCGAGCTGTGGAAACAAATAGGTTTAATGTGTGTTTGAGGTTATTAAGTGGGATCCGTTAATTGATTGCAACTGGGGGGGAGCGTAACATCTACTAGTTACATATTCCAAAATTGCATCAGGTATGGCTTAAATAAAACCGTTTCCTGACAATTCTAGCTATTATTAGGAAATATTTATTTCAGTACTGTTCTGAGGTTTGTAAATTATTATTTAATTTATGCCAAAATAAAAACATGCAGATGCAACACTAGTATTTCCCCCCCTTTCCTATCCACTGGAATGCCTGCATTTAGCTACTGGAGCCTCTCAAATAGGCCAGCCTGCTTTAATTGAAGGCATTGCATCATTATGGAGCACATAAAGGCTTTATTCACACATTCAGAGTTTAGCATTTTCTGGAAAATTTTTGCCAGTTCCAAAGTAAAACAGGAAGGAATTTTTCCTGGTATGCTTTACATGATTTGAACAGATTTTAAAGTTTTGGCAAGCTTCTTAAGAGGATACTAGAATTGGCTGGTGGACTCCAAAAGAGAAGTCAGTAAGCTTAGGAATTTCCAAGAACATTTATTTTCTTGCAGTTTCCTGCTTTGAATAACCTTTAACATCAAACTTGCAAATATTTTAAACAAGGAAAGAATTGAATACATATATATATATTTAAATGAACCATTTGCCCAACTTGCATACAGCTAGAAGGGAGAAAAAAAAGGAGTAATATTTGTCACTAGGAGTCAGCATCCTTCTCTCGTTACAGTGACAGAGCCGGATTCTGAACCAGTGCAGGTGGGAAGCAGCGACTCAGTGCCACCAATGACGACCATTACCATAAATTCCCACTAACAAAGGTTTCTGAGTGCAATGGAGTCTGTTTAAAAACAAAACAAAACAAACAAACAAACAAACAAAAAAAAATGCTGTCATGTAGAAGCTTAACAAATGTGCAAAGTACATTCCAAGTAAAAATCTGCATTAGTGCAACAGGTAATAGTCCAACTAAAAGCCTCTTAGAGAGGATGACAATAAAACTGTGGTAATGTTCTATTCCATATACAACACACCTAATATATGTTCATTAAGCTAATAGATTTCCTTGATCCCAAATTAATCCTAAAACATGCAGCAGCAGCGCAATCAGATTAACAATTTAAAGATAAACTCACCAATGTATTAAACCTTCCAGGCGTTACGAATATGGCAGATTGCAGAAAGCATCTATGAAAAGAATCTTTTTATTCTTCCACACCTAATCCAAATGAGCAGGTCTGAAGGGACAGAAAGGCTCTTCTGCCTTAAATTTAGGCATGCCCTGCATCCCTAATGATCACTCTGTCTTAAACATATATCCTTTGCACTGGCTCTGCGAACAGCAGCATCACTCACTCCAAACTGTTGTGAATGAGGGGTTCACACTAACATTAACAGGAACTCCTGTATCGCCTGGTCAATTTCCTTCTTAATATGTACAAACAATAAGCTTAATATGGAAAATATACTGCTCTGATTAGAATTCAGACATTCAGATTTGTCTTCCACTATTGGGTTTTACATGATAAAAATTCACTAAGTGTTATTCTGAAAGGGTTTTGTGTTATTTTTCAAAAACATTAAAGGATTCATAAGTTGTCCTGTTATGGCTTTCTAAAAATAGCATGCTGGAGACCAAATTCTGTGATTTTGCAGAGCTATATATGCATATATATATATATACACGTAGACAGAATTCTTTAAAAACTGCTGTTGTCACAAAAAAGATATAGACAATGTCTTTCACTGCATCACTCCCAACCCCAAATTATTTTCATTTTGTTTAAATAAGTTCTTTTTTAAAAAACAAACAAACAAAAACAACCAACAACTGTAAGCTTCCATCAAGGACAACAACTGTCTACTGGATGCAGTTCATCTTCCTACAATACCATCCTAACGAATATGTGCAAGGCTAATTTTCTTCTCATAATCTGATGGTAGTTTGGAGCATTCAGACTGAAATAAGAATTCTTACAGTAGCATATTAATAATTCTTAGGATTCTACATTTTCAAATCTTAAAAACATACAACATTAACGTAGGCAGTTAACTCTGCCTAAAACATAAGTCTACTTCTACTTGATTGATACAGTCCTGAATGTTGAGCTCAGCTTCAAGCTGTTGGGATACATTCAAGACAAACTCCCATGACATCAACATGCCACACTGGATTCAGCTCCTTCACACAGCATCCAGGGTCCTTCTGGACCCCGTAACAAGTATGCTCTGCTCCAAGCTGCCGCTGGGAGATCTCCCACAGGCCCCACTGTGTGTCATTCCTTGCAGGTCTTTCAGCCCCCTTGAGGTACCTGAATCACCCTCACCAGCAAAGGATGAAAGGCAAGGCAGAGATGCAGCAGCACATCAGCAGGTAGTTGACACACATTGTGCTTGAAGAGGGTGGAAAAATCGGACAGCTTGCCTTTAAGAGTTTCTCACACACTCCAGCATTCATAGAAGTGGCAGCAAATTTTGAGTGCCAATTCACGTTATGTCCACTCCGAAGCGCCGAGAGTCTGAGGGGTTTCTAGCAGTGCCCCAAGCCTGCATGAACTTCAGCTTGACTCGCAAACGCTCCCTGCTAGCGAAGACGCAGTGTCAGAGGCCGTACACACAGGCAATGCAGCGACAACCTCAGCAAAACTCTGAAACGCTACCTGGAAAATCAGCCTTTCAGAGGGCCTTGTGTCCAATACAGGTCAGCAGCAAGGCAGGTCTTTACAACGCTGCAAACACAAGTCGTGTTGCCACCTTTGTGAGTTTACTGCTATCCTAATACATTTTCCAATGCATCTGTAAAGATGCACGAGAGTTTAACTCACTTTTCATTTGTGGTTTTTCTCTGGGTCTGGAAAGCTTTTAGGCTACGTGTCAAATTCTGTCTTAACACACCAGAGATTGACAGCAAAGGCTAATCACATCCATGATGCATTTCAAGTTTAAATTGAAGGAATCCTTTACATTTAAAGACAGAGTGGCAGAGAGGAATATGTCTGAATAATCAGCAACAAATGGTCAGGAGGGAGTTAGCTCTTCCAGTGGAGAAGATTTAGAAATAAGACCCCTTTTCTCAAACAAACAAACAAACAATCAACTAAACTACATGTATATAACATTTCATTACACAGTGATGTATCTTCAAATACTACCCTAGAGCTGCAGGGACAGAGCCTGTCCCAGTCTCAGGTGCCATAATCCATGGCTGCATTTTGGGTTTAAGAATTCTTATCTGATGCAGTGTACTTGTAAGAAACATCCCCCTACTTTTAAGAAAGGTCACTGAGTTTGTCTGGGAAATTCTCAGTCACCAGGAAGCGGTGTGAAAGGCCTACATATTTACATACATACTGTTTGAGAATGGGAGAAAATGGGCTGCCTTCGAGACCACAGGAAGAGACAGAAATAGAGGTGACAGTGTAAGTGTTAGAGGCAGGATGACCAGTAATGTCATTAATGTGAGGTATTCTCCAGCTAAAAATCGATTATGTAGTCATTTCTCAGGAAGATCGCTTATGAATTCAATTCAGATAATTTTTCATGTCCTATAGGTGGAAGCCACACTAATAGACGGAAATGAGGGTTCTCCCTCGTTGATGATGTGAATATTAAAGAGAATTAAAAATTCTTCCTTTGGAAGAACTGATTGAAACACCTGTGAGAGGCGCCTCTGCAGGGCTGTTTTAGCCTTAAACTGGAGCTCACCCAAACTCTTTTGATCCCAGGGTTTACTGCAGCAAAAGCTGCTATATCCAAACAGTCACTCAAACTGAAACATATTTTTTTTCCAGAATACCAAAATCTAGATCATGACATAGGCTCTGCTTCTCTCCAGTATTTACCATTGGCTGGGCAATGACTTCTTGCTCACTTCTGTTGCTGTCTAAATGAAGGCTGACCCTAAAATGACCAGAGCAGTAGCCTTAGCAGCTATGGAAATAACTTAAAGCATTTTCACCCTCCATTTAGTTTAGATATTTCTTACTGTTAGAACTGCTATCCCTACAGGATTAATTATAAATAGTTATCTACTGATATCTACAGTAATACATTTTGCTTCCGAGCATGCACCACTGAGTTTTATAATGGGTTGTGTATACACTGCAAATGTTAAACAATATTTTCATTGATAAATGACAGGCAACTTGTATTTGCATTTCCTGTGAGATTTAATGATGCGGTGGGATAGCAGTATGGAAACCGTGAATTAACATTAAGACTTAGTGCCAAAGCCACCCCCAGGAAAGAGGCCATGTTGCCTATCAACTAAAGAGAATTTGAACTTGTTTACTCTGTTATACTTTGGTTCTTGGGATCGAAAGTGATTCTGTTTTTACAATACCCTATGCTTCAACGCCTCCTTTCTTTCTCCAAAAGCGCTGTTTCTCTCCCTAGAAGCAAAAGTTTCTTCCAACTTGCCAAGTTGTCCCAAAACCCTGCCCTAGGAGCAGCTGTGGAGAGATGGTGTGCTTCCAGGTGCCAGCCAGCGGCCAAACAACTGCTCTGCTCTCCTGGACTGTTTTTGGATCAGCTCAACACATCAGCACATTCAGAGTGAACTTCTTCCTCTACGGTGGCTCAAGAGCTGCCACAAACTTCCAGTAGCAAAAGCAAGGGAATTGGTGACACCGACAGGGAATTAGGGGTTCCCAGCAAAGGGAAAAGGAAAACCAACCTAGGAAAGTGATCCTACCTCACATTCACCACCCAGAAACACTTTGCTCTCATGATGCTTGTAAAACTTGCTTCTAGAGTGCTTAAAAGCTTTAGGAAAACCACTGCTACCTAGGACACAGCTATGCAAGAGTTAGATAAAACTTACAAGCCAAGTAAGGCAGCAGCAGATCTTTTTTTCCATGAAAGCTTCAGCTTATTTGCAGAGCATCAATACCTAGGCAGAAAGGAACTAGAAAATCATTTGCATTTTATTTGGTGTTCAGTTTTACTTTCTAAACCAAATTAATTCTCTCTTAAGTTAATTATTCTCTCAAATGCCAAGTCCCTTTAAGACCACTGGAAGAAAGTTACCAGGTTTTCAAGCTACAGTGTATTTCTAAATGACACTACATGTTCCTCTATCTCCTCATTTTTCATGGTAACCTAGAATTTTATTTTCAAAGTGAAGAAGCGGCCAAACTTCCAGGCACGCGGAGGAGGCTTCAGACATGTTTTTGTTATTTTCCCTCTCTTCCTGTGAGTCTTGTCCACGGCACAATCTGCTGAACTCGTTTTACAGGGATATTTTAGTGTTTCTTCTCTCACACAATTTTAATGTATTTAATCTGACAAACTTATATCTAAAATATGCACAGATCCATTTTTCTGAACTGTTTTGAACTGCTTTACAAACGTGATAAACACCCTTCTAAAGTATATTTGAAGAAAATCTCTCTCAAATTGAATATTTCCTATCCTTTGTAAGTGGGCATACAATGGAAGACAGGGGTACAGAAAATGAGGAATTCAAAGAAGCTTCCTAAGAGGAGAAATTTGCTTATGGAGCACTAGCATTGAACAAAAATGGAGATGATTCCTGAGAAAACAGCATCATCACATTGGTGATAAATAACAAAGGGAGTTTTCTTATTGCCACTGGTGGCACCAGAGCTGCACAGGAGAGCACAAGAGCCTGTATCTTAAGCTAGGATCTTTCTTGCCATGCAGACCTGTTGCTGAATGACATGCTGTGAGTATGCACGAACCATGGCATGCCCATTTGGGTTAAACCTCATTAAAAATAAATTACATATATATACGCAGACACAGATACATAAAGCTTTAACATTTAATACTTCAATGTAGCGTTTTTAGACATTTACTAAGAAGAGCCACTTTTTTCCATTGAGGCTTATAAATGAAGTTTAGAAATTTTAAGCAACGCAAGCATCACAAACACTGATTTTTGTCTGTGACGCCACTGCCCCGTCACCCTGTACCACATCCCACCCCACCCCACGCAGATTCCCCCACTATCAGCAGACTGAGAGCACTCTCTCATGGCTGGCCACCGACTTGTTTCATGACATAGCACATAAATGGGTTGGGATCAAAACCTTAAATCACGAGACTGAAAGTTCGCGCAACCCCCAAATTTCATGGTTAATTGAGCGTAACTGAAGCAGCACGTCGGTGCTGCCTGGAAGCTAATGTATGTTTATGCTTCAAAAATTGACAAAGGAAGAAATAACACCTTCAAGAGTACTTGTACAGCACTTCTGAACTCAAGATGAAATTCACACCTGTGCAAAAAAACAGTGCAGCCCCTAACCCCATGCAAAAGAGAGCTTAAATGGCACTGGATGGTGCCTAGGTCTTTGCAATGTCTCTAAATGGGACAAACTGGCTCTGCAATCCAGTTCATGAATAAGTTAGTTTACATTTTTCCCCCTACATTTATAACTTGTCAACCAGCAGAAGAAACAAACTATGTTTAAACTATGTTTCAGCACACACACATTCAAATGTTGAATTTATTTCTCTCTTCAGAATCCCTGTCTGGCGCTGCCCCAACCATCCTGCGAGGAGTGGCTGCAGGGAACTGGACTCACCTTTCCCAGGAGCCAGTTCCCAGGTGCCTAACTGCATCGGGGCACTTTGGGGAGACTGTGCTAACTGCAGATGGGGAAAGCCATCCTAACTATCTGTACCTCTGGGTCTTCAACAGGAAAGTCTGTTATTCAGGTTCCTTTCTCGATATATTAACACTTCTGCTTAAAACCAATTAATATTGAAGGAAAGTCTTCAAGTAAACCAGAAGTAAGATTAAACACCATCATACATGTGGTGCTGAAAAGAAAATACTATGATTTAATCACCAGAAGTGTGGCATGGTGGATAAGGCCCTAGGACTGAAAGAATTTAGATTCACTCCCTGTGCTGTCACAGACCTTAGCTGTGACCTCTGGCAAGTCATTAAATTGCCTAGTCCTCAATTTCCCCCTTTGAAACAGGGACAGATGCGGCTCCATCTGTACCGAGGGATGCGCAGCCATGTGGCCACTGCCACTCCACTCAACACAGCAATGTAAGTCACTGCAGCAGGTACTACGGAGGAGGTGTAATTCCTATTACAGTTCATGGAAGAGGCGTACTTCTTCTTCCCTCTCTGTAAACCAGTTCCCCCTGTAAAAACAGAGATCCTCATCTGTCTTTTCCCCAAACCTTTGTCCAATATGCCAATTTACTTTTTCAGCTGAGGAGTTTTTCCTTATCATGTATTAGCCAAAGGAGCTTTATAATAAACTCAACTTTGGTTATCCCATCTCTTGCCTTTACGTCCAGCAAAATGGCTCAATGAAAGGCATCTCCAAAAGGTGGCCCTGACACCCTGTTGCTCAGAATCAGCTTCAGCCTCCTCCTATCAGCTTCATGTTACAGGAGATTAAGATCAGGTGGGTATGGCCCCAAGGCTCAGAAGCCAGTCTCTTTCAGTCTCTCTGATCAGCTGCTTCTGGAGGCAAAAGACAGTGGCACACATCACACTTTGGCTCTTAAGCAAGCTGCCATTTCCACAAAGGCTGCCAAGTCTGAATGACAACACACAAATAGGCAAATGGTGACCTTGTGAATGGATCTCTTTCCAAATACAGAATGGCCTCAACAAAGCCTGTAAAAGAAGAGGCTACAGCATCAGTAATTTGTGTTTGTTTTGACCTGTGGATCCATAAGAACGGCTGCATAGGGAAAATAAGCAAGATAAATTGTTTGGTAATTGTCTTGGTACAAGACACATGCAACCACAAAGGAGGAAATAAAGAAGAGAGAATTTTGAATCTTTTATCTAGCTGAAAACTGACCTTCCTTAGCTTGCAACTGCCTGTAGGAGTCCCAGGACAGGTTGTTCTGACATTCTTTTAACATCGTTTCATCAGCACAGCCAAAACTAATCACAAGAATATTACCCGATGACAGGTGCATTTATTCTGTCAATTAAATCAGATGGTTAAATCGAAATGTGCCCCAAATCTCTCTTGTTTGCATTATCCATATTGGCATTTCTTGGCTGTGGTTCATTGCTGGCTGGAAGTCATCCAGCCCCTGCAGAGTCACTTTGCAATACTGTGCCAGCAAGTTTCCATGCTCTGCAGCAGTGGTTACAATGAGACCAGCATGGTCCTATAGGACTGACCTGAAATGTTTCACACACACACACACACACACACAAAAATCCCTCTTAATGAAGGAAACTTAGATCAATGGTTTTGAAATGGGGAAGGATATATCACTTCACAACAAACCACCAGTGGTGTGCACAAACAAAACCAGAAGGAATAGAGACTTAACACTACCAAAAGACTACTGGGTAAGAATACGAAATAATCCGATCTCATTGTATGACGTTTTTAAAGAAGATTTTCTGTCAGGAATAAAAAGAAGATGTTGCCTGTAATCCATCACAACTTTTTTTTTTTTTTTAGGAAAAAAAAAGTTTGAGAAAAGCAATAGATATTAAGGTATAATCATAATGGAGGACAAGAAGAAATGAAGAGCCATCTCCTGTTACCTAATTACCCAGGAAGTCTCTAAGCTAAGGGTGAGTTTACATAAAATATTTGCTGCAATGACAGTTGCAATGGAGCACGCCAAGGATGAGGCCAAGTTTTTCATTTTGGTTTTGTGGTGTACATGCCAACATGTTTCAGCCAAGATTTATCTTCCCTGCAGCAGTGGTGGCTTTGCAGTACCAAAAAATTAGACCTTTTTTCCCTGTATTATATTTATGATGTTAATACTTTGTAGAGTGCCCAACTCTCCCATTTATGAAGGGGGTTGTGCTCCCTTTTGTCACCGAGGAGAAATGCACCCTAGCAGGGTGTTCAGTCTCGAGGCAATGTTACATTGGCAGAAGGACAGACAGACACAGTTTGCAGTTTCATCTCCCTAGGAGACACCCGTCTAATCCTTATCTCTTTCCCAGCCTCCAGCCCCATCCTATGCTACCGCATCCTTCCCACTTGAGAAGAATCCCTCGCTGACAGCTCTTCTGTAACAGGTGCAGAACATTGCTGCATCCAGTTCCCCGTGAAAACATCGAGATCGGTCAAACCCCCAAACTATAGCTGGGATACACAGAAGGATAAGTACATATAAGTATTATTTTGTTACATATTCTCTTAACCTTTGCTTGCTGGCCTGAAACATTTCCTTTGCTGTCTGATTTTGCAGACATTTACACACTTGTCTTGCTTGTGGTTTTACCCATGGACAGGTCTCTCCCGGAGTTTCCATGCAGTCAGGTAAGTATCTTTTACTTCTAGGTTTTAAAAACTCATTAGTGTCTTGAACTGAAAAATAGCAGGCTTGATCCTGCAATCTAGAGCATCTGTACAATTCACAAAAAAGCTGATGTGAGTTCTGAATAACACAGAATATAGTCCTATAAAACATCTGTGAAAAGTACAGGCATATTTTTCCTTTCAGCGTATGGTGTCCTATCCATCCAGAAGACCAATAATGTAATGCCATACTTTTGTGCACACACAGCCACCTCCCCAGATCTGTCTGCCTGTGTTTGAAGCCAGCACTGATATTCTGCGGCTGTGCATATTTGGATCAGGCCGCTATAAAAAGAGCTGCAAGAAGCCTTTCCAGGGCCTCCTTCCCTTTGCTGTATTTATAGGAGCTGCATTTGTGGTCAGGATCTTGTCCTCAGTCTTCATCTGAGCTCTGCCACATGTCCCTGGCCATGAACTTTGAGGTTCACGGTGACCCAGATCCTGAACTTGCATTCCTGGCTTGACCTCAGACTGACCACTTTGCTGTGGACATCTCTGGTGATCTGGACTATTGCTAACCCTGCTTACCATCACTGGACATGAGTCTTCCCTGTCACTGAACTTAATCTTGCACTGGTGCTACACTCCGTCAGTGAAACCAGCGACACCCATCATTCTTGCTGCCACCCTCAGCTCCTGGCTCACCTTTCCTTATGGAGAAAAGGGAGCAGCCACCCACCATTGCTGCTCCCTGCACAGAATAAACACAGCATGCATCCTTGTCTTTAAAAAGAAAAGCAGCTAATGTGAGGTCACCTCCTTTCCAAAAGTACCAGAGTGCCACAGGGTGTCATTCACAGCAGCACGTCTCTGAATGTGATAACGGCACAGGGGAGCAAACAGGTCTGATGTCAGATCAACATAAACATAACTGTGAAATCCTGGTACTTTTTATTGCAGTTCTCCTAAAATAAAGTAAAAATGTATAATTAACCATTTACAATTAATCGCCTCTTACAAGAAACACCATAGCAAGGCTCTAATTAGAATACACTATTATCTAAAAATTAGTTCATGACCCATTTTCTGATTATTGATGCAGTTTCAAATTTCTAAGCAAGTAATAAGCTATTAAATATCATATATCTAGTTATTATTATTGAAAGATACGGATTAATGAAAATTATGTGCTGATTCTTTCAGTCTAAGGCCTCAAAGTCAATTCTTAAATCTGTCCTAAGTCCAACAGGATGCAAGTACAAGGATTTCCATGCCAGCATCGACTTGTAAGATGATGGCTTTAAAGTCACAAGCACACATTGTTTTTAAACAAGAGAAAGCTGTGTACAGCAGCAGGATTCTGTACTAAGGGTGACACAGCTTATCTTGTCACTGCTGTTCCCACCACCTCTTTTTTTTTTTTTTTTTTTGAAGAATGCAGTATTACAATTAATCACCTATGATAATTTTAAAGCTTAACCAATAGACTCATGTAAAAAAAAAAAAGTTTTACAGTTGTCTTTTCCTGCTTTCCACAGTGTAATAAAAATGTGAATCTTAAAACTGAAATATTTTCATTATTTTTAACCAGGTTCACTAGTCAGATATTTCCTTTCTTTATATACATACATTTCAGTGAGGTATCCTGATATAAGAATATTCAAGCCCTCCCCCCAAACAACCCACACTTAAATTCCATTTATTTTCATGTCATACTAATATAAAAAATAATGGGGAATCACATGGCTTTTTAGCTAAAATATTAAGGTTTGCTGCCAAAAGACCTTAACAAAGAGTTGGTGTAAAAGTACTATTGTCACGCAAGGCCATGCAAAAGAGGCAGTAAAAATCCATAAGAATAACTAGAAAACAAGTAAAGCACAAATCAGAGCATAATTACCCTTTGCTTTCATTATATAAAACCACAGCTTTCCTGAGATACCTACTAAAATACTTATCATTTAAAGAAATGTTATAATATGCATTATGTAATGTATGTTAGAGGAATAAATGCCTATCTGTTAGACTGCACATTGTATTAAAAAGCACACCATATACGTGATGTTTTTCTCCTGTGTTCCACATCCTTCCGATTTACCAATAAAGCTAATGCCCATTTAGGGGAATATGTTGTGGGACGACAGTACAGCAATATTAAGTAAGGCAACCATATGTTTCCTCCTTTTGCCATACTGTTTGTGACTGCCCCCGACTCTTGGTGGATTTGATCCCTCATCAGTTTGCCTGGTGCTGATGGAATGCCTTTTGCAGGTGTTTTGTTGATATAATGCACAACACAGATTTCCGAAAGCTGAGCTCCCTTGTGCCTATACCAGCATTAGCTCCTTGTTTTCCCTTATGACACAGCCTGTAGAGGTCTGCTCTAGGTTCTTACTTTACAAAATTATCTTAAATATCATCCTAAGAGTGAATGTCTGTACTGCAAATAGCTGAAAGAAGGATATTCAGATCCAATTTTTTTTTAAGGGTAATCAGTGAAAGCCAGGTGACGATATCACATACAGGAAAGATTTTTTTCAGCAAGATTCCCCATCTTAAATGCTGACAGAGGACTACCCAACCAAATAACAAGCCTTTAAGCATAGCTAGATTCAAATCTTCATTTAAAGCTACCATTCCATATCCCATTAAAAAAAAACCTGTCCAACCTGAAGAGCAGCAATAAGGTACAAGTTCACATAAAGCAGAGTAGTGTATCAGCTAAAAGCTGGCACAAAGCTAGCCCACCACCAGAAATGATACTGTCCTGGGGAGATTTTGTGTTTTGCCATGGTTTTGGAGAACCCCACCACTCTGTGCTCGTTCTCTCCACAGACTGTGTAGGTGCACAGTGTCTCAAGGAAGTAATCAACAAGAGGGAGAAAATAAAAACAACACAAGTGGAGAAACTCTAAGTTTATATTTTTATGTTAATGTGCTGGTAAGAAAAGGGCCTCATTTGGGAAGTTGTAAAAAAAAAAAAAAAAAAAAAAGCGTTAGCAGATCTCCAAGTTAGAGCACAGAAGCTTTCTATGCAGATGGAGGATTTAAAAGAAGTAAAATGATAACCACATAGTCGAGAGACTAGAAAAGAGACCTTGATGTTTGATAGTTGTAATAACCTGCAGAGTGCTCTAATGGCTCAGGGATCAGGTGCAGAACTACAGCAATAACAAGAGCTGAATAATTATCTCAGCCATATCTGTATAACCACAGTCCCAGAGTATGAACTATATAAGGAGGCTTCTGCTGCCTCTCCAAGATTTCCTGAAATGTTAAATCACTGAATTGGGAGCACTTCCAGCATTAGTACTGCCCAGTTAGAAAGAAATAAAGCCCAGAATCCTCCAGTGGCAGTTCTAATGTCTTTGTTAATTATGAATTATGGGTAAACATGCAGACTCACAGAGGTCACGGCTGTCAGCAACAATACTTTTCAAGAAGGATTTTTATGAGGGTCTTTTTCATTTTGCCATAATGTCCTTTATATATACATAAAACGCACCACGAATACAAAAAATAGCATTTGTTTTTAGGGAAGACGTAATTATTTTTCACTTGTTTCCTACCCTCTGCACCATCGCGCACCCGCTGCCAGTACGACCCAGTTGATAACTATAAGCTCCTCTGTGAATAACAACAGCTGCGCAATTCCAGGGACCAGGCAGGAAGAGTCACCGGGGCTGGGGTTAGGTTAATGATCAGACACTCTGTTAACAAGAAAGTGGTGGTTTTTGCACTGAACGGCCAGTCAGGATCCCATCAGCGGTAGTCACCTTTCACATAGTGTAGAGAAACAAAAGCTGCATACAGTATGCTTGATTAACCTCACTTAAATGGCAATGCTGATCTCAAATCTGTCCCCGGAGTGTATATAAACAGGATTAAAATTATATTATGTGTGGATCCTACCCAACAATAGCAACTGGCACAAAATCATTTTAATTAGGTACTAGAGGCTGTAACTCATTCAACTTTGGCAATATTCCTTCTCTGTCCCATCGAAGAACTTTTGGGACTCGATGCAAGTTGCAGAAGGAAAAAAAGCAGATTTGGAGACAACACTGACCAGCGCGACACCAGGTCACTGGTTCGTTCATAAACATCTACGTGGAGCTCGCAGGATAACATTCCAAACAGCCACTTGAAACTCTGCATAGAGAGTTCAGTCCTACTGTTTTCCAAAGGAGAAACCTGTAACAAATTCTCTTTGCAATGGAGGTTTTGGATAAGTAAGATTCAAAAGATTCAAGTTTAAGAAACATTACTGCTAGGTGAGTTGCTTGAAATCTCTCCATGAGTCAAAAAGCCACAAGAACCTCAACAACGTATGATTTTAGCCCCATTTTGAGCCTGTGAAAATAAAATTTTGCAGGACATCTTCTCAGGACCGCAGTTTTTAAGGAAAGGCAAAAGGAGAACTTTCTTCTGGCTCTGGATGCATTTTCCCCATCTTATGGGGAAAACATTACAGTAAGATAGGTGACACAAACTTTTCGTAGTTCTTCTGGATTGAAATAAGCAATTCTTACATACCCTTGTGAGTAGCATCCAACAGATACAACCCAGTAATGCTGCCATGGTTTGCATTTGTCTGTGCTTGCCCTTGGGTTCCAAGGAAGCCAAGTCTTAAACGCAACCTTCGAGAAGATGCAGGTTTTGTTTTGTTTTGTTTTTATTTTTTCTCTAAATAATTACAAACATTATAGAAACAAACAAACAAAAAAAAAACAGGAACAAGATCCTGAAAATTAAGTTGGAAACTTGAATGTTTTTCACAACGCTGTTGGTGGCCAATAGCATTTAGTTCTCCAGATTATTGCAATCTTGAACAAACAGATCTCACCTGTGAGCCCTACCTGCAAACACAGGTTAGACATTTCATAGTGGCTTATTCATACAAACGCACATCCTGTGACAGAAATCTAACCGTGGCCCACGTGGCCTGCATTAGAAAATCAAGGTCAACATTATTCTGCCTTTGTTAGAGGCAAACCTTGTTTTCCACAAAAACAAAAGAAAACACACATTAGCATCAACCTCACTAATCTGAAGGAAATCTGGAAAAGAAAAGGAGGAGATAACTACAAAGCCTCTGCACTTAGTTGGAAGCAACAACAACTGCAGAAAACAAACAACAACAAAAAAGAGAGGGTGAAATCCTTATCCCGTTCCTTGGCACAACCATAAAACCATGTAATCTGCAATATATTCCATAGGGGGCACATTGGCAACGTGGGAAAGTCATAAGTAGAAAAACTATTTTCCATACCAAAGTATCACTAGCAGGTAAGAAAACTGACCATTATGTTACATAATAAAGATAAGTCATGTGTACTTGAATAGTTAACAGATGGACTAATTAGAGGCTGAATTATTTGCGGTATAAATGATAGCTGGTGAAATCAAGGTTACCGAGGGAAATGGACTTGACTTTGCAAAAAACAGAGGTTATTTGCAGGGCTAAGGCAAATTGCCTCTCAAAAGAAAGGGTTAACAAGCAATGAAAGAACAGAAGTGCATCTAATTAAAAGGCATACCAAGGCATGCAGAGAGACTACAAGGGTAAGCAAATGGCAGAGACCACATTTGTGTGCAATACATGAAGAGGCAAGTGTGGAATAACATATAGATAACCAGGACGAAGGGCAAGGTGTCAGGCAGGTAAAATAAGCTTCTATCTTAAAAAGGTGCATTGTTCTTGGAAAAAAAAAAATGGTACAAATAAATATATACAAGCACATGTAGAGAAAAAACGTGCAGAGGACAGGAGGTATCTGAGGGGATCTTTGAACAGGAATAGTGTGCGATGACTTGGCTTGAGCCAAAATACATGGATAAAAGCAATTTTTGAGAGAGAAGCTAAACTATTTTCAATGAGATGCCATTGATTAGCTTGAACGATGACCTTTAGAAATCACCTCTTCCTTTCCTCTCCCCACTTTGTCAGTATTAAAAAGGCTATCGGAAAGATAACATCGCTATACAGGTAGGTATCATTGTTTAACCCCCAAAATAAAAGAGGGCCTAAAATGCAAAACACACAAGGTAGCCAAGAACAGACCTACACTGAAACCATCACTGTCTGGGCTCACATAGCACAGACAACATTACGAATGAAAAGGAAATACCTACAATTGTTGTACTTGCAAACCATTTTGTAGCTGTAGCTCTGTGTCAGCACTTGTCAACAGATGGTAGAAGCCACATAGGAAAGGTAAGAAAAAACACTGTTGTGTACAGCACTGCCCAGGCTTCAGAAATTAGCATGAAATTAAAAGATACTAATCAAAGGAGATCTATGCTAGGAAGGACCTTCCTTTAGTGGGTGCACAAAAGCACTTGAAAGTAGCAGAAACAAAGCAACAAGAGTGTAAAATCAGTCAAGTGCTATCTATTTCTGTAACAAAATTTATCAAGCCCAGATGAGAAGCACAACATGACACAACCTTACAGAAAGCCTGAGAGAGTAACTCCAGATGACTGGGCAAAAGGAAAAAAAAAAGCCACAGCACCTCCAAGAATACATATAAAGCTATATATACACACACGGGTGCGTATTGAGACGATGAAGATGAAAATGCTACATATAAAGAATTCCTGCACAAAGCAGACCATGCCATAATAGTCCACAGCAGGAGGGCAGAAACCTTCGGCATAATCCACGGTGCCCATTTGGGCACTGAGAAAGCAAGAAAACAGCCTAAGGTGCTTCATTTTCGTCAGGCTCAGTGATGCTACAGAAGGTCAAGGGTAAAGTCCAAATTCTATTATAAAGTAAAGGGCTAAACTACAGGCAAGACTTCTCCAGGTATGAAATGGTGTAATAAAATAATAAATAATAAGCCAAACCCACTGGAATCACATCACAGCCCTCTTGTTTCAGATCTAAGACGGGCACATTTTTATTTCAGTTTAGAGAAAAAGGTCATCCCCTGTTAATGGACTCATTTCCATAGAGCCTGGTCTAACACACCACCGACATTAACGGTGTCTTTTCATTGACCAAAATGGGCTTTCAAACAGCATCTTCTGCATTTCTAATTGAGCTGCCGGATGACACTGTAGCAGCAGTGTAATAACACTTTATAAATCATATTTGCTTGGAATGGGATTCCTGATGGGTTAATATCTTCTAAATAGGCCATGACTGCTCTCATTTCTAGGTTGCGTATGACATCTAATCCTCCAGCACCGTGTTATTTAGGGGCACTGGCTCAGAGACTTCTTGGAGTCCTCAAATGAAATAAATAAATAAAAGCCTTGTGCTGGAATTTGGTGATGTTGACCCAGAAAAATCTAGTGGAACTGAAGCAGTTGTGGAAAGTTCTCGAAGTACATAGAAGAGTTATAAATGTAATTCTAAACAAAGCAGCAAACTATTCCCTCACACGCTCCCTTTCTTACCCTCATACCCAGCAAAGACAAAGCTTTGCAAGGAACATGTTGGATACATCTACTCTGCCCGTGGCAGAACAAACGTCAGCTGAGCCTGTTTCTTGGCAGAGTCCCTGATCTCAGATACGGCCCCAGAGCTGTTGATCTGTCTCATGTAACCAACTGTGCAAATAGTTAATTTTTTCCAGCTGACAAATTTAAAAAAAAGCACACACACAAAACCCACAACACCAACACAACAATACTAGTGGCTTGGATCAACCCAAGAATAGTTTTTACAGCAAAACAATTATCATTTCACACTCTAAGAAGGAAATTAGATTTGTTTCAAAATGTAGAAATGAAACATAACCATTTCTAGCTCGTGTGAAAAAAACTCATTGAATCTGAACTGAATTCACAAATAATTTTGGCTCTTCAGCTTCACACAATAAACCTCTTGCCTGATTACTGCAATTCTTAATTAGGAGCGAAGCCGCACTCGC